>NC_088681.1:67682132-68317632 GCF_950023065.1 Planococcus citri
TTTTCTGGTGTTTGTTAACAAATTCCATGAACTTTTTGACCTTTTCGCTTTGTTTAGCGACTTCATCCTTAGATAAGACGAATCCTAAGTGTTCTGCATAGTTGCGGAAAAATTGTGTTTTGTTTGGATTGAGTTTTAATCCATTTTCGCGTATTTTGTCAAATACGTATAATAATCGGTCTAGAGTCTCCTTGAATGTCGAGCCAGACACTTTCACGTCGTCTACGAATTTTGTAATTCCTTTTTGGTCAGGTATAACCTTATTTATCATGTAGAC
The DNA here is from genome assembly GCF_950023065.1 of Planococcus citri. Lineage (NCBI taxonomy): Eukaryota > Metazoa > Arthropoda > Insecta > Hemiptera > Pseudococcidae > Planococcus > Planococcus citri. Next base: position 67,682,410 of record NC_088681.1, read on the forward strand.
AAATTCGCCGCTTGAAATGTTCAAGCCGTAAGGTAGTCGACAAAATTCGTAGACTTGGCCGCATACCTGAAATGCTGTAAATTGACGAGACGCTTCGTCTAGTACTAATTGCCAAAATCCACAAGTGAAGTCCAGCGTGCAAAAAAGGTTGTCACCTTGGTTTTCGTAGATAATGTATTCTACAGTGTTAGGCTCAGTGAGCACTTTTTGCAGTACTTTATTCAATTCGTCGGCGTCTAAACATAGTCGTATGTCACCGTTTTTCTTAATAACAGGTGCAGTAGTATTTATGTAGTTAGACCTTGAAGGTCTTATGATGCCGAGTTTTAGCATTTTAGATATTGTACGTCGGAGCGCTTCAATGATTTTTTGGGAGGGTCTGAACTTTTCACCTCTCCACTGGCCTAATGGTGGGATTTTTCCATCTTTAAATTTAAATTTGACTGTTTCGCCACGGTATCGGCCAGCATTGAAGCTGAATATGTCTGAGTAGTTTTTTAGTTTGTCCCAAGCGTCATTAGCTTCTTGTAAGGTTATGTCACCTTTTATGACTAGGTTATTGAGATCAGTTCTCATGTTTTTTAGGTAAAGCTCTCTAGCTTGGTTTTGTTCGTGAGCCCAGTCTTCATCCATGTAGAATGTGTTTTGACTGATTAAACGAATAGCTTCACGTTTATTTTTTCTGTGGACTGCAATCTTTTTGACTGGGTAAATATCATTGATTTCAGTTTTATTTAAAAATGGAATTTTAAAGGACTTTGCCTTTTCAGGGTGACACTCGGCATATTCATGCCCCTCGCGGTGGTTTATGACTATGCCAAGGTGGCGCATCGATAATCTGCCAATTAATAGTGATTTACCTGTTGTGTCAAGTACGTAAAATGGCATACATACCATATGGGTACCTAGTCGTACACATATCTCGACGCAGTGCGTCATTGCTTTAACTAGTGAGTTGTCTGCCATGCGTAAATTGACAGGATTGTTCAATTTTACGTAACGTATCCATTGTGGGTGTTCTCTTGTAATGTAGTCAACGAGAGTTTTCGTCATTACGTTGGGGAGAGCCCCCGAATCCAACTGAGCTGGTAATGGCATGTCGTTAATAAAAATAGGTATCGCTGTAATATGGTCAATCTTCATTAGACTGGGCAATTGAGGAACTGAGTCCTGTGTAACATTGTCTTCGTTGACCGTTGGTATCACGTTTATACCCACATTGTGTATTTCAAACGTTGGAACTACGTCGTCGGGTTCATCGAACCCTGAGTCAGTGTCATTTTCGAGAGTGTTTTCGTTAATATTTTCAATGTCAGGTTTAGTGATTTCTACGACGTTGTAGTAATGTTCTCCATCGTTAGGATCATGTTTTTCAAGCATTACTAGTGGCGGATCAAAACCACCTTTTGTTTCTTGAGGAATAAACCTGATGTTGTGAGTATTGAGTTTCATAATGTCATCAAGCTCAAGTATAGCTTTGTTTAATTCGATATTGGGATCGCATTTTAATGCTTGGTCGTCGCAAATTTCTATTTTGTTGTCTTTGGACATTTTTATTGTTTTTGGTCCTAAAGGCGAATCGTATGCATAGTATTTTGCATTGTCAGCAATGTTTGCCATCGAAACTGGTATTTCGACTAATTTTCTTAATTTTATTTCTGGTGGTTTAGTGCCATCGTCTACAATTTTTACAGTATGAGTATATAGGTCCTCTATGTCGGCCATATTGACCAAATATTCATTTAATCTGTCGTTTGTAGGCGACTTCTTCGCTTCGTCTTTCACGATTGTACGTTTTTTGTCGCCGTCCTGAGCGATTTGTTTTCGACCTAGTGGCGAATTGTAATCGTAGAGTCTTGAAAATTTGGCAGCTTTTGCTGGTGGATCGTACGTAATTTTGTGAAATGAACCTTTATGTCCGTCGGGAATGTATTCCCTTCGTTCATATTCACCGGAGATTGGACTGCAGTGAATTCGTTCTGCTAATAATTGTACTAAAGCACGCATTGTGCTTCTGTTTATTTGGACTTGGTCGTCCTTATGTTCATGTGAGGATTCTTCAGACTGTTCAGTCTTAGGATGTACTCTTTCATTGTCAGATAGGTGGATGTTTTCGTATTTGAGTAGATGCTGGCACATCATATCTAGTATAACTGGGTACATAGCCATTTCTGGATAATGTCTGTTCATTGTGTTTGAAAAATGGAACGTGTTTTCCAATGGCATTATTTTGTTATCCGTAGATGCTTCCGGTAGTTGAAAATGTGTGTCATCAGTGTGTACGCATGTTTCAGTGCGTAAAAATTGGTACGCTAGGTCGCGTATAAAAGTGATTCGCGGATCTTCCGCAATACGAACGAATATATCGCGAGTTTTGCTATATTTGCCTATTTTGACGCCGTATTTCGGGTTGCGGTAAGGTAGTACAACAGGCATCAGGAGTATGATGTGTTTAGCCTTGTGATCATCGAAAATCATGTTTACAATTTTACGTAATTTCTCTTCTGTTTTATCGAATGGTTCGTTGAAGAAATTTAATTCTGCCTGGCAAGCAGATAATATGAATGTTGCGTTAGGTGTAAATTTCGATTTTTTGATTATATCGTGGAGGTCATTGAGCTTAATTTGCTCTTGTATGCAAGCAGGTAGATTGTATTGTCGTTTGAATGTACCTCTACGAATATAGTGTACGAGGCTGTCGCCAACCCAAATGTAGTCATCAAGTATAGACGAGTCTGGCTTAATCGGAGTCTCATTTGTACTAGGCGCAGACTCCTGATCGCCTAGTTCTTGGCGTTTCCCTGCGCCGTGTTAGTTGTATTAGGCTGGGGTGTACCAGTGGTGGTAGATGCAGTTGTATTAGGCGCAGTGGGTTGCGGAATGGGTCCAGTTTGTGTAAATGGACTCGTAATTGGGGCCTGCTGTGAAGCCTGTGTGGTAGGTTGGGGCGTGGTGGGTGGTGGCGGGGTATTGAATTGGATACCTGCTACGTTAGCAGCAAGGGCTGCCATCGCTGCTTGCGATTGTTGTGCTTGTTGCATTTGCAACATTTGTTGTACTTGTGTTGCAGTAAAAAATGTTTCCTGAGGCAATGTAGCCGTTGGCTGTTGTTGTTGTTCCTCCTCTTCGAGGTCAACAACATTACCATATTGATCGTATGCGATTACATAAGCCGGCACCGTATTGTCCGTTTCCGTATCGATATCAGTTACGTTTACTGAGTGTGTATTATTGTAAGGTACTTCAATTTGACCTGAGTGAGGTGAAAATTCACCTAGACAGTTACCTTCAGCATCGTAGGCTAAATATTTCACTTCCAGAGGCTTTGCTCTGTGTTTATTATTTTGGAAATTGGGTGGTGGAAAATTTGGCGCTTTACCATTTGTTATCGCGAGTACTCCCGGTTTAGGGGGGGCTGTAAGCGCGAGTGGACCTCTATTGGGAGGAGGAATGTTATAACCATTTCCTATCTGTTTGTACCCCATCGTAAAAGGGTTAAGTGGTATTCCATTTATTGCACGTCCTTGCATGTCGTGGTGCGCGAAATTTCCGCTTGGTTGGTCTTTAGGCGGTTTCATGTCCGCATTCCAACGGTTGTTGAGTATCGTATCTCGAGGTATGTTTGTGCGTCGAGGGTTACCGTTTGGTCCACGTTCAAATGGTTCCAGTTTAATTTCCTGGTGCCAAAGTCGCTGATAATCGTCTGCAATGCTCTGCATTTTTTCAATAAATTCAGTAACCGTCGTGTTGTTTGTTATAGGTAATTCTCTGTGGAATTGTTTTGGCATTTTAGTCCTAAACATCTGTAATAGGAATTCTGTACCGCGATGATTTGATTGCGCTAATGTCTTTAACCATCTTGTTAAAAATGCTACGAGTTCTGGCAGAGTCTTAGCGGAATTGACCCTGTCGCACTGAAGTTCAGCTTGACCTTGTATGGTTGCATTCCAGTAATATTTGAGGAAACTGGTTTTCGTCGCTTCGTACGTGTCAGTGCTGCGGCACGTTTGTCGCCATTGGGCGGCGTCCTTCGTAATGACTACGGACTTAAACGCAGCCGCTTTGTGCTGATTTTCAATTTTGTACATCGCCATATGATCTTCAAAGGCTTCAATGAATTCGTGGGGGTGCCACCGATTCTCCTCTGTGTATGTAATGCCGGCGTTCTTCATGATACCGAAGTCAATACGAGGTGGTTGTATATTGCCTTGAATAGCTGTAAATTGTTGGTGCGGTGGCACCGCGTCGTATTTATCTTTTAGACGAAAGAATTCAGTTGTTAGTACTTCGTGGTTACGAGTATTCCTTTTAGTTTCAATTATGTTTTGACGTAATGTTTCGTCTGTATTGTCTGCACGTTCGGTAAGTTGTAGTACCGAGTACTGTGTGCTTGTTTTTAATTCAGCGAATTCAGCTGCGTGCTCAGTGGCCCAAGTGTTTATGTTGTTAATCGATTGTCTCAATTCGGCGAGATTAGTCTCCGATGATGTTAGTCTAGGGTCGACATTGCGAACAAAATTAGCTGCATTCGCAGCTGATATAGCAGCTTCTTGCGCGGCAAGGCGCGAATTCTGAGCGGCTTGGCTGCTAGTTGCCACTTGGTTATTAAATTGTTGTTGCTGAATGTACAGCTCTGTCAAATGTTCTCTTTCTACCGCGAATCCTTGTTGGATTGTAGCTTTCAAGTATGCGCAATTGATTGCTTCGTCATCCTCAGGTAGATCCGGGAAGTTTATATTCGGAATGTTATTATTCCCAGCCATTTCGGGTTTAGTTTCGGAGATTGGCTGTAAAGTAGATTTTGGCACACTACGGCGCGATGTACTCTTTCCTTGTAACGCACGTTCGTTATAATCTACTCGTGTGGTGGTCCGAGTACTGCGGCGCAGTGGTGTATTGGACATAAAATAAATTCTCTAAACGTATTCGAAAAATATTTTTATTGTATAAAATAATTGAAGTAAGTTAAGAATATTCACGAGGTAGTAATAAAGAGAAAATTAGTAGGTACTGCGGCGGTACCTTCACACGAGACGCGCACTTGAAAAATTGGCGCGAACTCGTGGAATCGTTTTAACCGTTGAGACGACGGCGGCAGCTGCAGCTACGGCGATATCGTCCGATGTTCGATGCAACGAGCGGGTGCAGCAGCGGCGTTGGCGGGCCGGCTGCTACTGTACGATGCACTGTTCTATCTAAAAACGCGGGAACTTTTCTTCGGCCTTTTGTGGGCGCTTATTCTCCGGAAAATTCACACAAACAAAAGCGAAAAAAGCTCCTAATATTATCTAGATAAATTTAGCGCAGTATTTATCATGCAAATTGGGCCAGGGAGCCCAAATTAAGCTCACGCGGATGCGTGTATAAGCAGGAAAAATGCACTAAATTTAATTTCAGATTGCAGTTAGGCGCCAATGTGAAATATTACTTTATGCTGACTTCCTATAATGGATTAAGAAGAGACTTACCCCGGCTAGATTGGTAAATAATATTACACAGAATAATACACGACACGCGGTGTTGGTAGAATTATGTATTCAATTACGATACATGTCGATTTAAACACAATTTCACAATGAAACAATAATATAATAATTGCCTTCTTCGGCGAAACCGTTTAACACAATTAATACACTGATAAACTCAAATTAACCATATAAACTCAAATTGACATTACAAAGAAATAATAAGTTCAAATTAACCATTCACGCGAACGTGCCCAATAAACTCAAATTAACTGACCCGACACTACACAGTAGTACATGACGAATAACGGCCGCAGCGCCGATCACCGGACTCGACGTCCAGCTCGCGACGCTGTTCAGTGTTACCACCACAAGGGTGGTAATCTGTCCCTAATATCCCTTACAGGAACGGCATATATCCCTCTCACAATCCCTCAAAATTCCTGGAGAAAAATAAAAACACCCAGTTGTCTCAAAATGACTCAAAAAAAGTTGTTTTCGATTGGGGGGGGGAGGGTTAAAAATCATCTATGAGCGTAACAATGGTAACGGATTGAAAAATGGTTCGTTTTCTCCTGTCGTGTACTTATCAGGTATCTCAAATCGCAATAGATTTCCAAGTAGTTCAGTCGTTCTCGAATGATTTATTTTTATATGGCTTGTAAACGAATCGTTCGCCAACGAATCAACATAAATTTTTGTTCGTGGATTTATAATTTTAAGTTTCAAGGTACCTATGATCTTCTATCTGGTCTGATTTATTGGTGATTCATTCGCGAACGATTTTTTCTCCCTTAGGTAAATCATTCATCGAACGAATCAGCGTTGATTTGATTCTCATTGATGGATTATAAAAACACCAAATTTGGCCACGTTCTCTTCCAATGGATTCGATTCAAGAGAGATTTAGTTGTTCTCGAATGATTAGTTAATTCTGAGCGAATCGTTCGCGAACTAATTGAGTATAATTTTTGATAATGGCATTAAAACAGTTGATTTTCGTCATTTTGCCAACAGCCAATTTGATTTTTCAGTGATTCATTCGTTCGTGAACGAATTTCCCATTCTGAGCAAATCGTTCGCGAAAGAATCATTCGCAAGTTTTGTTCACAGATTGACGAATATTTTGTGTTGTCTTGTAGTGCATCAATCATCTTATCAGATTTCCGAGTAGTTTAGTTCTGTTGTTCTCGAATGATTTGTCGATTTTTAGCAAATCATTCGCGAACGAATTGAGCACAGTTTTTGATTTACGATAGGATTGAAACTGCCAAGTTTCGTTATTTTCATCTACAGCGAATTTTATTTTTCAGTAAATAAATCGTTCGCGAACGAATTTACCCTTGGTGAGCAATTCGTTCGCAAACGAATCATTCGTAATTTTTTATTGATAGATTGGAGAATGTTTCGTTTTGTTTAATCGTGTTTTATCAGGTTTCATTTCCTCGTGATTCAATCGTTCTCATATGATTCATCGTTTCTGATCAAATCGTTCGCGAACGACTTTTTTCTCTTCTGGGTAAATCATTCATCGAACGAATCAGCTTTAATTCTCATTGATGGATTTGGAAAACGTCAAATCTTGCAATATTTTCTTGGTAACTGAATTCGATTCAAAAGAGATTTAGTTGTTCTCGAATGATTCTTTGATTCTGAGCAAATCGTTCGCGAACCAATTATGTACAAATTTTTGATGATGGAATATAGACACTGTACCTGCGGGAAGACAACGAACTGGCAGCCATCTTGGCTGAATTACGTGTGTTATGCCAATTTATCCCGCTGGGTGCTTTTGGCTGCGTTGGTGTCGAATTCTTGAACGAAGTACCATGCGAACTGCGAAGTACAGCGCGCGCAGCCAAGAGCATCACTACCATCCCTCTTCCCCGTTGCCTGCAAACTGACGTACAGCGCAGCCAAAATCACCCAGCGGGAGAAATTGGCATGACACAAGATTTTACTACCGTCCCTTTTCCCCGTTACCTGCAGTTCGGTGTCTTACCCGGAGGGCACAGGTACAGTGTCTATATGATGGAATTAAAACTGTAAATTTTCGTCATTTCGCCAACAGCTAATTTGATTTTTCACTGATTCATTCGTTCGTGAACGAATTTGCCACTCTGAGCAAATTGTTCGCAAACGAATCATTCGCAATTTTTGTTCACAGATTGAAGAATATTTTGTGCTATCTTATTAAATTTCCTAGGTGGTAGTTTAGTTCGGTTGTTCTCGAATGATTCGTTGATTTTGAGCAAATCGTTCGCGAACGAATTGAGTACAGTTTTTGATTTACGATAGGACTGAAACACCCAAGTTTCGTTATTTTCATTTACAACGAATTTTATTTTTCAGTAATTGATTCTTTCGCGAACGAATTTACCCCTGTGAGCAATTCGTTCGCGAACGAATCATTCGTAATTTTTTATTGATAGATTGAAGAATGTTTCGTTTTGCTTAATCGTGTTTTATCAGGTTTCATTTCCACGTGATTCAATCGTTCTCACATGATTCATCGTTTCTGAACGAATCGTTCGCGAACGACTTTTTCTCTTCTAGGTAAATCATTCATTGAACGAATCAACTTTGATTCTCATTAATGGATTTGAAAAACGTCAAATTTTGCCACGTTCTCTTTAAACTGAATTCGGTTTAGTTGTTCTCGAATGATTCGTTGATTCGTTGATTCTGAGCAAATCGTTCACGAACCAATTAGGTAAGTACATACAAATTGAAATTTTTGATGATGGAATAATTGGAATTAAAACAGTCGAGTTTTGTCATTTCGCCAACACCTAATTTAATTTTCCAGCGATTCATTCGTTCGTGAACGAATTTGCCACTCTGAGCAAATCGTTCGCGAACGAATCATTTGCAATTTTTGTTCACAGATTGAAGAATACTTTGTGCTGACTTGTCGTGCATTACCTTATTAGATTTCCCAGTAGTTTAGTTCTGCTGTTCTTGAATGATTTGTTGATTTAGAGCAAATCGTTCGCGAACGAATTTAGTCCATCTTTTGAATGATGATAGGATTAAAAGCGCCCAAGTTTCGTTGTTTAGTCTACGCTAAATTTGATTTGTCAGCGATTAATTTTTTCGCGAACGAATTTACCATTGTGAGCAAATCGTTCGCGAACGATCCATTGGTAAATTTTATTGATAGATCGGAGATAAAAGAATATTTTCGTTTGTCTTGCTCTTGTGTATAATCTGATTTCATTCTCGAGTTACATATGCAGTCGTTCTCGAATGATTCATAATTTTTGAGCAAATCATTCGCAAACGATCAATTCAATTAATATTGCGAGGTTCAAAATGTCTACTTTCAAAGTACAAATGATCTTCCATCTAGTCTGATTTATTGATTCATTCGCGAACGATTAATTCTTTTCTGAATCTTTCAATTATTTCTTATTGATGGGCTTAAAAAATGTAAAATTTGGCCACGTCTCTTTTCCTTAGATTTTATTCAAGAAAGATTCGGCTCTTCTCATTTTAAGCAAATCGTTTGCGAACGAGTTTGGCCCAGTTTTTGATAATAAGACTAAAAAACCCCTCGACTTTTGACAAGTCGTCTACACTTGATTTAATTTTTTAGTGATTCATTCGTTCGCGAACGAATTTGCCCTTCTGAGCAAATCGTTCGCGAACGAATGATTCGTAATTTTTATTGACAGATTAGAATGTTTCATTTTATCTAAGTGTGTAAATTGTCAGAACTCATTTCCACGAGATTCAGACGTTCTCAAATGATTCATTTGGACAGAATAAGCAAATTCAACTAAAAATTGGTAGAGCAATGCCAAAGTTTTGTCAAATAGGTACTTATTGCAATGATGACGCAAAATCTGTATAAACAAATGCGTGAAATATCAAAAAATGAGTGAAATTAACATAGAAATGATTGAAAATTGTATTTAAAATTTAAAAAAAAAAAAAAAAAAAAACTATAAAAATGTATCTACATAATGCAAAAAAGTGTAAAAAAAAATGCAAAAAATTCTGGAAAATTTATTAGTAAGCAATTGAAACTGAAGCAGATGTTGATAGACATCGTAAAAACTTTATAGAGAAAATACTTATTCAGAAAACGAAGACAAATTGGAGCATTTTCAGGAAAGTTTGGTATCATTTCATCCAAATTAACAAGTCAATTTTAAACTTTTGTTTTGACTATTTCAATTAACTTAGGTAATTTGTTCCATGTTTCGTTACACATTTTATAAAATTTTCCTCAATCCACCAATTTTTGTCATTTTCAACAGTTTTTGGACCAATTTTTGCATTTTATAAATTTTTTTCAAGTTTTGAACTATTTTTATGCCAATTTCATCAATTTTAAAATACTAGAAAAAGTGATAATTAACTCGCAGCTTTTTTTTTCCATCCTCAATGGGTTCAATCAGTAATCAACCAAGGATCAACAACACATTCTTGAAAATGAAATCCACCAAAAATATGCGATGAAATTTTTCCAGAACCAAATTCGTTCACATCAAATTGGCCAGAATTTGACTAAAATGATAGAACACGGGTGCAGTTATGGAAAAACCGCGACATATGTATACCCACGTGCAAATAATTTACGAATATTTTTTACTCGCTGACATCGGTGAGTCGACACTTTTTTATTACACGAAGCCAAACGAACGTCCTATAACGGTTATGACGCGCTGCGGGGGATTATACGAACACGAAAGAGCGAAAAAAAAGGCCAAATACACACGAGGAATAAACGCTAAAAGCTGCGTCGCATCGGCAGCCGCATACAGCATACTTTTGAACCCCTAGCTCCGTCGGACTGACAGGAATAGAAAGCCCGACAACCATACGTATATATATTTGTCGATATAAAAGGAGTATTTTTTAATTAACCAAATTTCCGCGCACCCCTTGCTATAGGCTACGTCGTCGTCACAGCCGGAGAAAGAGTAAGTTTCGGGGAAAAAAGGGGGTAATATCGACGAACCACACACTTAGATGGAGAAAGAGCTGAAGGTACAAAATATTATATAAAAATTCAACTATATAGACGCGATAAACAGCGATAAAGGCGCGCGAAAGAAATCGCCCTCAGTGCGTTTCTTAGTATACGACGATGGTTTCGCTCTCTGTCTGGCAAGCCGCGTGTGTATACTTTTTTTTCGCTCGTTTATTGAAAAATATCATTAAAGAGAAAATGTGATAGATGAAAAATCTATTCGGAAACATTCTAAATGGCAAACAAGCTAAAAGGGTCGTTTCACACTCAGGGGTTAAAACGAATATTATAGCTCCCTTATCGTTTCGTTTATACCATAACGCCGCATCTTATAGTCTGAGCACGAGTCCTTAAACACAATACAACGAACAAACAATTCTATATTATTGCCATCGGCTATACGAAGGCGACCACCGCTGCCACCGCCGTCCTACCTACTTATATTCGTCGTCATCGTCGTCCTCGTCCTGTATACTCGTACTGTATCCACCGCACAACAATGATCTGCCAGGCCAAAAAAAACCACCACGTGATCGGTGTAGCTTAGAAAGCTGCTTACATAGAGTACACGTGCTTGTAATAAGTATCTCGGTGAAAATGGCGAATTAACCAGGACGGTGGTCAGCAACATGGTTTGATCGAATGCTTTGAATAGGTATGTAGAGTTGAAGAACTTTTTTTTTTTTGGTCTAATAGCCACTTGAGGGAGGACTTCGGGGTGTGCCAGAAGGCTGAACCATGAAGGTGCAGGTTTTTTAAGAACTCGTTGGTTACGATTCATCGTCGAAGTTCAAATTTTTTGGTGGAATGAGCTTGACTGTGAAAATGAAGTGATTTCTAGGTTTTTCCTTCTCTCCCCAACAGCCGAAAAAATCAAATATATGGTACCTCACACAACATTGTCATCTTCGAACCGAATTAGGGTGCCTGGGATAAGGGTACGAGGAAAGAGTTCATCAGATCAAAAAACTAAGGTGATATTTTCAACCATGAGAGGCCAGACAGACAGACAGACAGACCTAGGGAAGCCATACTGACGGGTCAATGACCTCAAGATACCACGCAGGCAGGCAAGAAGACAGCAAGATGGACTTCGGAGGCTGAACAACTAGGTCAGTAACCCTGAGAGTCCTGACACACGGGTCAATGACCTTAAAAAGTCAGACAAATAGACAAGCAGACGACCTCGGAAGTCAGACAGGAAGCCACAGAACCATGACAGGCTAGACTTGGTGGGTTAGTGAACTCAAGAGGCCAGACAGACGGGTCAATGACCTTAAGAACCCCGACAAGCGGACAGACGACCTTGGAAAGCCATATTGACAGATCAATGACATTAAAAGGCCAGACAGACAGATAGACGACTTTGAAAAGTTAGACAGGTAAGTCAGTGACCATGAGAGTCTAGACACACGGGTCAATGACCTTAATAAGGCGACTTTTAAACATCAGACAGACGAGTTTATGACCTTAAAAGAACAGACATGCACATATGTAGACAACCTCGAGAGGTAAGACAGACGGCTCGATGATTTTAAGAGACCAGACAAGGCTGATGGAAGACTTTGGGAGGATAGACTGGTAGACCGGTGACCTAGAGAGTCCAGAAACACGGGTCAATGATCTTAAGAGGCTAGAAAGACAGACAGACGAGTCAATAGCCTGAAAACCTGCTCCAGATGACCCCAGGCCCGTGCTTTTTGGAAGTCTAGACAAAATAAGGGCCAGCGATTTATTTTTTACTTCTCGAAATTCGAATCACAAATATTTTTGAAAGCTTTCGCCCTCATTTCGCTCGGACTTGTTTTCATTTTTTTCTCAAGATCAAAATGGAAATTTAAAAAAAAATCAAGTTTTAAAGTCAAAAAATTAACTCTTCACAAAAAAACATTGTTTTTATGCCTCTCGAAATCAGGGTGCCTACCGAATTTTTTTGGCCGAAAATCACTACCTTTCCAAAAAAAATACTGCCTTCCAAAATATTTTTACCCCCCCCCCCACTAGAACGATTTTTCATTTTTTTTTTGGTTTGAACTTTGTAATTTGTTACATTGAAATAAGTACACGTTTTCATCGATTTGAAAATATAACCACTGCTACATTTATTCAAGTTGTCACAATTTCTCATGAAGTCATGAAAGATATGAAGGATTTTTTTAAAATTTTTAGCAGAAATTAACAAAATTTCAAAATAAAAACGCAGGACTTTGACAAGACGATTTTTCAAGTGGGGGAGGGGGTGGACGAGGCAAGGCAAAATTTCACACTAAAATCTTTCGCTTTTCCAATGTCTTCAAACATCCAAAAAATTTTTTCAAGCAAGCAGATGTCGAGAATATAATTTTGTCATTTCAATTTTTGATTTTATTTTCGCTTTTAAGGTACGTTCTTGTTACTGTAATGAAATTGGGCAAATAAAAAACTTTTTTCAAAATCAAAAATTTTTAAAAAATAATAAAAAATTTGAACAACCTTTGGAAAAAAATATACCAATTTTTTGTATCGAAAATTAGTATTTGGAGGGGTATAAAACGTTGTTTTCTTGGGTGATGAAAGAAGAAGTTTATTGTTTTTGCTTCAAAATTTTAAAACTTGAATGATTATTTTTAAAAAAAAAATCAAACTTGAAAATAAGCAAACGAGCCCGAGTGAAGCGAGGCCAAGAAGTGCTTTCAAAAATTCATGTTTCAAGAAGTAAAAAAAAGTTTTTTTACGAAGGTAGTATTTTTCTGATTGAAACTTCAAAAATTTTCTTGAATTTGTTCGCTCGGGCAAAAGCTTTCAAAAATATGTTCTAAAAAAGTCAAAAAATGAGCCATTTTCTACCAAATTTTTCTTGTGTGGAAAATTGGACTTTCCTCTTTTTTCATTTTTCACTATCTTATAAGCAAAATTGCTGAAAATCACAACTTTTTCACTACTTTCAATACCTGGTAGTCACTCTGGAAATACAAATTTTTAAGATCTTTCACCCTCTCATTGGCCTGTTTTGTTTTATTTTAAATTACATTTTTTTCAAACATCATTAAAATTTCTAAAATTTTAAAAGCCAAAAATTAAACTTATCGTCTTTACATTTAAAAAAATTTCGTTTTTATGCCTCTCTAAATACAAATTTTTAAAAGCTGTCGTCCACACTTCACTCGTTTCCATTCAAATTCTAAAATTTTAAAAACCAAAAAATAAATTCCTCGAATTAAAAAAAAAACTCGTTTTTAGACGTCTTGAAATAAAAATTTTCAAAAGATCTCACCCACACTTAGCTCGATCCTGTTCTCTTTTTTTTCAAAATTAACTTGCCAAAAAAAATATATAATTTAAATTCTAAAATTTGAAAAACCAAAAAATAAATTCCTCAAATTAAAAAAAAATCTCGTTTTTAAAAGGTCTTGTCCTCACTCCGCTCAGGCCAATTTGTTTCTCATTTTTAAAATAGGTAAGTAAACAAATTATTCCACATTCGAGGCCTTCAAAATTCAAAAAAATAAAATAAAAATATCACTTGACAAAATTGATATTTTTTCCCACATCAATCGATACCCCCCCCTTTCACCCTTCCCTCTGAAAAACATCAATATACTAGCTTCTGCTTTAGAAATGGGATCCAACATGATATTTGCCCCGGGTCCGTATCTGCTCTCGACGGTTCTGCTGGATGATCAGACCTCAGCTAAAACCAGAGTTTTTCGACAATTTGAAAGAAATCGGGAATTTTTGTCAATTTTTGACAAAATAAGCAGATTTTTTTGGAAATTTCAGGCAATTCAGTGTTACCTGCTATCTTTTTAGCTTTATGAAATCTTTGTCATAAAGGTAAAACTAGAAAATTTTTGGTAAAAAATTTATTTTTTTTTGAAAAATTTCGGCAAAAAGTAAGATTTGGATAGTTTTAGCAAAATGCAACAAGCGACATTATTTACATTTTTTTTCCTCTTCAAAAAATGGGTTCAAGATTTGAAAAAATTGAATTTTTGAACATTAACTTCAGTACATTAGCAAGTAACTTGAAAAGTTACTGGATATTAGCCCTGAAAAAGTTATTTGGGTATAAATTTTTAGGGCACTTTCTAAAAATTTGGAATTTCCGAAGCATGGCTGCAGACTCCAGAACAACTATAAACTATCTCCATTTCTCCAATCTACTCAGAGTGTTGGAATTAGAACATTTTAAGATAAGATATGTATGTATTTATTAAAATTCAGAAACACATAAATTATGAGCCCTACCCTATCCTACCCTGCAAAAAAATACAGGCAGTTGAAAAAATTAGCCGATATCGCTTCCTCTTTGTTTCGAGTTGAAATAGAATAAATCTTACGATATCCCTCCGCAATAATTCAAACACCTCTGTGCAAAGAAAATCTATTTCGAAAACGTTCCAACGACGCATAAAACTGCCAAATTCGTGTTTTAGATGACTGCATTTCCGGGACATTAATCACGTATGAGCAATCTGTCTAATCGAGTAAACAATGTCGTACCGATATAAACCAAATTTCTCCGTACAAAGAATAACACAACACACACAGAGAACACGGTCAAAGTGAAAAAAAAATAGAGAGGAAAAACAAAGAAGAAATTAATTAAATTGGACGTAACTCGGGCAAAGATTACAATCAGTGATTAACGAAGGCTATAGCTATACCGACGATGGTGCAATTGGCGCATACATATAAAAACGTCGCTGTCTCAATTAAGACCCAAGCTCGGGATAAAAAATTGCCCTACGTCGTCCATTTCAATTCGCGCCGTCGCTTTGCGGTACAATTCGCTTAAATCTTTTAGTCTATAGATACCAGAGCGAGTGAGAGTAATAATTTTTATTATCAGCATATTCAACAGCACACGTCGCGTCGTCGAGTACACAGGTATCTGAAGTACATATATACATATAAGTAAGACGCGAGTACGATCATCGAAAGATTGAGAAAACCTCCAGAAAAAACAAAACAGTATCTCTGAGACCCTGGTGTGGTAGACGGCACGATACGGAAAGACGTCGACGAAGGTGATTTACAGACTCGCAGATAAAGAATTATTGCACTCGCTTACATACATATTGTCAGCTAATACCCAAGTTAACAACAAATATTTAAGTTATCTGGAAAGTACAGCTGCTTTGTCCATAAATAAACATTGTAGCACCGCACCCCTCGCCATTGCGGTTATTTAATCAGCACAATGGCGGTAAAGGATGAGTTGTCCTTTTTAGTGCATTGTACTTTGTCAGTAGGTATCTGAACCTATTCATTTAATATAATTTTGAAATCAGTACAAAATCCGAAGTCGAAGAGTGACCATGGCTATACTTTTTTCAAGATTCAAAATTACTCAGTTCATTTAGAAAGAAATTACTTTTGAAATCCCCAATTTCCAGGCACTGGCACTTGTCGTAGTCTCACAGGACATATTTTTGAAAAAAGGGAAAAAATAATTTTTGATGATACATCCCATAACAAAATCGGATCCCTAATAAAACTGGTATAGTCGGGGAGCCCATCTTAAGGATAAATTGCACCCCCCCCCCCCGTCGATCCTCCGTGACAACTTTTTTTTAAGAAAGAGAGTCCTAAGGAACATTTCTAGCCCTTGTACTCAGAAAAAAAGTGGCCCTACTTACAAAATGGCGGCCATTTTGATTGACAGGTCAGCCGAAATCGCAGATTTTGCGTTCCAACATAGGACTTGCACAAAATTTTTCAAAATATACAAAAGTAGATCGAAAGATCATGCAAAAATTTATCACCTGTCAAAATTTCAAGTGCTGAAGTCCGTTTTTCGATTTTTGACGAATTTCTAAAAATCAAATTTTGGCCAAAAATGAGGGAAAAAAATCAAAATTTTACCAAATGGACCAAGAAAGCTGAAATTTGGGATATACCCTATTTTCGACATGCCAAATCGATTGGAAACGGTTTCAACCTGTTTTGAGCAGTTCTGGAGCTTCCAGTAGATTTTTAAAACTCGAAATTCCGACAAAATTCTATCAAATTGGAGTTGTAAAGCTCAAATTTATTCTAAAAACTAAATTCAATACGCTACGAAGTACTGCAGGTAAATTTCAAGTCGTTTTGGAGCCTCCAGCAAGTTTGGAAAAGTTTGTATGGCGTTTTTTTTGGAAAATTGAAATTTCCTAAAAGTAGCTGGAAGCTTCAAAACCATTTGAAACCGTCATGTAGTCTGTGAAGTAAATTTCAGCTTTCCAACTCCATTCGATAAATTAATATTGCGGGAATTTCAAATTACAAAAATCTACTGGAGGCTCCAGTAATTTTCAAAAAAGTCGCTGGAGCCTCCAGCAGATTTTTGAAAATCGAAATTCCCACAAAATTCCACCAAAATGGAGTTGGAATGCTGAAATTTATTCTGCAAACTAATTTCAATACGCTACGAAGTCAACTGCAGGGGGATTTCAAGTCGTTTTGGAGCCTCCGGCGACTTTTTTGAAAATTACTGGAGCCTCCAGTAGATTTTTGAAACTTTAAATATTCACAGAATTTCATCAAATGGAGATGGAAAGCGAAAATTTACTCTACACTCCAATTTTAACACCCTCTGACGACGACTTCAAGTTGGTTCAAATCATTTTGGAGCCTCCAACGACTTTTTGAAAATTACTGGAGCCTCCAGTAGATTTTTGAAACTTGAAATTCCCGCAACATTCTACCAAATGGAGTTGGCAAGCTAAAATTTACTTCGCAAACTAATTTCAATACGATATGAAGATGAAGTCGACTACGTGGTAGTTTCAAATGATTTTAAATGGTTTTGAAGCTTCCAGCTACTTTTTGGAAATTTCAATTTTTCAAAAAAAAATCCATACGACCTCTCAAAAAGTAGCTGGAGGCTCCAAAACCACTTGAAATCCACCAGCAGACGACTTCGTAGCGTATTAAAAGTAGTTTGCAGAATAAATTTTGACTTTCCATTTCCGTTTGATAAAATTTTTAGGAAATTTCAAATTTCAAAAATCTCCTGGAGGCTCCAGTAATTTTCAAAAAATCGCTGGATGCTCCAAAACAACTTGAAATCTTCCTGCAGTTGACTTCGTAGCGTTTTGAAATTAGTTTGCAGAATAAATTTCAGCTTTCCAACTCCATTTTGATGAAATTTTGTGGGAATTTCGAGTTTCAAAAATCTGCTGGAGGCTCCAGAACTGCTCAAAACGGTATGAAACCGTTTCCAATCGATTTTGGCATGTCGAAAATAGGGTGTATCCCAAATTTCAGCTTTCTTGGTCAGTTTGGTAAAATTTTGATTTTTTCCCTCATTTTTTGACCTAAATTTGATTTTCAAAAATTCACCAAAAATCGAAAAACGCACTTTAGCACTTGAAATTTTGACAAGTGATAAATTTTTGCTTGATCTTTCGATCTACCTTTGTACAGTTTGAAAAAATTTTGTGCAAGTCCTATGTTGGAACGCAAAATCTGCGGTTTCGGCTGACCTATCAATCAAAATGGCCGCCATTTTGTAAGTAGGGCCACTTTTTTTTTAGTACAATGGCTATAAATGTTCTTAAGGACTCCTCCTTTAAGAAAAAAGTTGTCACGGAGGATCGACCGGGGAGGGGGGGTGAAATTTATCCTTAAGTGGGCTCCTCGACTAGTAGGAGTACATCTACTCGTAATAACACAATATGCTTTACATATATGCTACCCACAGATTATACCAAGAATTATGACCCCGATGGAAAATTTCATACGATACCGAGCTCTAAAGCTGTACAGCATCATTGCAACGATGAAGACGAGCGAAGGTGCTAAGTAAACAAAAACGCAATAGCGAAATTTAATCGCTCGATTATAACTCGTTAAAGCATGGTATATACGAGTAAGTACACATAGTTTATAATCCAAACAAAAGTGCACCAAAGTGAGGCAGATTTAATTTCGATACAAATTGTTGTTAGAACGTGGTTGTACGTAGCAGCACCACTCACTATATAACAGCCACATCCCTCGATTGCCAATTATTTATTAAGCTCGCAGCTCACCCCTGCGCTCTGCAGCCTTCAACCTACGTATATCTTTGCTTTCACAAAGCGAAGGGTTTATCGAGAGAATAGCTAAAAAGGAAGTGTTCTTTAGTTTGCTCGAAACTCGCAAGTTCGAAATGTACAGAGTGGAGAACGGAGATGCTTTTTCATTATGGGTCCGTATGTCGGTCAAGATTGAAATTGCTTCGGCTATTATTGTATTCGAAACTGTATTCAATACAGTTTCGAATTATTAGCCTAACGCTACTTACACGATGGCACCCTAGTCGCTTTTTCTATAAATGCGCCAATGCTGTAGATGTGTATAATCTTTTATCGTGTTTTGTGAGAGTGGTAGTGGCGATTTTCGCTGAATATTGAATTCATTCATGTGCCAGAAAGTATAACAATGCACGAAGGACGAACAAGTTGATTTTTTTTTCGAGGATGGTGGCAGTTTTTTCGATCGATCGAGAGAACTAAAATATGTAGTATTAGTCGAAGAATTTTTCAAAATTTCAAACCTAAAAAAAGAAGGGTAAACTATGATGAAAATTCAAAAATTTGAAGTCTCCATCAGGGCAAAATGCATCCACTTTTCTCAAATTACAAAAAAAGCGAGAAAATTCAAAATTGCAAACAAAAACCTTGAAATTTACAGAAAGTTTGCAACTGAGATAACATCTAGAATTTTGAAAATGAAGCAAAAATTAATCAAACATCATAAACTTTGTATTAAATTGTGAGAAAAAAATCTTCCTGCGAAAAAACAGCTCAAAATGAATTAAAAATTTGTTAAATTGACGTAAAAATCTATGAAAATTACGAAAACTGGGTAAAATTGGGTAGAAATGGCAAAAAGCACAATAAACATAGCACAACATAGTCAAGAAATCAATGGATTTTTGTTAAAATCACATTTAAATCAATTAAATTCATCAACGTTACATGAAAACGTGCAAAATCTTATAAAATTGCACTAAAAATCTATCAATTTCTCAGAAAAATCCATAAGAAGGACGGAAAGATGAATAAAATAGAAAATCTCGACTTCATTTTTGCCGAAGATTTCGACCCCCTCCCCGTCAACAACAGTTCAAAGATACCGGAAAACTCGACAGAAAAAATATTTCAAAATTTTTTGAACATTTTGTACATAGAAAAGTGAACAAAATTTCGTCATCAAATTTTGAGCCACCAAAATCAACTTTCATTTAACATAAAATGCACTCGTCTCTTTCATTCACGTTTCTTGAGAGAAAAAAAACACGATTTTCAAAATTTAAGAACACCCTGTAGAAAAATCGACAAATCTTTACACTAAATTTCGAAAGACCTATCGTACCCAATCTAAAACTGGCACGTCTTTTACATTCGAATTATTCAAGGAAAAAATGAATTTGCAATTTTTTGAACACCCTGTAGAAAAAATCCCCAATTCTGTTGCAAATTTGGACAACGACTCACGCAGCACTGATTCAAAGCATCTGCAGAAAGCATTCACATCACTTCAAAATAGTCCCTTCAAATTCATATTCCCTGAAAAAAAAAATTCACGCGACTTTTTGAACACCCTATCGGTAAGTTAATTTTTTAAATCAATTTCTCCTGACTATTTTGATCAATTTTACACACAAAACTAGAAATGCAGGCGTTCTTTTCATTCAGGTTTCTTGAATAGTAATTTCAAAAATTTTCTGAACACCCTGTAAAAAAGTCGACAAATATCTGGAGTAAATTTCAAAAGACCTATTGAACTCGACTTGAAACATAGTATTTTTTTAAATTCAAATTTATCAAAGAAAGAAAAGTTTTATTTGTAATTTTTTGAACACCCTGTAGAAAAAGTCATCAATTCTTATGCCAAGGTTGGACAAGAACTCACGCATCACTGATTCAAAGCATCTGCAGAAAGCATTCACATCACTTCAAAATAGTCCCTTCATATTCATATTCCCTGAAAAAAAAACTTCATGCGACTTTTTGAACACCCTATCGGTAAGTTGATTTTTGAAATCAATTTTTCCCGACTATTTTGATCAATTTTACATGCAAAACTAGAAAATGCAGGCATTATTTTCATTTACTAACGTTTCTTGGATAGTGATTCCAAAAATTTTCCGAACACCCTGTAGAAAAGTCGACGAGTAAATTTCAAAAGACCTATTGAACTTGGCTTAAAACATAGTATTTGTTTTTTTAATTCAAATTTATCAAAGAAAGAAAAGTTTTATTTGTAATTTTTTGAACACCCTGTAGAAAAGTAAAATCCACGAATTTTTTCATTGAATATTCAAGGGTCTGAATTCGTTCAACTTATTTCAAAATGCTCCCCTCTTATTCAAATTCCCGAATAAAAATGAAAAATGTTCGATGATTTTTCGAACACCCTACCGGTGAGTCGAATTTTTAAATCAATTTTTAATGAACCTTAAAGCTTCCTTTATAGTGGCGATAAGCTGGCAATAGAAAATTTCTACAGAAAATCGTGGAATTTTTTCAAACTCAATTTTAAGCACTTTTGAACCTCTAAACTTGTAAAATAATAACATTTCTTATAAATTCTGATGATTATTCACTTTAATAAAAAGTTTTCAATCTTCATCTCATTCATCACTTTTCTATGGAAAAGTTAAAAAATTTTGACTTTTCCATAGAAAATTGATAAAATTCCACAGCCAGTATAAATGCTTCCATTTGAATGTACACATTTGACTTTTCTGTAGAAAAATTCCACGGCCACTATAAAGGAAGCTTAAACACTGCGATCAACTTGCACAAAACTTGAACAATATAATTAGCCCTATAAACGTTTCTTTCATTCGCGATTCTTTAAAGAAAAAAATTAAATTTCTGAACACCCTGTGAAAAGTCAAACAAAGTGCACACATTTTGAAAAACCCATCGTACATGATCTGAAATGCATTTCAAATTTCTCAAGAAAAGAAAACGATTTACAACTAAACATCCTGAAGAAAGAACTATTAACTTTTGTAGTAAATTTTTCGATTTATTCAACACCCTGTTTAGATAAGAAAATTTTTCATAGGTAAGTATTGCAATCAACTTATGTACATATATTGACTAACTTGAACAAAACCTAAAATGCACACGCCACTTTGATTCACGTCGTTTGAGGAAAAGTATTTTCAAATCCTCTGAACATACATACTTCCTGTAAAAGAACCAACATTTCGCAACTAAAAAATAATAATATTAACTATGAATAGGAAATACATAGAAGCCTTTTGGTAACCACTGACCCTTTCAAAAAAATTAAAATCGAATTCGTGTTGAATTTGGTACATCCATAATACCAAGTGAATGAAAAAACTTTTGGAACAAAATCGTAGGAATGATTGATAATTAATTTTCAGAATTCGAAACTCATTTCACAATACTTACGAGTATATTTTTCTGAAAAAACCACCTTATTCAATAGTCATCGTGATATCATTAAGGTTGTTTCAAAAACAATTCTTGTTGAAATCGTTATCATTTCTTTAGAATCATTAAGGTATAATATGTAATTATAATTACATAATTATGGAAACTGTTTCATGTCAATCATTATAAACTTTTAAGGTAAGTACTTACTACTTACCACATAAAATTAACTTCAAAACATTCAACGATTAAAACACTTCCGAAGAAATCGAAACTAAATTGTCAAATTCAATCAACGTTTAACAATGAATCATAAAATTCAAATTGTATCGACGATGCACCGAAACCCCTGGATTTCAAATCGAACTCGAATCTCGATTTAGAAAAAAAGGCAAAGCGAATAATTTTCCCATGATTCATACACTAATCGTTCAACATTATTTTATCTATGTATGTATTAAAAAAAAAAAAAAATACACAATAAACATTCCCCACAAAGCTAACAGACGTTGATTTCCAACAGCTTTATAATTCCTACGCTGATAAGATAACATTCGTGTTCGTAGTAGCAAAAGTAAATGATGCGAAAATTAAGCATTCGCTACAGGATGGACTATTGTTGGTAAAATTATGTCATCAAAACAGAATACAAAAGAGAAAAAAATACATAATCAGTTGGTCGAATCATGTCATTTCATGTAACGACGATGGCAGAACAGTTTACGATGATTCGATGAGCGTATTTATCGAAGGGGTGATTTTATCACAAATCTGTAGATAATATAAGTGCGAACTGCTTTTCATCGTAGTTAGATATGGAAAATATTGCTGAATTATTAATAACGATGAATGTAAGAGCTTCGAGAACACGTCATCTGTATGGCAACCTAACACGAAATACTTATGAACCTGGAGCTAGAAGGGCGACTACTATATTATTGTGAGGGATATTTGATTGATAAGGATATACAAGACGGGTTATAAATAGTCTACGATGTACACATCAGATATCAAATTGACCGTGTGTTTTGTTGGGACGTAATTATACTACCACCGCAGCCAAGTTCTCGGTTTACTTTTGGTCTGGTCATCTATAAACAGCTTGACCAAAAGCGTTGTTATTAAATAGGATGAGTTATAACCACGACAGGCAATTAATCTTACACCGAATAACTACGTACTTTGGATAGTTTTCACTTTCGATCGTCGAAAGATGCGATAGTTAAAACATATTTTTACGGATCACTTTTCAGATTGTCAACGTTATTATGGTCGACAAGCGACAGATACTGTCTTGGGTCACAGTTTGGCGAATATTTAATTGATCGAATAACATCATTCGTTCGAAAAATGAGGATCAAATAGTTCTGGTAGTGAAATTCCGGAGAGTTGGCAGAATACTGGCGGTGGCAGTGGCAGTGAGCTAGGATTCGAATCACCAGAACCGGATGACCGGAGATCAGAACTCAAATTCAACTCTGATATAATACAACTTTAATATCTAGTCTTGGACAGAAAATATTACTATTATGTACTGTAAGTATTATACTCAATTTACACTCACCTGAACTTCCAATAACATCGACGACAATCAAATTCATACTAATTTTGGAATGATTGGAGTTTTCAGTCACCAAACATAGGAACTGGAATGAACTTCACTCACCGGAAATTGTCGAAGAATACATTACACGATCTCATAAGAATACACCAAGTGTTTAATCGATCGAGTTTGATTATTTTAATCAACGAGAACAAAATGATTTGATTTTTTACTCACAAACACAGATTCACTCCACTTCACTTCACACCGAGATCGACGCCGCGTAGGAAATTATGACAGAAAACCGAAAACCAAATAGATTCGTGGAATCATTCACGATGCAATAACGATAAATTTTTAAATAATTGTTTTATTTTAATTGTTTTAATTAACGAATAAATCCGAAGAGAAAAGAGAAGATACGCGAAATCCGGCTTTTAAAAAAATCAAAACACAGACGTGACGTGACTCAAAAATATTATCACAAAATCAGGGCAGCCATTTGGATTAAAAAAAAATTAAAGGTAGTAGTGTAATACTTAACTACCGCTGTTTTTTGCAGAAATCTTGTTAAAATGATGAGAAATAGTGTTCTGTCGAAGAATTTTTTCAAAATTTCGCGGACAAGTTGAAAAAAAATGGTAGTTAAGTTCTTATGAAATTCCGGACTTTTATAAGAACTTAACTACCAATTTTTTTCAACTTGTCCGCGTAATTTTGAAAAAATTCTTCGTCAGAACACTATTTCCCATGATTGTGATGTGGATTTTGCAAAAAAAAACGGTAGTTAAGTTTTAATGAAAGCGCAAACTTATTAAAACTTAACTACCACTGATAGCGCTATCACTTCGCCACTAAAAACGCTTCGAGAGGGTAATATTATACGATGAATTGAAAGGTTTTTCTGGTTTTTTGCAAAAACAATCGGTAAGTAGTCAAGTTTTCATAAAAATAGAACTCGAATACTACTGGTTCTGAGACCCTGTTTTCTGAAGGGATCTGAGAATATTCGCGAAGGGAGATGTATCTACATGTACATTGTGCAAGTTTACTGGAATTGGTGAATTTTTTTAAAAATATTACAAAATGCGAATTTCAACGCTGATTCTTTTTTCAATTATTGAAAATAAATTATAACAATATTATTTTAATAAGATTTTTTTTTGCTTTTCAACTGAATGTTTCACCAAGGAGTGGATATATTAAATGGGGGTCTGGGGGCGAAGCCCCCAGGAATATTTCTGTCCAATATATTGAATAAAATAGCATACCTAATTGAAGCAAAATGAATTGATAAAAAATTAAAAATTGCGGTTTTACCAATTCTCTTTGCTTCACCTTCAATTACAAAGCTATTTTACTTTTATTCAATAATATATTGGACAGAAATATTGCTGGGGGCTTCGCCCCCAGACCCCCATTTAGTATATCCACTCCTTGGTGAAACATAAGAAACATTCAGTTAAAAAACCTTTCAATTCAACGTATAATATTACCCTCTCGAAGCGTTTTTAGTGGCGAAGTGATAGCGCTATCAGTGGTAGTTAAGTTTCAATAAGTTTGCGCTTTCATTAAAACTTAACTACCGTTTTTTTTTGCAAAATCCACATCACAATCATGGGAAATAGTGTTCTGACGAAGAATTTTTTCAAAATTACGCGGACAAGTTGAAAAAAATTGGTAGTTAAGTTCTTATAAAAGTCCGGAATTTCATAAGAACTTAACTACCATTTTTTTTCAACTTGTCCGCGAAATTTTGAAAAAATTCTTCGACAGAACACTATTTCTCATCATTTTAACAAGATTTCTGCAAAAAACAGCGGTAGTTAAGTATTACACTACTACCAAATTGAATGATGATGACTTTTATTTTTAATTTTTTTCAATTTTTAGAGCACAACCGGTTCATTTTTCAGGAATAATTACTTGGTCTATTTTTCGAAAAGTGAAAAAATAAAATAAAATGGAACAATAAAAATGTACACTGATGACCAGTGTGCTTCAATTTTGAAAAAAGAAAACAAGAAACCTTTTGTTAGATAAAAAAAGTTCGAGTTCGAGCTTTGATTGATAACTTTAAACCGACTGCACAACGGAATCTGGAACGGAACCAGGGTACTTATACTGACGCACTGGAAAATCAAAATCGAAAACTTGAACCAAATTGTGAATTTCTTTCCTGACAACTGAATTCCCTAAATAGTATAAATTTTGATTTTAAAAAAGTAGGACCTTTTCAGAATTAATTTTGGCAAACAAAACTTGAAAATTTGATTTTCTGACGAAAAATGACTAAAATGAGTCTTGTTTACATCTGTTTCATAAGTTTCATTTTACAAAAATGTCGGATTTTTCGCAATTTCGGCAAAAAAAGTACGTAGTAGGTATGTACCTACGATTTGTAAAACACTTTTCTTTGCAAGTTTGCAATTTTGAAAAGAAAAAAGATTTTGCGGAACAAAAAAAACATGAAATTAACTTACCTATTTAAGAAATTTTGCCATAAAAAAAAAAACATTTTTTACAGTTTTAGAGAACAAGAATTGGTCATTTTGACATTGTTGACAAAAATATTGATAAAACACTAATTTTTTGCAATTTTGAAAAAAAAACAGATTTTTTGCTACAAGAAAGCATGAATTTTGAAATTTTGATCTAAAAAAACTGGTTTTCGCAATTTAGACAAATAAGGTAAGCAATTTGACAAAAGTGAATATTTTTACAGGTTTTTCTGATCAAAAAATGAGATTTTTTTGTCAATTTTTATTAATTTTCATAAATTAGTGGGTTTTTTTTGGGGGTGTTTGTAATTAATTGATTATTACACCCGTCGTATGAGATTTAAATCGAGTTGGTAAGGTCAATTAGGTGTAAGAATTTTTTAATTTCGGAAGGGTCGTCTGGTATGAACAGGGATCAATCATTCATCTATTCGTAAGGATAGTCCGTGCTGATGTAAGGAGGGACAGCGAAATAGTAAGTGTTGGACAGATATAAGTTCTGACGTGCAGAACTGACATGTGGGTTTTGGGACCTTTTCATGGAGGTGATTGTGGGTGATTTTTGTGTGGCCAATTCTCAGTCTGGTTATAATGATTTCTTCAAGTCTATTTACTTAGTTGAGATAGGTTTTTCCAAGGCTGAGTAGGTTTTTTGTGGTGAAAGAGCTTGTTTGATGTTTGGAGGGACCAAAAGTTTTGCCATTTCTTAAGTGTGTTTTGGGTGAAGATAGATTTAAGGTCGTCAGCTGTGATAAATGTGAGAGGAGAAAGAGTAGCGGCGGATTTTGCATTTTTATCTACAATTTCATTTCCTGTGATTCTAACGTGGCTGGGTATAAATACATACACTGGATGGAGAAGTTTGAATTTTGTAAATCAAATCGAGTTTTATGAACATTTTGAATTAGTGGGTGGTCAGAAAATAGATTTTGGATAGCAGTTAGTGAGCTACGGGAATCACTCTGAATTAAGAAAGACTTATTTTCTGATTCATAAGTGAATATATCACAGAGGCAGTGGAAAATAGCTGCGAGTTCGGCAGTGTAGATTGAAGAGCAGTTATGGATTTTAAAATTTGAAATTTTATCATTAATAGAGTAGGCATACCCTGAATGAAGTGTTGGTATTTTTGATCCATCTGTAAAGCAGAGATTGAATTTTTTGTATTCTGATAAGAGTTCAAGATAGTTTTGTTTTATTACTAGTGGAGAGTGGCTATTTTTTGGGTAGTTAATAAGCTGTAGATTGACTTGGTGAGGCTTAAGGAGCCAAGGGGGATGTGATATTGGTTTTTGGATGAGTGTTTTAGGATTGATTTGAAGATCATTCAACATTGTGATGAAATTAGAAATGGGTCCTTCTATATGGTCAAAATGTAGGGGGTTTGGTGGGTTAATTGAGTTTTGAAGTGGATGGGAAGGGTTGGTGGATGCATTTGAGATGAATTTGTTTGTTATGAGAGTTTTTCTAAAATGTGGGGGTAATTCTGCTGCTTCACAATAAATGCTATCTAAAGGGAGGGGAATAGAGGGCTCTTATACAGATCCGTAGGGCTGAGTTTTGAATTGTTTTTAGGATATTATAAGTCTTATTTGAGATATTTGCAAAACATGGGCTTCCATACTCAATTTTACTGTGAATTAGAGATTTATATACAAGTGAAGTAGGAGTTTGCGAGATGGATTATACTTGGTGTTTTTGATTATTTTCAACAGATTTAGGCGTTTCATGATATCTGATTTTACTTTTAGAAAATGAGGAGTCCAAAGTTTTCTATCAAAAGTTAAGCCAAGAAATTTAGTAGTGGTTTTGAATTATAAAGAGTGTCCTTTGAAATTGAGAATGAGATCTGGAGGAATCTTATTTTTTTTTGGTGAAAAGTATACAGTGGGTTTTGTTTGTAATACCTATTATGTTGAAAAAGTTTTTTTTTTTTTTTTTACAAAAAAAGCAAGAATATTCCTAGGAATGGAAATTTTGATTCTAAAAAATTATGTTCTACGCAATTTTGACTTGACTGGTTCTGGCAAACAAAAATTAATTTGCAATTTTTATTAAAAAGTAAAATAGGCAAATGCAGAATTTGGTGATTTTGATGAAACAATAATTTTTTTGCAAATTTTACTTCTCTTGCGACAAAATAAACGAGAAATTTCTAGAAGTGAAAAATTTTGACCCAAAAAAACTAAAAAGTGTTTTTTGCATTTTTAGCAAACAAGAGTTGGCAATTTTGCTTTTTTTTTTACAAAAAAAATGGGTCTTTTTAAAAAGTAGACTGATTTTTTGCAATTAAAAAAAAATCTTTTTAACAAATTTGATGAAAAAATACCAAAATTACATTTTTCTTGGAATAGGATTTTTTGCAATTTAGGTAAAAAAACAAGACTTACCAGAAAACATTTTGATCGAAGAAAAAACTGAATTTGCTCACCTTTGTGCATAAAAAATGTCAATTCAAGTCTATACGATTTGCCAAAAATGCATAAAAATGTGCTAAGAAAACATTCAAAAAAGCGTTAAATTATTAAAATCGATGAAAACCACAACAAAAAAAAGATTAGAGGTCTCGATGAAATTTTACAAAATGCAACCAAGATAGTTCCCAGTTTACTTCTGGTTTTATCATCTAAACAGCTTGACCAAAAGCGTTGTTATTAATATAGGATGAGTTATAACCACGACAGGCAATTAATCTTACACCGAATAACTATGTAAATGTACGTACTACGTAAGTATGTCGGTAATTTAAATTGGCGGAATGGTGGTTCACTTGGGATTTTTCTTTTCCAAATTTTCAAACGGTTCCATTGATTCTGGTTATCATATCACCTGAACAAAGAGAGAGGGGTGGAAGTGGTTTTATGTGCGGTGATTGTTTCGAAAGGTTTTCAACCCGTTTAAAAACTTCTCTAATAAAACATAAAATACATACGTACAAACATAATTAAATTGAGGCACATATTAAGAGAATTAAAATATTCAACAATGGGCAGCATTGCATTTAGAATCTTTGATTCTTTGTAAAAACATGCACAAAAGTATGTAACGAAAACGAAAGATACATCAGCAAAAGCATGCGTCAGATTGCCGTCGGTCAGTATACACATGTGCGATGATGTTTCATGTCGTAATTCGGTTTGTTTTATTTCGTTAGTGTGTTCTCATCATAAATAAGAAATTACTCAAATAATTCTTCGCCGGTACCTTAAACTTGGATTATAAATGTAGATTTCTTTCGATATGGTTTTTACATCTTCATCTTGAACAGCAGGGTAAGTGTACCTAAATGATGATGACGTTTTGATTTAATATGGTTTGTTGTATGTAGTATTCTAGTCAAGGTTTTGTTCAGTTCTTCGTTCATTTCGTATCAGCGAAAATAAAAATGATATCTACGTGCATATGTACTTTCTGCTCAGTCAAAACTCGAAGTAGGTAGTGGGTACAGGAAATGTAGGTCTGCTGTATACAGCACGTACGTCGTACATATATCTATCTACCTAGTGTTCGACTACCTAATTGATTGTAGAAATATCGAGTACCCCTAAAAAAGTTTTCTACTAAAATACTTTGGATTGGTCACAGTGAATGATAGTAATGATAGCCATGATTGGTTGATGGACTGGAGAGATAACATTCCACCAATCATATACATCTATTTCACGTTGCCAACCTATATTTTTAATGAAAAACTTTCTTAGGGGTACTCGATATTTCTGGACACCCTGTATTGCTTCAGTACCTAGACCTACCATAGTTTCGAGAGATACTTTTTTTTTTTTTTACAAATTTTCAGAACTTCAACTTTTTTTATACCTTTTTCTTGAAGAAAAAAATGCTTATAATGTCAAAAAGTGAATAATTTGCGAATATTTTCAGCGTGGTTACCAAACCCTATACATTTGATAAAATTTCCAGCAAATAGTGTCGTTTCTTGCTAAAAATTGACACATTTTCGCAAAAAAATCCCCGAAAGTCTGAAGTTTTACTCCTTAAAAATTACCCAACAGATTCACTTTTTTACCAACATTTCAAAAAGTCTCGTCTGTTACCCGACAAATTGAAAGAAAATAACCTATATTTAACAAAAATTGCAAAATAGTAGGTATCATCCCCCCCCCCATTGTCAGAAGTTCTCGCCTTTTCAAAAATCTTCAAAAATTGATGAAAATTCTCGTTTTTTTGCAAAAAAAAAAGCCAAAATTCTTACTTTTTTCCAAAAATTTTCCAAAAGTCTTCCTTTTTTGCCGAAAGCTATTTAGCAATTGAAAAGTCTCACTTTTTTACTTGAAATTGCCAAGAATTGCTAAAAAGTCTCGTTTTTTCACCTAACAAATGTAAAAAAGCGTCACTTTTCAATAAAAAAATTGGTACCTACCTACCTACCTACCTACCTACTTAATTTCTTTACCAATAATTCTCAAAACGTGCTGCTTTTCGCTGAAATTGTTACATTTTGGATTTTTGAACAAATTTTTGTTTTTTTGCAAAACCTTGCTTTTTTCCAAAAATTCTCAAAATATTGTATCTATTTAAAAAAAAGTTGTCAAAAGTCTAGCTTTTTTGCAAAAAATCCTAAAGAATGTTCACTTTTTAACAAAATTGCTAAAAATTGTCATTTTTATTTCCAAACATTATCAAAAAGTCTCACTTTTTTTCAAAAATTGTTCAAGTCTTGCATTTTTACCTGAAATTGCCAAAAAGCCCCTTCCTTTGTCAAGATTGTCAAAGTTTAGCCTACGTTGCCAAGAACTGACTTGTTGCCAACAATTGCAAAGATTCCCTTTTTGTTTTCAAAAAGTCTCGCTTTTTCAAGTTCAACATTTTAAAATTAAAATCGAAAACATTCAGTTTTTGTTTATTACGAGGAGGGGGGCGATTTTTCTCTGCATTAAAATTATTTTGTTTTCGTTTTGTCACTTTTTAAATTACTTTTCAAGTGCCTACTTTTCATTTTCGAGTTTTTTTGGTTGCTATGTTGTTTTTTCGAGGCGGAGGTCGGCGAATTGAGTACGAGCCCTGTATTCGTTCAATTCGGAAAATCGAAAATATACATACATACTGTAAAATTTCAGCTTTATTGGACAACCTGGTAACATTTTTATGTTTAGAATTCTTTGATCTAAAAAAGATTTTTAAAAACCGAAAAATACACTTCATTGTTGGGGAGCCCGCTTAAGGATCTATTGCACCCCCCCCCCCGTCGATCCTCCGGGACAACTTCTTTCTTAAAGGGGGAGTCCTAAAGATCATTTCTAGTCCTCGTACTCAAAAAAAAAAAGTGGCCCTAATTACAAAATGGCGGCTATTTTGATTGACAGGTCTGCCGAAATCGCAGATTTTGCGTTCCAACATAGGACTTGCATGAAATTTTTCAAACCGTACAAACGTTAATCGAAAGATCAGGCAAAAATTTATCACCTGTCAAAATTTCAAGTGCTAAAGTGCGTTTTTTGATTTTTGGTGAATTTTTGAAAACAAAATTTAGGCCAAAAATGATGGAAAAAATCAAAATTTTACCAAATTGACCAAGAAAGCTGAAATTTGGGATATACCCTATTTTCGACATGCCGAATTGATTGGAAACTGTTTCAGACCGTTTTCAGCAGTTCTGGAGCCTCCAGCAAATTTTTGAAACTTGAAATTTCCCCAAAATTTCGCCAAATGGAGTTGGAAAGCTGAAATTTATTCTGCAAACTAATTTCAATACGCTACGAAGTCTACTGCTGGTGGATTTCAAGTCGTTTTGGAGCCTCCCAGCAATTTTTTGAAAGGTTGTACACAGTTTTTTTGAAAATTGAAATTTCCGAAAAGTAGCTGGAAGCTTCAAAACCATTTGAAACCACCATGTAGTAGACTTCATATCGTATTGCAATTAGTAAACGAAGTAAATTTCAGCTTGCCAATTCCATTTGGTAAAATGTTGCGGGTATTTCAAGTTTCAAAAATCTACTGGAGGCTTCAATAATTTTCAAAAAGTCGCTGGAGGCTCCAAAAGGACTTGAACCCACCCAAATTTGTCTTCAGAGAGTGATAAAATTGAAGTATAGAGTAAATTTCAGAGTTCCATCTCACTTGATGAAATTTTGTGAAAATTCAAAGTTTTAAAAATCTGCTGGAAGCTCCAGAAATTTTCAAAAAGTCGCTGAACGTCGAAAACGACTTGAAATCTTCCTGCAGTTGACTTCGTAGCTTATTGAAATTAGTTTGCAGAATAAATTTCAGCTTTTCAACTCCATTTTGATGAAATTTTGTGGGACTTTCAAGTCTCAAAAATCTGCTGGAGGCTCCAGAACTGCTGAAAACGGTTTGAAACTGTTTCCAATCAATTTGGCATGTCGAAAATAGGGTATATCCCAAATTTCAGCTTTCTTGGTCAATTTGGTGAAATTTTGATTTTCCTCCTCATTTTTGGCCTAAATTTGATTTTCAAAAATTCACCAAAAAATCGAAAAACGCACTTTAGCACTTGAAATTTTGACAGGTGATGAATTTTTGCCTGATCTTTCGATCTATCTTTGTACGGTTTGAAAAATTTTGCAAGTCCTATGTATGTTGGAACGCAAAATCTGCGATTTCGGCTTACCTGTCAATCAAAATGGCCGCCATTTTCTAAGTAGGGCCACTTTTTTTTTTAGTACAAGGGCTAGAAAGGTTCCTTAGAGAATCAAATACTCGTAGCCTTCATACAAATTGGTACATACGAGTATGTATATGAACAACTACGTAGGTATATGTACTAGTGTATGTTTGCCTAAAGATTTTTTTAAATCTGTATTTTCGAGTTGAGCACCTCAAAAGTAGGCAGCAGCGAAATTTTTCACTGTTTTGATGGAGTTCCGTAATTTTGGATGGAATACCTATTCAGATTGAAATCAATCACTGATGTTTTTTTAGCCTTGTCAAACGAGCTCAATTTTTGACCTTACCTTCCAAAAAGTGGCTGTTAAGGTTATTTTGCGAATATCTGTTTCTATAATGCTCCCTTGAACAACATAATAACCCACTACCTACTCGAATAAGAGGAGTTTGCATTTCACCAAAAAAATGATTAGATTTAAAAATGTTCTCAACAAAATTTCTCATGCGGAGATAGATAATTTATTTATTCACAATTCACAATTGGATTGAACTTAATGATATAAGCAATGACCATAATACGTAGTATGACACGAATTCTGTATAGGTATGCATGTACTGCTACCCAACATACATACCTATAAATATAAATTTTACCTTGGTACCTATTACCACAAATGCAAGCTAATGTTTAAGTACCTACCTACTTAATTTTTTTGTGAAAATTCTCATTTCAGATATTCCATCTTTCATTGTATCGAAGCTGAATCTTCGTGACTATGGAAGTCGGCGCTGAGGATTTGATCCTCAAAGAACTCTTCGTTTTCTACGAATCTGCATCAACATTGCAGGATATATCCAGCCAAAAAGTAGCTCTGCAATTATGGCACCATCACCTCAGTCGTATGAAATGGGAAGAAATACAAGATCTAGAAGTGTCATATCATCATCCCAGTTATCGTGCGAAATGGAAAGAAACACTAGAGAAACTGTACGGCTTTTTCGCAGATTGCGGAATGAAATTACCTAAACGTATCGAAGAAACGTTGAAAAAATCTTTGAAGACGATTTGTGAGGAGACGAGAACGTGGATATGTCATTTTATAGATGATGAGCTGCTCGACGGTACCTTCCCCGGTTATTTCGATCAGAATCACATCGTTTGGCGTCACGACCATAAAATCGATTACAAAAAAAGTGCTTCGAAGATGTTAACCGAAGGAGAATTGAACGCAGAGCAGAAATTCCTTTTGATGTGCCAATATGGCATGACTGGAGAATTGGAAAGGTTTCCTATGAACTCGCTCCCGGAGGATTTTTGCGTACGAGGGATTTCTGATGTGATGGTCGGGTATTGGATTTCACTCTACAGACCCGACTTGCGCGAGATTTGGCTTAAAACGCCAGATGTGATAGATGAGATTCGTCTCGAAGATACTTCGATCCATGTCACTATGGCCCAAGCGTGTGTCCATTACACGCCTTTGTTTCATTCTTTCGAACATTTCTGGAATCGTTTAAATGAAGACGAACAAATGGCATTTGCTGCTAAATACCTGCCTCAGTTTTGGGAACTTTTTGAAATAATGGTATCGACGATGTCTTGCGATCGGCAATTGCAGCTGCTCAATCAAATTCCTGACAAATTGATGGGTACTTTTTTCGACACCTATAGTAACGCAGGATTCCGCAAGCCTATGCTATACTGCAATTTTCTCAGAATTTGGAACCTCTTAAAAGATCGAATTACAAAGCAGCAATTTGTTGAATTTCTGGAATATGTCGCCGACTATCGTGTGATGGAGTATGACTATGAAGAATACGCGAATAGATTGATCATAGTTTGGGATACAGCCTCGGATCATCTCAAGAAACACATTGTCGAAAACCATCCTCGCATTCTATTCAATTCTTTCATGTTTTGTGAGAAGTATTCACCGAGTGGTTACGAATTTTTCTTGAAATTTTTGCCATTGGCGAATCAACCTACCAGAAAAGAATTGTATCTCGCTCAACCGGTATCTAACATTGTTTCGAAGTACGACATCGATATCCTAAATTTATGTTTGCCTGAAGAAGCCGATCAGTTGCAACTCAAGAATCGAATTATGGAGTCCAGCGATATGGTAAATTATTGCGCTGCATTATTGAGAAATGGGAATAAGGAATTCGATGAAATATTCGCCACAGTAACGTTTTTCTCACCGAATGCTCACGACACTCGCGAACTCTTCGAGAACGTACTAGAGTCCGGCTGTTTTAAAACTTTTGGCACTTCATACTGGAAAGTAAACATTGTTTGAGGAACCAAGGAATAATTTTTTTATTGATGAGCGAGTTACCTAATACGTAGTATTTGCTGAAAGTTAGAATCGTGTTGCATAAATTCAAAGTTTTTGATAATCAATTTGTTATTTCAATAATTTGCTCATTTTCAACTTTTGAATGCTCTCCGCGCTATGTAATCTTATTTTAATTTTTTTCGCTACTTTTTAAATTTGAGATGTGTACCTAAAAAATACGTAAATTGTCATCTTGCGAATCGAAAATACCTACCGTATTAAAAAAAATTAATTCGATGATTTAATCAAGAAATTCTCCTAAGCTGAATCCAGAAAACGGTTGTTTAAAATTTTTAAAAGTTAAATTAAATTTTAAATATTGATTTTTTCAAACTTTAATATTAGATACTTATGTACCCATAAATGTAGATGTTCTTGGTTTCTTTTTTTAGCTTATAATAAAACCGAATTTTGAATGTTGATACTATTTTTCAAATTTTTCAACAAACAAATAATTTCGAATGTTACCTACATTTTTTTTTAAGATTTAAATTACCTAAGTTTAGAATTTTGTTCTTGTTTTTTTTTTTTTTTTTTTAAATATATTTTCTTATTGTTTTTAATAAAACCAAGTGTCCAAAGTTACTTTTTTAAAAATTTATAAAGTAGATATCTTGAAGTTCGCATGAGGAATGTTCTCGAATTTACTTGAGTAAAATCTTGCTGAAGTCAATTACTAGCATACTTAGTAATCTTGTCTGATGAAGGAAAAAGGAGCAAAGAAAATGATCCTTGAACGTTATTGAATGCAACATTCCGAATAAGTACCTAAGTAGGTGAAAAAATAACATCAAAATTACTGATGGGAAAGATATATGTGGTATTCGAAGACGTAGGTAATTCGAACTTCAAATCTTTTAAATCAACAATGATTATTACACAAGATTAACATTACCTACAAGCAAAAAAAAAAAAAACATTCACAATTATTCTTATTGCGAGCACTAATCACTAATCAATCGTCGAAAAACTCGAATAAAATCGCCTCATTATAGCAAACACAAATTTGTATATATTTTAGTTAATCAACACACAAAATTTACTCCCATAATATTTAGAATTATAGCAATCAAACGGTAAGTGAGCACAAATAGATGGCACACATCTAACAAGGGAACCTCTTGAGGTGTCACATTCCGGTTTGAACAGGACCGCGATTTTTGGAAAGAACATAGTCTAAAACCGCCAAAACCAAATTTTCAGCTGCCCAAGTTCATTTTTCGATTTTTGGTGAATTTTTGAAAATTCAAAATTGACTGTTTTTGGCGATTTATGCTTTTTTTTAAAAAGTACGTACTTGATCAGTAAAAATGGTCAAAATAAGTCCCAAAACAAATATTAATTACCCGAATCCAAATTTTACCATTTCCAGCCATTCTGGAGCCTCCAGCGCGATTTTTCATTTCTCTAGAATTTTGAATTTCCTCCAGAAGGCGTGAATATGAAGTTGGGCAGCTAAAAATCGAGTTGTATATTACACTCGACCCGTTCAACGAGTTTATCCACGTTTGAGCCGATTTTGAGAGTGCCACCTCAAAAGTGGCTTTTTGACCAGCTTTTTTCAAAATTAAAAAAATCCAAAAAATCAAAAGTTTCCCGTTTGTGTGGTAATTTTTGAAATTCACGCGAATCGCTGTATTTTGTGCAAAACTAAACCCCCAAATCCAAATTTCAAAAATTTCCTCACAAACGGTTACCTAGGTATGTATCTTCTGACTTTTTGGATTTTTTGATTTTGAAAAAAGTTGGTCAAAAAACCACTCTTGACGTGTCGCTCTCAAAATCGGCTCAAATGTAGATAAACTCGTTAAACACGTCGAGTATAATACACAACTCGATTTTTAACTGCCCAACTTCATATTCACGCCTTCTGGAGCAAATTCAAAATTCGGGAGAAATTGAAAAATTGCGCTAGAGGCTCCAGAATGGTTGGAAATTGTGAAATTTGGAACTGTAGGGTTAGTTTTGGACAAAATACAGTGATTCGCGTGAATTTCGAAAATTTCCACACAAACGGGCACTTTTGATTTTTTGGTTTTTTTAATTTTGAAAAATACTGGTCAAAAATTCACTTTTGAGGTGTCACTCTCAAAATCGGATCAAATGATGATAAACTCGTTATAATACAGTCAAATAGGGATTTCGCCTGGAATAAATTGGGGGAAAATTTTTTTTGCGCCAAAATGCTCAGGATGGTGCCCTAAATGACACACTAAAACCCACCCTAAATCCACCCGGAGCTTCTCCCCCCAGACCCACATTTGTGTCCCCCAGCACCGTTTTTTGCGATTTTCTCGCGAGCAGCTGATTTTACGTCAAAAATAATTTTATTTTTGTGTTCTACGTCAAATTTCCGATCTAGTGATGTATCAACTGCCCTTCTACCCCCAAGGGGGGCGGGGCTGGAACCATTCAAAAAAAGGGGGTTTCCTGAAAAATACATAAAGGCTATAGGCGCCTAAGAGGGGTGAAATGGTCCCCGAAAGTGTTCGAGTTGATATCAGCATGGAAGGTGGGTACGATGGAGAAACTTGCGCGCGGAAAATTTCAGATCCACATCCCCTCCCCTTTTTGGTGACCCCCCCTTTTCTGAAATTTCAATAACACTTTTCTCAGCCCCATTTTAACCGATTTTGAAAATTTTTCTGGGAGTTATGTATATCCTTAGTAGGTACCCCCACAAAAATTTTAAACCCCCTCCCCTTATATTTACCTCTCAAAACGGCGTTTTTTTCATTTTTTTTATGCCTATTAACAATCAAGATTGCGAGGTACAATTTTACAAACACGTTTTTTGGATGTATTTTTGACCCCCAAACATCATGTAGTTCTTTCAAAAGTTTTGCTTTGGTGCGCCGTGCTGAAAAGTTGAAAAAATGTGTCTTAGGGGGGGGTGGGGGTGATTTTGAAATTTTGAGAAACATGAATATCAATGAGTAGGGTGTCGTTTTCTTATGATTCAATACCACTGAGCACGAATATGACCTCAGATTTTCTGCTACACTCATCTACCCCTCTCCAGAGCCCCTCAGCCCCCTCAATTATGACGATTTTCGAAATAAAGATATTTCGATGACATTGGTGTCGTTTTCATGTATGATTCGATACCGCTGAGCACGAATATGACGTCAGATTTTCTGCTACACTCGTACAGCCCCTCCGGACCCCTCATCCCCCTCCTGAATTTCAACTATTTTTGAAGTTGAGCTACTTTTACAACATAATGGAATCGATTGACACCCCTCCTCCCGGTCACATACCAGGGTATTTTCAAATTGAAATTTGTAGTAACAATAACTTCTTCGCCTCTTCGGCATAGCATGTTTTACTATAGGTTCCAGTGTCTCCATGGGATACAAAGGCCTGTATGTTTAACACCCCTCCCCCTTCCATCTCATAACAATTATCCGGTTAATGTATAGAAGTTTCAGAAGAAGAAGACATTGATGATGACCTCGAAATCACAGAATCAACAGATCAATGAAAATAAACTTGCATGATATTCGAGATGAAATTTACCTAATAAGATTTTGCAGAAAAAATTTCAACTGTTTTGTTGGGGGAGAAGGGGTGTTATTCGATTAGACATTATCCAATGTTAACTTACATGATACGCAGAATGTTTACCTTATAAGGAAATTTTTTTCCAATTTATTTTTTTTTTTGGGGGGGGGGGGGTAATTGGCCAGCCCTTGCATCCAATGGAGGCAGTTGAATGTGCGAGTGTAGCAGAAAATCTGACGTCATATTCGTGCTCAGCAGTATCGAATGGTAAGAAAACGTCACAAAAATCATCAAAGTAAGTTTATTTTAAAAATCTTAAAAATTGAGGGGTGAGACTGAGGGGTCCGGAGGGGCTGTACGAGTGTAGCAGAAAATCTGACGTCATATTCGTGCTCAGCGGTATCGAATCATACATGAAAACGACACCAATGTCATCGAAATATCTTTATTTCGAAAATCGTCATAATTGAGGGGGCTGAGGGGCTCTGGAGAGGGGTAGATGAGTGTAGCAGAAAATCTGAGGTCATATTCGTGCTCAGTGGTATTGAATCATAAGAAAACGACACCCTACTCATTGATATTCATGTTTCTCAAAATATCAAAATCACCCCCACCCCCCCTAAGACACATTTTTTCAACTTTTCAGCACGGCGCACCAAAGCAAAACTTTTGAAAGAACTACATGATGTTTGGGGGTCAAAAATACATCCAAAAAACGTGTTTGTAAAATTGTACCTCGCAATCTTGATTGTTAATAGGCATAAAAAAATGAAAAAAACGCCCCAATTTATTCCAGGTTGAGTTCTCATATGAGCTAATTTGACTGGACTATTAAACAGGTCGAGTGCAATACACAACTCGATTTTTAGCTGCCCAACTTCATATTCACGCCTTCTGGAGCAAATTCAAAATTCGGGAGAAATTGAAAAATCGCGCTGGAGGCTTCAGAATGACTGGAAATTGTGAAATTTGGATTTGGGTAATGAATATGTACCAGTATTGGGACTTATTTTGGCCATATTTACTGATCAAGTAAGTACGTACTTTTAAAAAAAGCACAAATCGCCAAAAACAATCAATTTTGAATTTTCAAAAATTCGCCAAAAATCGAAAAATGAAGTTGGGCCGCTGAAAATTTGGTTTGGGGGGTTTTAGACTATGCTCTTTCCAAAAATCGCGGTCCCGTTCAAATCGGAGTGTGACACCTCAAGAGGTTCCCTTGTAAGAAGGCATAAGTACAATTTTGTACACGCGTATAAAACAAGCATCGTTCAAGAGTTCTAAAATAATACATAATTAATATATAAAATTTTCTCCGCGAGAAACAAACCCGTTCCAAAGACTCGTTGTTAAATGATGTTTGACTATTCGCAAATTTTTAAGAAAGTTTATTTTCAAATTTTCTACTAAATTACGATTAGGTATTGTCGTTTTTTTTATTACCCATTCGATTGATAGTTTGATTTCTGTAATAAGATTAATCATTAATTTTGTATTCATAACGACCAATCGATTGTTTCAGAATCGTCAAGCTAAAGGAGATGGAGGAGGGAAGGTGGTGAAAATTGAAAATGTCCGAATTTTCTAATACAAGATTTCGCAACAAGAAATGAAGATTTTGACATGGGTGTTTTTTAGGCCGAGGGCCGATCCAAAATTATTAATACCTATCGATGCGAACTATCAAACTGTAGCAAAATTTCGTACTGGACTGGAAAATTGCATTCATTCTTCATTTCAACCGTTTTTGGTTGAGTTTTCTCCAAAACAGAGATCGATTCATCAATTTGATTTCTACAGAATTCATCTTTTTAGGGGGAATTTCCAAAATGTTGCTTGCTAGAGCCTCCTAAAAGGCTTGAAACCGCCTCTAGTCGACGCAGTATGTTTGTAATAATTGTGGCATGCACAGCATCAATATTAGAATTTTACTTTTCCATCTTCGTTTGGTAAAATTTTGTGGAAATTTTGAGTTTCCAAAATCTGCTGGCGGCTTCAGGACTAGGTACTCAAAATGGTTCGAAACGGTTTCCAACCGAATCGGCGGTGTGCTATAGACGAGCCTAAATAGAAATAGTTAGGCAAAACTTAGTACATAAATTCAATGAGCCCATTTCAAGGTTAAAATCTATGGTGGGAAACTCGAGTGATTATGACAATAGGTAATACCTACCTATTCCTCAGTATGTTTTTTCCACTCGATTAAGAACGTGCGTTCGTATTTTTTCTGTAATTTTTTATCTTTAAATTTACCAGTCATTACATGACTGAATTCGAGTATTTTGTTTAAAATTGAACTTATTAAAATGATATAATTTCTCCGGTAACGCGAGTGTTATTTTGTGTTGCTATGAATTTATTTCACTAATTAATTGGACATCAATTCTAATGGAGTAAGTTTCCTGGTCGAGTTACCGGCAGGGCTGAGGTAAATCCTCTAGCCAATATGTTGGTCAGCATTTAGGTTCTTATTTCAAAGTATAGGGCTACGATATAATCTATGAATAGATTCAGTCCAACTACGATTGATATGGTCAAGGTAATGATTAGGTTAATGGTAAAGTAGTTAGAATTCATCTGAATAATCTAGGTAAGGATTTAATACAGTGATTCAATCTGAATAATCTAGGTATAGATTTAGTAGATTTCCAACTATTTCGACTTGCTTGCAATGTCTAGAAATGTATGTAAATTCAATTTACTTTTCGAGTTTATTTTCACACTGGGATACGTTCCAACTAAGATTGTGTATGATGTAGGTTCTACCTACCTTGTAAATAAAATCCCTTTCTTTCGATTGAGTATTGGTTGAAACATATCTTCGTGTATTTGAATTAAAATAGAGCATTTTTGTATTATGTGGTTAGGTAGGTTTGTCTTATCCTAATCCAAACCCATCCCAATATTTCCTAATCATAAAATTCCCTAATACCTATCTTCTCGTTATTTGTTCCTAGTTCTAAAATTCTCTCTTATTCCTAATTCCTACACCACATAATATAAAAATTGGCGCCCAACGTGGGGCTAGGGCTTAATGAGTTTAGGTATTAATTATTCAAAATTCATCTTCAGAAAATTTCGTGTCAAAATTCCACTTTACACATGTGTTTCATGTTGGACACGAAGATTTCTTTCAACCAATAAAATATGGCCGTTAGAATAGTAACTCGAGCGCGTTATCTATTGTGCTATGCTTTCGCCTGATGAGAAGTACGGTCCGCCTGTGAGTAGGTATCGAATAGGTAGTAGGTACCTACTTCACTTAGGGAACAGTTTGTTAGAAAGCATATTTTAAATACACGAAGAAACCAGCTTCGAATTGTACTAGTCGTTCTGGTATAGTACATGTAATGAAATGTACCACCATCAACGAGATAACGACATCGAGTAATTGCATCAAGACCTCCGAGTACCAGAAAAATGATCGAGTATTTTTAACGTATAATAAAACATGTTGCAACTAGTTTTACGAATGGTACTATGTAAAGCTTCGGCTAGGATAGGTTTTTGATAAAGGCCGCTAAATTTCCTTCCCCCTTTCCCGCATATGTCTGGATATCCACATATTCAGCTTATGCCTTTAGAATTAAGATGCGTGTTTTTCTAAGAAAATTAATAAAAAATACAAAAAGATATGTGTTTGTGTTAGTGTAGAAGAATCGGCATCGGGCTGAACAAAATTTCTAGGAAACGTTCGTCGTAGTTTCTAGCTATTGTATTATTTTTGTAAATCGCCATTTTGTTATTCTCTTATCTTTCTAGTCGAGTCTTCGATCGCAATCTGAAACGCATTCGGTTTGAGTATTATCTTTTCCTTCGTACTGTAAACATCTCTCGAGTAGTTTGCGTTTTGCGTATGGTTTTTTAGTGCGGTATTTTACTTTTTGCTAAAATTGATTCGATTATTGCGATCGTATTTTTATTCGAGTTTTCTATTTAATGATTTAATAATCTTTCGTATGTGAAGTGAAGTTCAAAAGATTCGTGAGCTTGTCGTATTTCGAGTATTTTGATGTTCCAGCCGAATACGTAGCTGATTAATATATTGGAATATTATCTCGTTTGTTTATTTTCGATTATGGCTTCCTTTGAGGTAAAATTAGATCTAGTTATTTTGTTTACCATTGTTTTGATTCTTCTTATATGTATTGTGTTTCGTTTTGAAAATATTTGATATGCCAAAATTGGTTGTAATTACGCAACCTGGCGCCTGCGTGGGTATGTACTCTTCTTTGGTTTTCTCATGCATAATCAAGTGTTTTCAAACGATTTAGTGT
The DNA here is from genome assembly GCF_950023065.1 of Planococcus citri. NCBI lineage: Eukaryota > Metazoa > Arthropoda > Insecta > Hemiptera > Pseudococcidae > Planococcus > Planococcus citri. The sequence continues at coordinate 67,724,968 of NC_088681.1, forward strand.
TAGTTGTGTTACTTGTGAGATCATTACCTTGGTCTGTAGGGAATCTAGGGATCCTTAGTTAGGGATTTTTTAGATAGTTAGGGACCATAATGCTGACTCAACATTGCCATATGGTAACTCGAGTGTTTAATAATCAAGCTTATTCAACAGTGAATAATTCAAACGAACCTGATATTGAACTCAACGAGTCATCTGCGAGTGCTCATTTTCACGATCCAGCTGTTATCAGTTTTATCGATAGCAGTAATATTGCACTCGAAATCTCTCTCGACGATTTGAACGAATTCGAAAATCCTGATCAAGAAGCTGACGATTCGATTGACAACGAGTTAAGCGGTATTCGAGATCGATTGAACGAGACATCAAGACAATTCGACAATTTCGATTCTGATTCATCTTCTTCACTCGAGTTAGATCCAGAAGAGAAAAAAGAGCGTCGACGAGCGAAATTATTTCGACCAACTCATCTCTATTATTTACGATCACCTCGATTTCCAGAAGGTTTCTTTAAGGAATCCCGTTTTCGTGATAAAGTTCCTAAGACATTCGATTCAACTGACGACGACGTTGCTGGTATAAAAGTAGAAATACCAATCGAAGAAGTTGACGTATTCGACGAAGACGAAAACCAACCTATACCTACAATGTCGTTCACTCAAGAAGATTATGAACGATTATTGGCCGAGAATGCGGCGATTAAAAAGAAAAACGAAGAGCTACAAACAAAAGTCACCAAGCGTATGTCTCTCGCTAACACGACTGCTGCTTCCACGTCAGATGGAACTGGTCCAGGTCCTAGCGGAGTATCTGCAGCGTTGCTAATGGATGTTATAGAGATAAATAATGAAACGTTATCGGAAAATATTGCCAAGCAATTTGCGATTCATTCGAGACAAAGTCGTGGTGGAGGCGACGGAAGTCGTGATTTTGTTCCTCAACCATCATGTTTAACCATTCCACAACGACATTTTCATTTAAAAGCAAAAAATGAACAGTTAGTTTTTCCAATTGAAGACTGTCGATCACTATTGGTCATTTCACCTGTCCAATTCTCGAGTACTGACAACACCGGCAGTAAAAAGAATGTAAAACAAATCTGCGAAGGAGCTCGAGTTACGAAATGGAAAGCTGGTGATGATTACCGAACAGTCGAAGAATTTCTCATCGAATTCGAGAACGAAATCCGTCAATTGGTCAAAACTAATCAAGAATATAACCTTTGTCTTGATTATTTTCTCGAACATACCGATCTGATCAATTATAAAAAAGCGTTACAGATCGACGAACCGTGGCATTTAAACGCAATAAAATTAGTTAAGCAATTTTCCACTATCATGAATCACCAACTCGATATCGAAGAATTTAAAAAAGAAGTGAAAAACGAACATCAGAGTGTGGTTGATTTCTGTACTTTTTGGCTGAGAAGAATGCGATGGAATACTTCGGTTACACCAAAATGGGTTGCACAAGTTTTGACCGAAAAAATTGGTAAAGAATATCGCGAAATTTTCAAAGAAACCGAGCCAACTGATACGATCGAAGAAATTATCGAAGCGATTACTGAAATGGAAAATTCTGGAACAGCGAATAAAAGAAGCGTCAATGCTAAATCGTATTATAACCAAGTTGCGAAACCATTGATAGATAAAGTAAAATCATCTTCATCATCAAAATCGTCATCAAATTCGAAATCAGATTCCAACTCGAGTAAAAGCAACAGTTCCGGTGAAAATCGATCGAACGCTCCTCCGAAGAAAGAAAATCCTTTCACAAAATTCGATAAAGGTCAAATCCTGAAACGTTTTGATCGAAATGGAAGAGCTCAATTTACTAAAGTGGCGAGTGCAAATGAGATTAATTTCGATGAACCTGGTCTCACCGTTCATTATGTGGATATGAACCATAACCTTCAACCATATGATCAAAAAAATCCACCGAATTTTGAGGAATTTTCTGTTTGCGATATTTCCATTTCACTCGAAGATTTAAACTTGAATTAGGTAACACCGAAGGTCGCAGTGTTACCTCTAATTCCGACCAGCCGACCTTTGAAGCTGCTATAGTACACAACAAAGAAGCTCCAGTAATTCCTCCAGTCGTACCTAATATTCCGAATAAAGAAAAGATGTATCTTTTCTGTGATGGAATTGCATATATTGGAAGTAACGTCATGTATAAATTTCTGAGATATCACGAATTTAAGAATATCGCCGATCATGCCGAATACTCATTAGTTAGTGATAAATTGACGGCAAAAAAGGTGAATCAATTATTAGAAGAAAACACCTTTGACATACCTTTTGGTACTGAACATGCGTTAATCCATCTTGGACTTCAAGAATCAATATTCAAGAATTTTGATAGCTCTCAGTTTCAAAATGAATTGAAAAAATTAGTCGTTACGCTACGAGATATTTATCGAATTAAAAATATCGTATTTGCGTTGATAGCTCCTGTGAATTTTCCCAATATAAGTCTTGATTATTGGAAGAATCTCGAAGAAGTGAATGAGAAGATTTATTTCACTGCAACGAAACAAGACAATTGTCTTTTTTGGAATGCATTATCTCCATTTGTGAAACGCAATGAGCTTGTACCAACTGAAAAGAAATGGTTCAAATATACGTCAGATGGTGCTATTCTTTACGACATCAAAAAAGAATTCTACAAGCCTAATGGTGCATCACCGGGATCGAAACCAGATTACGCAAGTTGGGAAATCTTCAATTTGAACAAATTGGACTACAAGCTGTGTAGTTTCTTCAAGAAATACTGCGGAGTTAACATTTTTAAAACACAACCTTATAAAGATTCGAAGAAAGACGAGAAACTCGATAGCATGTACGGTAAAACTGATGAACCAGTTGTATTCAATCTCAACCATAGTATTCTCGACGTACTCGATCCAGTCGATATTGAATACTCGAATAAAGACGTGTCGCCGAAAATAAAAGTTCAATTTGGTAAAATTGACGTCGACGCATTAATTGACAATGGATGCTCTCATGTACTTATGAATGAGAGTGTATACGAGCGAATCGTTGCAGCTTACCCTGAACTGAAGAAAAGCGAAGTTAAAGCTGACGGTATGGGTCAAAAGTTTTCGCTAGCTGCTACCAAAGCTCATCCAAAAATCACGAAAATGGCTTACGTACCGATGAGTTTTCCAACACAAAAACCTAACAAAAGTGTGTTCAATATTCAAGCATTTATCGTCAAAGACCTGAATACATCGTTGATTTTGGGACGTAATTTAATGAGATCATTCGAGTTAGTAATTCACACGTCAAAGAATTACATCGAGCTTACCGATCCAACGATAACAGCTCTCCAGAATAAAACATTCAAGATTCATTATAACGATTCAGAAAAAAACGCGATGAATTTCGAGTTACTAAAGGATCCGAAACAATATCCTTTACAAGAAGTCCAGTATATTACGTCTACAAAACCTGAAGAGATATTTTCGATCAGTGAGAATCCCTCCTATGTCATCTGTACCGAGCTGCTGTATAAAATAGAAGAAGCTGTCGAGGGTACAGAACTCACGAGTAAAAATAAAGGTACGTTAAGAAAACACATACATAATAATTATGAAACTTTTGAGAACAGAATCGGTTTGTGTAACTGTTACGAACATAGATTCGCTTTCGTAGGTAACGAACTTCCCCCTCCACATAAAGTATGGTGTAAATCTCGACCTATTCCCCATCGCTACGAAGACGGTGTCCATGAAATTATAAGAAAATGGAAAAAAGAAGGAAAAGTGGTTGAAAGACAATCACCTTATAAGTTAGGTCTCGTCTATGTAGATAAAGGAGGTGGAAAAGTTCGTATATGTTTGGATGGAAGACCATTAAATGAATACATTCTCAGACACTCGACTGAACCGCCAAATATTAACAACATGCGGATGAAGTTTAAGGACATGAAGTATTTTTCGATTTTTGACTTCAATAATGGTTTCCTCCAAATAAAATTAGCTGAGGATCAACAATGCGTTCTATCATTCACCATCGATGGTATTCCTCTCGTTATGGACGGTTGTAGGTTTCGGTACCGAAGATAGTTTGGCTGCTTTTGTTTATGCTCTTCGATTGGTGTTACGTGGTTGTGAAGATTTCACCGGTGTGTACGTCGATGACGTCATTATCTACTCGAAAACTATCGAAGAACACCTCGAACATATTCGTATTTTCCTCGAAAAGGTGAAAGCGGCTGGAATGACACTCAATCTTCGGAAAACCCAATGGTGTAAAACTCGAATAAAATACCTCGGAATGATATTCTCCGATGAGGGTGTCCAAGTGGATCCCGAAAAGATTGAGCCAATCTTAAATTTCGAATTGCCAAAAGACGTAAAGAGCCTCCAGCAATTTCTCGGTATGTTTCAGTACTACCGAGAATATATGGCTAGAATCAGCGTGCTGTGTGCCCCTCTTTACGAATTGACTACGGTTGGAAAAGGTGCAATAGTATGGACAGAAGAAAATATCAAACATTTCGAATTGCTTAAAAAAGAACTTGCAAATGAAACACTATTGACCTATCCTGACTTCAAAAAGCCATTTTACATTTACACCGACGCTTCTACGAAAGCTATCGCTGGTGTAGTAATGCAACCGAGTCGCAAGAACGATAAAGACCTTATGATGCCAATTGCATTTACTTCTCGAGTGTTAAAAGGCTACGAAAAATCATATTCCATAATGGAACTCGAACTTTTGGCAATTATCCATCTTCTCGCCAAAAATTACTATCTTTTGGCCGGAAATAAAGTTCATTTATACACTGATAACATTGCGGTAACATACCTGAAGAAAAATGAACTTTTACCTAATCGGATCATGAAATGGTTGCTGTATTTAGACAACTTCAGAATAGATATTCAACATATCGCTGGAGCTGATAACTCGATTGCAGATTTTTTGTCTAGGTATACTTTCAACATTACCGAAAACGACAAAAATTTCACCATTTTTCTGTTCGATTACAGAACACCAAAGTGTTTATTCACCGAATTTCGACGACTTCGATCAATCCAGAATAATGACGAAATAGTACAAGCGTGTATCAAAAAATACCCTGAACGTACTCGAGTTGATAAAAAATTGAACTTGGTTATTTATCAGAATCACAATGATCAAGAATGGCGAATATTTATTCCAAAAAGTTTACAACGAGAAATAATTCAACACTATCATTATGAATACGGTCATGTTGGAATTACTCGATTGATTCGCATTATACGAAGACATTTTGATTGGCCTGGTTTAACAACGCAAGTTTGCCAATTTGTGAATGATTGTATCTCATGCCAAATTTCAATGAGATCAACAACTCGATTGTATGGTCCAATCCAAACACTCGCTTCTGAACGTTTCAACGAGATTTTGTGTTTGGATAATTTTGGACCAATTCCAAGTAGTACAGCTGGCGTCGATACTGTGTTCGTGATCGAAGATCATTTTACCAAATTCGTCAAATTATACCCATTAAAAGTCGTGACTTCAGCAAATATACTCGAACGTATGATTCTTTGGATTAACGAGTTTGGATTACCGAAAATAGTACTCAGTGATAATGGTCCACAATTTTCCTCTCGGTATTGGAGAAAATTTTGGCTAAAAAGAGGAGTTCAAATTCGGTATACATCAAGGTATACTCCGAATAGTAACCCTGCCGAAAGAATAATGAGCACTATTGGTTTGAGTATGAGAAAGTATATCGCTGATAAACAAAAATCATGGTGTCGTATTTTACCAGATATCGAGCGTAAATTGAATTATACCGAAAGCACTGTAACAGGTTGCATTCCCTATGAAGCAGTACGTAAACGATTAGTACCCGATTCATTAGTCGATATAATTAAACAACGAAAATTACCACTCGATATCAACCAGCGAATACTCGAAAACCAGAAAAAGAATCATGAACGTCGACAAGCCTATTTCCATAAAGTTCATAAACCTGTGATATTGGATATTGGTGAACGAGTGTTTGTAAAAAATAGACCAGTATCATCGAAAGAGAAAGGAGTAGCTGCGAAACTATCACACCAATGGAAAGGCCCATATAAAGTCATCACAAAGCCTTTCATCAACGTTTACGAACTCGAAGATGAAAAAAATCCAGGATATATTATTCGAGAAAATATCCGTCATCTTCGTAAATACAATCCAGCCACCGATGACACTGTTCAACCGCCGATAGAATAGGAGCCTTTGTCTACTTGTCTAAGCCTTCTATGTCTGTCTCTCTTTTATTTTCTAATTTATTTTTAGTTATAATTCTTTCATAGCATGTAAAAAGTTTAAAGCCTCTCTTAGAATTACTCTAATCTATTTTCGTGTATGGTTTTAAAATGTTCACAGAATGATTTGTACGCGACCTGTCGCCAGAGCCACATACACCCGATCATTAACTCGAGTCCTGAGAATTTAAAGAAAACGTTCTCAGCTGAAGATCTCGACACTCGAGTATTCGTAATACGAAACGATCAGGAAGACACTCTTACGATCAAGAAACAAAACGTCAGATGCCCTATTGCCGAGATCATCGAGATTTCCGTTTCCGCACTCGATTTACCCGCATCTTTATCTCGACACATCATGGAAGCTGAAATTCAACGTGTGGAATTGTATATTCGAGAGTACCTACTAGCCATCTTCACCGCCGATCGCCTATCTCCTTGCAAAAGGTGCCTCATTCCGAAGGAGACACCGAATATATGCGATTTACCATCTCTAATCGCTGTCGAGATCGAAGGCCTAACCGAATTTCTATTTGAGCAAATGGAGACTCTCTATCGACCAATACCGCCCGCTCCTCCGACACCGATTCAGCGACTGAACGTGACTGCACATATTCGTCGAGCGTTTTCCGAGAACGATTTAGTTCTGCCGCCTTCTGTTTTTTCATTTGATTGCGTAGAAAAACAGCCCAAAGAAATTGTATCGAACTCGAGCGAACCGGCGATTGACCTAACACAAGATGAAGAACCGATCAACATCTCCGATAGTGGTAGTGATGACGTATTCGAAAACAACATCGATCTACTTAACCGAACAAACCGTCAGTTATCGACTTCTTCCTTCGACGACGCCGCCCGACTAACTCATTCCACCGAATTCGAACAATTATCTGTATCGCTTACTCGATTGCAAGCTCCTCTCAAGAGTGCACTGAAGAGCCCAGACGAAGGTCTACCACCGGCGAAGAAATTGAGCTACACTGAGGAAGACAGTACCGGTGAAAAGAAAACCGTTGGTTTTCGGTTTCCTGAGCCAAAGACATTTAAAATTCAACAACCGAAACCCAACGAAGCTGATCCATCAGTAGAGAGTATTTTAGCAACTCTCCGTCAGAACTCTCTTATGGCTGATCTCAACCTACTCGATCTTATTCCACCGCAAAATCGACCATCGACGTTATCTCTCAATGAAAACGACTCGAGTTCTACGTCAACTTCAGCTGATGTCACCTCTGCCACTATTAAGAGTGATGTCGCTAATCTGAGTTCAACGTTTGCTCCATCAGCAACGGCAACTCAATCCATCGACGAGTCGATGCAGGTCGATAATGTTACCGACAATAATGCCGAAGAATCGGTGCAAACAGCTCCATTAGCTGATAAAAATGAAACAGCCTCTCAAGCCGCCGCTGCTGCTGTTCCCGTCGCTGCTGTGGTTCCCGTCGTTCTTCCACCACCACAACCAGCATATGTCACGGCCAAGTTTCCTCGACTGAACTACGCTGAAATCGATGGAATTCAAATTTTCACACAAGAGTTGATAGGCGACGATGAGATTCCTGAATGCAACCTCCGACCATACGTTCCACAACAATGGCCTGATAGTTATCAACCATATGAATTCGAGTGGGATCCTTCGGACCGAGTTTTCGAACATCTAGCGATTGACCTATGGGAAGCACTGATACGAGGAACGTATGTCCATTTTAAGATTGTGACTCCCAGATTCGAGTATTATGACAAAAGGCAGTCATTCGAATGGCCAAGAATCGAAATCGAGGCCACTATTTGGCGTAACCATCTGAATCTGGTCCGCTCGACTTATCGTGATGAGGTTTACCCACATGAGCATGTTTTCCGTCCCAGATGGTCGTACCAGAATCAGACCAACATGAAACACCTCGTCACTGTTCTGGGGAAAATAGCCAACGATTATGTCGAAATAATCATCGATCCTACGCTTCAAGTATCGTTGATTAACACCGCTGCACTCGAGTTTTTCGACAAGAGTGTCTCTTTCGAGTTTGAAGTCCTTCGCCATCCTAAGGTTATTTACGTACCTTGGAAGGATGATTTCCGGTTAGTAGTACGACGAAAGGTCAATGTACCACTAAGATTGACTCCCGGTATTGAACGTAACAAGAACGATGTTCATTGGTTCCCGTGTTATGTCGCTAATTTCAAGACTACGAAGAAAGTAGAAGCGCATCACGGTACAGTAATCTTAGGCGTACGAGACATCGGTCCGTTGATTAAAAGTTATGATCCTGTCGCTGTTTCAATCAATCTTCGAGGACCACCGGGAATCCCCTATTCGAGAACGGTCAGGTGTAAAGAAAAGGTGCCACGAGTTCGAATGATTGGTCTTCTCAGAAGCCTTCGAGCGATGGATCGGTTTAGAGTACGAGATAACTTCTATCCGGTAGAAGAATATCTTATTAAAAAGAAGAAATAAGATTCGATTTCAAAATTTTTTCCTTTTTGTAAATTTTTGGTTTTTTTTCTTTTGTATTTTCCGTTTCGAGTTATTACGTTATCATTGTGAATCTTATTGTATTGTAATTTCATTTTTCGTTTTTGGATAGTGTGTTTTCTGGCGATAGTCGTTCTCATGTTATTCTTTTTGTTATTGTTTTTTCTTTGTTTTTTACATTTTCATTGTTAATCATACTCGAGTCTAGATTAGCTGTTTTTTCAATAGTTCTTGTTAATTTTTTCAATAGTTTAACGTAATTTTTCAGTCTTGCATTCGAGTTTTCCCTTCCACAGATTTTCTCTTTGGCAGGGGGAGAAATTATGTGCTATAGACGAGCCTAAATAGAAATAGTTAGGCAAAACTTAGTACATAAATTCAATGAGCCCATTTCAAGGTTAAAATCTATGGTGGGAAACTCGAGTGATTATGACAATAGGTAATACCTACCTATTCCTCAGTATGTTTTTTCCACTCGATTAAGAACGTGCGCTCGTATTTTTTCTGTAATTTTTTATCTTTAAATTTACCAGTCATTACATGACTGAATTCGAGTATTTTGTTTAAAATTGAACTTATTAAAATGATATAATTTCTCCGGTAACGCGAGTGTTATTTTGTGTTGCTATGAATTTATTTCACTAATTAATTGGACATCAATTCTAATGGAGTAAGTTTCCTGGTCGAGTTACCGGCAGGGCTGAGGTAAATCCTCTAGCCAATATGTTGGTCAGCATTTAGGTTCTTATTTCAAAGTATAGGGCTACGATATAATCTATGAATAGATTCAGTCCAACTACGATTGATATGGTCAAGGTAATGATTAGGTTAATGGTAAAGTAGTTAGAATTCATCTGAATAATCTAGGTAAGGATTTAATACAGTGATTCAATCTGAATAATCTAGGTATAGATTTAGTAGATTTCCAACTATTTCGACTTGCTTGCAATGTCTAGAAATGTATGTAAATTCAATTTACTTTTCGAGTTTATTTTCACACTGGGATACGTTCCAACTAAGATTGTGTATGATGTAGGTTCTACCTACCTTGTAAATAAAATCCCTTTCTTTCGATTGAGTATTGGTTGAAACATATCTTCGTGTATTTGAATTAAAATAGAGCATTTTTGTATTATGTGGTTAGGTAGGTTTGTCTTATCCTAATCCAAACCCATCCCAATATTTCCTAATCATAAAATTCCCTAATACCTATCTTCTCGTTATTTGTTCCTAGTTCTAAAATTCTCTCTTATTCCTAATTCCTACACCACAGCGGGTCATAAATAGGATATATACTTACTCGTATCAAATTTCAGTTTTCTAGATCAACTCAGTAAAATTTTTTTTCCATTTCGTGCCTAAATTTGATTTTTTAAAATTCACCTGAAAGCAAAAGACGCACCTTAGCACCTGAAATTTTTGGAAGAGGTGTATTTCTGTCTGCCATTCAATTTAGCTTCGTCTGGTTCAAAAAATATTGTGTCTGTTGGGATACTTACCTTCTTTGTAAGTTTTCAAAAATCGGACTAGTGAATGACATAGCAGAAATTGATCGCAGTTCTTTCCAAGTTCATACAACTTGGACAAAATACTTACCTATTGTAAAGTTGGATTACGTACCATAAATATGAAAAATCGATTAAATTTTTTTCGTTTTTAAAAATCAGTTCGACGCATTGTGAGTTATTTGACGATACTATAATTTAATTTCTGTATCTTTTCCTCATAAAGAATCTTAATTTTCACTTAATTAACGAAAAACTGAAATTGTGAATACATCGACCTTCCTGAATGGTTCGTATTAAGTATGGTTGAAGGTAAAAAATGTTACCTACCTGGGTACCTCCTACCTAGACCTACCTACGTACTTACTCGTATGTTGTTCACCTAAGTTCATTCAATACGTGGAATTACCTACAAATTAACAAAAAGTCTGAACAATCATCAAAAAGCAAGATCCGTCACCGCTGCCAACTCACCAAAACTACGACGACTCGCTTGAGACGAATATGGAGCGATATGGCGATAAGCAGGACTCTGAAAATTCTACTCGCCAACGCGCTGGTTTGGTCTTCTCTGTCTTCCTGTACGCATCAGAGACCTGGACCATTCGCGAAGTTTTTTCCTCAATTATTGAAAGTGATAAACTCCTTTATTCATTAAGCTAATAGAGCTTTATGTTAAAGCTGGATCGGCTCTATATTTATGACGTCATTATATCTTTGTTTACGTAATGTTTATATGAATACACGCGATTAGCGATCTGTATTGCGTTGAAATGGGTGGTCTGGCAAGCTGCCCTCGTGGCGTACTGCTCGATGCGATGGGTTACAGTGCTGAAGGTCGTGGGTTCGATTCCCGGTGAGGCCAAAAATTTTTTTATGATGAATCGATGTTTTTTTGGTTAAGTTTGGTTAAGGTTTGGTGAATTTTTTTTAAATATTATAAAATGCGATTAATGAAACAGAGGGAGGATTGCAGTGGCCTGTCGGCCGGTTTTTTTTTTATAAACTGACATTTGTTTCTTTTCTGTTATTACTTTTCATTTTTCAACTGAATGCTTCACCAAGGAGTGATTATATTAAATGGGGGTCTGGGGGCGAAGCCCCCAGCAATACCTCTGTCCGATATATTGAATAAAATAGCATAATTGAAGCAAAAATTAATTTAATAAACCTGCAATGTAACATTCACACCGCGGACGAGTGTAAAACGGTGACGTCATAACCAGAGCCAATCCTGCCTTCACGTGAAGCTGGAAATAGGTCAAAAACCACATAATAATTGTCAAAAATTCACTGGAATTTTTTCCAAGTTTTTATGCACGTTTAATATAGGGTAACATAATATCAAAATGTTAGAATTTTGTTCTTTTTGTCAAAGCCTTTCAAGTTTTTAAAAATCGAAAAAAAGTTGTAAAATTAGATACGTCCTGAGAGTTTAAAATTGATTTTTAAAAATTTCCAAGTTCTTAAAAGTTGAACAAAGAAGGTAATAATCAGCTCATACCTACTCATGTGAGATTGATAAAAAAAAAATTCCCTTTAGTTTTTCAACGTGAGACACAATGGTTGCTTATAACGATTTAACAATCATTTTCACGTTTTTAAGTCAGTGTAACAGACTTGAACTTCGTCGCGCGTGGCATAGGTATCTATGTCAAAAAATGGGAAAAATTGATCAATTTCCGATATTCTGAGTCAAGATAATCAAGTCTGAGTTTTAAGAACTTGGAGAAAGGTAAAACTTTTTTCTTACAAAATGATTTTCATATTAAAGCTTTTCCTGGACGGGAAAGAGACTTTACTTATTGCCCAGCGCGCAATAAGTACATAATACGAACTATTCTAAAGATCACGGTAGTCGGTAGTAGGTAAGGTATACCTGCACAAATGAAAAAAAAACACACTTGAAAAGTTATAATTTATGCACAAAAATAAGTTCAACACCAAGTAACAAAACATATTTTAATTATTAAAATTGGAAAATAGATTAAGTATCAAAATAAAAATAGAAAAATGAATACAATAAAAATGATATAAAAAATATTATTTCTGCAAGAATAAATCATAATATTAAATTTTTTTGTCGATTTAATTTAATGAAATTATTAAGTAGGTACCTATAATAATTTATTTTAAAATTGATTAGACGTAAATTATTAATTTATTTAATAATTGTGTTTAAATTAATCAATAAAATGAATTTCAAGATCAAGAGTAGATATATCTACCTACATCTAGAAACATTTTAGTAGATATAAATAAAATACCTACAGTAACGTGTTGAGTTAAACAGCATACCTTTGTTTATAGACCTATGTATTGTCATTATCAATGTAACCCTGTCACCACTTACCTACTAGATCCGGGAAATGTAGGTACCTATTGAATAAGAAGTTTATGATTGACAATAATATCAAGTTTATGATTTTTACACCTTTTATGTACATACCTACCTACTCGATTGTATGTTCGTAATTTTAATCTATTCATGTTCGTCTTTTGAATTTCTTCACTTTCATCTCTCAATTTTTTCATACGTCATAATGTGAATCGGGGAAATTTCCAAAAGCTATTATAGCATTTGAGGAGCACAGGGAAAGAACGATACGTGTAACTAGTTTCTTGCGCGTTAGGTTTAAAATGCTCTCAATGTATTCTGATAACTCGTGAATGATATTTTCATGCTCAGGATTCTTCTAATAGACTTGAAGAATATATCTGAAACATTATACTTTCAAACTGAGAAACATTTCAATCTTTAAAATGCTCTCTTGTAAAGTTTGCAAAATATCAGTTACATCGTTCTTTCCCTGTGCTCCTCAATTTACTTAACCCTTTGGTAGTCCAGTCATTTTAGCAAAATTTTTAGTCGAACCTCAAAAAAATTAGGGGCAAGCTGAATTTCACATTATTTGTTCAGATTGGTCTCTATAAAACAACTCATCAAAAGTTGCACCCCCCAACTTGACCGCTACCCCCACAAGAGGTCATTAACCTTTGCCGATACAGGTTTTTCGGCTGTATCGCCAAAATGAAGGGTCCGAGAGGAAAAACGTTCGAAGAAAATTGTTCTACGCTAAATTTCCTATCAGCATGACAAGTCCAGCTTTTCCCAAAATGGCGATTTCACCCTTACTGAGGAGGGGGTAAAGTTGTCAATTTTATGAAAATTGTTTTAAAAAATGAAAATCGGCAATTTAAAACGTGAACTCGATTCACGGTAGACTCAGAAATATTTTGACCAAAGTTGCACACTGCAACTTGTCTGCTTACCCCCCCCCCCGCGCGAAAGGTCATTGACCTTTATCAATCTACGTTTTTCGGCCATATCGCCGAAATGAAGGGTCGGAGGGAAAAAAGTGATTGAACTAAAATTATTCTTCGTCAAATTTCCTATAAGCATGACCAGTTCAGTTGAAATATATTTTTCGATTTTTGGTGAATTTTTGAAAATCAAGTTTAGGCCAAAAATGAGAAAAAAAATCAAAATTTTACCAAATTGAGCTGTAAAGCTGAAATTTGGTACAAACCTTATTTTCGACTAGACAAATCGATTGGAAACAATTTCAAACCGTTTTGAGCAGTTCTGGAGCCTCCAGAACATTTTTGAATAGTAACACAAAGTCAGTCGAATATACGTATACGTATACATTGGCTGACAACACAATATAATTTCATCACTATTCATGGTAGCTTTCAAGGTAGTAATTTAAAAACAGTAAGATGAACTAAAATTTTGCGATTCAATTTTTTTTCTTTTCTCTCCTTTCCTTTTTCTCCTATTATTCTATACTTATATTTACTTTTAAGTGACTAGTAATTAACTCTTTTACTGGCGAAATGTCCACTTCGCCAAACAGATAAAATCGCTAGGTACAATCAAAAATGTTATCGCAATTGTATGCGATGTCCACTCTGGTATCGTTTAGAGAAGAAAGTCACTCGAAATTATATATTCTAGCAAAATATTAATAACGACATCGAGAAAATCATTAAAAGCTGTTAGGACTGAGCGCTTTCCTTGTCATCTCATCTCTTTTGGCCAGCAGTCCCGACCAAAACGGGATATAGGAAAGTGGTTGTGGTTTCAAATTACTCATATTGAACCAGAACCACTCTTAAAATATCGACCCCAGCCTCTCTCATCTAGCGATATTCTAAATTCCACTCAGCTGGGTAAACGAAAAAAAAAGATACCGGTATCTACACTTATAATATCAATCACTTACTGTGATAAGTAGGTAAGTAATTACCAAACTGAAATTCTCCAGATAAAGTTTGAAATTTTTCAATAAAACTTTTAAGTATGTTTTTTTTTTTATTTTAAATTAAGGCAAATTCATGGAATGATTAAAATATTAATTCATTAAAATCACTCACGTTCTCCCATATGCCCTAGTACATAATTATAACAAGTGTAAGTATGTAGTATATTGATAAGTCTGCAACGTCACAAATTTACCGAATAATTTATTTAAATCAAAGTTTTTTTGTTATAACTTAAGTGATTCGTTTAAATGTGAGATACATTTCGCGTAGGCATAGGTACCTATATGTAAAATGCAACCCAATAAAAATTTACTGTTTATCCGCGCGCAATTTTGCATTAATCTTAATTACCTACCAAATTGCCGAACTTCCTAAGTACCAATGCGATGTACGTACTTCTACTTACTATACAAATACTTATTTCCACGTAATCATAGGAGATTATATCATCGAGGTAATACTGCATAGTGCATACCTATTAATTCATTTATTTACCCCACGTTTAGTCGTTTACATATCCTTCAATTTGATACCAACTCCATCATTCACGCAGAATACGAAAATTTCCATTTTTTTCAACTGTTCCTCAATCCGCACGAGGCGGCGGGGGTATTTTATCAGCAAAAAATTTTATTATACACCTACAGCTAAAATGTACATCATATCTCTAGATAATTTACCATAAGACCATGTACAATCCTAACTGTTGGCGGAACGGGGAGAGGAAGAAGAGGGAGCGAGACATGTTGTCCGCCCAACCCAAGCCCTTTGGGCAAATGCCAAGAAACGCGGCCACCAGGTCGAAGTGTTAGCCAGCACTAGCCCAGGGATAGCCACGATTCCCAACACCCGTCTCTAAGTTTAGAGTAAATTTTGAAGGGGGATTGAGCCTAGGAGGGAAGCCGAGACCTTATCCCTAAGCTTTACAGATATCGGTTCATTAATTTTTGGTGAGGCAACCAGTGTACTTCCTTAGGGCTTCACTCCATTTTCTAGAGAATTCAACGTAGATAATTTTCCTTACCTCAAACACATAAATTTCCTCACTCAAAATGTCAAGTACCTTTCGACAAATTAATGAAAGTCTAAAAAGCAACTGTTGAAATTTTCAACTTTTGGGTACAAATGGTCAATTTTTCCAACAAAACACGAAAAATTGCGCTGGGAAGGCTAGCGACACCCTGCCTCTTTTTAGCTCTGTCCCTGCACACTGGATACAGGAGATATGAAAAGATATCCCATGAAAGACTCTATTTTTTTTTTACCAAATTTTCAATCTTGAGATTTCATAAATAAATTCAGACGATTCACTGATAAGGACGATCAAATTCCTTTTCTCATGTATGCGAGTACAGAAGTGTAAAATAAAACGAAATACATATTATTAAGTATGTATTTGTAATTTTTACCGTATACGTATACTTAGTGTTTTTTTTTTAATGGCTAATGATAGATAGTCAATTTTTGTAAGTAATCCAATTTGGTCGCGATCAGTACGGAATAGTTGCATTAAATATAGAAATTAAGGAAACCAACAACATGACACGACGCCGACAATGGTAGGTACATATAATTACCTCGATGCCATCGAGGTTTTTGGATTAGTCGGCCTGTATCCACCGTTGGATGACAGGTAAGCAAATTGAAACCCGCTTATAGGTAATATTAAGCAGGTACCTACCTAATAAATTTTTTTTTATTCATAAACAACAAATTTACAGAACATTCCGACCAATCAACACCGTAGAAAATGAATTATATCATACGATGAAAATAATCAATTCGTGAGTAAGTAAAGTAACATTTTAAATACCGGTAATATAAGATCTGGTATTTGAGTGGTATCATTTTTCGTAGGATACAACTATGGTGGGGTAGACTAAATCCAGTAAAATGGAAACAGTTAGGTACCAAGAGCCAACCATGCCCCCTTTCTCAAAAAAATGTTGATTTGTAGGTGGTGGACGAATAACAAAATGGGATCCCAAAAAAAATTCTACATCACAAAGCTTAATGTAAGAAACTCTTGACTAGCTCTGAATGATTTTATCATAACACTGTTATTTATATATATTTATTTACAGAACTACAGAGTACGGACTTACTACGCTACCAGCTATTTATATTGGGAAAGCCCCCCCCCCCCGACTTGCGAGTAATACGATAAGCCTGATTTATCTAAATTTGTATAGCATAATCGTAAGGATTATTATTATTTCTGCGTAGATTTTTTTTGTTCATAATTTTGTTTGAATGTTTGTATGTACTTAGTATGACCCCTTGATTATGTATTACATAATCAAGGGTATGACCTACGGGTCATTCTATGTCAATTTGTCTTTCGATTTCGCTCAATTTTTTTTACAATATCTACCCACTCAGTAAGTAAGAAACCCGGAATGAGTTTGATCCCAGCCCCCTTAGGAGGTGGGTGGGGAGGCTTCCATTATTTTCACATTGTCTCAAGGTAGGTGCTCAACTTCAGCAGCGCATTCCTCCAAAAAATTCTGAAAAAATTTCCATAGATGTATCTTTCGATGCTTTTTTGAAATATTCCAGTTTCGAGATGAGATCTCAGCACCCCCACCCCCAATTTTGGGCAAAACTTTTGAAAAAAAATCTGGGGCATGTGATACTTACATCGCCGTGCTGCATTAAAAAACAAACATGCAGTAATTAATATGCAAAATTCAGATGATTGTTGTTTTTATTACTGTATTTTGGTGAAATTCATGGAAAAAAGAGTAATATCCATCGACCAACTATTTTTGTAGGTTTTGAAGACAAATTATTATCTTCTCCGATCTCAACTCAACGAACAAGCTCCACTACACCAACCCATTCAAATTTTTCAAATCCGGAAACAACCCCATCCAAAAATATCACCAAATCAACCGTTTCATCACCCGTTACTTCGATTACTTCTTCACCTATAACCTCTGCCACCTCAACCTACACAACTCCTTCAACTTCAGAAATGGTTCTCCCATCAAGAAATACAAATAATTCAACATTGTCATCGATCGTTGATCCAATTACATCATCAACAGTATCATTTTTCAACCTTAGTCTGACAACCTCCTCCACCACCAGCACGACTGATCCAATTTTCCAAATGTCTACCATTTACTCCTTCGGTAATGATTCGATGCCGTTATTGTCAACATTTCATTTCCCGGCAGTCACAAATTTTACGACTTCTCCGATAACATTTAATTCATCTTTCTCGGCAATTTCTTCACAAAACAATTTCATATCAAGTACGAGACGAAGACGAGTTGGTAGAAATAGGCTACAAGAAAATCATACATTTACCAGAACAATTTTACAAAAAAAATTTTTGGTTATGATGAATCTAAAACAGCAACATATTTAAGAGAACACCACTATCATCAAATAGTAAATTCAACGGTATTCGAAGAAGTTTAATTTTTTTATTAAGGAAGTATAATGTGAAAAAAATGTGTACAAAATAAATTTAAAAAATAGGTTCCCTTGTTGGTTTCTAACCATGAACTTTTCAATCTTTTTAGATTTTTCCTGATAAGTTGTTATCCACATTTTTCCACATCACAATTACGTAGTTTGATCTCTATTGTTATTATCATAGTTTCTCTAATACTTTTTATTTGTAAGTAGGTAATTAACATTCGGCGATATTGATCGATGATTGATGATGATGATAATGATGAGAAACCAGTGCTTTCTACATAGAAAACACGACCGATTAGTCTTCAGACTATACAAAGGACGATTACGCGATTGTCTTAAGAAACTAAGTACAAAGGTCAGTCAACAAATAAGTTTCCCTCGTTCAGATAATTAGGAAGGGAAATACCTAGGAACTTAAAATTTTCAGGGAATCTTGATACAACCTTTGAGCACCACTCTGCAAAATTTTATTCGGATCCATTCAGTAGTTCGTTTATAATAAGAGTTTGAAAATGTGGTAGGAGTCTTATAGCGGGTCCGAGTTGAAACTTGAATTGATTTCACGATGGGGATTGTGCCAAATTTGCGAGGCATAGTGATGCACTCAACCCTGTTTTTGGTTACCATTGTGTTAAGGAACTTGTTTTCATCATTCTTACACAAATTCTGACTATTCTTTTGACATGCAGCAACATGAACAGCAAAATTTTGTTTGTGACGCAGCACATTCAAATTTTGCAGTACTGAAAATGACTTTCAAAGTTCAATAATGTTTTTTAGGCAGTCAAATATGAAGCATCATGCTCACATATGATGTTTTTGATACTGATATCAAGATTATTGTGTATAATTTCATCAATTTTCGCTGTTGAGTTCGTTTTTGAAACACTAGTTGTGCAACCTACCCTGTGATCACTTATCACACTCGTGCGCTCACCGCTGGATTTTCGGCACCACTCACATATTGTTCAAATTAGGACAATTTTTTCTTCATGGAGGATCAGTAGGCATCTGTAAAAATCCATTAACGTATTTTTTTCGAAATTAAAAATTTTTTTACTCCTGGTTGAGCCTCTTGAACCTCGGACACGCTATACAACTCCTATCACATCTTCAAACTCTCATTATAAACGAACTACTGAACGGATCCGAATAAAATTTTGCTGAGTGGTGCTCAAAGGTTGTATCAAGATTCCCTGAAAATTTTAAGTTCCTAGGTATTTCCCTTCCTAATTTTCTGAACGAGGGAAACTTATTTGTTGACTGACCTTTGTATCTCTGTGTTCAAATAGTGAAGTTTTATAAAAAGTTAACATGAAGTACCATAACGTAAAAATAACGTTATTAGAGTGCACTAAATATACCCGGAAGGTGCAAATTTCCACTGAAGACTTCTCTTCCAAAAAGATGATTATGATTTCAACACTTCAAGAAATATTCGAGACTCTCCAAGTTGAAGACGCACTCTGACTTAAATTAAAATTGTTTCAATTTATTATACTCAATACATGTAAGAAAACTGAAAAATTTCACTCCATTCTCACGCCACAATCACGTATCAGGGACTTTGGTAATCAGCAAGCACCTGTTGCCAATGCTAAATATAATCGAGACAATCAGCAATGCAATGTTGCCAAACAAAGTGATACCTGAACGTTGGTTAAACTGATAAAATTCCTCATAATCATAATGTAAAAAATCATTAAGTAGGTACTACCTACCTTTTGATTATTTTTTATTTCATTCATTTTTCATTAAATGTGTCGATGTCGTACAAAATGCTTTTTAAAACAAAATATGGCACTTTTTGTTCATTATTCCATACTCACAACACATTTTTCAGAGTAGATAACGATTAGTAGGTGATACCTTCCTATTATCTCAAAATTCGATTATGTTTTCCTATTGTGAGATTATATTCATTTACGTTTCTATTAGCCATTTCTTTATGATTCAGTATACTTTCATTCAAAATTAGATTGAAAATCTTACATTTTATCTCAAATGGATACATAGACATACCTACCGAATCAAAATTTTTCAATCGTTGGCATTTCTTCAATCTTTGCATCATCTCATCAACTCTCCTAGACATGTCCCATCAGAAAATGTTCTTTTTCCTCAAATTTGATTATTTCTCTTTCAAATAGGTACCCACCTATCAGAAATTACGATTCGTCTTAATTTCTTCTTTTCTCTTTTATTCAATTTAAAAACACCCTCACCAGTGTCTCACAAGAAAAAAGATTCGACATTTCATTTTTCTTCTCTAGATAGGTTCATACCTACCTACTTGGAAAATTACGATTCTTATTTTTAATTTTTTGTAGCATCTTTACCTAATTTCAAAATACCCTTGCATATGCCTCAACATGCAAAAAATGCATGCCTTATTGCTTTTAAAAGTACAAAATTTCCTGATTGTTTTCGTCAAATAGGTAAATACCTATCTTTGAAAAATCCAAATTTTTCTTTCCTTCTTCCTTGATTAATTCACAGTTTGGAAATTTTAACCGATCTCACTTTTAAATCATTATTGCACCACCTTATTCATTTTTTGCAATTTTATTTCAAAATTATAAAGGGTTAAAATATTACCTTCATTCTCTTAAAGATAGGCAATTATTTCTACCTACATGCGATTTATTTTTCAAACGATTATTGATTGGTAAAACTTGAAATTCAAATTTATTTTAATCGTCTCAGATAAGACATCAAACTTAATTCCTTTTCAACCAATTTACAAAAATACATTATTATCCTCTTTTTGTTATGATGGCGTGCCCTCACGAAACTCGTCCTGTTAGGCCGCCGTCACCAACCGCGGCACATGCACCGCCGCCTCCTCGTAAACCGGCCAAACAATTTCAACAGCTGCCACTGGTAAAAAAAACCTCCACCTATGCCAAACCAACATCGCAATAAAATATATTATACCAATTGACGATAGTGAATAATGTTTAGTGGTTTCCTTAAATAAAAATATCTGTCCAACACTTTTTAGTTTTTGTGTCGAGTAGTGGGTTTTATTTTTACTAACACCTACGTTCACTTTCTCAAACCCAGAATTTTCAAAAAAATTGTATGCCTAAGAAACACAAGATTCAGATGCGTTGGAAAATTTTACCTGGAGCATTTTTTTGTTCTCATAAATTTTCTTATCAGCTCCATAATAGAATGAAATTCATATCCAATTTCATAAAATTTCAAAAAAACCATAATGGTCACCTTGGAGGGTCATTTTCCATCTTCAACTCTTTTTGAATTTTGATGGAGCTCTATGAAAAGCATTACCAAATGAGGACAATAAGGATAGGAGCAGTTTCAAAGCTTTGGACCAATGTGTACTCCCTCACCCCCGGCATCTACTTTATTCTTTCAAAAATTTTAAACATTTTCAAATGTTTTGATATTTTTTTCATTTTTTTTTGTCGTTGTTCAAATGTTTAAGTGTTCTTTTGACGTATTCAGTGTTTGCATATCACCGCTTTTGGGTTACGTAGAAAATTTCATTATTAATTTTTGACTAGGTCAAAAATTTTCCAAAATGATGTAACTAGGCCCTAGGTATCAGTTTTTTTCTCTGAAATGTGATACTGATAATCTTGCAATCATCTCCCCAAGGAGATAAAATTGGAGTTGAAGAACGGATGTCAATGGATTTGTGGTAGTGGGCATCATTTGAAATGTTGAGTTATGAGCAAAAAACACTTTTCTGGAGAGGTCTCACCCCCTCCACATGAAGATAGCTCAGCAGTTGGTGTTATCAAGTACAAGGATTACAGATAGCAAACGATCTCTTTCTTAATACCACAATACAGTTCTCTTATAGTATGAAAATGTGTCGAACATTAGGCCGCAACGACAACACACAAGTAGCACAATCTGTCGGCTTTATTAACAGTCAAATTTATTGAAAATAAATCGTTAATTTATAATCATTTATATTTTTGCTATTTTTGGGAGATATTCTGCATTTTATACAAAATAGATTATCGTTTTTGATTAGAGTTTTTCTTTCAATAATACATTGATTTCTGTTCAAGTATTAATATTGAACAGTAGTTAGGAGATTTATTGAAATAGATTTCATTTCAATTTCATATCAGGTGAATTTTCTGCAAATGGGTTTTTATTATTAAAAGAAATCATTTATAGTGAGAATATGGACCAAAAGTAAAGCATTAGTAATGAACAGATTGACTATCAAGATCGTAATGAATGTTTATTTATTAACGTGATACACGAAGTTACAACAGTAAGAACGCCAATGCTAAATAACCAATAATATGTGACGCTACATATATACATCCCCCCTTTAAAATAAAATAATGAATAAATTTTAAGGTTCATTTATATGCTCTCATGCCCTGTATCAGGAGGTATGGGATAGGTAAAGTATTGTAGGGATAATCCCTTTTCCTTATGTTTTTTTCCTTTGTTTATAAATAACTTTATTTTTCTTTGTTTTACTTGGTTTTTAATTGTATCTTTTTACATACAATATACTTACCATACCTACTTTCAAGTGTTTTTTATATGTAGTGCTTTTTGTCTTTCTTTTTCGTTGTTTAACCCATTTTTAACCCTCTTTCCATTTCTGAGGTCCTTTAGCTTCAAAATAGTACATACGAGTAAAAGGTCAAAAAACGCGATCAAAGTTGCGCCTTAGTTTCAAACACTGACATGTGAACATTATCTTAGTTTCAAAATGAGACAGATCCTATCATCTTAGTTTCAAAAACAGACATATCCTGGATATGTCTGTTTTTGAAACTAGGACAATATGCACATGTTTGTGTTTGAAACTAAGGCAAAACTTTGAGCGCAGTTTTTACCCTTTTACATACTATATTGAAAATAACAGACCCCGGCAATGAAAAGAGCGTTAAAAATCCTATAAGAATCAATATCTAACTCGATTTTTGTAGAAGTGGCATTTGTCATAACTTTGTAACCAACCTCCTCATTTTCATCTACCAAAGTTTGGGAATGAGTGATGTGATGTGATCCTTATTCCAAAACAAAAATACATATGTGTGGTTTTGCAAATGAAACTATGACACTTAATTTTAAGACATTTTATTTTCAGGCCCTACTCATTCATGAGGTAACGTTGGGTATACTGCGATTGAACGTATCGAGAATCGAATAACTGGCCGAATGAATAATGTTATACTAGTTCTACAAGGTGCTGTTGAAGTTCAATCCAACGTAGTGAATTAATCGGATTTAATATATTCAGAAATTCGAAGTACAGCTCAAATGTTGATCCTAGAAATGGCAGACACTCTCGAACAGAGTTTTAAGGAACACATCATACCAGGTGAATTTTCTGCAAATGGGTTTTTATTATTAAAAGAAATCATTTATAGTGAGAATAAGAACCAAATGTAAGACATTAGTAATGAACAGATTGATTATCAAGATCGTAATGAATGTTTATTTATTAACGTGATACACGAAGTTACAACAGTAAGAACGCCAATGCTAAATAACCAATAATATATGACGCTACATTATATACATCCCCCCTTTAAAATGAATAGCCTAATAGTCTACCATCTCAATCCACGAGGTAAAGAGTGTTCGCCTACCTGGATTTTTTTGTGGACAAAAAGTTGACTTGGCATAACATATAGATACCACTTCAGTATTTACAAAAACGAACAACATTTTTCGGTTGTATGACGGGGGGGGGGAGTAGGTGAAAAGGGGCATATTTTTTGACATAGGAGGTGGACAAAAAATTCGACCAGGGATGGATAGTCTGGTATCCAGGCACGCTGAAAATACAAAATTTTCTCGACCATAGCTATAAACGCAATTTTCGCCCATTTTTTGAGTTTTTTTTCTCCCTAGTTCTTGATAAGTATGTATGCGAAGGGACAATTTTTTCAAACAGGAGGGGAATCTTCGAAAATTGTTATTTTCATTCTAGCTGGAAATATGTAGGTAAGTAGGTAATAGTTTTTCATATGCAGTGAGTAACTTATCAATTGATAGATTAACAAATTAATAAAACTAAATGCTTTGACTACGAACTCACTATATTGGTTGAGTAGGTAGGTGTGTAGGTATTTCTTAATTCACGCATAGGTATTAGGTATCTACCTATTTACTTTAGTACGAGTACAGAATCTAACTGTGTGCATAAGTACTGAAGATTATAGATTTATTATGAATGAAATTGAAAAGTACCTAATTAAGTATCATTTGTAGGAGGTTTATTTTGTTTTCAAGTTGGTAAAATTTTACACTTAGGTGCTTACCTAAGACTTGACCTGCTTGTAGCCTGTACACTACCCAGTTTACCCATTCACTTCATTATACCTAAGTATGTTTTTTTGTTTTTTTTTTTTTAAGGTAGATTAGGGAGTACAACTCTTAGAAGATGAGGCAGCAGCCATTTGCAGACACCATTGGGAAATAGCGGAGCAAACGGCTCTTCAAGTATATTCACTTCCAAATTCAGACGCCGATTTTGACAAGTTTGTTAAGGAAAGAAAGATTACCTTCTCGGTAGATGCGAAATCAGATATGCAATATGCTATCGCAGATAAACATAACAGCACAGTAAAATGGCCAATAGATCGTGAATTTGAACCCGGAATGAGAGATTCGATAAAAAATAAGATAGATAAACACTTTAAAATGTTATGTTACTGGATGGTCTATGCCTCGGATCCTAATTTTTTTCTTCTGATAGAGGAGTATCTGGAGAATTTTTCTACGTATGATGATGCAAGTTTCAAAAAAAAAAAAAAACAAAGCCACAAAAAAATAAAATGTAAAAGTGATAAAGGGTATTCCCGGTTAAGATAGGTGAAATGGCCCTAATCTCAGATTTGGAAAATCATGATGGATTATTGTTGGGTACCTCCAATAAAAATTTTCGAGCGGAATTTCCGCCCCCCAACCCACCCCCCTTGGTCAGTATAGCCAAAAAACGCGTTTTTTGCGCGAAAAATTCGGTATCCATGAGTGGTGGGGATAAAATTCTGGTACCACGCGGAATGTGTAGGGAAAGCCTGGGCCTTTCAACACGATTTTTTTCAAAAATTTTTATCGTTGTGGTGGGGGTAAAATTGACAAAAGAAAACTTTGAAGCGCCACAGCTCCGAACTGAAGGGTGCTACACAAAAACTGTTTTCGCCAAAATGTGTCTTTTTACAAGTACTTTCTTCCTACTAATCCATGAAATTGAAATTTTGTCTGCAAAAGGCTCATATTTGCAAAAAACCCTGAAAAATACGCGGTTTTCACGTTTTTTTGCAAAATTATGCGAAATATGCGAAAAATGAATAGAACAAAAAATGTTGAGCGTCGAATTTCACCCTAGAAAACGTGTTCATGAGGTTGTCAAAACGCTCATCTACTGAAGTTAGCTTTGATTGTAATCATGAGCTCTGTGAATAAAAAAATACCAAAAAAATTCAAATTGAGGAAAGAGCGATTCGGTTATAATTTTCACAGTCTTCTCATTTCAAACTCGTTTCTACAATGCTTGGTCAAAAAAATCCGTAAAAATGAAAATATCGCAAGTCAAACTTACAAAAAGTTACCAAGAATGGGCAAATTACCCAAAAATTGTTCAGAAATCTAACTCAAAATCAGTATTTGCAGAAAATACGAGTACAAATTTCGATCTTACCAAAATTCAAAAATTTTGAAAAAAATCCCAAAATTGTACTAAAAGGTCATCTAAAATGGATTGGTTCAAAATCAGATTGATGTCCTAAAATCAAGGGGTAACTATTACAAACCATAAAAAAATTGACAAACTTAATCCAGGCTTGATAATGAGAGGAAAACAATTTTCAACCAAAATTGGCCCATCATGAGGGACAAATCGTTTGAAAAATCAATTTTTTAGCATTTTTGAAGATCCTTTACCCATACTACATATCCTGAAAAAAAAAATATACGTTGTGTATCTTACCCATAGATTGATATGATAAACATAGGTACCTATCATTTTATTTACAAGTATAATTGAATATTTTTTTCGGGTCAGAATTTTTCTATTTTTAAAGAGAACTAGAAAAAATGAATAGAAAAGAAAATCAAGAGAAGAAATATAAAATTACAAAATATTGATTTTAAAAATGGAAAAAGTTTTTTTTTACAACACCTAGGCATGTAATTTACCTATTTATTTTGAAATATAACTAGAAAAAAATTAAATTTTGACAATGATTTGGCAAAAAACAGGATTTTTTTAGGATAATTTTGGGAAAATCAAGAATTCTTGCCAATTTAGGCAACAAGATTTTTTGAACATTTCGGCAAAAGCAGGAGTTTTCTTTTGGCAATTTTTACAAAAGTTGGGAGTTTTTTTTAATAATTCTGACAAACAAGGAACTTATTTACGATTCTGACGCAAACGAGATTTTTTTGACAGAACTTTGCAGACAATTCTGGCAAAAAACATAGCACTGACTTCTTAGGATCATTTTGGCAAAAGAAGGAAATTTTGAAATTTTGGCTATTAACAAAGTTTTTTGGTCATTTCTGCAATATTAGGACTTTCTTAATAATGTCAAAAAAAGGTATTTTTTTCAACAATTTTGGCATAAAACATGTATGTACTTTCTTGACAATTTTTACAAAAAGTCACGATTTTTTGATAATTATGGAAAAAAATTGGAATTTTGAAATTTTGGACAACAACAGGTCTTTTCGTTCATTTTTTACAAAAAATATTAGGATTTTTTGGTAACGTCATTCAGAAGAAAACGTATTTTTCGACAATTATGACCAAAAACAGTGCTTTTTTGATAATGTCGATAGAAGTTAGAGTTTTTTTATTTCACCAAAAAGTGACTTTTTTGATAATTTTGGCAAAAGTAGGAATTTTTGACAAGTTTGCAGTAGCGATTTTTCGCCCCATACTATGTAGCGACATGACCAATGTGACATGCTGCAAAGATCTGATATGTGTGCGCGCGCTTAGCTCAGTAGATGAGCGTTTTGACAACCTTATGAACACGTTTTCTAGGGTGAAATTCGACGCTCAACATTTTTTGTTCTATTCATTTTTCGCATATTTCGCATAATTTTGCAAAAAAACGTGAAAACCGCGTATTTTTCAGGGTTTTTTGCAAATATGAGCCTTTTGCAGACAAAATTTCAATTTCATGGATTAGTAGGAAGAAAGTACTTGTAAAAAGACACATTTTGGCGAAAACAGTTTTTGTGTAGCACCCTTCAGTTCGGAGCTGTGGCGCTTCAAAGTTTTCTTTTGTCAATTTTACCCCCACCACAACGATAAAAATTTTTGAAAAAAATCGTGTTGAAAGGCCCAGGCTTTCCCTACACATTCCGCGTGGTACCAGAATTTTATCCCCACCACTCATGGATACCGAATTTTTCGCGCAAAAAACGCGTTTTTTGGCTATACTGACCAAGGGGGGTGGGTTGGGGGGCGGAAATTCCGCTCGAAAATTTTTATTGGAGGTACCCAACAATAATCCATCATGATTTTCCAAATCTGGGATTAGGGCCATTTCACCTATCTTAACCAGGAATACCCTTTTGTTTTTGAAAATCCACGTGTAGAGCAATGTGTTGGCTAGGTACAATTTCGTTTTTAAATGATCAAAATTGGTCCATAAATACGGTTTTTACGATTTTTTGTCTGTCTGAGAACAGATTGTAAAAGCAGAAATATTGGTTAGGAATTATGGTGTTCATTGTTGATTTTTCGCGATAGATAAAGTCTTTTTCTTCTCTCTTCTTCTGTCGAAAAATTCTCTACAGAGAAACCAATATAAAGTAAACTTCGAGAAAGTTTTTAATGACTTATTTTTTTCAGCAATGTCTTATTCTCTATAAATTCACTTGCTTTGCACATTGCAATTCCAAAAACCTTGGCGATCGATGTTTTTGTATTTTTGCCATCGAAGATATTAAAAAGTGAAAATCTTCGAGACGATTTTAGTGGAATAGATCAAACTTGAAGATCATGTAAATGAATTAATCTATGTACGAGGACCTTGTAATTTTTTGGCGATTGATGTAGCAGAACTTCATTTAACATTAACAATTAACACGAATGGTAAGTACATATTAATATAATTTCTTCACTCTCTTCACCGATCTTGTGTATAATTTGCATGTTTTATCATTGTTATTTCAATCAATATTGTTTTTCTCAGCAGAAAAAACTGCTCGAATTGTAGCTGCTCAAACTTATTTGTTAACGAATGCGTGCAACCTATATTTAAGCTATGTACTAAGTATGTACGTATATGCGTAATTTAAGCTTGGTACAATTAATTTTCCATTTGATGTAAGTATTCATAGCTATACCTAATTTTCCACATTAAAAATTTATAGGAAAAGATACTCCAAAACATAAAAGCATCCTTCTGGTGAAGCAAACTAACAGTGATTAATGTAACGTCTATGGCTAGATGAGTCCTAACTTTTCTTTCTTTTTTCAAAACTTTAAGATTGAACTCAACTAAATTTTCGATATAAAAAGAAGAGTACATTCTTAGGATGAAATTAAAAATTAAAAATAATCAAATTGACGATTAAGTGTTGTGATTGATGTTATAGCAGGACGGATACTATTTTTTCTGTAGGTTAGACTGATAGAATAGGTAAGTACATACTATGGTACTATCATCAAATTACAATACCATTTACCTATTTTTGAAAGAAATTGCTAGGATAAGTTTCTGTGCCAAGTTAGCATTTTAAGCTCAGAAGTCACTTTCTGTAATTGCAGAAGTGACATATTGTGGCAGTTGATGTATCACTGGAACAGACTGCCATTAATCTACAACAATGTTCCTCTTGAAATTCGCCTCAAAAGCAGGGTAGAGAATTTTAGAAATAAAAAGGCTGAAGGAAAATCTTCTTGAAACTAGGTATTCCAACTTGTATTTTATATGTACTTGGCTGGTTGTTTATTACATAGAAATTCTTCACCTAATTTGTTATCTATGCACCAAGGCTATTCCAAAGTTATGGTTTTTTCCCTCAGTCTGCAGCTTACGTTTCCCTTGTACTGTTCACTGATTGTTTGTTATTCAACGATTCCTCGGTTATTAATTATTCAGAATTCTGTTCATTATGTAAAAATCTCATTAATTGAATATTGTTCAAAATTCTTCACCTGTTTATGTCCGAATTATACTTTTACTGATATATGTTGGCTATTCCCCTCAAAAAGTAGCTTATGTTGTTGCATGTATTCTGTTTCCATTAGTTTATTTCGCATTATTTATTATTCAGAAATTCTCACTTAATTGCTCGTGGCAGTTCTGCTTGCTATAACATTGTGATTATGTCCAATTTGATAATTTTTCATTTTTTATTCATGTGATTTCAGGCTATCATGCCAGAAAATCAATCCAACCAAAGAGATGCACTTTCCGGCGAGCAAGATTTTCAAAAGTAAAGCAAAATGTATTGATGGTAGTCACCCCAAAAGGAGACCACCCAATGTTCATAATAGATGTCATAGCGGTTCCAGATCCAAAGTAGGTACGTATGATTTAATGGTAAGGTACGATTTTCTTTCAGTTGAATTTAATGCAGAAATAAACAGAGAGAAAATAATGATAACTCTAAACCTGGGCCCCTGCCTCCCTTTAGCTCTGTCTCAGCACACTGGATACAGGAAATACGAAAAGATATCCCATCCAAGACTCTATTTTTTACCCTAAGATATCAAATGTAACTTAAAGTCAAGCGAAAAGACAAAACTTGATAAATCATGATTGTAATCTCATCTCAAGTTCTAATTGAAAATTTTCAATCTTGAGATTTCATAAATAAATTCAGACGATTCACTGATAAGTACCTATAATTAATTTCTTTTATTACGTAAGTACCCGAGTACAAATGTGTAAAATAGTACCTTTTACCCCAAAGTGATTTTTTATTTTTGTTTAAAATGGCTAATCAATTGTCATTACTTAAATGATAGGTAGTCAATTAATTCAAAGTATTCAAATAGACAGCGATCTACACAGAACTGTTGCAATAAAATGTAGAATAAATTCAAACGAACAACATGAGACGACGCCGACTTAATTAATTCACTTATTTTTTAAAATTTTGAACATGAATAAAGGTACATTTTGTAGAAACTAAAATTTATTAAGAAAAATAAATTGCTGTCATGAAAATGATAGAAGTTCATTTGTTCAGGATGTACAATCAGAGATAAATGACACGAATAAGTAAGTACGTCATGTCATTTAGATAACACTGAAACCACATTAGAATTCAATAGTATAGATTTTCATCATGCTGGATTCTATACCTGCCAAATTCTGACCAATCAAAGTTGGTCAGAATTGTTCACAAAATTAATTACAGTGTCTAACAATGAGACAACAAGCAGAAGAAGCTTATGACTGCTATTGGTATATTCACGCTTGGTCAGAATCAGCTGTACCATCTCCGAATTGTACAATTTCGGACTTGGTCCATAACTGTATAGTGTAGGTATATGAATACACATACTTAGTATGTACCTTGTGGTGCCCGGGTCTTTTATAGCAATTGTGGTGCCCGCTTATATAGAGGATCACATATATGTATATGCAAGTATGATAAAGGTGTTTTGGTGCAGTTTGGGTTTTTAGTCATAATGGTGCCCACTACATAAACTTGGTACTTATGAGCCCACCAAAATTTTTTTTCGCAATTAAATGCATGTCATTCATTATTTTATGTTATTTTACATGAAAAAACTTTATGGAACCCATCAAACAATTCTTCTGTTCACATTTGAGTGCATGGCATTCAGTTTTACCCATATAATATGCATCGTTTTATCTGAAAAAACCTTGTGGTTAGGCACCACAAGCCCAAAACCAGGCACCACAGTGACTATGTGTATACGTACTGTATACTTCAAATGGGCACCACAAAATAAGTATACATACAATAAAGTATGACAGATGTTCGAAAGCATTCAGACAATCGATCACATATTACGAAGAGAAGATTATTAAAAATCGTGTTCGAAAATCTAGAAGACCAATTGGACTCATATTTTTTGTTCCACCATTCAATGTTCCAGCCCAATCGTGCAGAATACGTTTTCAGAACGTTGGGACGTTACAGTTTGTGGTATGATCCTGACAGAGATATACATAGCTAGTCGTCAATATCTCGGAATCAGGAGATATCGGGAAAAAGAATACCCTCAATGATAGATGACTGATACTTTTGATAGGGTTCTTAGATATCATGAGAATAGCGTACTACCCTTATCAATTCGATAACATACCTCAGAATCTCAAATTGATGGTATGGTGGGAAATACTGAGGATGTTGAAAAGGTAAAATTCCATATAATCAACACGGCAAGGCTAATAAATGCCAAAATCATTGAAGCAAATGCAAATCAATATATCCACGAAGAAAACGCTAATGAGCTGAAATTATCAGACTAAGTATCACATAGTACGGGTACCATGTTGGTCTATCGCTTCAAAATCGCAAAAGAGTGGGACCGGAAAGATATACTTTTTTCGCGATATTTCCTCGAAAGGGGATCATTTCCCGACCCCGAAACCACCATTACATTTTTGAGATCGAATTGCAAAACCGATCCAGGGGTTCCCAAAGTTGTGAAAATTGAGCACCTTCGTTGTCATCTATTTTGGCTCATAAATCCTGACCAAAAGGGGGTAGGGGGGGTGCTTGTGGTCTCAAATAACTCGTATTGGATCACTCTTGAAATATCTACCCATGACCGTTCTCATTTAGTGATACCTCACATTTCAGTGGTTCCCAAAGTTGAACTTTTGTATTCCAAATTTTTAAAGTCACGCATTCAAACGAATATTGTCAGTAAATAAATTTAGCAATCAAAAACTAGTCCAAATAAAAAGTTGCGAAATTTTACGACGATTTCAAAAATGTGTCATTTTTTTCTTAGCATTGATAGGGGCCGAGCTGAGGGGGTTGGAACATCAAAAAACGTGATGTAACAATTGTCCAGTAACTTAAGCAAAAAATAGGGGGTATCGTGAATCTGTAGGTGGCAAGCTGATTCTTTGTATACTGGTCCATTTTGATTGCCTGAAAACGAATCCGAGGAGTCCCTTGCGGTCCCGGGTGAGCTTTCCCCTAAATTGTGGATCTTAGCCCACCAAAATCGGTCGCCATAATGTTGATGGTTAATATTGATTGTAATACCTTCAATCGTTCCAAAATGGTACGGGGGTGGTTTTCTTTGTTTTTCTGAGGTACAGAGCGGAGCACAATGTCATCCCGCCCCCTCCTCCCCCTTCACGTATCAGTTATTTGCCTATATAGGCACGTGAGATGAATTGAAATGCACTAAAAAAATGTAAAATTGTCGAATGGAATGTTGATACGAGTTTCAAAAACCAGTTTTAGCGTATTGTGACCACTTCTTCCCCTTTGTGGATCTTAGCCCCCCCCATCGGGTTTTGACCAATATATCGAAAAGTATTGAGTCCAGCTCAAAAATGGTTAGGACGAATGCGGCTCTACATCTAATTTCTCATCAGATGACACATTGATCAATTTTCCAGTCCCAAGGGGGTTGGACCTACCCCTTCTGACCTCTCACCATTCAAAACAACAAATTTACAGAAGATTCCAGCCAATCAAAAATAAACAATTACATTGAGTATTGTGATTGTTGTTATACGTAGCAGGACGGATACTATTTTTTCTGTAGGTTAGACTGATAGAATAGGTAAGTACATACTATTGTACTATCATCAAATTACAATACCATTTATTTTTGAAAGAAACTGCTAGGATAAGTTTCTGTGCCAAGTTCGCATTTTAAGCTCAGGAGTCACTTTCTGTAATCACAGAAGGTGACATATTGTGGCAGTCGATGTATCACTGGAACAGACTGCCATTAATCTACAACAATGTTCCTCTTGAAATTCGCCTCAAAAGCAGGGTAGAGAATTTTAGAAATAAAAAGGCTGAAGGAAAATCTTCTTGAAACTACGAGTATTTAGTTGGTATACCAACTTGTATTTTATACTTGGCTGGTTGTTTATTAGGTAGGAATTCTTAACTTAATTTGTTATCTATGCACCAAGGCTATTCCAAAGTTATGGGTTTTCCCCTCTATCTGCAGCTTACGCTTCCCTTGTACTGTTCGCTGATTGTTTGTTATTTAACGATTCCTTGGTTATTAATTATTCAGAATTCTGTTTATTATATAAAAATCTCATTAATTGAATATTGTTCAAAATTCTTCACCTAGTTGGCTATAACATTGATTTAAGCTGTGTTTATGTGCGAATTATACTTTTACTTATATATGTTGTCAATTCCCCTCAAAAAGTAGCGTACGTTGTTGCATGTATTATGTTTCCATTAGTTTATTTTGCATTATTTATTATTCAGAAATTCTCACCTAATTGCCCGTGGCAGTCTGCTTGCTATAACATTGTGATTATGTCCAATTTGATAATTTTTTATGTTTTATTCATGTGATTACAGGCTATCATGCGAGAAAATCAATCCAACCAAAGAGATGCACTTTCCGGCGAGCAAGATTTTCAAAAGTAAAGCAAAATGTATTGATGGGAGTCACCCTAAAAGGAGACCACCCAATGTTTATAATCGATGTAAAACCCGTACCAGATCCAAAGTTCCCGAACATTCCCTGGTATGTAGCTGCAAGTTGGGATTGGCGTTATTCAGTACCATGCTGTTTTGCAATACCTACGACATGTTATGATGAGATTGTCACAATCAATAGTCGTGATCTGTATGAACAGAGTGAGTATCTGCAGACAGTCAGCAAAACAATGCAATGTTTTGGGGATTATTATAGGTTCTAGGAGACTTACTTACAAAGTTATAATTGCAAAACAAAGAGTAAGGTACCGTAATACAATCTTAATTGCAGGGGTTGAAAACTGAAATAAATTGATTTTTGGTTTCATTGTTCAGCTTTCGCCTTTTGATAATTGGTTTCTGGTTTATAGTTTTTTGGTACTTTATTTGGTTTTGGGTGAAGTCAAAACATTACACATATTTTGACGATTAAAATTTTTTATATTTGGTTTTTGGTTAATTGGTTTTGATAAAATATTTTTTATTTTAGGTTTTGAGTTTTGCACAAAACAGCTAGATTTATATTTTTGTTTGGTTTCTCCTTCATTTGTGGTTTTTTAAATTTTAACAGTTTCATTTCAACCCCTGTTTAAGTGCTTAGTTATCAATTTTGTTCAACTTCTTCCTTCTTTTTAGTATTCCGATTTTTTTTTCCTGTTCAAATGATCATAATTCATAATTCTGTTGTTGACTTTGTTTGTTTTAATATACCCGCCGTGCAAAGCAGGAGTGTGAAATGACACTTTTTTGACGTGATAATTTTGACAGTGCGTTTGACACTATTTTGACAATTTCCAACCAATCATGAAAGAGGCTGAAACTGTCAAAAACGCGTCAATACTGTGCCACTAAACCGGTTTTGCGTTAGGGTATTTGACAAGCGTTTCACAGTGTTGCATTGCTTTGGCAATCTCTTGGCAAATACCTGACAATATTTTGACGATATTTTGACTACTTTTTGACACTTTTACATAATTAAAATTAATTTTTAAAAATCGTGTAATTAATTGGCGAACGTATTTCAACTTTAATTGCCCTTCTGCTACAGATAGGAATTGAGTAGCAACTTTGAAATTTGAATTTATCTCCGAAAAATTCCCTACCTAACGGGGATTCGAACCCACGACCCTATACATGTTTATCTCTACCTACAACCTACACCTAACCTAACGCATGGGCTACCGCGACGTGTTTGTGAAGTACGCATTAAAAGCAATGTATATGTAAGTGATGCTAGATAGGTACTTATAATTTTCAATGTGCATTTTTTAAAAACTCTGCCTGGTAGATAAATAAATTTAACCTACTAATTTCCTTAAAATTTTTTGCGTGAACAATAAATTGAAATAATTATATATTAATTTTTGATTTTGAAAAAATTAATCAGTTTTCTATGTCTAAATAAAATACCTATAATATTAAAAAAACAGGGTAAATAAATGATCAAAAAAATAAACCCACATTTAGAATAAATCACATAAAATTTTTAATTCATTTTTAGGCCTAATAATATGTACGATAAAATACTTCGAAATGAAATATTCATGGATTCCACAAAGTTACCCTTTTGTGTACATTTAAAATTAATTTAATTTTGTGCATAATATTATTCAATTTTATAAAAAATTGAATGTAGTATAGGTATTACAAACTTGAATTCTTATTTTTTTTTTTCAAATATCTAAGTATTAGGTAATCAAAAGTTTTAAAGCCGGTATCATTTTTTTTACCAAGTACCTACCTAGGTAGGTACTTGCTTGCAATTTTTGATATAATTTTTCGAAATGTTGGTAAGGTAAACATTTTTTTACATGAGGCTTATTTTTTAACAAATTCGATGGGCATTAGAACTCAAGAATTAAGTATCACAAATCAAAAAATTGCTCAACAAATTTCAATTTTTAATATATGTCATCAAAGTGTCACATAAGGGTCAAAATCACGTCAAAGACCTATTGTCATTTCACAACATTTACTTATCAATTCAAAGTCCTTGAAAAATTGTCAATAATATGTCAAATTTTTGCCAACTTTGTGTCACGGATTTCATGACACGAATTTGACAGTAATTTGACCAAGTAGTGACAGCTTCAAATCTTCGTCAAACCTGAAACTGGAAAGTAGGCGGAGCCACCTCTATTCCAATTGGTCGAAATTCTTTGACACAGAATTGACGATGTTTTGGCGCTCAGTTGACAGTAAAATGACACTAAATGTTCCGCGGGTAGTTTTGTCCCGAGTTATCCACTTTTTTCCAGATAATTTTTGCCACTGTATAAAGGGAGTTATCATTTCTAACGTTTACCTACTCAACACTTCGAAACTTTTAACTTCCAGAAATACGTCATTGATGGAGAAATCATCATTCTATTGTGCCGAAATTCTATTTATTAAATTACGTCAAAATATTTCTCACTGGTATCCATAGTATCTCTGTTAGAAGGTTGTACAATTGTACTACACTGTTATGTCGTTTTTCAAGGCTTTACATGTCAAATGAATGAACCAGCCTGCCATCGTGTGTAATTGTAAAGCTTTCTTTTGCCAGATGACTTTGCTAACTAATATCGTAGCGTTCATCTAAGTTTTGTAACATTCTTTTTTCTTTTCGAGCGACAATTTGAACCGGTTGAATAAGTAAGCATTACCTTGTCAATTTTATCATCCATACAAAATAGATGTCCTTCTCGCTTTTTTTTTTTCAAAATACAGTACCTCATGTCATTGTTATATATCTGTCTGTTTCTAAGCCATCATTATGTCGACTAAAAAGCCTCATTCTAGAGAGAATTCGCCAGATAAAATACCGCCTGTAGCTACGGCTAGTACAATTTTGAATGCCCAGACGAATCAATCTCAAACAACTCAAACTCAAACTCTGCGACAGCCAATGTATCCACCAAGAAGACCACAACGGCAAACACCACCCCCTCAAAAGCACCCAAAGACGAAGCTTCCTCCGCCAAAACCGATGAAACATAACAAAAAATTATCACGAAAATAAACATAGATTTATATGTACTCTGATAACAAAACCTTTTACGAAAAGATATCCCATCCAAGACTCTATTTTTTACCCTAAGATATCAAATGTACCTAACTTAAAGTCAAGTAAAAAGATGAAACTTGATAAATCATGATTGTAATCTCATCTCAAGTTCCGATTGAAAATTTTCAATCTTGAGATTTCATAAATAAATTCAGACGATTCACTGATAAGTACCTATAATTAATTCCTTTTCTTATGTACGCGAGTACAAAAGTGTAAAATAGTACCTTTTACCCTAAAGTGATTTTTTATTTTTGTTTAAAATGGCTACTCAATCGCCATTACTTAAATGATAGTCAATTAATTCGAAGTATTCAAATAGACAGCGATCTACACGGACCTGTTGCAATAAAATGTAGAACAAATTCAAACGAACAACATGAGACGACGCCGACTTGATTAATTCACTTATTTTTTTTAAATTTTGAACATGAATATTATAGGTACATTTTTGTACAAATTAAAATCTATTAAGAAAAATAAATTGCCGACATGAAAATGATAAAAGTTCATTTTTTCAGGAGGTAAAATCAGAGATAAATGACACAAATACGTTATGTCATTTAGATACCACTGAAACCACATTGGAATTCAAGAGTATAGATTTTGATCATGGTGGAATGTATTATACCTGCCAAATTCATGATTTAATGGTAAGGTACGATTTTCTTTCAGTTGAATTTAATGCAGAAATAAACAGAGAGAAAATAATGATAACTCTAAACCTGGGCCCCTGCCTCCCTTTAGCTCTGTCTCAGCACACTGCATACAGAAAATACGAAAAGATATCCCATCAAGACTCTATTTTTTACCCTAAGATATCAAACGTAACTTAAAGTCAAGTGAAAAGATGAAACTCGATCAATCATGATTGTAATCTCATCTCAAGTTCCGATTGAAAATTTTCAATCTTGAGATTTCATAAATACGAGTAAATTCAGACGATTCACTGATAAGTACCTACAATTAATTCCTTTTCTTACGGAAAGTGTAAAATAGTACCTTTTGCCCTAAAGTTATTTTTTATTTTTGTTTAAAATGGCTACTCAATCGTCATTACTTAAATGATAGTCAATTAATTCGAAGTATTCAAATAGATAGCGATCTATACGGAACTGTTGCAATACGTAAAATGTAGAACAAATTCAAACGAACAACATGAGACGACGCCGACTTAATTAATTCACTTATTTTTTTAAAAATTTTAAACATTCGAATAATAGGTACATTTTTGTACAAATTAAAATTTATTAAGAAAAGTAAATTGCCAACATGAAAATGATAAAAGTTCATTTTTTCTGGAGGTACAATCAGAGATAAATGACACGAATACATTATGTCATTTAGATAACACTGAAACCACGTTAGAATTTAAGAGTAAGTATAGATTTTCATCATGCTGGATTCTATACTGGCCAAATTCTGACGAATCAAAGTTGGTCAGAATTGTTCACAAAATTAATTAAAGTGTCTAATAATGAGACAACAAGCAGAATTACAACAGTATGTTTGAACAAATGGTGCAGAATGCACAGTATGACAGTCGTGATTTATTCGAGAAATGTAAGTATACCCTGCCTATCCCAGAAACAATCACAGAAACCATGAGGTGTTACGCCGATTACTATCGGTTTCAGAACACCTACTTGAACGGTTATAATTGCAAATCCAAGTGTAAGGTAACATCCAATTGACCCAATAGTTACAAGGCTTCGAGCCGAAATTTAATTTCAACTATTTAAGTGGGTATCCTGGAATCTATAATAGTCAATCCTACACAACTTAATCCAGTTTCTTCAATATTTTAGCAATTTCTTTTCATTTTTTATTGATTTTTATTTCAATTTGTTTTCTAAATTTATGTGTTGTTGTAGTCGATATTTTATTCAATTTTTCTTTAATTTTAAAGAATTTCACTATTTTCATAAATAACCAGGTAACTAGGTAGGTACTAGGTAGAAAAATAACACTTTGAGTTGGGTACATTATCTGGATCTTGTAAGAACGCAAATGGCCCAACTCAAAATCCCAACAACATTGCAAATTGTTTGAGTTAAGGTGCACCGGGGGAAGTTGGAATTCGGGGTAAGTTAGAAAACTTGCTCTAGCGCCTAGAGGTTTATATCTGGCGAAGTGCCACTAAAGGTGACTTGAGGGTACTACCCCTACTTCATCACGGCGTAAAAATTTTCGCGATTCAGTTTCATTTTAGATGTCTTTGGTTCAATTGTATTTTGTTGTTGTTTTGAACTTATTTTGAATTTGGTCTAAAATACAGACTTTCTATTTCTTAGTTTTTCGCATATAGCGGACGAACCGTGCGTCCTAGTGAAAATCTGATGAGAGTGATCTCAAAGAGAATTAAATTCTCTACAATTTTGTTTCTATGCCATTTTTCTAGGACGCTTGGTTTGTGATCTACGCCTCTGCAAAGTTTAGCCTGTTCTGACTTCCCCCAATTGGGGTAAGTCAGGACAGTTTATATTTTATTCCACTGAGCGAAAGCTACTGTGTCAATCGCGCTCAAATTTTTACCATAGGTTAAGAACCCTTATGGGAACCTACATAATAAATTTGATCCATATTGGTTCATTAGAAGGGGAGTAACAGCTGTTCAAAGTTGAAATTGCGAAAAATCATTCTGACTTGCCCCGGTGCACCTTATATTTTTCATGTTTTATACACTCATAGGTATTATTACCTATTCAATATTTCATTGGACAATTCAATGTCGAACTGAAAAAATTGAAAATAAGCAAGTAGAAGGTACAGTTGTTTAAGTCAATTGTGTAGAATATGCTTTTCTTGTGAGGTTTGAAATGTTCAAATTGAACCAGGTAAAAAATTTTACACGATGAACCGACGTGCTCAAGTCATTTTAAGATTTAACATATCCAGTACTATAACAATAATCTTAATTTCATGATAAGCACTCGTTACTTTACAAAATATATGATTATATCTATTTATCTAAGGGCCGGTTGCACCATCTAGAGTTAAACCCAGATCACAGTTTAACTCGAGATCAGGGAAGTTTTATCATTGCACCATCAGGAGTTACCTGTTTACTCACAGTTGATCTGTGATTAAGTTTACCCGCCAATTTTTCAGGGTTAACCTCAGATTACTAGTTTACCCTAGTTTACCCAGTTCCCAATTGATAAGAAAATAAAATGAGTTTTTCTGGTAATGAAATTTTTCATTTTTTCAGGTGTTTGTCTTGTCAATCCTAGGGATAGCGAAATTGTACGCCCTCCCAACGGCATCAGTTGATGTCGAAGCAAGTGACCCTGAGGATTACCACCCCGAAACGAGTGAGGATTATTATGTCCCGGAAACAAGTGACGATCCAGAGCCATATCCATATCATCCGGTTTTCCCGATTCCACCCACACCACACTCCTACACCTACCGCACATATCAGTGTAGGAATGACATCATATGTGAAAGACGTGAGTTAGAAAATGTCACAGCGGAAGCTACAACAAATTCATCTACAAAACTAGCATCTGCCGTCTAGCTGTTGTGCCTTTTTACGGTAACCTGCGGTAATTACCAATTTAGAGATCTAGGTTTAAGTTTGTTATAGGTAACTGTTTCGTTATTTTATCGTTCTGTTACTTGTAACGTTATGTACATACAATGTATCCGACTACAGCTTTAACTTTTAAGTTGTACTTTGTAATTTAGATTTTCTTGTTAATATGTTTTGTTGTTTCATCGAATAAAGATGGTGAAATTGGAGTTTGCGTTTTATATTTTATTCTAGTCAATAATATTTTCCATCAATTCACTTCATTTTCAATTTTTTTAAAGTTAGTAATGCAACCGGTTTGACCTCCGATGTCGCGAGCCATTACAGAACCTCATCGCCGGCCTCAGAGACAAAATGCACCTCGGAAAAACAGCAACCATACAAACCACCACCGCCTAAAGTTTCGAAACATAGGTATAACCACCAACGTACTAAATACCTATCTTTGAAAAATCCAAATTTTTCTTTCCTTCTTCTTTGATTAATTCACAGTTTGGAAATTTTAACCGATCTCACTTCTAAATCATTACTGCATTCCACCTTATTCATTTTTTGCAATTTCATTTCAAAATTATAAAGGGTTAAAATATTACCTTCATTCTCTCAAAGATAGGCAATTATTTCTACCTACATGTGATTTATTTTTCAAGCGATTCTTGATAGGTAAAACTTGAAATTCAAATTAATTTCTCACTCCTTTTGGTAATTAAAAAACTTACCCGATAAGGTTTGATAAAATCTATCTATCTATCTTCACTCAGCACTTGGGTGTCTTGTTTACAACGCTCGCGCCCTCTTTTTAAGACACTTGTGCACTGTTACTGGAAACTCTCCACTTTGGAAATCGTCTAATTGCCTGAAATATAATAGATTTAGAACTCCCCAATCGAATCTTTCGAAACCTTTAGCCTTTAGAACGATCCGATCCTCGTTTAATTTTCTTACGATTATCGGCCGCCACCAGCCGCGGCACATGCACCGCCGCCGCAACGGGGGCATACTCGTAGAACATCGCCGCCCTCCTCGCAAACCGGCCAAACAATTTCAACAGCTGCCACCGGTAAAAAAAAAACTTGCACCTATGGAAAACCAACATCGCAATAAATATACCAATTGACGATAATTGATAATGTTTTGTGACTTCCTTAAATAAAAATATCTGTCCAACACTTTTTAGTTTAATCAAAACTTTTGGACCAATGTGTAAGTACTCGCTCCCTCACCCCCGGCATCTACTTTATTCTTTCAAAAATTTTAAACATTTCAAAATGTTTCGATCTTTTTTTCATTTTTTTTTTGTCGTTGTTCAAATGTTTAAGTGTTTTTTTGACGTATTCAGTGTTTGCATATCACCGCTTTTGGGTTAAGTAGAAAAGTTCATTATTAATTTTTGACGAGTTCAAAAATTTCCAAAATGATGTAGGCCCTAGGTATCAGTTTTTTTCTCTGAAATGTGATACTGATAATCTTGCAATCATCTCCCCAAGGAGATCAAAGTGGAATTGAAGAGCCTATTTCAATGGATTCGTGGTAGTGAGCATCATTTGAAATTTTGAGTTATTAGCAAAAAACACTTTTCTGGAGAGGTCTCACCCCCTCCACATGAGGATAGCTCAGCAGTCAGTGTTATTAAGTACAAGGATTACAGATAGGTAGCAAACGATTTCTTTCTTAATACCTACCACAATACAGTTCTCTTATGTAGTGTGAAAACGTGTCGACCATTGAACATTATTTCGCGACTTTTGTAATTAATTTACATTTAAAATCCATTCTGAGTAAGTACCACATAATTTCAACTCTTTTCTCATGTCTTTTCTCTTTTTTTACTGTTTAATAAAAAATACGTAGGTAGTTAGCCAGATAGAAAATTCCATTACTATTTCTTTTGACATATCAATATCTGTTCAAGAATTCCAATTCGAAATCTTCTTCTCTATTCAGATAGTAATGTCTTCGAAACAAACTAGCCGATCTGAGGCATCGAGACTAGCCGTCCGGCCACCTTCTCCGCCGGCGAACAACCCTCGGCCACCGGCGCCGCAGACAATCAACCAACAACCAACCTCGTAGGCCGGAACGACAACACACAAGTAGCACAATCTGTCGACTTTATTAACAGAGATAGGTGAAATGCCCCTGTCCCCGATTTTTGATTTTTTGATTGAACATTGTTGGGTACCTCTAAAAAAATTGTAGACCCAAAAATTTGCCCCCCACCCCACCTCTCTTGTCCACAATGACAAAAAAACATTGTTTTCGATTTCGGGAAAAAAATCGCACTTCAACGAGTTTTGAATAAAAAATTTTGATTTTATACCTAAAATATAATATACAGGAAGCATGAGTCTATCCAAATGAATTTTTTCAAAATTTTTCGGCCCCCCTGGGGGGAGATATTGACAAAAGAAAATTCGAAACCACCATATCTCCGAACCTAATTTTTGTGCCCAAAATTTTTTTCCTCTGAAAATATGTCCAGGTAAGTACTATTTTTGGAAATTTTTTCAAATTTTTTCTCCAGGTGGGTCATCTTCAAAAACTCAAAAAACTCTTCAAAATGTGCTTTTTGTATCATAATAGCACCGCCAATTTCAAAAATACTCGTAGTGAAGTTCTGAAGCTTTGCACGTGAACCTTGAAAAACTGTAGAAGATGCAACAATTCCTCTAAAAGCTCATTTTGGGCCCATGGGCACCTCCCCACCCAATTTTGGATCTGAAAAATGTTGGAAATATGGGTGTCGTTTTCATATAAATCGAACGCCCTGAACACGAATATGAAGTTGGATTTACAGTTGGACCCTTCCAAGGTCCCCATTTGGGGGGTACAGTGTCCCAAAATTGAGTTTTTCGCAAAAAATGGTTTATTTCAGCATTACCTAAGTCCTGTAACTTCCTTAATCAAGGTTGAACCTTGGTTTTTGTGGAGAATACCATTATACACCCCCTCTACCTATGTTGTCTACTATCACAAGCTGTCCTATAGAACACACTAAACTTCTAAAAGTCGTTTTCGCAATAGGCATGCTGCAAACATCATACTACCCTATGTAGGATGTACACAATAGCAATCACTGAACACAATTACAAAGGACGTACATTCCATTCGAAAGTTAGGCCACATGGTGATTGGTATGTAGGTCAGTGGGAATGAACATTTACATCTTGAGCTAGAGGATATCACTGTAGTATTGTTGAGTGAGCTGTTGAAGTGATTTATTATGTATCTAGTATGTTCGATATGTTCCTGTGATCAAGAAGATAGTGATGATACAGCTTCACCCCCAGGGGAATAATTTTTTTTGACCATTTAAAGAACCCTTATTCTTAAAAAACTAGTTTCTACTTACCTATGTCATATTTTGATGCATGTAAAATAATTTCTTTTTTGTGTATTTTGTACCCAAGCACTAAAATAACCCGTTTTTTGCGAAAAACTCAATGTTGGGACACTGTCCCCCCCAAACGGGGCCCTTGGAAGGGTCCAACTGTAAATCCAACTTCATATTCGTGTTCAGGGGGTTCGATTTATATGAAAACGACACCCATATTTCCAACATTTTTCAGATCCAAAATTGGGTGGGGAGGTGCCCATGGGCCCAAAATGAGCTTTTAGAGGAATTGTTGCATCTTCTACAGTTTTTCAAGGTTCACGTGCAAAGCTTCAGAACTTCACTATGAGTACTTTTGAAATTGGCGGTGCTATATGATACAAAAAGCACATTTTGAAGAGTTTTTTGAGTTTTTGAAGATGACCCACTTGGAGAAAAAATGTGAAAAAATTTCCAAAAATAGTACTGACCTGAACATATTTTCAGAAGAAAAAAAATTTTGGGCACAAAAATTAGGTTCGGAGATATGGTGGTTTCGAATTTTCTTTTGTCAATATCTCCCCCCAGGGGGGCCGAAAAATTTCGAAAAAATCCATGTGGATAGATCCGTGCTTCTTGTACATCATATTTTAGGTAAAAATCAAAATTTGTTATTCAAAGCTCGTTGAAGTGCGATTTTTTCCCGAAAACAATGTTTTTTCGTCATTGTGGTCAAGGGAGGTGGGGTGGGGGGCCAATTTTTGGGTCTACTTTTTTTTTAAAATCCGAGGACAGGGGCATTTCACCTAATACCCTTTTATTGAAAATAAATCGTTAGTTTATAGTCATTTATATTTTTGCTATTTTTAGGAGATATTCTGCATTTTATACAAAATAGATTATCGTTTTTGAATAGAGATTATCTTTCAATAATACATTGATTTCTGTTTGAAGTATTTACTTATATCGGACAGTAGTTAGGAGATTTATTGAAGTAGATTTTATTTCAATTTCATATCAGGTGAATTTTTTGTAAATGGGTACTAAAAGAAATCAATAAAACAAAATTACGCTTATTAAAGCCAGATTAGTAGCTTTACCGATAATTTCATTGAAAGGTAAGGTGATTTTTCAAGTTTTAATTGCTTAAGGTTCTGTTTTTTGCTGTATTTTTCATTCGTGAGTTCAGCGTGAAATTTTACTTCACAATGTGTAACTGAAAGTTCATTTATACCGCGCGATCGT
Source organism: Planococcus citri (assembly GCF_950023065.1). NCBI lineage: Eukaryota > Metazoa > Arthropoda > Insecta > Hemiptera > Pseudococcidae > Planococcus > Planococcus citri. The sequence continues at coordinate 67,769,630 of NC_088681.1, forward strand.
AAAACTACATGCCCAGAAGTATTTTTGCTTATATCAAGATAGCTGAAAGGGTATTCCCGGGTAAAATAGGTGAAATGCCCCTGTCCTCGGATTTCTGAAATTTTGATGAAACATTATTGGGTACCTTTAAAAAAAATGTTGGGGTCAAAAAAAATTTCCCCGGAGACAGTATTATATAAGTATGTACGTATATTTTGAGATTCTGCGTCGATCTATGCTATTTTAGTCAAAATCCAAGGCCAGTTTTAGGGTTCTACTGAGTGATTGAAAATTTTCTAGCCGTTTCTTGGCCTAAGGCGGTTTTCACCAGTAGCCCTTCAATTAGATCGTATAATGAGGTTTAAATAACCCACTAATTTACCCATTCTCGCCAATTTTGATAAGTGATCATATTGACACAAATCATAAGATTTCTATTTTCTTTTCAGAAATTACACAAACCATAAATTGCATCGTGCTCACAAAATGATTTTATTTATTTCTATTTTCGTCATTTTGCTAACATTGAATTGCAACGGTAAGTACTTCGATTTTAATTACATTAAGTGGAATATTCTAACAAATATAAACGAAAAAATGAGGCGTTGTTTAGCTTCACAAAATATTCGCAAATAATTCAGTTTTTCGTACATTTTTCATGTTTGCAGAATGTAGTACTTTCAAAAAAACTCTCATTTTCATTTACGATGAAACGATTACGAATGCGTACGATACGGATTGGATATTAACCAACTCAGTAAAATATGTGAATCTTGCCAAAGGTTTAATAGGTACTGTAGTAATTCTTGCGAATTATTTACTTGTCGATAGGAGTTGTTTTACATTTATTTTTGCAGAGAATACCGAGTAAGTATAATCTTCTCTGTTGAATCATTTAACGGTCATGGTATAGCAATTATTGCTATACTATGACCGTTCTGTTTTTAATTTTATTTTGCTTAATATCAGCTATTTTAGGTATGACTAATTTAAGTCGCGAACGTTCGCGTTCTCCGGAGAATTTTACGGCGAATCAAGACGTTCAACCTCCGCCGCGACCGAATCGGACACCAACAACGACGCCAGTCAGAGAACCTCGCCGGCCACAAAATCAAAAACCACCTCGGGAAAAACACCAAGTATATTAAACCACCACCTCCGAAAGTCTCAAAGTAATAACAAGAACCCCCCACATAGCGAGAGATGATCATTTTATCTTTTACTAATGTTTATGTAAAATAGATTTTGCTCTCACATTCTTACATACAAGCAATTTTATTTCCATTTTGCACTTATCCTCGCTAAAATAAATTAATTGGTACGTACCTATGTAATCAGGCGACGCGGTAGCGTTGCCACCCCGCCGCGCCCTCCCACGGTTTCAATGAAAATGTTTGCATTTTTGAAATATTTTACCAATGTGTAGACGAATTATGTGAAAAAAATCACCCTCTCTCCCAATTTGTCAACGGAGGCGAAATTTTTTCAATATATTTCACTCATAAAATAAAATTATAGCACGAAAAATGGCATTCTCGTCAATTCGTTGACAAATTGGGAGGAAAGGGGATTTTTTTCACATATTCGTCTACACATTGGTAAAATATTTCAAAAATGCAAAAATTTTCATTTTTTAGGTTTCTGATGGTACTTTTACAATAAAAATAAAACTTGTAATTTTTTTTCTCGAAAATGAAAAAAAATGCCAGTCCAATTTTTTGATACGTTATTCTACATGAAAAGGACTAGAACTGAGAATTTTTTCAGAATTTTTACTGGAGACATCGTGGTTATATTTAAATTATAAGTTTTTAAATCGATTTTTTTTAGGTTTTAGAAAGTGGCAACACTGATTATGACATCATTCGTCGATTACTCTCTTAAAGTACTACAATTTGAAAAAACATCTTGCGCAGTTCGCAAGGTTAACCGACTTTGCTACAAAAATTTGCCAATTTACCAAAAATAACCCCAGCAATTTATAACATTTACCTCAGTAATTTACCAGACATTACCTCAAAATTGACCAATTTACCAAAATTGACCAATTTACCAAAATTTACCAATTTACCAAAATTTACCAATTTACCAAAATTTACTAATTTACCAAAATTTACCAGTTTACTAAAATTTACCAATTTACCAACATTTACCAATTTACCAAAAATAACTCCAGCAATTTACCAACATTTACCTCAGTAATTTACCAGACATTATCCACTAATTTACCAATTTTCCAATTTACCAAAAATTACACCAGCAATTTACCAACATTCACTTCAGTAATTTACCAGACATTTTCTCACTAATTTACCAATTTTTTACCGATTTTTTTAATTACCCCAGTAATTTACTGCCAAAGGTTTTTATCTATATGTATGTAGACAGCTACATATTGCTTAATTTTAGTAATTTACGCAGTTACGATGAATTTTTATCATTTTTTTGTCGTTTCTTACATGAAATTTTGAGGTGGTTTCATAATACTTTTCTGAGTTTTTATGTAATTTTATGTCATTTATTCTAAAGGTTGATTGAATACTTCCGGATTTCTTGTTCATCATTTTCAGTGTTTTTGTTGCCTATTTGGTAATTTTTGGTTGATTTTACATGTTTTTCGGTATTTTGAGCAATATTTTCCACTTCGCAACAAGAAAAATTGTTGATATTTTTATTTTTGACTCATCATCACCATAATGAATTAATGAAAGATTATTTGGTTGTCCATTTTCCCAGTCATCTTAGCAAATTTTTAGTCGAACCTCAAAAAAATTGGGGGAAAGCTGAATTTCACATTATTTGTTCAGATTGGTCTCTAAAACAACGCATCGAAAGTTGCACCCCGCGACCTGCCGGCTGAAACCCGCAAGAGGTCATTAACCTTTGCCGATACAGGTTTTTTCGGCTATATCGCCGAAATGAAGGATCCGAGAGGAGAAATGTTCGAACAAAAATTATTCTACGCTAAATTTCCTAACAGCATGACCAGTTCAGCTTTTCCCAAAATGGCGATTTCACCCTTACTGAGGAGGGGGTAAAGTTGTCAATTTTATGAAAAATGTTTTAAAAAATGAAAATCGACAATTTGAAACGTGTACTCGATTCACAGTAAACTCGAAAATATTTTGACCAAAGTTGCACACCGTAGCTTGTCTGCTACCCCCCCCCCCCCCCACAGAGGTCATTAACCTTTATCAATCTACGTTTTTCGGTTATATCGCCGAGATGAAGGGTCAGAGGGAAAAAAGTGATTCAACTAAAATTATTCTACGTCAAATTTCCTATAAGCATGAGCAGTTCGGTTAAAATATTTTATTTTTCGATTTTTGGTGAATTTTTAAAAATCAAATTTTGGCTAAAAATCAGAAAAAAAAACAAAATTTTATTAAACTGAGCTATAAAGCTGAAGTTTGGGACATACCCTATTTTCGACCTGCCAAATCCATTGGAAACGATTTGAACCCGTTTTGAACAGTTCTGGAGCCTCCAGCACATTTTTGAAACTTGAAATTTCCAGAAAATGTTATCAAAAGCAGTTGGAAAGCTAAAATTTATTCAGTAAACTAGTAATTTCAATACGCTAGGCAGTCGAACCAGAGTTATTAACCTTAACCGTAACCGGAATTGGCCCAAAAATTTTCTGGGAAAAATTTTTTACCCAGTAACCTGCAATCAAAATCAAAAAAAAATTGAAACCTCCTTAACCCTTGACCTGTAACCTCGAAAAATTCTGGTCAACTTCGGTTATCATTCAATCTATTCATTTTTTTCAATATTCTTTTAATAATTAGTATTCCATCTAATCAAATTTTATTAGTGTTAGCCTATTATGTGGGATTTTTCAAGCAAAACCATTTGGGTCAATTCGTTTCTGTAGTCATAGAGAACATATTATTAGTTAAAAGTAGGTATCACCCTGTAAGAAAATCTAATGGTTTTTATCATCATTATTTTCTTCTGGTCACATATCACCATTGACGAGTCATTGAAGGCGACTATTTGATAAAATGTTGTGAAAATTTCAAGTTTCAAAAATCCGTAGGACACTCTAAGAGTTTTCAAAAAGCCTCTGGAGGCTCCAAAATGACTCGAACGTACCTGCATTTGACATAATAACGTGTTGAAATTGGAGTGCAGAGTGCGGAGGCTCCAAAACGACTCGAAAATTGAAATCCACCTGCAGTCGAAGTCTCCTAAAACTATTCGGATGGGACAAATCTATTTTTTTGGTGTTTTCAGATCTGATAAAATACCTACAATGGGGGAGACCAGATTGGATCCTTTCATTAGAACTGAACAGATCTGATCAAACCCTTGATCAGATTCGAACATTCCCTACCTGATCAGGCTGGACCACATTTTTTTTGATAATTTCAACGATTTTTATGCTAATTTTACGGTTTTTCTGTGATACTTGTAATTTTTGTGAAAATTTATTCAACTTGACTGATATGTATTTCGTCAGTTTTTTACAACTTACCACAATTTATCGGATATTTGGGAAACTGTGGAATATTTTCCTCGAATTTCAGTATTTTTCGACCATTTCCACGACTTTTTAATAAAATATGCAACTTTTGCAAAATTTGATGATTTGTGCTGATTTTTTCATCCATTTTATGATAATTTTCAAAAACATAAGAAGTCAGTTCGTCGCGTCGGTAAGAAACGATCGAAGATTTTCGAGAGAATATTTATAAGTAATTTAGCATTGAACAAAATTTCGACTTTATTAAACTTACGCCACGTCGCGTTTCTTTGGTTTTCAATAATTATCCATAGATTAGTGATGTAATGATGGAGGCTCCAAAATCACTCGAACCAAACCTGCAGTCGACTTGATAGCGCGTATTGAAATTAAAGTACACCGCAAATTTTGGATGTCCAACTCTGTTTGGTAAATTTTTATGGAAATTTCGAGCTTTGAAATATCTACTGAAGGCTCCAGTGATTTCCAAAAAGTCGCTGGAGGCTCCAAAACGACTTGAAATCTACTTGCAGTTTTGAAATTGATTTACAGAATGAATTTTAGCTCTCCAACTGCTTTTGATGAAATTTTGTGGAAATTTCAAATTTTGAAAATCTACTGGAGGCTCCAAGAATTTTCAAAAAGTTGCTGGTGGCCACAAAATGACTCGAACCCACCAGCAGTTGACTTAATAGCGTGTTTAAATTGGATTGCAGCGTAAATTTCCACTTTCCAACTTCAAATTGATGTGTGGGAATTTCAAGTTTCAAAAGTGCGCTGGAGGCTCCAGAACTGTTCAACACGGTTTCAAATCGTTTCCAATGGATTTATCAGGTCGAAAATAGGGTATGTCCCAAACTTCAGCTTTATAGCAGAATTTAATAAAATTTTGTTTTTTTCTGATTTTTAGCCAAAATTTGATTTTTAAAAATTCACCAAAAATCGAAAAATAAAATATTTTAACCGAACTGCTCATGCTTATAGGAAATTTGACGTAGAATAATTTTAGTTGAATCACTTTTTTCCCTCTAACCCTTCATCTCGGCGATATAACCGAAAAGCGTAGATTGATAAAGGTTAATGACCTCGGGGGGGGGGTAGCAGACAAGTTACGGTGTGCAACTTTGGTCAAAATATTTTCGAGTTTACTGTGAATCGAGTACACGTTTCAAATTGTCGATTTTCATTTTTTAAAAACATTTTTCATAAAATTGACAACTATACCCCTTCCTCAGTAAGGGTGAAATCGCCATTTTGGGAAAAGCTGTACTGGTCATGCTGATAGGAAATTTAGCGTAGAATAATTTTTGTTCGAACATTTCTCCTTCCGGATCCTTCATTTTTCGGCGACGATATAGCCGAAAAAACCTGTATCGGCAAAGGTTAATGACCTCTTGCGGGGTTAGCCGGCAGGTCGCGGGGTGCAACTTTCGATGCGTTGTTTTAGAGGCCAATGTGGACAAATAATGTGAAATTCAGCTTCCCCCCAATTTTTTTGATGTTCGACTGAAAATTTTGCTAAAATGACTGGACTATAGTACACGACCCAAGACTGTCATAATTTCGTATAACTTACGATCAATACAAGACTGAATAAATACAAGTAGATATTGTATCTTATGTGTAGGTACATCCTGATTAGTTTCGCAGCATAATCATTTGATTTCACTTTTTATCAAACATTATTACAATTTATCTGTCTGAAAAATTAGGAGAAATCGAGTTCCTCGAATTAATTACTCACTAGGTACCCTACACTCGTGATTTTCTAAAAGATTTCGTGATGAAATATTTTATCTTCGATCGTTTTAATAAAAAGATATCGTATAAGAGCATTTCACGTTTATCAAGCCAAGCTACATAGATAAAAGTTTTAAATCAGCAAGTAAGAAAATTACAAATAGTCAGGATAGAATTCTTCAGATAATACAAAGCACTCACGTAGTAGGCTATTATTAGGTAAAGGTACCTACAAACAGAAAATACCCGTCCTTCTCCGTTTTAGGTAGAAAAATTAAACTAAATTTACGTCCTACTTTTGAACTTAATTTCGAGGTGGATTGTATATAGGTATGCGGGCAGTTTCAATCCGAAAATAGCAGGGATTTCCAGCCAATCATCGATTGGCTTTTGGCTATCAGCTTTTAGCTTGATTTTCATTAGCTTAAATAAAGCTGGCTATTGGCTGGCAAAATTTCATTGGCTGGCAATTGGCTGGCAATTGGCTGGCAATTGGCTGGCTTTTGGCTTACAAAAACAAAAATACATGTGACCCCTCAAAATACTCGTTATGATGCGTAGATGATTATTAAAAATGACAATTTCATTTTTGTGGCGTCAAGTGTATGACGTGAGTTGTGACTTGTGAGTGAAAAAACATGAAAAATATGAAAAAAAAAATTTTAAAAATTGAAAATTCGAAAATCACTTCAAGTTCATTAGCTTTTAGCTATTAGCTATTGGCTGGCAATTTTTCATTAAGCTGCAGGCTTTTGGCTATTAGCTTAAATACCATTGGCTTGCATTAGCTATTGGCTTTTGGCTTTTAGCTATTGGCTGGCTGGAAATCATTGGAAAATAGTAAAATTGAATCGCGAATTGCGAGTCCATTGAATCCTGAATCGAATCATACTCATATGAAAACTGATTCCCACGCAAGTAGGTGATAGGGATAAATTTCGTTTCAGAAACGATTAAAGCTGGGAGGTTTTGGAAAAAACAAAGAAATTGTTATCAGAAAAGAAAAAAAAAATATTAAAATTGAAATTTTTACGAATGCTAGGGCATTTTTAAATTTGAGATCGAGTTTTTTCCCTCCCAAACACCTTCTGCTGTAGCAAAGTTAAACATTTTAAAAGTAATTTTAGTTTATTTCTTCAAAAATGAGAGCCAAGTTTTGAAATTTCGAATTAAAAAATGAAAAGAACGCTGACAAAACATCCATAGACGAAACTAAGGAGTATCAAACTTTTCACATTTCGCTCAATTTTTTATCTATTGTCTAAAAATGTCATTCTACAATACGAAATATATTTTTAGGAAGGACAAACGTACTTATTTCTTCTATCACTGATCAGATTTTGTCAGTAGTAAGCAGGAAAGAAACTTAAAGTCTAGCCGTAGGTAAAATTGTTTGCGAGAAAATTGCATATAAATTTCCGGAGATTTAGCCCGGTGATAGAAACATGTAAACATAAAAACAACGTACTCTTCCAGTTCCAGGCGATGATTAGGTACCTGATGAAAATTCAAGGTTCAGGTTTACTGCGTCCTTCCTGATAACAACGGACATCTTCTGACCAAATTCATTAGTTTCTCGTGCCACTGCGAGGTTTAGCTGAAAAAAAAACATCGAAATAATCAAATAAATGTAAACCTAATGTACAGTCAAACTGGGATTACGTTTTCCACTAAAGTATGTAGGTTTCACTTTATAGAGTTTGAATGAATTAGAATTCCAGTTATTTGTATGGAGGTTTTCGTTTTCTCAACACTTCCCTACCTAACCTAGGTATGTTAAAATAATCATGTAAGTGGAATTTTAGTTTGAGTAGCAGAACTTCTGGAAGTGAAAAAGTAACATTTCAGTTCCAGAGGTCTGCTATGCTCAAAACTAGGGCTAGGATTTATATGCAAACGCATATCTGTTTTGGCTATACTAGTTAGCGCATATCACTGTTTCTTTTGCGATTCATACATTTCTGAGACGAATGGTGAAATTTTTTAGCGCATATTTCCGCATATTTTAGGTATAAATGCATATATTCGCATATTTTCGTCAAAAAATGCTCTTTTAGCGCATATTTATCGCATATTTTGAGTCGATAGCGCATATTTCGGAAAAAATCACAAAAATTGATTCAAAAAACGCAAAATTTAGAAAAAAATGTAACTTTTCAAATTAAAAAAAAAACTTTTTAAAAATTGAAACCATGGTTTTATTTTTATTTGTGCTCAGAGACAACCGGAAATCGGTTTTGATTCACAATCTTGAACAGCATTTGACAATCGGATGTTATTCCAATGTATAATTCTTCCTTTTGTAAAAAGAAAATGCTATTTTATGAAATAAATCTGAATGGGTGTATTTTTTCTGTTTATACACTGCAATTTCAGCTCCAGATTGAAAATACCTTTATTTTGATATGCAACATGCTGCACTTTTATAGCGCATATATTCGCATATTTTGTCATTTTAGCGCATATATTCGCATATTTTCATCATTTTTAGCGCATTTTTAAGGCGCATATAATCGATTTTTTAGTGCATATAAATCCTAGCCCTACTCAAAACAAATGCCACTTATGCATAGATTCCGTTTCCATTTACAGAGGTTAATATATCAGAATAGGTTTAGATAGTGAAGTGCTAAGGAAACGAATTTTATTTCTATTATAGATAGAAGTTTTTCACTTACATGAGTTCCATGTATTCAAGTTTAACTGTATATGTACGAGAAGCGGACTTGATTTGGATAGCCATACCGGATTCGTATATGCATTATTAGTAGGCCTATGTACCTTATGGGGATATTTTCCGCTGAATTTTGCAACTTTAACCATCCAATCTGAAATCAAAAGAAAAATACATACAAAGATTACCCAGACTGAAAATAAGTATAACTCCAGCCAAATAAGTATTAGGTACATTTCCTATAAACTAAATAATATGTACTTACCATTGTGAAAACGCTTTTATGGCAGCGAAACAGCAAATATTTTTAATTTTGCACATAATAATAATAACCTTATAGACAAAGTCGTATGTCAATAGCAGTTTCTCTTGAACGCATGCGAAGACTGGAAGACATTGGTCGCCATTTACAGTAATTTCATTCTACTGTGACTCTAGACACTGGACCTGCCCTGCGGAGTAAGACAACCATCTGAAGCGGAAACTGTAAAGAAAGTTTTGTGTAGGGAAAATTTATCCCGCTGACGCTGGCAGCGCTGCAGTCTAAAAATTACAAATGGCAACTACGAACTTACAAAGAAAGAGTAAGAATAAATGTTGGCAGCTGGAATAATTTTTCTTACAACCACATCACGTTATCACTGTTTCACTGTGCATAAAAATTGTCGAGTAACTTCAATTTTAAGAGTGGATGAATTAAATTTTTTTCACATTTCATAATAGGTATAGCAATAAATTGGTAAATCATTTAGAGATGAAAAATTACAGGAACTTTCATTTTTTGGAAACTTTCAGGAACTTTCGGAAACCTTCGGAAAGTTTCCGAAAATTTATTTTTATTCAATGAATGAGGCACCCCATACCTGTTCTTAACAAATACCAGTTTTAAAATGCTATTGGTCAACTACAAACTGATGAATTTCCAATAATTCCGTTTTTTTTTTTCATTTATTCTCATTTCTGTAATAAAATGTTGTCATTTGGGTGGTGTTTTATGGATTAAAAAATGTGACCAAGTTCAAGAATTCAACGATTACTTCACAAAGAAAAAAAACTGCACCAGGAAAAATCCTAAAATAACATGAAGAAAAAAAATGCAGGGATGCGATCCGAAATTTTCAACTGTAATAATCGGGCATATGACAATAGAAATAATTTCACCCCCCGCCGATCCTCCGGGACAGCTTTTTTCTTAAAGGGGACATCCTAAGGAACATTTTAGAGCAAACTTTCCCAAAAAAAGTTGGCCTTACTTACAAAATGGCGGCCATTTTGATTGACAGGTCAGCCGAAATCGCAGATTTTGCGTTTCAACACGAAATTTTTCAAACCTTTCAAAGGTAGATCGAACGATCATGCAAAAATTTATCACTTGTCAAAATTTCGAGTGCTAAAGTGCGTTTTTCGATTTTTGGTGAATTTTTGAAAATCCAATTTAGGCCAAAAATGAGGGAAAAATCAAAATTTTACCAAATTGACCATGGAAGCTGAAATTTGGGATATATCCTATTTTCGACATGCCAAATCGATTGGAAACGGTTTCAACCCGTTTTGGGCAGTTCTGGAGCCTCCAGCAGATTTTTGAAAATCGAAATTCCCACAAAATTCCATCAAAATGGAGTTGGAAAGCTGGAATTTATTCTAAAAACTAATTTCAATACGGTACGAAGTACTGCAGGTGAATTTCAAGTCGTTTTGGAGCCTCCAGCGACTTCTTGAAAATTCCTGAAGCCTCCAGCCGATTTTTGAAACTTTAAATTTTCACAAAATTTCATCAAATGGATATGAAAAGCTGAAATTTACTCTACACACGAATTTCAACACCCTCTGAAGACGACTTCAGGTGGGTTTAAGTCATTTTAGAGCCTTATTCAGCGAATTTTTTGAAAATTACTGGAGCCTCCAGTAGATTTTTGATGCTTTAAATTTCCCCAAAATTTCATCAAACTGAGATGGAGAGTCGAAATTAATACTGCAAACTAATTTCAATACGCTACGAAGTCGCCTGCTGGTGAATTTCAAGTCGTTTTGGAGCCTCCAGCGACTTTTTGAAAGGTTGTATGGCGTTTTTTTGGAAAATTGAAATTTCTCAATGTAGCTGGAAGCTTCAAAACCATTTGAAACCATCATGTAGTCTGCAAAGTAAATCTCAGCTTGCCAACTCCATTTGATAAATTAATGTTGCGGGAATTTCAAGTTTCAAAAATCCACTAGAGGCTCCAGTAATCTTCAAAAAAGTCGCTGGAGGCTTTAAAATGACTTGAACCCACCTGTAGTCGTCTTCAGAGGTTGTTAAAATTGAAGTGTAGAGTAAATTTCAGATTTCCATCTCCATTTTTTATGAAATTTTGTGAAAATTTAACGTTTCGAAAATCTGCTGGAGGCTTCAGGAATTTTCAAGAAGTCGCTGGAGGCTCCAAAACGACTTGAAATTCACCTGCAGTACTTCGTGGCGTATTGAAATTAGTTTGCAGAATTAATTTCGACTCTCCATCTCAGTTTGATGAAATTTTGGGGAAATTTCAAGTTTCAAAAATCTACTGGAGGCTCCAGTAATTTTCAAAAAAGTCGCTGGAGGCTCTAAAATGACTTGAACCCACCAGAAGTCGTCTTCAGAGGGTGTTAAAATTGGAGTGTAGAGTAAATTTCAGCTTTCCATCTCCATTTGATGAAATTTCGTGAAAATTTAAAGTTTCAAAAATCTGCTGGAGGCTTCAGGAATTTTCAAGAAGTCGCTGGAGGCTCCAAAACGACTTGAAATTCACCTGCAGTACTTCGTAGCGTATTTAAATTAGTTTTTAGAATAAATTTCAGCTTTACAACTCCAATTTGATGGAATTTTGTGGGAATTTCGAGTTTCAAAAATCTGCTGGAGGCTCCAGAACTGCTTAAAACGGGTTGAAACCGTTTCCAATCGATTTGGCATGTCGAAAATAGGGTATATCCCAAATTTCAGCTTTCTTGGTCAATTTGGTAAAATTTTGATTTTTTCCCTCTTTTTTGGCCTAAATTGGATTTTCAAAAATTCACCAAAAATCGAAAAACGCACTTTAGCACTTGAAATTTTGACAGGTGATGAATTTTTGCATGATCTTTCGATCTACCTTTGAAAGGTTTGAAAAATTTCGTGCAAGTGCTATGTTGAAACGCATAATCTGCGATTTCGGCTGACCTGTCAATCAAAATGGCCGCCATTTTGTAAGGCCAACTTTTTTTTGGGAAAGTTTGCTTTAAAATGTTCCTTAGGATGTCCCCTTTAAGAAAAAAGTTGTCCCGGAAGATCGGGGGGGGGGGCAATTACTCCTATTGTCATATGCCGGACTATAAAGCATCTGTAGCTACTAATGATTTGAAATTTTTCGCCAAAGGGTAATTTTGAATTCATTCTGAAACCACGAAAAATGATGTTGGTAATAAAATTTTGTTTTCTCCTACCTTCGAACTAGTCTAGTTGAAATTTGAACATTCACATAGGTTCCTACTTCCATACCTACGTAGAACGGGTTCTCAAATTGGAAAGTTTCATGTATTTTTTCCAAACTCGTAGGTATTTATTAGCCAGTCAAATCCCTAACCCTCGTCTAACCCAATGTAGAAACAATTTTTTGAGTTTGAGAGTGAGTTTTTTCATTTATTTCAGTTTCTGTATTATCGCTTGATCTATTGACTGGAGAATTCGACTATAAAACGATCACGATAGTATAACAGAAAATTACCGAAAATTTATGAAATTCAAGATTTTAGTACGGTAATGAAATGATTTTAGTTATAGAACTTATGGCTACATATATTGCTTGAAACATCATTCAAAGTTTATAAAGTAGGTAGATATCTCAACACAAGGAATGTTCTCGAATTTATTTGAGTAAAATCTTGCTGAAGTCATTCAGCATACTTAGTAAATATGTCTGATGTTGGAAAAAAGAGCAAAGAAAATGGCCCTCGAACATTATTAAACGCAACATTTCGAATACTAGGTACCTAGGTGAAAAAATAACATCAAAATTAGCTATGGGAAAGAAATAGGCTGTGGTATTCGACGACGTAGGTAATTCGAACTTGAAATCTTTTACATCAACATGATCATTACGATTAATTTTTAGGTTCAAGCTTTCCATTACCTACAAGCAAAAAAAAACACACACACATTTACAATTATTCTTATCTCAAGCACTAATCAATCGTCGAAAAACTCGAATAAAACCGCCTCATTATAGCAAACACAAATTTGTATTTTTAGTTAATCAACACACAAAATTTAAAATATAAAATTTCTTAATGACCATAATTTAGAATTATAGCAATCAAACGGTAAAGTGAGCACAAATAGATCACACACATCTAAGAAGGCACATAATTTTGTACACGCGTATAAAACAAGCATCATTCAAAGAGTTTTAAAACATATAAAATTTTCTTCGCGTATATAAGTAGATTCAGATGAGATTTGAGAAAAAAAATTTCGAAATGATGCTGAAGATATACAAAGTTTTTTTTTTATGATAAACAAATCATCGTTGGAAAAAAACAACACATTGACTAAAGGCGATACACATCAATACGTAAATTAGTATCTAGAAAAGTAATCACAGCGAGAACATTTAAAGGGCAACTAAAATTAATTTTGTACAAAACGCTTTTAAAATAAAAACATCCTAATGTACAGAAATACGATAAAATTATTCGAGTATGATTCAAATTTACCTCATCAGGTCTGAGATAGATAATCTATATAACAGATCCAAACGAATCAACTACAATTTGATAAGTGTAGGTAAATTTAAATCAGTATACATTTGATGTACTAAATACTCGTTTGAAAAAATATTACTATATTATCAACAATGACTATAGAAAATCTACACACATGCGTTAGAATTATTAATTACATCGATGAGGGAAAAATCTCCGCTACTGATCACACAATCTCTCTTTCTCTAAACATCTCACTATACTTCTTTTGTACTTTCGTTCAACATATATGTATAAAAAGGGAACTAATTTGACATACAGTTTTGGGGATTTTATTTATACGTTCGTCGTATAAATACGAGTAACATACGTCTTAATAAATTAAATTTACGATCGACACACACGAAAAAAAAAAACAACAAAATAATTGTCCAATTGAAAAATTACTGTATAACCTTCATTGTGTACCACAACCAGTCATATTTAACGCTATTATCTTCAATACAGTTTTAAGTATTTAACAGATTTCTTTCTAATTGTAATTTGACATCCATTACAAATACTTTATAGTGAGAAGATAACTACAATTTTCAGTGGGAAAAAGAAACACAAAAAGGAAATTGGATTGGATAAATTGAATACTGAATTTTGCTTTTCATTACTCAACATTAATTTTTTCACTTAAAACCTACCTACCTAAGTCTAACAGACCTACTTTTAATTTCAAAAACTCGTTTCACGAAACAAAATAGGTAACTTGCTTTAACAAATCGGTAACCATTACGAATACCTACGTACTCGTTTAATTTTGGGCAATGAATAAGGTTTTTTTTTCGAGCCTATGCTTATTCTAAAACCGCAAAAGAAATTTCTACGGATTCGACATCAATTGCCACCGAAATACACAGAATTATGTAAAAAAAAAAAAGAACCACTCACAAGCATCAACTATGGTTTTGATCTTGAAAGTACTCGTAAATTTGAATAGAAAATTTCAAAGGCTTCGTTCGAGTAAACGAAGCAAATAGATATGTAAGGAATTGAAAATTTATTTCAAAAGATATTGAGATCGAAAATTTCAAAGGTAAAGTTACCATATCCACATCAAGATATGTGCGTTTGTTAGATCCATTCTGATATTTAATTAAGTTAATGTTTAAAACGGCGTTCATCTTTATACATTTTCATCTGTTCTTCAATCCAAGGAACAAATCTAGGAACATTTGCATAGATACCGGGTAAATGAGGATGGGCACATTTGATTCCCCAGCTGACGATTCCTCCAACGAACCATCTATCGGGTTGGTTCCGATGTTGGCAAAGTAATGGTCCACCAGAATCACCCTGTGAAATTGTTAAAATATTATTAAATTTGAAGTTTTATCAGTTCAATGGGAGGAAGTGGGCATTGCCCAAGGATTACCTGGCAGGCATCTTTACCACCGTGTTCGTAACCGGCGCAAATCATACCAGGAGAGACATTCAGGTTCCTTTTACGTAACCAGGTATTGCATAATTGTCGACTTAGTATTGGTACTTGGACTTCGTACACGGTCGGTTCGTAATCGGAAACTGGATAATTAATAAATTAGTATTTTAGTACGAAAATGAAATAGGTACTTCTTAGAATAGGTAATTTACAAAAATGAAACTTATTCTCACTTTCGTTATCTTCTCGTTTGCCCCATCCGATGACAGTGCAGTTTCGAGGAGGTTCCAAAGTGGTTGTCGCATTAGGCATACACACCGGTAACAAATGATCGTGAAACTTTACACGATCTCTGAGCTAAATTTAAATTTAAAAAATACAATATTTTAGAGAACAGCAAACAATCAGATAGGTACTAGTTGACTTTTTACATTAGGAATAGGTAATGTAGTACCTGGAACAAGGCTATATCGTTATCATGAGGTACTCCGACGTTATACTCAGGATGAGGAATCACTCTTTTGATTTTCAACTTTTGTCCAAAATACGAATGCGATGATCTTCTGGTCATTCCAAGTTGTATGGTCCAGTCAAGAGGAGGATGCGATAAATTATAGCTGAAAAAAACGTTCAAATTGGAATTAGATCGAAAAAGAATCCTTTAGTATTTAAAAAAAAAATAAAGAATTTAAAATAAGTATTCATCGAAGTCTTATGAGTCATTCCTAGGTGAGCCATTTTTGACTTTTTTTTTTTTGTTTTCCATGAGAAGGACGGAAAGATGAATAAAATAGAAAATCTCGAATTCATTTTTGCCGAAGAATTCGACTCCCTCCCTGTCAACAACAATTCAAAGATGCAGGAAAACTCGACAGAAAAAATACTTCAAAAATTTCTCGAACATCTCGTAGAAAAGTGAACGAAATTTCGTCGTCAAATTTTGAGCCACTTACATCAACTTTCATTTAACGCGAAATGCACTCGTTTCTTTCATTCACGTTTCTTGAGAAAAAAAACACGATTTAAAAAATTTTTGAACACCCTGTAGAGAAATTGACAAATCTTCACGCTGAATTTCGAAAGACCTATCGTACGCAATCTAAAACCGGCTCGTCTTTTTCATTCGAATTATTTAAGGAAAAAATAAATTTGCAATTTTTTGAACACTCTGTAGAAAAAAATCACCAATTTTTGCGCCAAGTTTGGACAAGAACTCACGCATCACTGATTCAAAACATCTGAAAGCATTCACATCGCTTCAAAATAGTCCCTCAATATTCATATTCCCTGAAAAAAAAGTCATGTGACCTTTTTGAACACCCTATCGGTAAGTTAATTTTTGAAATCAATTTTTCCAGACTATTTTGATCAATTTTACATACAAAAGTAGAAATGCAGGCATTCTTTTCATTCACGTTTCTTGGATAGTAATTTCAAAATTTTCTGAACACCGTGTACAAAAGTCGACAAATCTCTGGAGTGAATTTCAAAAGACCTATTGAACTCGACTCAAAACAGGTAAGTATGTAATATTTCGTTTAATTCAAATTTATCTAAGAAAGAAAAGTTTTATTTGTAATTTTTTGAGCACCCTGTAGAAAAGAAAAATCCGCAAATTTTTGCATCTTAATTCGTTCAACTTACTTCGAAGTGCTCCCCTCTTATTCATTTTTGATTCCTTGTCCCGAACCATCACTTTTTTTGGGGGGTTCACAAAATTTAATTACCTACGTCACATATGAAAAAAATTTCGAACACAATTTTTGGGAGATAATTGATCATGCCTACCCACTTAAAAGTGAGAAAACTGTTTTTGAATTTTTCTCGAGCTTTCCAGGGAGCTCAACTTACCAAAATGATACGATTTTGGATCTATCTATTTGAAAGTTGTGTAGATAAAATAACCTAAAAGAACGATGTTCTCGTTTCTAAATGAATTTAATATGATCAATCATCGCCATTTTTTTTTTTGGAAAAAAACTTTTTTTTATTATTTTTAATGTCTATTTTAAAATTTGAAACGCAGCAGGTAAAAAAGTTATTGTTCAAGTCTGGGATCCAATATTTTACCTGCAGTCTTTGGAAGTCCCGAAAAAAGCCCAATACAGTTCCTCAGCCAATTCCATGTCAAACAAGACTGAGTTTGGGTTTAGATCTTCTGATTTTGCTCGAAATTTGTTGATTTCATCGAATTAAGAAAGAAGGAAAATCACCAACTCCACTAAGGACAAGTGAGGGAGGATTTTTTTTCAGCAGTCATTTCCCAAAAGTTCAAAGTTGATTTTATTTTTGAAAACTCAATTTTTAAAAGCTTGTGAAATTCTGACAAGAGAACCTCTTGAGGTGTCACACTCCGATTTGAACGGGACCGCGATTTTTGGAAAGAGCATAGTCTAAAACCACCAAAACCAAATTTTCAGCTGCCCAAGTTCATTTTTCGATTTTTGGCGAATTATTGAGAATTCAAAATTGACTGTTTTCGGCGCTTTTTATACTTTTTTTAAAAAAAAAGTACGTACTTGATCAATAAAAATGGTCAAAATGAGTCCCAAAACTAATATTAATTACCCAAATCCAAATTTCACCATTTCCAGCCAGTCTGGAGCCTCCAGCGCGATTTTTCAATTCCCCCAGAATTTTGAATTTGCTCCAGAAAGCGTGAATATGCAGTTGGGCAGCTAAAAATCGAGTTGTGTATTACACTCGACTTGTTTAACAAGTTTATCTTCATTTGAGCCGATTTTGGGAGTTGCACCTCGAGAGTGGTTTTTGACCAGCTTTTTTCAAAATTTTCAGCCATTCTGGAGCCTCCAGCGCGATTTTCAATTTCTCTAGAATTTTGAATTTGCTCCAGCCCAGTTGACCAAATGCTAGCAAATTTTGTGCTAGCGTAAATGGTGCCGGAATTTGAGACACTTTTTTAAAAAAATGCTAGCAAATCAGTTGCGATTAGGTCGCATTAGAGTAGCAGAATTGCGCACAAATAGCTAGCACGTAGCTGGCACAAAGCTAGCAAAAAGCTAGCATTTTGTTGGCACTTTGCTCTGCATTCTGCTACGTACATGCGACTAAATCGCGACTGATTTGCTAGCAATTTTTGCAAAAAGTGTCTCATATTCCGGCACCATTTACGCTAGCGCAAATTATGCTAGCAAGAAGCTAGCATTTTGCTAGCGTAGAAAAACTTTGATCAGTAAAGTAATTACTGTTAATTAATTTTTAAAAATTCTGGGTGTTTACCTTTAACAGGTGGTAGTTTTCCAGGAAATTCCAAAAATTAGGCGACTATCCCAGCTCAGAGGTAGCATAACGCTAGCATCTTGGGATAGTATAAGAAGAGTGATGTCACTCTTCTTACTTTTCAACAAGATACCACCTTGAGCTTATATTCAACTTGATGACACACTTTATCTAAGAGTAGCAAACTATACCATGAGAGAGATCGACGCTAGCAATTCGCTAGCATTATGCTAGCGCTTAGGTTGAAAAATCTCTTTATTAAATAAAAAATGAAGTTTTTTTTTTTTAAATAGAAAAATTGTCAAAATTTAAAATTTGAAAATGAAGTATCAAACAAACCATGAAAATGAAAAATTTCAAAAACATTTGAACAACATTTTAGTCCACGGCAATGGGAGTAATTGCACCCCCTGCCGATCCTCCGGGACAACTTTTTCCTTAAAGGGGACATCCTAAGGAACATTTTAAAGCAAACTTGCTGAAAAAAAATTGGCCTTACTTACAAAATGGCGGCAATTTTGATTGAAAGCTCAGCCGAAATCGCAGATTTCGCGTTTCAACATAGGATGTGCACGAAATTTTTCAAACCTTACAAATGTAGATCGAAAGATCATGCAAAAATTCATCACCTGTCAAAATTTCAAGTGGTAAAGTACCTTTTTCGATTTTTGGTGAATTTTCAAAAATCAAATTTTGGCCAAAATGTGAGAAAAAATCAAAATTTTACCAAATTGACCAAGAAACCTGACATTTGGGATATACCCTATTTTCGACATGCCAAATCGATGGGAAACGGTTTCAACTTGTTTTGAGCAGTTCTGGAGCCTCCAGCAGATTTTTGAAACTCAAATTGAAGTTGTAAAGCTCAAATTTATTCTGAAAACTAATTTCAATACGCTACGAAGTACTGCAGGTGAATTTCAAGTCGTTTTGGAGCCTCCAGCGACTCTTTGAAAATTCCTGAAGCCTCCAGCAGATTTTTGAAACTTTAAATTTTCACAAAATTTCATCAAACTGAGATGGAGAGTCGAAATTCATTCTGCAAACTAATTTTAATACGCTACGAAGTCGACTGCTTGTGGATTTCAAGTCGTTTTGGAGCCTCCACCGAATTTTCGAAGGTTGTATGGCGTTTTTTGGAAAATTGGAATTTCCTAAAAGTAGCTGGAAGCTTCAAAACCATTTGAAACCTGCGAAGTAAATTTCAGCTTGCCAACTCCAATTGATTAATTAATGTTGTGGGAATTTCAAGTTTCAAAAGCCTACTGGAGGCTCTAAAATGACTTGAACCCACCTGAAGTCGTCTTCAGAGGGTGTTAAAATTGGAGTATAGAGTAAACTACAGCTTTCCATGTCCATTTGATGAAATTTTGTTGTCCCCTTTAAGAAAAAAGTTGCCCCAGAAGATCGGCGGGGGGGGGGGGGGGGTGCAATTACTCCTATTGTCATATGCAGGAATATTTTTAATGATTTTTGTATGCGCGCTGAGGGATGGAAAAGATACTTGCTCGCATTTTGCTACAATAAATAACGCAAAAAAAGGTTTATTGGTGAGAAATGCGTAAGATCTGGTAGCACGTTCCTATCATTTGACTACAAAGAAAACGCCAAGTCACCAGATGCAGAAACTAGAGATATGCTTACATTTTTCTAGAGCCAGATGGCTAAGTAAATGCTAGCTCAGAGATGCAAGAATATTACCTGAAGTTTCCTATCATAAAACTGTGAGCAGGTACATATTAGTCAGTGATACGCTGACATTAAGCGAGCAGGTATAGAGTGAGGCAAAAGCTAGCTGAGATATGCGAGAATATTGCTTGAACTTTCTTGGCATAGAATTGCAAGCAAGTATCCATCAGTGATACGCTAGCATCAGGCGAGCATGTATGAAATGAAGTAAAAGCTAGCTGCGATATGCGAGAATATTGCTTGAACTGTCCTAGCATAGAACTGCGAGCAAGTATCGGCCAGTAATACGCTAGCATAAGGCGAGCAAGTTAAAGTGAAGTAAAAGCTAGCTGAGAGTCGCTGGAAAACAGCTCGAAAATTGCTAGAATTGAATTTGCTAGCAAAAAACTGCAAGAAAATCGCTTACTTTTAGCGAGACAATTATTGCTGGCCACAAAAAGCGAGTAAATTGCTAGCAACTTATCAAAACGCGAATAAAACGCTAGCTTTTTGCTAGCATGTGGTCAACTGGGAGAAGGCGTGAATATGAAGTTGGGCAGCTAAAAATCGAGTTGTGTATTATACTCGACCTGTCTAACGAGTTTATCCACATTTGAGCCGATTTCCGGAGTAAACTTGATTTTTTGGGTTTTTTAATTTTGAAAAAAGCTGGCCAAAAAGCCACTTTTGAGGTGTCACTCTCAAAATCGACTCAAATGTGGTTAAACTCGTTATAAAGGACGAGTATAATACACAACTCGATTTGTAGCTGCCTAACTTCATATTCACGCCTTCTGGAGCAAATTAAAAATTCTGGAGAAATTGAAAAATCGCGCTGGAGGCTCTTGAATGGCTGGAAATGGTGAAATTTGGATTTGGGTAATTAATATTAGTTTTGGGTCTTATTTTGACCATTTTTATTGATCAAGTACCTAGGTACTTTTTTTAAAAAAAAAAAAAAAAAAAACATAAATCGCCAAGAACAGTCAATTTTGAATTTTCAAAAATTCGCCAAAAATCGAAAAATGAACTTGGGAAGCTGAAAATTTGGGTTTAGGGGTTTTAGACTATGCTCTTTCCAAAAATCGCTGTCCCGTTCAAATTGGAGTGTGACACCTCAAGAGGTTCCCTTGTGAGGTTATATTTTGAAAATTTGTAAAAAAAAAAAAAAAATGTATGAAGCATGAATTTTCATGATATTTAGAACTATAAACTTTTCGTGAGGTGGTTCGCAAAAACGTAGGGGAAGGGGCAACAGGGCCTCAATCTTTTGGCAAAATGTAACAAAATAGGTATCAAGTATGACTTCGTTTCATACGTTTTAAAAGACACCTAAACAATTTTCTAAACATTTTGAAAAAATCGTGTGGCGTAAATCAAGTTTTAGCCAGCATGGAAATAATTCGAATGTAATGCTAAGAAAATAAAGGAGGGTGGTATCTTGGCTCCTTTGAATGACTGAATTGAGCTACATACTAACTATATATGTCACATCTCATTTTACATTTTTTTTTTTTTACGTTTCGGCCAAAAGGTCTTTGTACGCCCATCTTTCCCCAAGTATTTGCATACCCTATCACAAAACCTTCAATGTCATTAAAATGTTTGCTTCATTTAACTTCCTGGATTTTTTCCCCTTCAAATCTTTAAATTATAGCTTCAAAATCTGTCAAGTTATTGAAAATTGAGTCTTCAAAATAAAAGCCCAGCTTCAAATTTTTGAGATTTTTGGGAATTTGGGGAAATCAATGAACGATGTTGGAGGGGATCAATCCAGAAAATACGTTGATATTCGTATTCAACGCTCCCAAAAAGTAAATAAACCACATGTTACATAACTTTTTCAATTTTCAGAAAATTCAGGTAATCAAGGCTGAGCAGGGGGGGAGTTGGAGGTCCAATCAAAAAAATGACTTGGTATTCATGTTCATGCAGTTTTTGAAGACATATCAAACGATATATCACACGATATTTAAATTTTTTTCAATGTTGACCAAAATTTTGGGGCTCTGTGGTCTTTCTCTATACTCCCCCCCCCCCCATACATAGTTGTAAATATCATAATAGGTCACGTTTCTTGCTTTTTTACTTCAAATTTTCAAATTAGGGTATTCTTGGGGTAAGATATTGAAGCATTCTTCAAGAAAAACTCTATTTTAGGGTAACCTTCCCCCCTGGAGCCCAAAATTTTTTGAAAAAATTAGACTCACGTCTCTTCTATATATTTTGGGTGGTAGATATCAAAATGTTTCATTCAGAAATCGTTGAAGCATGATTTTTCCACTGAAAAACCCTTTTTTATGTCAATGTGGGCAAGATGGTGGGGAGGGGGAAAATTTTTGGTGTCAATCATTTTTTATAGAGGTACCCAGCAGTGTCTAATTAAAATTTCAAAAATCCGAGGACACGAGCATTTCATCCATCTTACCCCAACTTTTAAAAATTGACTAAATATTTTGAAACTACTTTCAGTCTTCCCACACCCCCTCCCCTCCATCTTTCTTAGTTTAGGGGAATCACAATAAAATGTGGAGCGAAGTCAGAGCAATACCTGAACCCAAAACCTGCCTGATTTGAACATGGAATGACCGAAGACTCATTTAGAAGATACGTATCACCAAAAATACGGAAATAAAGTCATATCAATACTTACTGTCCTACACAATGAGCAGCAGACATGACCCACTGATCACTTATCAGAACACCGGCGCAATAAAATATTTCCATAGGTCCACCCAAGATGGCAGCTAAAAACGGCCAATCACCTGGATTCGAGGGAACACCGCCAACAATTCGGGTACTCGGATATCCTAACGATTGTTTACGTACTCCACATTCTACATTCGTTTGAAGAAGAAGAAAAAACCATACACACAATAATTATTAAATTCAATCAATTAAAAGTACGTACCTATATCTACATAATACAAAACTCATCGTCATCAACGATGAATACAGATGAGTTCATTATAGAAATATAACCACGAAGGTAATAAGTAAGTATCAGTACAATAATGGTACCTAAGAGAATACACATTGAAAAAAAAAGGGTGCAAAAGCGTGCCACGTCGTATATTATACAAAAGTGCAAAAAAGTGCATTAGTAAAATGGCACAAACCCTGTTTCACGTTTGTTTTAAGGCTGCAAAGAAACAAAAACGTATTAATCGTACAAGGTAGGTACCTACACGTTTGAAAAAAAAACACAGACAGGAAAACGCGAACACGTTGGAAACCCATATACCCACTCGACTATATAGAGAGAGAGTGAGATAAAAATAATAATTTAAAAAAAAAACGAATAAAAGCAAAATGCTTACCATACGAGGAACAAAGGGCTCTTACAGTCGGATAATGGCCATTGTTTTGGCAATTTTTCAGATCGTGAAATAACATTATTTTATTTTTCTCCACGTTCTCTTTGTTATACTGAATGTATTGGATCTGAGTGTTTTCGCTCTTGTTTTGCAAATCAGTATGATTCAAATATCTAATAAAAAACCATTTTAACATATCATGTACGTGTACCTTCGCTTTCGGTTTGGTCGAGGAGATGGATCGTTATATATGCTCACTTGTATCCTAGTAGTTCGCAGATCAGCTGGGGTGAGTTTTGTTGATCCCATTCTCTGATGCAAGCTGTTCTAAAGGCTTTGTCTTCGGCTACGAATACTTCAACGTTACCAGATCCTACATCGCCCATTTGCTCGTCTAGACGTACTGTGTGACATATCGAAATGTTTAATTAATCAAACAGTAGTCCCAGTTTCATCACACAAGCAGTCAGTACCAAATTATTTGCCTAGAATTAAAAGAAACGTACCACAATTTCGTTCGTCTTGACCCCAAGGGCAATTAAGAACTCCGTCACAGATATGAGAAGTGGCGATACATTGTCCCATGCCGCAATGTAATTGACCTGTTAATCAACAAGATCGTCGAGACATTTGTACAATATTTACACGATAATTTTCTCAGCTGGAAAGAGAAGTACCTACCTGGACATTGTTTGCAGTTCAATTCGTCTGTTTCGTCTTCGCAATCGATATGACCATCGCATCTCCAATCTTGTGGAATGCATCTGCGTTGGTCGCATTTGAAACCGTCGACGCAGGCTAATTAATTCAAAAATTAATTTGTAATATGAAGAGGTGTTTCGTTTATTGTTGAAGAATTTCGTGGCGAAAATACACACCTGCTATACTTTCTTGCTCTTCGAACAATTTCATTTCATTGTGACCGATACACTCTTCTGTACTGTTATGAGATGGGCACCAAGAACAGTCGAATTTCTCTGGAAACTGCAGTCCAAATATTTCTAAGAATATGCCACATCTTCTTTGCGTTTCTGCAAACAAAAAAATATACAAATTAGATACCTAAGATTTTATTTTACAGTGAAAATCTTTGGAAATCATAAATATATTTTTGAGCAAAATTTTCAACTTCAGCTTTGATTTTTGTACCAAAAGTAATTCCAGGTCTTTAAGTATGATTTTCAAAAATGAGAAAATTAAAATAAAATCGATTTTTTATAGATTTGCAAATTTGGAAATGTAATACGATGTTCCCACAAAATACCTATTTACCTAATTTCGGCTTCAAAAAAAAAAGTCATTCTAAAATGAATGATGGCAAATTTTCAAAGAAAAGAAATAAACTTCAACAAAAATCTAAAAATTAAATTAGACGGCGATATTTCGATCAAATCATAACGTTTCTAAAAAAACAAATTCTGTTTAAAAAAAATAGACTCGAGTACCCCAAATGCTTCATTTTTAAATACGTGTAAGTATTATTTCACTTGATCGGGAGAAAAGGAATACCAGAAGGCGTATATTCCAGGCATTCACTAAATTTACATTCAGAATTTGATTTTGGATAAAGCGTAGGCGAGAGAAAAGGTTGCAATCTGTTTTTAAAAATAGGTAGTTAGGGAAAAAATAAGAAAAAAATGTTCAAGGCATTGATGCATTACATTTTAAGTAGATACACCTACACTTTTACATATTTTTCTCTCAACATCTCGGTTATATTTGTACCGAAGTAACCTTTTTTTATTCTTTAGGTAAATTTTACTCATGGTAGGTACCTAATGGTTCAAGGATGTGAAAAATTCATATTGCCCTTGACTTTGTTTGTAAGCTTGTCCAATGAAGTTGAGATTTCTAATTTTTGTTCGAAATATTCCAAAAACAAAGCCGCCTGGAGATGAACTAATCACACAGTTCAGGTGAAAATTTTTTAATTTTTTTTCTTCGTATCTTAAGTTTTTTTTAAATTCATTTTTTAGGGTGCAAAAATTGAAAAAAATCAATTTTTTGCCATCATTAATCCATTTGAGATGAACTTTCTAAAATTTAGCTCAAAATATCTCAAAATTGAAGCCTCAAAACAAAAACCAAAATCTGATCAAAATTTTGTAATTTAGCTTTCTCTTCGTTTTTTTTTTTTGTAAAATCTTCAATATTGCTTATTCAAAAATTGATTCTTCACGATCGAAATATTGAAAGAAGCTTTCAACTTCTCACTGAAGAAAACCATTGGTGGCGGTGGGGGCGGAGGGGGGGATGAGAAAGATTCTAACAAACAAAATTGTAGAGAAATAAAATTACACAGCATAAACTTCCCCACCTGTGCAAAATCATCAGTCCATCTCAGGTTTTAAAAAATCAAAAAACTAAAAAATAACAATTTATGTATTAAAAAATTGTGCATTTTTAGGTCAGAATTCTTCTTAATACGAGTAATTCCAATATCATTGATTTCTTCCACCTTGGGGGGGCTTTATACATACAAGGAGAACAAATTTGACTATTTTGAATGCTCATTTTTTTGTGTTTTTATGCCATAAAGGCATTCTCAATACATTTTAACGAAGTATACATATTTTTAAACTAATACTCTAGCTTTTCAATTTATTTTTAAGTATACCATTCTCGACACATTTTAACAATGTTTTGTGCAGTTTTTACAGAATTTCGTCAACATTTATTGAAGTTTGGTCACTTTTTTACAATTTTCAAAGATTTTAATAATTTTTTTAAAAGTTGTAAGATCACTTTTGTTAGGTTTTTGGACAATGTTATGCGAAATTTCCACTGAATTTGCCAAAAATTTGCTAACATTTACTTAAGCAGTTTTTTTTTTTTATTTTTAATGATTTTGATTTTTTTTAAATGTGATTTTAAAAATGTTTTAATAATGTTTCGAGTTGATTTCACTACAGATGTTACCAATAATTGTAAAAATTTGGTCAATTTATTTGCAGTATTCATAAATTTCAATGCCCCTTGTGCGAGTTTTAGTCTTATTTTTTACACGTTTCGACAATGTTTTGAGCAGATTTTCATAAATTACCAAACATTTACTTAGTCCGGCATATGACAATAGGAGTAATTGCACCCACCCCCCACCGATCCTCCGGAACAACTTTTTTCTTAAAGGGGACATCCTAAGGAACATTTTAAAGCAAACTTGCCCAAAAAAAAGTTGGCCTTGGTTACAAAATGGCGGCCATTTTTATTGACAGGTCAGCCGAAACCGCAGATTTTGAGTTTCAACATAGGACTTGCTCGAAAATTTTTAAACTTTACAAAGTTAGATCGAAAGATCATGCAAAAATTTATCACCTCTCAAAATTTCAAGTGCTAAAGTGCGTTTTTCGATTTTTGGTGAATTTTTGAAAATCCAATTTAAGCCAAAAATGAGGGAAAAAATCAAAATTTTACCAAATTGACCATGAAAGCTGAAATTTGGGATATACCCTATTTTCGACATGCCAAATCGATTGGAAATGGTTTCAACCCGTTTTGAGCAGTTCTGGAGCCTCCAGCCGATTTTTGAAACTCGAAATTCCCACAAAATTCCATCTAATTGGAGTTGTAAAGCTGAAATTATTCTAAAAACTAATTTCAATACGCTACGAAGTTGACTGCTGGTGGATTTCAAGTAGTTCTGGAGCCTCCAGCGAATTTTTGAAAATTCCTGAACCCTCCAGCAGATTTTTTAAACTTTAAATTTTCACAAAATTTCATCAAATGGAGATGGAAAGCTGAAATTTACTCTACACTCCAATTTTAACACCCTCTGAAGACGACTTCAGGTGGGTTCAAGTTATTTTAGAGCCTCCAGCGAATTTTTTGAAAATTACTAGAGCCTCCAGCAGATTTTTGAAGATTTAAATTTTCACCAAATGTCATCAAATGGAGATGGAAAGGAGAAACTTACTCTACACTCCATTTTTAACACCCTCTGAAGACGACTTCAGGTAAGATCAAGTCATTTTAGAGCCTCCAGCGACATTTTTGAAAACTACTGGAGCCTCCAGTAGATTTTTGAAAGTTGAAATTTCCCCAAAATTTCATCAAACTGAGATGAAGAGTCGAAATTCATTCTGCAAACTAATTTCAGTACCTTACGAAGTTGACTGCTGGTGGATTTCAAGTCGTTTTGGAGCCTCCAGCGACTTTTTGAAAGGTTGTATGGCGTTTTTTTGGAAAATTGAAATTTCCTGAAAGTAGCTGGAAGGTTCAAAACCATTTAAAACTACCATGTAGTCTGCGAAGTAAATTTCACCTTGCCAACTCCATTTGATAAATAAATGTTGCGGGAATTTCAAGTTTCAAAAATCTACTGGAGGCTCCAGTAATTTTCAAAAAAGTTGCTGGAGGCTCTAAAATGACTTGAACCCACCTGAAGTCTTCTTCAGAGGGTGTTAAAATTGGAGTGTAGAGTAAATTTTAGCTTTCCATCTCCATTTGATGAAATTTTGTGAAAATTTAAATTTTCAAAAATCTGCTGGAGGGTTCAGGAATTTTCAAAAATTCGCTGGAGGCTCCAGAACTACTTGAAATCCACCAGCGGTCAACTTCGTAACGTATTGAAATTAGTTTTTAGAATAAATTTCAGCTTTACAACTCCAATTTGATGGAATTTTGTGGGAATTTCGAGTTTCAAAAATCTGCTGGAGGCTCCAGAACTGCTCAAAACGGGTTGAAACTGTTTCCAATCGATTTGGCATGTCGAAAATAGGGTATACTCCAAATTTCAGCGTTTTTGGTCAATTTGGTAACATTTTGATTTTTTCCCCTCATTTTTGGCCTAAATTGGATTTTCAAAAATTCACCAAAAATCGAAAAACGCACTTTAGTACTTGAAATTTCGACAGGTGATAAATTTTTGCATGATCTTTCGATCTACCTTTGTAAGGTTTGAAAAATTTCGTGCAAGTCCTATGTTGGAACGCAAAATCTGCGATTTCGGCTGACCTTCCAATCA
This sequence comes from Planococcus citri, assembly GCF_950023065.1. NCBI lineage: Eukaryota > Metazoa > Arthropoda > Insecta > Hemiptera > Pseudococcidae > Planococcus > Planococcus citri. The sequence continues at coordinate 67,797,800 of NC_088681.1, forward strand.
AAATGGCCGCCATTTTGTAACTAAGGCCAACTTTTTTTTGGGCAAGTTTGCTTTAAAATGTTCCTTAGGATATCTCCTTCAAGAAAAAAGTTGTCCCGGAGGATCTGCTGGGGGTGCAATTACTCCTATTGTCATAATATGCCCGACCAACTGATATTTCATCAGTTTTTCATATACCTACCTTTTAATAAATTAGGTAAGTATGTATTATGTTTTTTAAGCATTTTTATGGCATTTTTGAAATATTGTAATTGCCAATTGAATTTCGCTGACAGTAGGTATATTTCCTAAAATTTTATCAATTTTTTACGATTTTTATTTATTTGAATGCATTTTAATATTTTCATAACTTTTTAATTTCAACGACGTTGTACGTGATATTTTGTAATATTTTACAAACGTTATTGAAGTTTTATCAGTTTTTTGAGCATTTTGGATGATTCTGATGCTGATTTTCAACGTTTTTATGTCATGTGTAACTTATGTTTAGGTAATTAACAATTTTTCGAACAAATTTTGATGAATTTTGCAGAAATTTCATCAGCTTTTGGAAATTTTATACCATCTTAATGCTTCTTGAGTATTTTTATGAAATTTTTATCACGTTTCAATGACGTTTTATTTATGCAGCTTTTACCAGTGTTTGCCACAATTTATTGATTTTTAGCCGAATTTTTTATTGAAAGATGATGCTATATTGCAGTGGATCGAAATATCAGTCTCGGAAAATAAGGGCATGGTCCCTCAAAAATGAGAATTTTTTTGTTTTTTATGGTAAGTAAAATTCGCAGATACAAAATTTTGAGTTGAACCTTGCAGGGCCCCATTAGTTGCAGGCCACCTTACGTAAAGGTATAGGTGTACATTACGAGCTGACGAACATATGGTATTGGTACCTCTATGATTATATGTACAAATGCGCCTACTAGGTACCTACAACAGACCTACCTAGTTCCATACGTTTTCGCATAAATTTCAAAAGCACTGGTAAGTGTTGAAAAACACCAATTTTCTAATTAGTAAGTAGGTAAGGTTAACAATCGTAAGCGGTTTTGCACGTTTGCTTAATTTTTCAGCACATGTAAAAATATGTACTTAATTTCTGAAAAACGATAATTGGTAGAAGTAATGACGAGTAGTGCAGATATTTCACTTCTCTTAATTTAGTCAAGCAAAAAAAAAAAAAAAGTTGAAAGACGAAGAAACCTATCAAAGCCATGTACAGAATACCACACAAAATATATCGAACACCCTAATTTTTTAATGTCACAAATAAGTATAAGTTTGCGACGCTGAAAAGAAAATGGTATAAGAAACATAAAATTTCTGTTCTATCGTTTTTTTCTCAAACTTGTAGGTGTGTTTCGATCGAAACGACACCAGTAAACTCTTCGAGTAGGTAACATTAATGAATATTTACGACTACCTACACGGTTTACAAAAACTAATGAAAAATTAGCAATAATAGGCTGATGGAACAATACCCACTATGGACTTGGGTACGAAAAAATGAGCAATAAAAACACGCGTTCGAGTGCACTTTACGTTAGAAAAATCAAATAAATTTTCAACTTCTTGACGTTTGCTAATAAATTTTCAAATTTTCGACTACCTATACATATGTATGACAATTAGTGAGATTTCGGTGGTTTCGAAAATATATTATGGGTGTGGTAGGTAGTAAGTATCTATAAAATACAGCAGGACCCTTCTAATAGTTACAGTTCTTGAACATGGATATTTGAACTGTGCGAATGGAGTTTGTGCATTGAAACGAAGCAAGTGTGTCTTCAGGTAATAATATCACTAAGACGATGGTTTAATTGTTTCTTTCGTTCGCATTTGACCGAAATATGTTTTTGGATATTTTTTCGGATTTTTAAAAATTGCAATACCTAATGGTGATTAGAAAATCGGCATCGCTGCGTTTCAAAATATTTCTCGAGTTTCAGAAATGATATTCTTTCGAATTTGGGAAGGAAATATTTTCAAAACAGTAGTTTACTCGAAAGTAAGCGATTTGAAAATTTTTAATTGCTCAGCAGAACCGTAAAAGAGGTCTTGGATTTTGATGGCAATGGCCTAAGTCGACGCAGAATCACAAATACTAAGTATCTTTTGGAACTGGACTATTTTTCCCCAAAAAAAAGTTGGTAGGGGCTAGAGCGAAAAATGCATTATGTTTTCGAAAATTCCTCCAGAAGTTTTTTCTGAAAGACCTTCGACTCGAAATTATAATCTCCACTGAACATTGCACTTTTCAAACACCTGGAACTTCCAGAATGGCTTGAAACCACCTCCAATCAACTCAGCATATTAATATCTGAGTATAAAGTAAATTTTAGATGTCCAACTTTTATCGGGTAAATTTTTTGAGAACATTTTCAACTTTCAAAAATCTGCTGGAGACTTCAGAATTACTCAAGATAATTGTAAATAGTCACAGCTTTCGGTCAACTGTTACCTTAATGATGAAATTGGAGTAATCAAGGGAACTTTTTCACAGATTTTCACACCGTTTTACAATATTTTTCCATTCGCAAAAAAATGGAAGTGTGGAGAATCGTATCTTTCTTATTCTTCGTACTTGAAGCTGCTGTAGCCTTGGATACAGAATGGTGGAAACACGCGACTATTTATCAAATATTTCTAAAATCATTCAAAGACAATGATGGCGATGGGGCCGGAGACATCAAAGGATTAATATCCAAACTGCCTTATCTGACTGAAACTGGAATAGATACGGTTTACATACAGCCATTTTATCCTTCTTCGGGCATCGATGGAGGTTACGATGTAACCGATTACAAAGCGATAGATCCTATATATGGAACGATGGAAGATTTCGAAGAGTTGATGAGAGAAACGAAGTCACGAGGTACCTACTGAGTTAAGCACAGCACAATCACTGAGATTCAAGACTTATTGCACCTACAGGTTTCCAAAATAATTCAGCCGATTTTTTTTGGTTAGGTATACGATGTATAATCGATTTGGTAATCAATCACACCAGCGACCAGCACGAGTGGTTTCAAAATTCTATTAATAAAGTTCATCCATACACGGATTACTATGTATGGGTCAATGCGAAAGGACGCGATAAAGACAACAAACCTATTCCACCGAATAATTGGGTAAAAATTGAGTGAAGATTGAGAGCAAGCAATTTTTTTTTAAATCAATTACGAGGTTCACCGAGTCATTAATTTTCTGATTTTTAATCCCAAATTACAGTTCAGTTTATTCGCTATGAAACAAGATGGTTCTGCTTGGACATGGAACGACCAAAGAAAGCAATTCTATCTGCATCAAGAGAACATACAACAACCAGATTTGAATCTAAGAAACGGTGCTGTAAAAGCAGAAGTAGAGGTTGGTTAAAAGATTTCAACTTTATAAATTTCAATTTACGATCATCCATTTTAAAAATTTTCATTCGATTTCCGATCTTTGCAGAGTATCATTAAATTCTGGTTGGATAAAGGAGTGTCTGGGTTTCGTGTAGACGTACCAATGGCTTTCATGGAAGACCCACTACTTCGAGATAATGGACCAATTAGCCCAACAGCGACACCTTTCACCATATTTTCAGAATGCGAACGTAATCTCAATCATGCCGATACTTTCATATACGTAAGCGAATTGAACGCATTTGTGCAGAAGTACGATCAAGAGAACGAAAAAACGATTCAAACGTAAGTGTTCATTCGTTATTTCCATTCATAAAATTCAAAGAAAAGATTAGGTACCCCTAATTTAAATAAAGATAAATCTTTTTTTTTTTTTTTAAAAGAAGTTTCGACTAACAAGGGAACCTCTTCAGGTATCCGCCTCCGATTTGAACGGGACCGCCATTTTTGAAAAGAGCATGTTCTAAAATCCCCAAATCCAAATTTTCAGCTGCCCAAGTTCATTTTTCGATTTTTGGCGAATTTTTGAAAATCCAAAATTGACTATTTTGGTGATTTATGTTTTTTTTCCAAAAAAGTACGTACATGATCAGTAAAAATGATCAAAATAAATCCTAAAACTGATAATGATCCCCCAAATCCAAATTTCGCCATTTCCAGCCATTCTAGAGCCTCCAGCGCGATTTTTCAATTTCTCCAGAATTTTAAATTTGCTCCAGAAGACGTGAATATGAAGTTGGGCAGCTGAAAATCGAGTTGTGTGTCATACTCGATCTGTTTAATGAATTTATCCACATTTCACCCGATTCTGGAGGAAACACCTCAAGAGTGGTTTTTTGACCAGCTTTTTTTCAAAATAAAAATATGTACAAAAACCAAAAATTTCTCGTTTACGAGAAAATTTTCGAAATTTGCGCGAATCGCAGTATTTTGTCATGAACTAACCCCACGAGGGCGAATGTCGCCATTTCCAGCAATTCTGGAGCCTCCAGCGCGATTTTTCAATTTCTCCAGGGGCTACAGAACGGCTGGAAATGGGGAAATTCACCCTCGTAGGCTTGATTAATGACAAAATACAGCAACTCGCGCGTTTTTCGATAATTTTCTCGCAAACGAGAAATTTTTGATTTTTGAATATTTTTATTAGATACTTATGAAAAAAGCTGGTCAAAAAACCACTCTTGAGGTGTCCGCTCCAGATTCGGCTCAAATGTGGATAAATTCGTTAAACAGATTGAGTATGACACACAACTCGATTTTCAGCTGCCCAACTTCATATTAACGCCTTCTATGAGCAAATTCAAAATTCTGGAGAAATTGAAAAGTAGCGCTGGAGGCTCCAGAATGGCTGGAAATGGCGGAACTCGTCCTCAGGGGGTTTGTTGTGGACGAAATACAGCGATTCGCGCAAATTTCAAAAATTTCCTCGCAAACAGGAAACTTTTGATTTTTTTTGATTTTTTATTATGAAAAAAGCTGGTCAAAAAACCACTCTTGAGGTGTCCCTCCCAAAACAGACTCAAATGTGGAGATCGAGTATAATACACAACTCGATTTTTAGCTGCCCAACTTCATATTCACGCCTTGTGGAGCAAATTGAAAATTCTGGAGAAATTGAAAAATCGCGCTGGAGGCTCCAGAAATGGCTGGAAATGGCGAAATTTGGATTTGGGGGGTTAATATCAGTTTTAGGACTTATTTTGAACATTTTTACTGATCAAGTATGTACTTTTTAAAAAAAAGCATAAATCACCAAAATAGTCAATTTTGGATTTTCAAAAATTCGCCAAAAATCGAGAAATGAACTTGGACAGCTGAAAATTTGGATTTGGGGGTTTTAGAACATGCTCTTTCCAAAAATCGCAGTCCCGTTCAAATCGGAGGCGGACACTTCAAGAGGTTCCCTTGTAAGCATATTTATTTGCGATTAAAAAGCTAGACTTACTGATTGACCCAAATAAAGGGACTTTCTGCCAAAAGTAGATACATATTATGGTAATTTTTAAAGAGGCAGTTTTTTGAAAGAAATGTTGACAAAACATGGGTCTTTTTTACAGTTTTTACAAAAAAAAAGACTTTTCGTAATTTTGACCAAAAAAGTAAGACTTTAAAGCAATTTTGCTGAAAAACCCGAATTTACTCGTAACGTTGACAAAAAATCCGTTTTTCGGGATAAGAAAATCAATACTTTTGGAAATTTCAATCGGAAAAAAGTTAAAATAAATAAGTATTTTTCTCATGTTCAAAAACTTTTTTTCCCTGTCATTTTGGAAAAAAATAGACTTTTTAGCTATTTTGACAAAACATGGCATGTTTACTTTTTATTTTAAAGAGTAGCACTTCTAACAATTTCAGCAAAAAAGTAAAATTTTTTGGATGATGAAAATGTGTTTTTTTTCTTTGCGACAAAAAATCCAGACTTTCTGGAACCATTGATTTAAAAAAAAAGGGGTTCTAAAAATTTTGTTAAAAAGAAGACTTTTTGGCAATTTGATAAAAAAGCAGGCTTTTTAGCAATTTGAAAAAAAAACAGTCTCTTTGATTTTTTGCGACAGAAAAAGCAGGACTTTCTGGAAATTATGACCAAACAAAATGGCCTCCAGCAATTCTGAACAAAAAAACATGTCTTTTTGGCAATCAATTTTGATGCATAAGAATTAGTCAATTTGATAATTCTGACAACAAACAGATCTTTATTCAAAATTCTGATTTAGGTAGGTAATAGGATTTTTTTTAATTCATTCAAAAACATGAGATGTTTAGTACTTTTAGCTTTTAGTCAAATGATGGGTACGATAAGTATGCTTTTTGCTTAAGCAAATGCTTGGAATTTCAAAAGAACGCTGTTTCTGAAATTTTGACATGTTTTAGTTAAATTCTGACAACAACAAAGTTTTATTGGCAATTTTGACAAAAAAAAAGTAGAATCTTTTGAAATTTTGAAAAAAAAGTTTTTTTTTGCAAAAAAAGACGAGTTGATTTTCTAAAAATTTTTATCAATAAAAATGTTTCTTTCTGCAATTTTGGCTAAAAACTGTAGGTACTTTTTGACAATTTTTATCGCGAAAAACGAATTACGTAAGTATTTTGATAATTCTAACAACAACATAGATTTTTATTAGCAATTTTGATAGTAATGTAGGATTTTTTGTAACTTAGAAAAAAAAAACAGTTTCCCTTTGAAAGTTTCAAGTTTTTACTAAATTTCAGTTGTTTTTTTTTTGCAATTTTGTCAAAAAAATAAGGTTTTTTTGGCAATTTTGATTAAAAAAGTACAATAATTTCGATGATTCTTACAACAAACAGATTTTTCTTGGAAATCTCTATAAAAAAACAGTTTTTTTTTGCGATTTTGCCTTAAAACAAGACTTGCTGGATCTTTTCTGCACTTGGAAAGATTTGCAAAATTGGTCATTCAGAAAAATATTATCAACTCGAGATTCATTCATCTGAGAAATTGTATGTATTCGAGGAAATTTTTGGCAACCGTTTTCCCAACAATTTTTGTTGCGTTAGATAGATCCCACAACATGGTCAAATATTCCTTTTATTCAGATATATCCTAGATATGTTTACCACAAGTTCCCAGAGGCTAGATGAAATCCAAAGTATCCGCTCCCCTCCCCATCCATCTAGCTTTAGTACAAATACTGGTTTAAGTGAAGTTATATGTACTCTGTCGATAAGAAACCTCACTCGATAAACCAACGATTTCAATTATTTTATTAATCAGTAATCCCATCCCTCCACCTTCAAATTATTCAATTGTATATGTATTAATTTCTGCACAAAAACAGTAAAACTTTTCAGACCAGTCAGTAAAATAAAAGTAATTTTTAATTCTTGACACAGGCTTCTATCAGGAGAAACATACGGAACCATAGAAAAAGTCGTCCAATATTACGGAACGAAGGAATCCCCACAATTCCATGTGCCTTACAATTACCTTCTTACAGGTTTGAAAACATTTAATAATGCTCAAGATATGAACAATTTGCTTCACACTTGGCTCGATGCTGTTCCCGAAGGCATGACATCAAACTGGAGTGTAAGCTACAGCATGCATACTATATTTTGCAACAATATTACGAATTCAAATAGGGAAATTCTGGTCATGAAAATACCTTGTTTTTTTTACAGTTAGGTAACCATGACCAAGGTAGAATTGCATTTCATTTAGGTGTCGAATATAGCACTATTATTCTGGCATTGTGCACCCTACTTCCGGGAACGTGTTCACTTTACTATGGAGAAGAGCTGGGCATGGGGCAGAACCAGATGGTTCGAGAAAAGGACAAATACTTTAGACTGTTTCATCGTACACCGATGCACTGGGATGATAGTACTAACGCTGGTAATTTAATTTCACCTTAATTCAACTTCTACTAGGTACCTCATCCTTGTAGAGCAGATAATCAAATTACTGTTTTATAGGTTTCACCACTGCCGCCAAGCCTTGGCTGCCTGTACATCCAAATTACTGGAGCACCAGTGTAAAAAGTCAAAAAAGCACACAGACCAGCGTGTTGAATTTTTTTAAAGATTTAATGACCGCTCGAAAAACAGATACAATAAAACACGGTGATCTGAAATTCTATATCGTATCAGAATGGGTATTAGCGTTTACCAGAACTTACAAGGAAACCATTTATATCGCTATGATGAATTTGGGAACGGAATTGGAACCACTTAAATGGACTGGGATGAAGCATCTCCCAGAAACGCTGACTGTAGCAGCTTCCAGTCCTAATTCTTTATATAAAAGAGGGTAAGAAATGGGAGATGCAATCTAATCAACTTGTAGAATTTTTTTATCGTGAGATTAACGATGTCTTGTCGACAATTTTCAGTTTCAACTTGGAAAGGAAATCGGCGGAGTATTTTTTGAGGCCTCATTCTGTTCTTATACTGACCTCTGATTCTGTAGCTCCTGCAGCCCCTGAAAGTGGAAGCGGTTGGACTATACCCCTTATAGTACGAAGTGCTGGCAGATTCTTACGTGGTTGGATTCCATTCTAGCCAGTTCGTGAGATGGATACGAATTACGAACCAACAACTTTCAGATAATATTAAATATTCATTCACAATGCCGAATACATTTACCTTCATTAATATTTTCTTGTTGAATAAACAACAGTGTTTTAATGCTCTTCTTTTTTTAAGTACCTACGTTTATGTTATTTTCATTTTCAACACGTTTTATTCTCAATATTTTATGCAAATTTTGTCGTACCTACTCTTTGACCAATTTTGCTAAAATTTTGCTAGTTTTTTTTCCAGTGATTTTTATGCATTTTAAGTACCTATCTATTTTTATATGATTTTAAAAATATTTAATGACATTTTATGTAGGTAACTTTTGTTAAATTTTTCCCAATTAATGTTTTCATCATTTTTGAGGTTTTCAAATCACGTTGCTTACATTTTTTTCCAAGTTTTGTTCTTCGTACCCCTTCCCCTTCACAGAAATTATGACTACTGAAGGAAAAATTATTTGATCTGGTCAGATCTGAACAGATCTAATCAGATCAAAACTCTGATCTGATTCGATCTGATGTGGTCAAATCCAATCGAACCTTCCCTGTTAGATCTGAAAGAGGACCCAGTTGAATTTGATCAGGTGAAATTGGATTCATCGAATATTCGGATTTGATCCGATTTCAATTTTTTTGGGGGAGGGGCTAGAGGAGGCTTCATGCGAGATACCATCATCTTTTGAGCGATCGAGGAAGATTTTCTTCTAGAAACGGCGGTTTCTCAAAAGAATTCTGACGCAGGAATGAGAAATTTTCAAAAAAATCTCACCAGCTTAGACTTTGGTACTTATTCCATTTTTTAAATTCCATTTCTTAAAATTGTTTACAACTTTATAGAGGCTCACACAAAGAGATTAAGATATGCAGTATGCAGAACCGTAGAAGGGTTTCTCGTACAGAAGAGGGATCATTCAGGATGACTTTAAGCAGAGATGGAAATTTTTAAATTAATCGTCATTTTTTGTTTTTCTTTTCAAATCAGAGGAGAAGGAGATTTTTCAACATGACTGGATCTCAAGTTGGAGAGCTAAAATTTTCAAAAAATTGTTTCCATACATATAAATCGAAATATGCAAAAAAATATGCAGATCAAGGAGGATCAGAGAAAAAGGAAAGAGGATTCCGACCAAAGTGAGCTAAGATCATAATTTTGAGTTGAAAGTCACTCAGAAAAATTCTTAGCTTCAGAGGCGTTCCTGGAGATGAGATAAGTATGGGTTCTCAAAATGAGGGAAATTCTAATGAAATCGTGATTTTTTTTGCTCAAGCCATAGTCCAACCGGTTTTGGGAAATATGATCGGGTTCTAAAATATGATATTTGAGATTCTGCATCGGCCTAAACCAATGTCATAAAAATCCAAGACCATTTTCAGGGTTTTACTGAGCGATTGATTTGCTTAAATTTTTTATTTTTGAGCACATTTGTGTTTTGAAAACTGTTTTCCTCCCAAATATTTCTCACTAATTATGCCAAACCATCCAAATATTATACTTTTCAATTTTGGGAGAGTGAAGAGAGGAGGAGGAGGATGAGGAGGTGAGGGGAGGGGGTGTTTTGGAGTTAAGTAATTCCTAGAAATTGAAAGAATTGAACTGCATGGCAAGGACATTTTTTTGAAATTTAATTTAGAACCCTTCTTATTCTCTCATAAAAAGTTTTGTTTCAAAATATATTGTACTCAAATAAAAAGTATTGTCAAAATTGCACACAAATAAAACATGTCACTTAGTCCGGCATATGACAATAGGAGTAATTGCATCCCCCTGATCCTCCAGGACAACTTTTTTCTTAAAGAGGACATCCTAAGGAACATTTTAAAGCAAACCTTACCAAAAGAAAAGTTGACCTTTCTTACAAAATGGCGGCCATTTTGATTGACAGGTCAGCCGAAATCGCAGATTTTGCGTTTCAACATAGGACTTGCACGAAATTTTTCAAACCTTACAAAAGTAGATCGAAAGATCATGCAAAAATTTATCACCTGTCAAAATTTCAAGTGCTAAAGTGCGTTTTTCGATTTTTGGTGAATTTTTGAAAATCCAATTTAAGTAGATATAAAATGAGGGAAAAATCAAAACTTTACCAAATTGACCAAGAAAGCTGAAATTTGGGATATACCCCTATTTTCGACATGCCAAATCGATTGGAAACGGGTTCAACCCATTTTGAGCAGTTCTGGAGCCTCCAGCAGATTTTTGAAACTCGAAATTCCCTCAAAATTTCATCAAAATGGAGTTGGAAAGTCGAAATTTACCCTGCGAACTAATTTCAATACACGTCACAAAGTCAACTGCAGGTGAATTTCAAGTCGTTTTGGAGCCTCCAGCGACTTTTTGAAAATTTCTGAAGCCTCCAGCAGGTTTTTGAAACTTTAAATTTTCACAAAATTTCATCATTTGGAGATGGAAAGCTGAAATTTACTCTACACTCCACTTTTAACACCCTCTGAAGACGACTTCAGGTAAGTACAAGTCATTTTAGAGCCTCCAGCGACTTTTTTGAAAATTACTGGAGCCTTCAGTAGATTTTTGGAACTTGAAATTTCCCCAAAATTTCATCAAACTGAGATGGAGAGTCGAAATTCATTCTGCAAACTAATTTCAATACGCTACAAAGTTGACTGCTGGTGGATTTCAAGTCGATTTGGAGCCTCCAGTGACTTTTTGAAAGGTTGTATGGCGTTTTTTTGGAAAATTGAAATTTCCTGAAAGTAGCTGGAAGCTTCAAAACCATTTGAAACCACCATGTAGTCTGCGAAATAAATTTCAGCTTGCCAACTCCATATTATAAATTAATGTTGCGGGAATTTCAAGTTTCAAAAATCTACTGGAGGCGCCAGTAATTTTCAAAAAAGTCGCTGGAGGCTCTAAAATGACTTGAACCCACCTGAAGTCGTCTTCAGAGGGTGTTAAAATTGGAGTGTAGAGTAAATTTATTTTAAGCTTTTCATTTCCATTTGATGAAATTTTGTGAAAATTCAAAGTTTCAAAAATCAGCTGGAGGCTCCAGAACTTTTCAAAACGGGTTGAAACCGTTTCTAATCGATTTGGCATGTCGAAAATAGGGTATCTCCCAAATTTAAGCTTTCTTGGTCAATTTGGTAAAGTTTTGATTTTTTCCCTCATTTTATATCTACTTACCTAAATTGGATTTTCAACAATTCACCAAAAATCGAAAAACGCACTTTAACACTTGAAATTTTGACAGGTGATATATTTTTGCATGATCTTTCGATCTACTTTTGAAAAGTTTGAAAAATTTCGTGCAAGTTCTATGTTGAAACGCAAAATCTGCGATTTATTGGCTGATCTGTCAATCAAAATGGCCGCCATTTTGTAAGTAAGTCCAACTTTTTTTCGGGCAAGTTTGCTCTAAAATGTTCCTTACGATGTCCCCTTTAGGAAAAAAGTTGCCCCGGAGGATCGGCGGGGGGGGGGCAATTACATCTATTGCCATATGCCGGACTAACTTATTTTTCAATTTTTTCCATTTTGGAAACCCCTTAAAAGTTATAAGCGTTCAATTTTCGGCAATAGAGCTGTATGAACGAAGCTGGGGCGAAAGAAAAATGAATATGTAATTTAGTTGTGACTTCTGAGAACGTTTCCTGATTACAAATTTTTCGTAAAAACGTGAAAAACATTTTGACTTTTTTTGGAAATTGTTTTTGGAAATTTGGGGCCCAAAGGTGGCACCAAAGTAATAATCAGTCATCAAATCGCCTTCGACGTTTAATTCGATTCTATTTCTAATTAACTTGGAATATAGCAAAAAAAACACAAAAAAACCAAAAAAACGCCAATTCACGAATTTTAAAGCGTGTCAAATCAAGAAACCAATGGACTGGTGCTTTTAAATTCGAAACACAACATTTTTTCTCAAAGTGACCCTACTTTGGGAGCCGTAGGGGGTTGCAATTTTTTTGGGATTATTTCAAAAAATCTTTTTTGATTTTTGATCCACCCTACAACACATCCTTTGAAAAAAGTTTAGAAGTGAAGTGAAATAGTTTCGCTTCTCCAGGGACATAATTTCTTTCTAAGCCAGTTTTGCTTAGTGAAAGACAATTCTGTTACATAATGTAGGGGTATCTCATTCACAAAATTAGGTAGTTACTCGAATCAAAGGGCAACGTACCCAAGTAAAACATTAACATAGGTACACACTACAAATATGTACTACATACATAACATAAAGCAATAGTAAGTAGGTATATAAGGATTACCTAAACATAAACTCCTACACGGCTTGACTCGTTCTCCAGTTAAACCGCATTTTGGCGAATATAATGAGCACAAGAACAACGACGCTAATTGGTAACATCGGACGTTGGTTATAGCTTCGAAACTTTCTAAATCCTATAAAATCCAACACCACCATCGCCTTAATATACCTCATCGATTCACTACCGGACGTTTAAATTATAAGAATGCAAAAAAAAAAAAAAGCAAAATATTAGATAGGTAGGTAGGTAATCTCGTTTACCATTTCAGCTTCATGTTCTCCGGTGTTGAAAAAATTCGGCAACATGGTGTAGTTGTATGGCACGTGATTATCTAGACAGAAACGAACTGCTAAGGGAAAACAGTAGAAACCTGTGGAATAAAAATAACACCACCATTATTTTGTTAGCTCATAATTTTGAGACGTACATATATAGGAGAAAAAAATTCTTCACAATTGCCCCATCCAATACCTATACAACCCTGCTTTCTTCCCTGCTTTCTTCTTTCCAACCCAAAATCCACTTATAAATATTAAATTTTCATTTATTTTCGCAGACACAGTGGTCAAAAAATATAAAAGTTTTCACGCCACATGCCAAAATTATAAGCGTGGAGATTCCAAAATTCCCAATAGATTAGGTTCTTTGTAATCTAAATCACTCAAGTATACGGAGTCTTCGGTTTGCTTACCGAATTCGTTAACTGCGTGATGATATTCGGCGTAGTAGGTATTAACAGGTCGATGCGAAATATTGTGTACATTTATCGTAGTGTAATTTATGTACTTGACTGTCGTTACTGTCGGGTAGGCTGCAAAAAAAAACACACACAAAAAACAATCAAAACAAAATTAAGTATACGATGAAATAACACGTCTATGGAAATTGTAGGTATTTAACTTGGATTTGGAAAGAATTTGTACTAAACTCTTCTCCCTTCGAACCGAACTTAGGATCTTTTCCATCATCCCTGAAAACCTACACACGCCAGCGAACCGAGGCTGCACCCCACGACCTTTTTAATAAAAATGCCATTACCTCTGCCTCATCACTTAAATGTTTTTGTTGAGCGACTAGAAGGCCACTGTCGTCTCATTCCGCCGAGGATTTTATCAGTATTATTTTTTATTTACCGACTCGACGTTTCGCTAGCTTTAAAAATCAACTTCCCCTCGGAAAATTTTCCCATTCGATGGCGACAAAAATTTCAAATTTAAATCGTCTACATTGTGAAATTATTTACGAGCACGTTTTTTCACAATCAAGGCCATCGAAATGGAACACGACAAAGAAAAAAATAAACAAATTTTTCCCCCTCGGAAGCTGAGAGAAAAAAATGGTAGGCATTTTTCCAAAGCGGCGACGAAGGTGAAGGTCGCCTATACAAAAAAGTTACGCGTCACCGAGAAACACGAGCTCGAATAAAAATCAACACCCTGCGACACGAAGGAAATAAGAGCAAGACATCTAGGAGGAAAAAAAAGTAATGGTCGTTGTTAGCGAAGTATAAATAACGTAAAACCAATTTACAATAATTGAAGCTTTTATTACACGACCCTTGTCACAAGATTTCAAATGAATTCGTTTTCCCAACAAGGCGGAGCAGCGCAGCGGTGCAATGACGAGTATTACCAGCCATCCCTGGGTAACACTGGCTGTCAGTTTTTATCAACAAAACCAACGATACCAGGTTTCGATACGGTTCGCCAAACCTGTGTACTATTCTCTTAAGAATTGTTAGAGTACGATGTGTCGATATTGGTGGCGAATATTGGATACTGGGTACTCGATTTCGGCCCATATTTTTACTCGTTTCGTATTCCTGAGTTGTGTAGTACGAAGTGTGCGATGCAGTCGTAATTTTTTATGATCAATTGAAGCAATTTTTTTTCTTTGTTGTGGTGGGTGTCTTGTATTATTAGAGCTATACAAATGAGAAAAATTCCACCTATTGATGAAATAACACATCATGTGTCACATTAGGGTAACTCTGGAGGGAAAAAAAGTTGAAGGATTTTGACCAAATTCAGCCAAAACCTTCGTTTTGAGTTGAAAGTCATTCACAAGGGAACGTTGTCAACTCGTTACCTCCGGATTTTGCTAAAATTTGGCTCACCGAAAGTTCACGTTACTCTCACCTCAGAACCAAATTTTCAATAGTTAATGTTGATTTCAGTGTTTTTTGGAGCAGTTCCAATGTGCTGGAAAAAAACTAATTTCTGCTGGAGGCTTCAGATTGACTCGAAAATGGTCTCAATCGATTTTGAGGGTCAATTTTAGGGCATAGGTGAAATTTCGAATAGTTTCCTTCAGAAATACAGGGTACTGGATTTTTTGAAAATATGGGATATTCAACTTATAAAAAAATACACGTGTGAACTCGTAACTCGGATTCGCGATTTAACCACCCTTACTGATTAAGAATATCGAACTCATGTTAGGATTAATATTTCAGCCACCGAAGTTGATTATAACGTGTTCTGGAGCGATTTCAGTGTGCTGGAGAAAAACTAATTTTTGCTGAAGGCTCCTGATCGTCTCAAAAATAATTGCTGCAATCGATTTGGGAGATCGATTGTAGTATTAAAATCAGATTTCAGATTTTCATTTAGTGGCTTACCATTTTTACAAAAACCTCACCAGTAAATTGGCCACTTCAGCCATTTTCAAAAATTCGCCAAAATTATTCGGAAAATCAATTTTGGCAGCTGAAAATTTAGTTCTGAGGTAGGTATGGATGACATGAACTTTCAGTGAGCCAAATCTCAGCTCAATCGGAGATGTCAGAGTGACAAGGTGCTCTTGTCAGAAAAATTTCAGCTCTGGAGGTGCCCCTCAAGGAGAAATATGAATCCTTACAGAAGGGTGATTTTTGAAAAAATCACGCTTTTTTGTGTGCTCTAGTCCCTATTCAATAATATTCGAGTTTCTGTGTTGACCTAGGTCATTGACATCAAAATCAAAGACCTTTTTCAGGGTTTTTCATTGACAAAGGATGCTTCTCAACCTGTGTAAAAATTTTTGAATCAGGCAAAGGGAAATCGAAAAAGGGCCCTGAATTACACCAGAAATGACAATTTCAGCCACTGAAATAATTCATTTTATGATTTTTGGGAAAGGAGGAGTATCGATAAGGCCATTTTTTGGCCCCAGACAGTTATCGACTGAACCACTCTTAAATTTGTTGAAATAAATGCCCCAAATACGAATCCGTGGTTAGTTGACCCAAAATGACCATTTTTTGGGCTCCAGGGGTCCACAAAGTTCCGAATAAAAAAATAATTTTTGGAACCACTGAGCTTTTTTGGGCCAAATTCCGAAGTAAAATCTCAGAATTTGGCCCAAAAAACCTCAATTTTGAAAGTTACTGGTAAAATCGAGTGAAAAATCATCGAGCTCTTGCTAGTGTGTTCCAAATGTAAATTCTTCGATTTATTTGAAAAAATATGCATAATCGTCTTTTTCAGGGGTGCCCAAAATGGGGGGCTCTAGAAAAAGGGTTCGAAATTACGAATATACAGGAAGCTTAATTAAACTTTTTCACCTAGGTAATTGAATATATGCCTCAAAACGTTACGTTTGGCGCAAATCGCAGGTTTCCAGCTATCCAGGGGTTCCCAAAAAATCCAAATTACAAAAAATTGAAAATTTGGATTTTTGAGTACCAGCGCAAAATTTTATTGAGCTCAAAATTTGGTACGATGGAGGTCTTTCAGATACTAATAAACTGTAAAAAGCTTTTTAGGAAGGTTCAAAGGGGTAGGGTCAAAATAGTGGTTCAAAAATTTTTCAAAAATGAAAACCCCTCAATTTGTGCCCCTGAGGGTTGAAAATGGAAAAATTGTGTCGTATAACGTTTAACACGGGTTCAAACATGCAGATATTTTACGTTGAAAAAGTTTTTGAAAATAATACTCAGTGGTTCCAAAAATTATTTTTTTATTCGCAACTTTGGGGACCCCTGGAGCCCAAAAAATGGTCATTTTGGGTCAACTAACCACAGATTCGTATTTGGGGCATTTATTACAACCATTTAAGAGTGGTTCAGTCGATATGTCTAGGGCCAAAAAATGGCCTTATCGATACTCCTCCTTTTAACAAACCCAAATTCGGCTCATTTCTAAAGGAAATAAAACAACAAAATTTGATAAAATTGGTTTATAAAAGGCTGAAATTTGGCATGTGTTCCATTTTCAACAAACTGAGTCGATTGCTGATGGTATTCAAACAGTTCGGAGTCTCAAGTGGAATTCGATGAATTTTTTTTTTCATTTAAAAAATAATAAATATGTGCCTAAATCGATCGAAAAGACAGGAATGATCTGGAAAGGTTTCTCAAGGGGGGGGGGCAAATCGCTGGAAATGCCAGCTCTTGTAACAAAAATTTCCAACTTCACCAATTTAAATTTTGCTAATGTTTTTTTTGCTTCATAAACTCAAGAACAAGGTCGAATATTTTGAGTTTTCATTTTTTTTAATTTTTGGAAAAGACAGATGAATTGGCTCGAGCGAAGCGAGGGTAAAAACGTGAAAATTTCAATTTCAAAAAAGTAAAAACACTATTAATGTTTTTTATGTAAGAAGTTTAGTCCTTATTTTTTTAGCAAGAAAATTTTAGAATTTAAGGGGTCTTTGTCATTATTTTTTTTTGGTAATTTTGGGGAAAAAATCTGATTTTATTTTGTACTCGTAATTTTGACGAAACAGGCAAATTTTTGCAGTAAAAATGCAACACTTTGTAGAAACTTTGGCCATCTTGACAAGAAATGGATTCTGTTTACCACAAAAACGAGTTTTTCTGCAAAAAAAACTTGCTAGAAATTTTGACAAAAAACAAAATTTTTTCGCAATTTTGGCTCATGATAAAATTTTATAAAATTCAATTTTGAGAAAAACACTAATTTTTTGCAATTTTGACAGAAATACGAAATGGTTTGGTGATAGAGAGCGAGTATTTATGAAAAATTCAGATGAAAAAATTAATTTTGACAATTTTGGCAAAAAAGGCGACTGTTTGGCAATTTTGATAAAAAAAAAACTGAATACGTTTTTTTTTAAATTTTGATTTTGAAACATACTATAAGGAAACAGACCCGAGCGAAACGAGGCCAGAATCTTTTCAAAATTTGTACTTTGAAAAGTAAAAAATAAAATGAAATCAATTTGAGGAGTTAAGTCTATATTATTTTTTTAGCTTCAAAACTTTAGAATTTTAATTGTTTTTGTTTTAGAAATTGTAATAGGGAGACAGGAAAGCAAACAGTCCTGAGTGAAATGAGGACAAAAGCTTTGGAAAAATCCAATTTCTAGTGGTAAAAAAACAGTATTTTCTGTGTTTTTTATGGAAAGTGTTGGAGTAAATGCATCTTTACCCATCCGGGTACCCAAAATGGCCCTACTTTCCCTATGGAGACCCTTGGCTTGGGGAAAGTGGGGTCGTTTTGGGTAACTGGGCGGTTAAATACGTAATTATCCCAACCATTGGCGCCCCACGTTGGGCGCCAATGTTGCGGGTGTTTACGTCTTTCCCCAGTCTAGCCCCCCCCCGAATTTGGTCCTTTCCGTTCCCTATGGGGTCTCTAAGCCTGGGATTTTACAGGCTAACGCCTTCTGACATAATAGTCCGGCATGTGACAATAGGAGTAATTGCACCCCCTGAATTTCGATTCTCCATCTCAGTTTGATGAAATTTTGGGGAAATTTCAAGTTTCAAAAATCCACTGGAGGCTCCAGTAATTTTCAAAAAAGTCGCTGGAGGCTCTAAAATGACTCGAACCCACCAGAAGTCGTCTTCACAGGGTGTTAAAATTGGAGTGTAGTGTAAATTTCAGCTTTCCATCTCCATTTGTGTTATTCCGCAGGTAAAGGGCCCATTTGGTCGATATTGAGTTAGGGGTGGGGGGGGGGGGTAAAGTAGACCTCCAGAGCAATCATATGAGCTGGATAGAAGCCCAAAAAGTGCAAAAAAAACCTCCAAAAAAAATCCAGAACTAAAAATTTGAAAAACTCAACTTTTGAGAAAATTGCCTTCAAAGTTTTTTTTCTGAAAAAAACTGAAATTTCACGTAATCCGAAAACCTTTATACCTAAAATTGAAGATTATTGTTTCTGATGTCAAATATTACTACCCACCTGCAATAGCGATTTTTTTTACTCAATATTTTCATGTTTATGAGTATTTTAAGCCTGAAAAACAATGATTAATAAATTTAAATTTTGCATAAAAATTCATTACTCTGTTCAAAAGCAGAAAAAAAAATGATTAAATTACATTTTCTGTCAAAATTCAACTTGTAAAAATAAAAATCATGAAAAAAAATTTTCAAAAAATTTCTTCCCCGGGCGCGATTCGAGCCCAGACCTCTTGCTCCGCAATCCGTTATCAGTGTCACACAGCTAACGCTGCACCAACGTAAAACGTGTTTTTGAATGGTATACATGTTGCCCCTCGCAACTAGGTGCAGTATAATTTGTAGGGTATTTTTTTGGAAGCGAATTTACTGCTAAAAAGCAAAAACGACCAAATGGGCCCTTTATAGAAAAACTTTGGTTCCGTTTTTCTCTGCTTGGGGCGCACCTGCGGCCTTGATACTTCGACACGAGATAGTCGGATATGTTCTACATCGAAATCCATCAAAACCTCGATTTTCGATTTTTTCAACTGTTTCACTAAAAAAACAATTATCTCGATAAATAGAAACGACCAAATGGGCCCTTTACCTACGGAATGACACATTTGATGAAATTTTGTGAAAATTTAAAGTTTCAAACATCTGCTGGAGGCTTCAGGAATTTTCAAAAAGTCGCTGGAGGCTCCAAAACAACTTGAAATTTACCTGCAGTACTTTGTAGCGTATTGAAATTAGTTTTTAGAATAAATTTCAGCTTCACAACTCCAATTTAATAGAATTTTGTGGGAATTTCGAGTTTCAAAAATCTGCTGGAGGCTCCAGAACTGCTCAAAACGGGTTGAAAATGTTTCCAATCGATTTGGCTTGTCGAAAATAGGGTATATCTCAAATTTCAGCTTTCTTGGTTAATTTGGTAAAATTTTGATTTTTTCCCTCACTTATTTTGGCCTAAAATTTGATTTTCAAAAATTCACCAAAAATCGAAAAACTCACTTTAGCACATGAAATTTTGACAGGTGATAAATTTTTGCATGATCTTTCGATCTACCTTTGTAAAGTTTGAAAAATTTCGTGCAAGTCTTATGTTGAAACGCAAAATCTGCGATTTCGGCTGACCTGTCAATCGAAATGGCCGCCATTTTGTAAGTAAGGCCAACTTTTTTTGGGCAAGTTTGCTTTAAAATGTTTTTTAGGATGTCCCCTTTAAGAAAAAAGTTGTCCCGGGGGATCGGCGGGGGTGTGCAATTTCTCCTATTGTCATATGCCGGACTATAAGTCCAACAAGTGAGACAACCCCAATAAACCATACAGACACAGAGAACCGGTGTGATGCTTTATTGGTCTAAGTTGTGCACTGGGTACTGAACGTATACCTGACAATTGCCAGAATCTGCAGAGCGTCTGTTACTGACCTGTGGCCACAGCGTAAAACAACCATTCTCCTATATGAGAAGTAACTAACTGCACAGAGGCCACAAACTGCGGCTCCGGCTCGAGGCTGTGCCTCTATGGTACTAAACCACTAGAGGGCGCTGAGCTTCCAGAGAAAGCTCAGTGTAGCCTACGCCTGAGCATAAAGTTCCCAGCACTGGTGGATAACTTGGAGTCCAATGTCCCTACAACAATGGGGTGTAGTCTAATAATTTTTGGGAGTCAAAATTTTAGAATTTGAATGATGTATTTTTTTCTAGAAATTTAGATGGTGAAACTGAAAATCAAACAGGCTCAAACGAAGCGAGGGTAAAAGCTTCTAAAAGCTGAATTCGTATTTAGTTTATTTCAAGTTAAATATTTTCTGAATCTAAATGGCAGTTTTTTAGAAATTTCAATTCAGAACAACAAGATTACGTAAGTAGGGTCACGGGTGGTTAGTTGTCAAAAAAAAAAGTTTTTTGAAGTTTCTGAAGCCATTTATGAATATTTCTTCACCGTTTTGGGCTCATTTGAAAGCTTGATTCCTTGCGCGTGTTTTCTTTTTTTAAAATTGAATTTTGGTTCATGTGATGAATAGTTAATGGTGGATTTAGTGAGATACTTTTTTGTGACAACTAACAACCACCCCTGTTGTAAGTTGTCAAACACGCATTCATTATTGATAAAAAAAACTTACAATTCAATTTTCAAAAATTTTCAGAAAGAAAACACGTGAGAAGGACTAAACTTATAGATAAACCAAAGAACTTGAAAGAATATCCATAAACAACTTAAAAATTGACTGGTCATTCTTTGAATTTTTTTTTGCATAGGTAAATCGATCAATTCAACTTTTTATTCGTTTTATACAAATGAAAGGCAGAAAAAAAATGATTCAATAATGCAATAGATAATTTTCTGAAAATATTGTTCCACTTTGATGCATATTTTGGTAAACTGTCTCATTGACAACTAACAATATTCCCTTTTTTGACAACTAACAACTTCTCGTTTTTCATCATTGTACCAAAAAATTTTATTCATTTCAAAATTTTTTGTAATTGAACATGTGATTACTGAATCCGTGATAAAATTTCCTTTAAATTGATGTATAATTTATTTACTTTTGACAAATTTTTGATGTTTAAAAACGAAAAGTTCCAATTTAACATGTGTAACTTCGCACCTGTAAAATCACTTTTTTCAAAACTGTATCCCCAAAAAAATAAAAAGCTATATTGCCAATTTTGCATGTTGGAACATTAGTAGGTATAGCATGAAGTTATTATGAAGGTTTTGTGTGGATAGCGTTCATGTATCCTTTTAAAAACGCAATTTGACAACTAACAATTATTGACAACTAACCACCCGTGACCCTACATATTTTTAAAAATATGAAGTCAATTTTTCCTCCCTTGGAATTTTTTGAATTCAGTCAATTTTCAAACTTTCTTCAAAACAATGGAATAATTTTCTATAATTTTGCCATCATCATAAAATTAGCCAACTTTTAGTTAACTTTTCAATTGTTAAAAAAAAATTGACATGAGTTGTAAAAATGATGAAATTGTCTATTTTTGTAGTCAATTTTTGAATTTTTTTCTGAAAAGATGACTACAAAACAGAAAATTTCATCATTTTTGCAACTTAGGTAGATAAAATTTTCCAAAAAAATATAATTTTGAAAATCAAAATATTTGTTTTTTATTTTGAA
This sequence comes from Planococcus citri, assembly GCF_950023065.1. NCBI lineage: Eukaryota > Metazoa > Arthropoda > Insecta > Hemiptera > Pseudococcidae > Planococcus > Planococcus citri. The sequence goes on from NC_088681.1 coordinate 67,819,731, forward strand.
AAAACCTTGTAAAATCGAAAAATCATTAAATTTTTGGAGAATTCTCATAAAAATAGCGAAAAGTGTGAAAAAATGCTCCAAAGAAAATAAAAAACCACGTGAAATATGTATGAAAACCACCAAAACATGCAAAACTATGTGAAATGAAAAAGGACTCAAAATTCCGTAACTTTCCTGAAACGTAAAAGTATTTCATCACTTTTGAAAACCAAAGATCATGAAAAAAATATGGCCCTGTAGATTACACTCTCAGCTTTAAAAATAACCAATTCACGACAAAAAAAACATCACACGCGTTGTTTTCAAATTTCATCTGACTCACTTACACAGATACCTGAAAAATACCTCTATTTTTAAAACCCAGCCATAGATAAACATCTCGTTTTACACAAGCGTGTTCAACAAGTAGTCTAATTCAAGATCGGCGGAACCGTTACCGTTGTTTATTATCATTAAAAAGGCAATTCTTTTCAATACGCGAGTATAATAAATTGCGTGGCTTAATTTTCAAACCGTCGAGCACGTCTTTTTCCCCCCAGCTCATCACGAAATCAACAAAAGCAGGAAAAGGAAAACCTCGGTTGAAAAATGACTGACCGTCGCAAACGATTAGTATACCTACGTAAATTCATCGCGACGCAGAAAAAAAAAAAAAAGTAACAGACGTTTGGCAGAGAAGAGTAAATTCTCTTTTCAAGAAAAATACATAGAAAAGTCCATCTCGTCACTTTAAAATATATATTCGAATTGAAAACGTAAGTAATTCTCTTACCTCTGAAATAACACGCCAAAGCTCCGGCTACCGCCAGTAAAACAATCACGTTGATCACGATTTGCACAAATTGGAATTTTAATTCGCTTCTCGAAAGATACGAGGTACTTTTTTCGTTTCTAATTACCTGCCACACAGAAGAAAAAATAAATAAATAAATAAATATGGAAAACTAATCTTCTTAGAAAGGATTGAGAAAACTGATAAATCATTCAAAAAAGAAGAAAAACGGCCGCGAATCTCTTTTTAAATTAATACCCCGCGCTACCATTTATATGGACGGCTATAAATTCTATTAATATTTCCTTTTTATTGCACTTTTTTCCCGCTCTTTATTTGCTTTTTTTTCACAAAAAAAAAATTCTCAGTCAAAATAATTCCCTATAATGCTACGTGATATAGATACAATTACGAAATTTAAATCTCTTTATTTCGTTCTTTTTGAAAAATTTTCCATTTTTTTCAACGTAATAATCTGAGAAATTCCCAAGGTAAATTCAATCAGGATATTTATTTGCACGAAGATTTTCTCAGCAATGGAATAAAATAACGAATTGTGGGACGACTTTAATACACTCTTTGAATTTTTTTTTACTAATTCTGTCAAGTTCGATTCCCCCTCCCCCCTCCCTGCAGAAAAAAATACGTTTCGTATAACGATAAAAATACGTAATTTTTATACTACGAAGAGGAAAATAACGGTAAATAAAATAAAGAACAGGAAACGAGCACACAGTAGAGATAATTTAATTAGAATTGTAAAACGAAATAAGCAAAAGAATAAAAAAAATAGTGGAAATTTCAATTTCGGTAAATTTTTTAAAAGAAGATGAATGAAGGTCGTTAAAAAATTTTATTTCTTTTTCCGCCAACGAAAGGTTTCTCTCGAGCTGAATTTACGAACTATAGAATAGCTTCGAGTTTCGCTATCGTTGGTTTCTTTTTATCGTATAGAAAATCGATTTCGAAATAAAAACCTATTTTTTTCTCTCTCTTTTGCTCGATATACCAGTTAAATAAATTAAATAAATAGAAAGTATAGGTAGAAATACCATAATTTACCTTATGCTGATAGGGTAGATTGGCTCCTTGCTGATAATCGACGACAGTTTGGAGACCACCGGGCGTAGATTGGCTTTTAGTGAGATCAGGAGGCGATAGGTTTTTATTATCTTTAGGCATAGCGAATTCGTTAATATCGGAGAAAAGCTTATCGGTGATAAATTTACGTTTCGAGTGTCGATTGGTCGAGTGTGTTTTGACTTTGGGCAGCAAAGGACTCTCCAACGATCTAATTAGATAACTAGGAGAAGACGTTTGACTGATACCGCCATCGCTACAAGATAAAGTCGAGTCGTGTCTAACGGACATTTTCGATATGCTACCAAAATTGGGCGAATCTGCGTCATCGATGACTTGATTCGTGTACGTGTGAATCGGTGGAGGTATCTTCTTGCCACTTTTTCTCCTAACGCTGGAGAAAGTCTCGGCTGAATCGTCTGGATTCGAACTGGTAGGCGTTGATACCTTGGGGAACTTGAAGTAGCCTTCTTCGGCGGTGGACTTGTTTTGTAAATTGTTAAACAGGGCTGCATTTTGAAGCGGGGTCAAGGTCTTGACTTCGGTGAAAGCGTTACTTTGCAGTTTCTGTTGCGGATCGGTTCTTTGAGCCTGGAACTTGGCGCCGGTTTGATCACAGTTTTCTACTGGTTCTTTTGTTTCAGCAGCAGCGTTGGAGGTGGCAGCAGCGGTAGCGTTGGTTCGCGAGAATGAGCCTCGTTTCGATGTCGATTGGGGTGGAGGTGGTAATTTGACTGTAATGTTGCAGGTGGTGGTGGAGGTGGTGGAGGTGGTGGTTTTGGTGGTAGATGATGATGAAGGATCGCTTGTTGATACTGTTGAGGAAGATGATGATGATGATGGAATGATATTATTTGTTTTGGCGAATGTGCTGGCTGGTGGTGGGGTTTGGGGCGAAGGGCTGTCTTGTGATTTTCGGATGTTTTTACGTTCAGGTATGGCGGGTGCTTTTTGGACACGGGCTGGAACCGGAGGAGGTACCGGACTGATTTGCTGAAATCAGAAAACATAGGTACAAGTTATTAGTAAATATGTATAGGTGAGTTTTTTTCATTTTTGTTTATATTCTGATGGCATATGGATTAATTGTACCCGCTCCCGATCCTCCGGGATAACCTTTTTCTTAAAGGGTATATTCTAATGAATATTTTAAAGCCTACTTGCCAAAAAAAAAAGTTGGTCTTACCAATGTAATGGGGCTATTTTGATTGACAGGTCAGCCGAAATCACAGATTTTGCTTTCCAACATAGGACTTGCATGAAATTTTTTAGAATGAACTAAGCTGGATGAAGAGAGGAGCATGCAAAAATTCATCACCAGCCGAAATTTCAAGTGTTGAAGTGCAAGTTTCGATTTTTGGAAAATTTTTAAAAATCAAATTCAAACCAAAAATGAAAAAGAAATCATAATGTTTCCAAATTAACCTAAAAGTATGAAATTAGGCATAATGCCATATTTTCGACCTTGCTAAATCCACCAAAAACGATTTCAAGCCAGTTTGAGCAGTTTTGAAGTCTCCAGCAGATTTTTGAAATTTGAAATTTCCACAAAATTTCATCAAAAATGCAGTTGGAAAGCCGAAATTTATTCTGTAAACTAATTTCAATACGCTATGAAGTTGACTGCCGGTAAATTTCAAGTCGTTTTGGAGCCTCCAGCGATTTCCAAAAAATCACTGGAGGCTCCAGCATATTTATTAATGCTTGAAATTTCCATAAAATGTTACCAAACAGAGATGGAAATCTGAAATGCACTCTACTCTCCATTTTCAACACACCATCTAGTCGCTGCAGGTGAGTTCAAGTTATTTTGGAGCCTCCAGCAAATTTCTGAAGAAAATTGAAAGCTCCATGGGAGCTCTGAAATAGCCCAATAAAAATTACTCTTGAAACAGAACCTAGAAACCCACATGTGCTTCTTTGATCTTGAGAAGGCGTACAATCAAGTACAAAGGAAGAAGTTGTTCAAAATCCCGAGGAAAATCGAAGTGAATGAACCAATACGAGTAGTACTCTTAATTGCAGAAGTATACATGGATAATGTAATAAGGGTAAGATCTGGAAACATGTCAGAAGCAAAGAAGATAGGAAGAGGAGTAAGACAGGGATGCCCAATGTCATGTAGCCTGTTCAACGTCTACTTTGACCATTGACGACATGATTAAAGAATGGCTGAAAACCAAGCCAAAAGGACTACACATCAATGACACCCATGTCAATACCCTGCTATTCGCTGATGATCCTGTGGCCTTTGCTGACAACAAAGATGACTTGCAGAGAGCGATGTACTACAGCCTACAGAAAGTAGCAGATAAATACAGAATATGAATCTCGTTGTCAAAAACAAAGGTGATTGCCTTTGAGGGGGAAGAGCCAATACGCAGTAAAATTGTTATAAATGGACTGCCAGAAGAACAAGTCAGAAGCTTTGAATATCTTGGATGTGAGCTATCATATGAAGGAGAAGTTGACACACGACTTCAGATCAATAAATTCCTGAGAGTAAGCGGAGCGATAAACCGAGCCATTCCTCCAAGAAAAGGCAGAGCCGAAACTGGAATAAGAATCTACAATATGCTGGCAAGACCAATGCTGTTGTATGGAAGCAAAACATGGACGATGAGAAAATAATTAGTTTGGCGATTTTTACAAAAAATGAGATTTTTTGCTATTTTTGGCAAAAAAATCAAACTTTATCATTCACAACCGATTGGCAATTGAACAAACTGACTGATTTCTAGGTGAATCATTGTCGAACGAATTGATTCGTATAAATGGCTCGTTTGCGAACGAATCGATTCGTATAAGTGAGTCGTTCGCGAACGAATTGATTCATTTACTCAATTTTTGATAAATCATTCGCGAACGAATTGATTTTCATAGGTGACTCGTTCTCGAACGAATCGATTCATTTATTCCATTTTTGATGAATCATTCGCGAACGAGTTGATTCGTATAAGTGACTCGTTTGCGAACGAATCGATTCATTTACTCAATTTTTGGTGAATCATTCAAGAACGAATTGAATAATTTTTAGTGAATCATTCGCAAACAAATTGTTTTGTATAAGTGACTCGTTCGCGAACGAGTTGATTCTCATAAGTGACTCGTTCTCAAACGAATCGATTCATTTATTCAATTTTTGATGAATCATTCGCGAATGAGTGGATTCGTATAAGTGACTCGTTCGTGAACGAATTGATTCATTTACTCAATTTTTGATAAATCATTCGCGAACGAATCGATTCATTTATTCCATTTTTGATGAATCATTCGCGAACGAATTGATTCGTATAAGTGACTCGTTCGTGAACGAATCGATCCATTTACTCAATTTTTGGTGAATCATTCAAGAACGAATTGAATAATTTTTAGTGAATCGTTCGCAAACAAATTGTTTCGTATAAGTTACTCCTTCGTGAACGAATTGATTCATTTACTCAATTTTTGATGAATCATTCGCGAACGAATTGATTCGTATAGGTGACTCGTTCGTGAACGAATCGATTCATTTGCTCAATTTTTGGTGAATCATTCAAGAACGAATTGAATAATTTTTAGTGTATCGTTCGCAAACAAATTGTTTGTATAAGTGACTCGTTCGCGAACGAATTGATTAATTTATTCAATTTTTGATAAATCATTCGTGAACGAATTGATTCTTATAAGTGACTCGTTCTCGAACGAATCGATTCACTTATTCAATTTTTAATGCATCTTTCGCGAACGAGTTGATTCGTATAAGTGACTCGTTCGTGAACAAATTGATTCATTTACTCAATTTTTGATGAATCATTCGTGAACGAATTGATTCGTATAAGTGACTCGTTCGTGAACGAATCGATTCATTTGCTCAATTTTTGGTGAATCATTCAAGAACGAATGGGTCATTCCATGCCTAATTGGCGGATTTTTGAACGAGGGTTCTTCGATTTTTTTCAAAATTAGTCATTGTTTGATGACCTTTACACATGATCTGATTTTGAAAAAAATCGAAGAACCATCGTGCAAAAATCCGCCGATTTGGCATGGAATGATCCGAATTGAATAATTTTTAGTGTATCGTTCGTAAACAAATTGTTTTGTATAAGTGACTCGTTCGCGAACGAATTGATTGATTTATTCAATTTTTGATAAATCATTCGCGAACGAATTGATTCGTATAAGTGACCCGTTCGCGAATGAATCGATTCACTTATTCCATTTTTGATGAATCATTCGCGAACGAGTTGATTCGTACCAGTGACTCGTTCGTGAACGAATCGATTCATTTACTCAATTTTTGATGAATCATTCGCGAACGAATTGATTCATTTACTCAATTTTTGATAAATCATTCGCGAACGAATTGATTCATATAAGTGACTTGTTCGCGAAAGAATTGATTCGTATAAGTGACTCGTTCTCGAACGAATCGATTCATTTATTCAATTTTTGATGAATCATTCGCGAACGATTTGATTTGTATAAGTGACTCGTTTGTGAACGAATTGATTCATTTACTCAATTTGTGGTAAATCATTCGCGAACAAATTGATTCGTATAAGTGACCCGTTCGCGAACGAATTGATTCATATAAGTGATGTGTTCGCGAACGAATCCATTTGCTCAATTTTTGGGGAATCATTCAAGCGTAACGAATTGATTCATAAATTAAAGAATTGATCGATTCGTTGGCGAATGGTTCTTCCAAAAAATTGATCAATTCGTTCACGAATGATTCACCAAAAATTGAGGGTCGTGTTAGTACTTCATAGGAATCGTGCAGGCCTAGCGAGATTTCAAGTTTCTTCGAAATCGGTTCAGCCATTTTCTAGGTAAAGAGTTTTAAAAAAATTTTGAAAAAAAAATGTTGTAGCTCGATAAACTTGGAAGCTTTGAGCTTCTGGAACTTGATGACGATGATGAAATGTCCGGCTAGTGTAGCCAAGGGGTGAAATTTTAAAATTTATCAAAATCAGTTCAAAGATTCCTGATTTTTTTCATGACTTTAGTCAGGAATTTGCAAATTGGTCAAAAATTCAGTTTTGAACCCACACTCCTGGAATTTTGCGGTTACCACTTGAAACGGCTAAGAAAGTACCCGTCGACCAATAAACACCGACCAAAGTTATACGCCCAAAAGTTAATTTTTTGTCCATTCAGAGCAATTTGAAATTTTTGGATAAAATTAAAAAATAGCTGGAAGCTCCAGAATGGTCTCAAAATTAGATAAGAGGTGTAAATGTGTTGGAAGTTGAATTGAAGGAATTAGCTCAAGAAATTTACATTTTTTATGTAAACGTTCAAAAATAGCTTTCAAAACAGTTTTTTTGAACTTTTTTCAAATTTTCAAAAATTTGCTGAAAATCCAAAAATTAACTAAAGTAGCCTGCTTATTTGAAATTATGTTTATGGGGGCTTTAGAACATGCAGTTTTGATCTACTCGTACATACATGCATAGGTTTCGTTCAATTCGGAGCGTTTTGAATTCAAAAAAGTTTCTAGTTAGAAATGAGCTTTTTTATTCTCCAAATATCTAGGGGAGCAACTGGGTATCTAATTTATAGTTTACAGCCAGCAATTTGGATAGGGGGTGGGACTCCTTAACTTTTTAATTTACCAGCCATTACATTTCCTCTTTTCATTTTTTTCCCCGATTTTTTTGTTTTAAATAATAGTGCATTTCGAGGTGAACATCCGTTACTTCGTATAAACTACCCACATCTACGTTACTTTAAGTTAAATTTACCGTATTGTTGGGGCTGGTGGGTGGAAGTACCCAAGTGAATCTGTGTCAAATATAATTTCTTATAAAGCGACGTTGACATCAACACGTTACTGTATGTGATAGAACATTTCATAATCGCGCATCTAATAAAATTAATCGTCGCAGAGAAGCTCATTCGCTTTCTGTACACCTTAGCTATTCTCGTAAGTATATTTATAATCAAATAAACCATTAATGCGACACAATAGAACAACATGGTGGTATGGCCGGGCCGGAGCTTTTGAGGAAATCGCAGCAAAGGCAACACGACGACGACGATGCGAGAGAATCCCGAATCGGGCGAAAAGTCGAGATTCGAGAATTTCTATCGAGTATAATACAGATATAGGTACTCGAAGTATTTGGATGATATAAGTCTGCCTCTTGCGTTTCACCGTCTCAAGGCTGCAACTCGCAGTGGTGCGAAAGCAAAGCTAAACCGCAACGTACTGTCACCTCGGTAACCTTAATTTAAACCGAACGGTAAGCCAATTGAATAAATCCTATCTGTTGGACATTTTTGAAAAGCGCAATTTAAAGCCGAGCTCGAGCCGTAAGGTATTATAAGCTATATCTTGGCGACAATATAAAACGATTAAATTATGTAACTTTTTGCCTTGTTTTTCTCTTTCTTTTCGCGACGACGGCCACAACGGCCGCACACAAATCGCCTTCAGCCAAGGTAATTCGATGGAATGGAGACGATTTCTAAGGGAAGTGTTTTTTATGAGCTCAGCTCGTTGTGGAAACGATGGCTATAAATTAACTCGCTAAACTATGAGCCAACGAAATTTTCTCCTCAACTGCCACACAGGCAAGCAGTCTGCTAGCGTAAACCTTTTTTCTACAATTTGTTATAATTGCGCTACCGCGTGTACCTTACCTACGGCTACGCGGTTTAATATATATTTTTACCCGTCTCACCTCACGCGACGCAGCACTCGTCTCCTTTTACCTTGCGAAAACTTCCATTAACGACAAATTTTTCTTCTTTCAAGGTGAACGAGTGCGTTTTATGATATTTTTCTCGACCATTTTCAGGTAAATATAGATGCTCAGGTACTCGTCGTCGTTGTCGTCAAGCCCTAGGGACGATCACGTGAATTTGTTTACAGACAGAGGAGGGAAATTTTTTTTACATTTTGTCGTAAAATTTTTCCACCTAAAAAATAGCGAAAAGATAGAAAAAATTATTCGGCGTATTTTTTTACTTTCTCCCTCGAGCTCGAGCGTGTATTTTTATGAGTTTAACGACTCGCTGGGCTTTGTTAGAGAGTAGGTTTTTCCCCCTTTGTTTCTATTATTTTTCTAAAAATAAAAAAAAACTCGAAATCGTAGCATTTTCGTTCGTTAACTTATCTTTTTTTCTTTTCTGTTCTACTTCTACTCGTAATTCTTCTTCAAATTTAATTCTTCGCAATTCGAAAGCAAAAATATAGCATTATTTTTGGTCATTAAATGCGACAAATTCAGTGGTCGGGAGTCGAGAAGATGAAAAAAATGAAAGCTTAAAATCAGGGCCATACTACACATATAAAAAGTTCCTGATGGGATCAAAATTGTTTTCTGATAACGAAACCTTTTGAATTGACATCCTCAGATTTGAACAAATCCATAAAAAAGGGTCTTTCATATCGAATACTTATTTGATTTTTTTGTTTTTTTTTTTGAAACAAAAAATTATTTGAAAATTCACCTGTGAATTGGCCAAAAATGAACTTTGGGGTGTATAATTTTGGTCGGTGTTTATTGGTCGACGGATACCTTCTTAGTCGTCATAAGTGGTATAATCACAAAATTCCACGAGTGTTGGGTTCAAAACTGAATTTTTGACCGATTTGCAAATTCCTAAGTCATGAACAAAATCAGGAACCGCATTGAACCGATTTTGACAAAATTGAAAATTTTACCCCTTGGCTACCAGCCGGATGTTTCGCCATCATCATCAAGTTCCAAAGGCTCCAAGCTTCCAAGTTTATCGAGCAACAAAAATTTTTTAAAACTCATTAACTAGAAAATGGCTGAACCGCGATTTCGATGAAACTTGAAATCTCACCAAGCTTGCACGATCCCACACTAATACGACCCTCAATTTTTGGCGAATCATTCATGAACGAATTCATCATTTTTTTTTTTTTGAAAGGACCATTCGCCAACGAATCGATCAATTCTTTAATTTATGAATCAATTCGTTCGTGAATGTTTCACCAAAAATTGAGTAAATGAATCGATTCGTTTGCGAACGAATCACTTCTACAAAACAATTTGTTTGCAAATGATTCATCAAAAATTATTCAATACGTTTGTGAATGATTAACCAAAAATTGAGTAAATGAATCGATTCGTTCGCGAACGAGTCACCTATATGAATCAATTCGTTCGCGAATAATTTATCCAAAAATGAGTAAATGAATCGATTCGTTCGTGAACGAGTCACTTATACAAATCAATTCGTTCGCGAATGATTCATCAAAAATTGAGTAAATGAATCAATTCGCTCGCGAACGAGTCACATGTGCGAATCAATTCGTTCACGAACGAGTCACTTAAACGAATCAATTCGTTCGCGAATGATTCATCAAAAATTGAGTAAATGAATCAATTCGTTCGCGAACGAGTCACATGTACGAATCAATTCGTTCACGAACGAGTCACTTATACAAATCAATTCGTTCGCGAATAATTTATCCAAAAATGGGTAAATGAATCAATTCGTTCGCGAACGAGTCACATGTACGAATCAATTCGTTCGCGAATGATTCATCAAAAATTGAGTAAATGAATCCATTTGTTCGCGAACGAATCACATATACGAATCAATTCGTTCACGAACGAGTCACTTATACTAATCAGTACGTTCGCGAATGATTCATCAAAAATTGAGTAAATGAATCCATTCGTTCGCGAGCGAGTCATTTATACAAAAAATTTTGTTTGCGTATGATTCACTTAAAATTATTCGCTTTGTTCGCAAATGATTCATCAAAAATCGAGTAAATGAATCGATTCGTTCGTGAACGAGTCACTTATACAAATCAATTCGTTCGCGAATGATTCATCAAAAATTGAGTAAATGAATCCATTTGTTCGCAAACGAGTCATTTATACAAAAAAATTTCATAAATCGAGTAAATGAATCGATTCGTTCGCGAATTATTTATCAAAAATTGAGTAAATGAATCAATTTGTTCGCGAACGAATCACATGTACGAATCAATTCGTTCACGAACGAGTCACTTAAACGAATCAATTCGTTCGCGAATGATTCATCAAAAATTGAGTAAATAAATCGATTCGTTCACGAACGAGTCACTTATACAAATGAACTCGTTTGCGAATGATATATCAAAAATTGAGTAAAATTATCAATTCGTTCACGAACGAGTCACTTATACGAATCGATTCATTCGCAAACGAACCACTTATACGAATCAATTCGTTCGCGAATGATTTACCTATAAATCAATTAGTTTGTTCCATTGGCAATCGGTTGTGAATGATAAAAGTTTGATTTTTTTGCCCAAAAAAAGCAAAAAATCTCACTTTTTGTAAGAATTGCCAAAATACAAATATAATAAAAAATCTTTTCTTATTAAAAACAGTCGCTTTTTGCAAAAAATTATAATTTTTCTTAAAAAATTACCCAAACGCATCTATCGCTTTAAAAAAACAAAAACAAAAAGCCCGACGTTAAAAAAAATTGTCAGTCTTGCTTTTTGCCAAAAATTGTCAAAAATTTTCGCTTTTTCAAAAATCGACAGAGTTCTTCTTTTTTTTTTTTTTTTTTTTTGAAAAAAATGCCAAAAAAGTTCAATTTTTTAAATATCAAAAATTCTAGTTTTCTATTACTTATAATTCGTATACTTAATTGAAATATCTCTCCTTTTTAACTGAAATTGCCAAAAATTACTAAGAACGGTCGTTTTTTGTCTAAAACGAGTTTAAAAGTGCCACTTTCGAAAAAAAATTGCAAAATGTAATTTCTTTGCCAAAAATTGACGTTTTTTCCTAAAATGGACAATTTTTTCCTTTTTGAAAAAGTGGTATTTTTTCAGTCAAGTTGTCAGAAGATGATTTTCAGTTCTTTTTTTCAAAAATTATCCAAACCCAGCCCTGTTTTACCAGGAATTTGCCTAAGGTACGTATCTTTTTGTTGCCAATAATTCTCAAAAAGTTTCAAGCTATTTTGACTACCAAATACTGTAGCATTTACGCACAAAACACCCTCTCTGGAAAATTCCAATCGCATCGAGAAATTTAAAGGAATGTTCTGCGTATGCGGAAAATTTTTCGTTACATTGACCATTATTTTCTTAGATAAAGTGAATTCGAAAAATAAAAAATTCCTCGAATGATTATTTTTATCCTATTGAATTACGTATGTAGGACGACGAATACGTCGCTTTGTTGCATATAAATTATCTTCACGCATATGTCTTGTTGACAGAAACTGATTTTTTTTTAAATCGTCCCCAAAAGTATCATTTTTAGAAGAGTAGAAAATCAATACAAACGCGTGTCTTTTCAACAATATCGAACTACATACTATTAATCTTCTGTACCTATGTCAATTATGACGCATATTCTTAATTGCTCGAAGATACTTTGTGTATCAAAATCTCGAGTAGATTATTTGTTCGGATCAAAATGAAGATGAAACGATATCCACCTCGTAGATACTGTCTTATTTACTTTTTTGGCAAGTTGTAATTTTGAAAATCTCTCAGTTTTCCATTCGACGTGACGCAGTTTACGAATAAACTCGAGATAAACTTGAAAACTTTCGAAATACTTCTGACTTTACTCATATGTAGGCAAAATCATCGAGCGGAATTCCCCAGTAAAACGAGTATAGTAACTACTGTAAACGTTCAGCAAAAACTGATGGATTTTTTCCAATTTAACTTCAACTTTGCAAAATACTTAACCCTTTGACTCGAGTTAGACGACTACTCTTGTTTCATTCAAACGAAGTAATCTACGCAGCAGTGCTCATATTTCATAAAAGACACGATATATGGAGGAATAAAAGAAATACTCTTTTATCCGCCCGCACCTACCTTATAAAGAATTCAACATCGAGTTCAAGGTAACAAATTTGTTTACAATAATCCCTCAGAGGTTATACACGGTTAGAAATTTCACTCCTGTTATTCCATTCGATCTTCAAATAGAAAACTTTTCTATTTTTGATTCGATAAGTTAGTCGTTGGTATTGCCTCTGTCGCCCACATCTCAAAACTCAACGATTTAAGCCCCTCAAACAAAACGAAGAATACACGTAAAGGTAAATTTGACAAAATGTCGAAACATTTCGAGAAAGGTTGATTTTGCATTTTCGTAAAACCGAATCTCGAACGTCGAAAGAATAAAAGATATATGGAAAAAATGAAATAGAAAAAGCTCGATTAGAGCTTTTGACAATTCATGGTAAACAGATTAGGTTATTTTCGAACCGAAGACCTCCACAAAGACACCGATTACACGTGTTTACATTCGGGTAAATCTTCATCATCCAACTCCACAACCATAGTCAAAAGAAACAACAGCCGGATGAAGGAGTCGACGCATCGAATATTTAAAAGTTAGATTAACTCCGAAGCACGATAAAAAAAAGTCACGCAGCAATAAAACTTTATCGGTATATGGAACTGTTGACTCGATGAGATTGAGAACTCAGGTAGAATACTAAAAGAGAAATATCGGCGTAGTTTTCTTTGTAGATATTTTCCCTCCCCTCCTCCCGGTTCGTTTCTATACAGTGTTTTTATTTTTAGCACGGAATATCCTTCGCAAGCTATAGTGAGATGGAAAGAAGAGGCAAAGGATTGTGTATACGTTGCTTTTTTTTTCTCCTTCGTTTTTGATAAACTTATAGTCGCCTTCTTCCGCATATCACCACCTAGGACACCCTATCCTATAATCAGGCCAAGAAAGCAGACTACATTGTTGGCGCATCCAAGACAAATGTACCTTTATTATACAAGGCGGCGAAAGAAGATAATTTGGTCTTTATTTTTTAAAAATTGCACCCGTCGCGTATTGCACAAACATCCCGAGTTAAGCGTTTTATGTAGGGACAGGGTGTTTCGTAAATGATGACTCTTCTTCGCTAACCCCAGGAAGTAACGTATCGCGTCATAATTCACCCGTGTACTTTCTACATAAAAAAAATAAACATACAAGCTCGTCTGATTTACAAATTGTATAGGTAAGAGTCACAACGAGGTCTATAAAATCTCATTTTTATAGCCACAGCTTCACTTTACTTGGTACATATTTTAATCGAGGTTTTATGGGAGAAAGCGAATAGTTATGAACTTGACGAGCTTTGTGAATTCGTTGATGAGCCATGTAGAAAAAATGAGCGGATATTTGAACTTAAAGTTTATATGTAGAAACGTCTGTTGGTAGATTTTTGCCCATTTGATTTATGTTTCAACTTTGAAAAATGGACCAAGTTGAGCTCATGCAACAAATAAGGTGGCTATATAGTAGGTGATTTAAATCATGCAAAAGTCATGCCTTTGTCAAAAAAATTGAAAAAAAATATTAAAAAAAAATTATAGATAAACTTTGAAATTTAAATGAATCAATTTTTCATTTTTATTATTCATATACTTAAATGTAAATCTTGAATACCTATTATAAAAAAGAAAATTACGTCAATAATGTAGTAAAAAAGTTGAAAATTACAGTACTGGAACTTTTTAAATTTTTGAATAAAAATGACCAACATTTTGTTCACCGAGAATTTGGTATTTTTTTCAGTAACAGTTATTGATCATTACTTTTATGAAAAATTACCATTTTTTCACTAGAAATTGACATTTTTCACTAACAATATTACTTCATCTTTTTCCCACTGAAATTAAAATTTCTAATTTTTTAAAAAATCAATCATGATCAAATTCTCTCCCCCCCCCCCTTCCAACCCAAAAAATCGACACCTTTTCACCAACATTGATAATCGTTTTTTTTTCTCATAAAGTACTTATAGTCCAGTCAATTTAGCAAAATTTTCAGTCGAACCTCGAAAAAATTGAGGGAAAGCTGGATTTCACATTATTTGTTCAGATTGGTCTCTAAAACAACCCATCAAAAGTTGCACCCCGTAACTTGAAGGCTGCTCCCGCAAGAGGTCATTAACCTTTATAGATACAGGTTTTTCGGCTGTATCGCCGAAATGAAGGGTCCGAGAGGAAAAAAATGATTGAACTGAAATTTTTCCATGTCAAATTTCCTAAAAGCATCACCAGTTCAGTTAAAATAATATATTTTTCGATTTTTGGTGAATTTATAAAAATCAAATTTAGGCCAAAACTGAGAAAAAAAAAATCAAAATTTTACCAAATCGAGCTATAAAGCTGAAAAGGACATATCTACTCTATTCTCGACTAGCCAAATCGATTGGAAACGATTTCAAACGGTTTTGAGCAGTTCTGGAGCCTCCAGCACATTTTTGAAACTTGAAATTTCCACAAAATGTACTCAAAAGCAATTGGAAAGGTAAAATTTATTCTGTAAACTAATTTCAACATGCTAAGAAGTCGACTGCAAGTAGATTTCACGTTGTTTTGGAGCCTTCGGCAAGTTTTTGAAAATTACTAGAGCCTCCAGTAAATTTTTGAAAGTTGCAATTTCTACAAAATTTCATCAAAATGGAGTTGGAAAGCCAAAAGTTGATTCGGATAGACTTTATGGCATTTTTTGAAAAACAGAAGTTTCTAAAAATCTGCTGGAGATTCCAAAACAAATTAAAACTGCCTGCGATCCAACTCAGAATAGTGTCAAAAATGGAGCGGAGGCTCCAAAACGACTTGAAATCCACTTGCAGTCGACTCCCTAGCGTATTGAAATAAGTTTACAGAATGAATTTTAGCTTTCCAACAGCCACAAAATGACTCAATCCCACCAGCAGTAGACTTAATAACGTGTTTAAATTGGATTGCTGCGTAAGTTTCCGCTTTCCAACTTCATTTGATGAAATTTTGTGGAAATTTTAAGTTTCAAAAATCTGCTGGAGGCTGAAATCGTTTCCAATCGATTTGACGAGTCGAAAATAAGGTATGTCCCAAATTTCAGCTTTTAGCACAATTTGGTAAAATTTTGATTTTTTTCATTTTTGGCCTAAATTTGATACTTAAAAATTCACCAAGAATCGAAAAATATATTTTAACAGAACTGCTTATGCTTTTAGAAAATTTGACATGGAAAAATTTTAGTTCAATCACTTTTTTCCATCGCCGAAAAACCTGTATCTGTAAAGGTTAATGACCTCTTGCGGGGGTAGCCTTCAAGTTGCGGGGTGCAGCTTTTGATGGGTTGTCTTAGAGACCAATCCAAACAAATAATATAAAATTCAGCTTTCCTCCAATTTTTTCGAGGTTCGACTAAACATTTTGCTAAAATGACTGCACTACTACCGAAAATTGTCAATTTTTAATTTTTACTTGCCAAAAATATCCCCCTCTCCCGAAATGACCACACATTTTGTTCACCAATCGGTAATTTTGTCACCTAAAATTGTCGCCTTTTTCACTAAAATTGACACTTTTTCACAACTGGTTGTTTATAAAAATAAACATATTATTTTTTTCCTCAAAAAATGAATTTTTTTGATTTTCTTCTGAAAATACATAGTCACATTTTGTCCATCCAAAATTGTCACATTTTCACTAGAAAATAAATCATTCCCCCCCCCCCCATTGTCATTCTCTCCAAAAATTATAATTTTTATTTTATTGATAGACTATATTCTTTTGGAGAAATTTTTGCAAGAAATCACTATTTGTTCGAAATTCAAAAAACAAAAAAAATTACAATTTTTATTTGGGGGGGGGGGAGATTTAACGTTGTTTATTTTGATATTTTGTCAGGAGCAAAAGTCATCATGCATAACCATGATGATACACATTGGGAAAAGATTGGCTTTTTAGATCTGATCCAATCAATGTTCAGATTTGATTAGATCTAATCAGATTAAATTGGATTTGTGGAATGCTCGGATCTGATCAGGTCTTATCTCATATGATCTGATGAAAAAGGCCTTATCAGACCAATCCAGATTTGATCAATGCGACTGAACAGATCTAATCCGGTCATCAAATTGGATTCATGAAATGTGCAACTCTCATCTAATTTGATAAAATGTCTGATCAGACTAAGTCAGATCTAATCTTGTATGAACAAATAAAATCCGATCAAAACTTCGATCTGATTACATCTGGTCAGATTGGTCAGATTAAATTGGGCTCAAAAAACGCGCAGATTCGGTCTAATCTCATCTGATACAACCGGTCTGATTTGAGTGATCTTATCGATTCAGGTCTGATCTGGTCTGAACAGAACTAATCTGACCAAAATTTTAATTTGATTTGATCTGGTCAGATTAAATTGGATTTGTGTAATGTTCATGATATGATCAAGTCTGATCGCATCTTATCTGATGAAACAGATCTTAATAGGTATCAGACCAATTCAGATCCGAGCAGATCTGAACAGATTTAATTCGACTGAAACTTTGATTTGAGTACATCAGGTCGGAGAGGAAATCGAATTGAGGAATGCCCGGATATGATATGATGTGATGTGATGTAATCTGGTCTAATCTGATCAATACACGTGGATCTGATTAGAATTGATCAGATCAAACGAGGTCTATATAATCGGATCAGATCTGATGAAAGAGGTCTCATCAGACCAATTCTAATCTGATCAGGTCTGAACGGATCTACGGATAAAATTGGATTCAGAAAATGTGAAAATCTGATCTGATAAAACAGGTCTTATCGAACCAATTTAGATCTGATTAATCCTGAACAAATCTGGCTTGATCAAAATTTTAACCTGATTGGATCTGGTCGAATGAAACTTAATTTATAAAATGTGCGGATTTGATGTGACGTGATTGGATCAGTTCACAGATCTGATTATATCCGGAGAATTTGGTATAGCTGGATCAATTCTGATCTGATCGGGTCTGAACAGCTCTAATCTGATCAGAACTTTGGTCTGATCGAATCTGGTCAAATGGAATAATTTGATTTTAAAAATGTGCAGAGGCGATCTCATCTGACCAATTTAGATATGTTTCGGATGAAATTGGGTTTTGGAACTGATCAGATGTGATTTGATTTAATCAGATCCAATAATTTCTTCTAAGAGGTTATTTTACTGGACCATCTAAAAAAAAAAAAAAAAAAAAACTTTGAAAGTGGAGTTGAATCATAATTTTTTTTTAATTGCCAAATTTTCTAGAATTTTAGTTTGATTCTTCCAAGTGGCTTCAGAATATTTTAGCTTGCTCAAATGGAATGTAGAAGTTGTGTACTTCAAACTGAATAGATTCGGCTCACTCACTTCTTTCCCTTCAAAAACAGTTCAGTTCCAATCTGTCGTTTAAAAAAAAGAAGATTAGATATTGTTCCTCCACCTTATGAAACAAATCCCTCCCCCTATTTTGAATTCTGGAACTCGAAAATTACAATTTTTTGAACTATTAGGTGCCTGAGGAAAAAGCTACGAGGAAAGGTTAAAATAAAATTGTTTACCAATTCGACTATGATTTCTTAAGAATAATGAAATTGGGCCTCAAATGGAATCTCCCCTCCCCCTTCTCATAGAAGAAAAAATAAGAGATGGGAATTTATTTTCTCATGAAAACAAACCAAAGGTATGAAAATAATTAAACTCCTAGGAGGCTGCAAATCGATGTTTTCCATCAAATTTGAAGTCGCACTCCTGAACGTACTCGTAACGAATCGAATGAGGATGTTCATCACTTACGAAACACCCTGTATAAAACAAATCTCCATCCCCATCACCCTGAACTTCACTCAGCGCTCACTTCGGTCCGTATTACTCGTAATATTTATCAATTCGTTTACGCGCGCGATATTTTTAACAACGTTCAATTTTTCAAACGTACTCGCGCACGTAAAAAAAGGTGAAATTTTTTCAACTTTTTTTAAAAAACCGTATTCGGAATATTTTTCACGCGGTTAGAGCAAGCGCTTCGAGCATGATAAAAAGTTCTACGCAATTTTCAATTTCAAATTACCCTTCATTAACATCTGCTTTCTTAATCACCATTTTAATTTACAACCGAATTCTTTTCCATTTTCTTTCTTTTTGGGTGATTTTTTTTTGTATTTTTTGTTTTTTGGCTAAACGTTTATAGTACCACGTAGTTATATTACAAAGGAGGCGGACCCATCCAAAACTCGTTACTTTTTATGGAAAAAATAATGAATTTTTTCTCTTTGTATTATTCTTTCTTTCGCTCTGTCTGTGTTTGTGTGTGTGAGAGAGTTTTTATTAGTTTTTCGCTGTCTGTAGGTATACACGTAGTAGTCTTGGTAGACTCGAGAATTTCTCGGAATTGAGAAAAATTACTTTTACAAAAAATTTCCACTAGTAGGGAGGGAGGAAAAATTACAAATTCTTCGAGCCTGTTTATTTTATTTTCACTGTCTAAGATGTAAATCTCGTTTTTTTTCTACTTTTGCCAAAACGAAACGTTAGCTACGTGCAAATATTAAAATATTTTCGTTATTTAATCGGCGGAAAAGGAATGTAAGTCGGTGAGAAGGTGGCGCAGTGGTGCCACTGGCAAGGTTATATACTTATACCGACGAATTGGTTTTCTTATTTTATGAGATCATTGCTCTGTACCTAACGAACTGTGTATTTCTTAATTAACTTTTTCTGCTACCCTTTGATGAAATTTTTCCCAATGTATTTTCGTTCGTAATGTGCCACGTAAACAATTTATTCTCAAAGGCCAGGATTTAATGGAGGAAAAGCTGCGAGCTTTTTTTGACCTTTAATAAAGCCACCCGGACGAAATGAAATTTCCAAGTGTAATCTCAGCTTCGAATTCGTGTTTTGCTACAGATGAGATTGACACTGAAGTAGAGTCGTCGCTAGGGATAGAAATTTTCGAGTGGAAATTTTAATTTTCGAGTCGTTTTGGCGTCTAATTGTCGTGGGTGTTGAAATATCTCATTTGTGCTTTAACACCTTTGAAAACATAGTAAAAGATAATGGCCGTGAAAAGTTACATAAAAAACATTAATTAAAAAATTACGAATGTTGAAAAACAAATTTTTAACGAAAAAAAAAATGAAAAAACAAGAGCCTTATTCATACGAGTATTGGATGTAAAATTATTCCGAAAAAATCAGAAAAAAAAAAACAGAAAAATGAAATTTACTTTTAATTTCACTTTTCCGTAAAAAAAGGAGGCAGATACGCCAATTTTCAACTGCTCAGTATAACCATATTTTCATTGAGGACTGGGCTATTCTTCCCAAATCAGGTTGGGTATGAACTGAAACGACAAAACAACGATTTTTCCGAAAATCCTTCCTCCTTGAGAGCCCGTATCTCCCCTCCAGGGGCACCTCCGATTGAATGTTGAATCAAAATCGACAGTCTGGTGATATTTTGCCTGTAAATTTCAATCATACGCAAACACAGATGTTAATAGAATTGCATAACCAGTTCGCCGTAAATACACGATTTTCTTTCCTCCACGACTGAATATTCTTCATTAACTGAAACTGCGAGTAGAAATGATTTCAAGTGATTTTCAAGGTGATGATCACAATTCTCACCCTAATATTTCGAAGGGAACGGGGAGGGGACTTGTAGTTTTCACACATTTGTGATTTTTTTTTAGATCTGCCAAAATTTGCGAAGGCTCTCACTCGAGAATGGTTGAGGGGTTTCAAAGAGAATAAATAGCAACCTTACATTCTAAATCCATGATTAAAATTTGAAATGTTTGAAGCTCAACTTTCTCACTGGAAGCTCATTTTATTATGATGAAATCATAAGTTGAAAGCTTCCGTTTAAAAATTCAAAAAAATTACAAAAAATGTCTTTCGTTGCCCTTTTTTTGAACAAACTACTTATTTTCAAAGTAGCATCTCGACATCTTCGAGGGATGAAAGGATACCAAATTTTAGTAAAACTTTCTGCAAAAAAAAAAAAATTGAAAGTGATGTGGCGTATTTATTGTTGTTAATTCGAAGGCTAAAATGAGTTCGAATATATTGGCTTCTTTACTTATTCGATTCGATCCCCATTGATCTCATATCTTCTGTTTTCAGTACTTACTGTTGAAATACTGGGTTTTGAAGTTGTTTTTTTTTTTGTTGCAAGAATGACGATAAGGGTGGGGTTGAACGGAATCACGATTTTTGAAAAAAACCGTGGTCTGAAACCTCCATAACCAAAATTTCACCAGCTCAAATTGATTTTTAGATTTTTGGCGAATCTTTGAAAATCAAAGATAACCCTTTTCAACAATTTATGCTTTTTTCTGGAGGCTCCTGAACTGCTCGAATAGGTTTGAAACCGGTCCCAATTGATTTGGAAAGTCAAAAATAGGGTACTGCATCCCGAATTTCAGCTTTCCAGGTCAGTTTGGTGAAATTTTTATTTTTTTCATAATTTTTCAGCAGCAAATTTAATTTTTAAAAATTCACCAAAAATTGAAAAATTCATTTTAGCACCTTAAATTCCGGCGGATTATAGATTTTTGTATGTTCTTTCAATCTAGGTTTGCACTGTTCGAAAATTTTTGTGCGAGTTCGGATACCTCCCTTGTTATCCAAAAATTCAGATTCGAACTCACCCTCCCGGGGTTTTGTTGCAACTACCACTTCGGGCATACATCGCAAGCGCACATTGAATGAAAAAAAACACATCCCAAGCGCAAATGGGTTTATACATCATTAGCGCAAATGCATAAAAATTATGCATCGCTAGCGCAACAAAGAACATCGCTCTTTTTTAAGGGCCTGGCAAAATAAGAGCCTATGATGAAAGAAAAACAGTATTTTTTACTTCTCGAAACACTCATTTTCAAAAGCTGTTGCCCTAGCTTCGCTTCAAGATCAAGATGGAAATTTCTATAAAAAAAACATATTTTAAAGCCAAAAAATGAACTTCTTACAAAAAAATCGTTTTCATCCCTCTCAAAATATAAATTTTTAAGAGCTTTCGCCCTCACCTGGGCTGTTCTGTCTTCTTTTTCAAAATCAACTTCCTTCAAAAAAACATAATTTAAATTCTATAGTTTTGGGCCCTGCAACTGCCTAGGGGTTTGGGTCGTGGTGGACAATCCGTCTCACCTCCCCCCCTTTTCCCCCTCTTCCCACCCTGTTTAGACTTTGAGTGAAGCTATAATTATATTTAGATACATAAGGGTAATTCTCAGAAAAAGGTAAAAATCGTGTACATGGCAAATTTCTCAAAGGTTTTAGCATGAATTTTTTTTTTTTTTTTTGGTCCATTCAAGGATCATCCCCCACACATTTCACATATGGTATTGAAATTTTTAGCCCCTCCTTTCATTGGTGTACATTCGATTTTATACCCCAAATGTCCTTCGACTTGGCTGTCACACGCCATGTTTTTGAAAATGAATGTTATAAAGTGTCATGAACTTCATTTTTTGGGGGAAAAATTGGCACGTTCTCATTATCATAGAACACGACGGTCCATTATTGTGCAAATTGCAATTGGAATAAGTCCATAGGAAGCTGACATTTCACATTTGAAAACTGTCACACACTTTTTGCGCAAATTTTAGAGCAATTTTCAATTATTTTTGGTAGCTTCCCAATCCAATATTTTTTTCTGGTGAGTGGCTGCACTGGTTCACTGTCTTCATAAAAATGTTACCCCGCAATGTTATTCTCATAACCTACGCAATGGCTCGTTCTGATCGTACTTGTCTCTGAAAATATGATATGTATTTCGCAAAATTGGTGTCCTTCGGCTTGCCTTTTTATTTACCCTGATGAACCCGCCAAAAACAATAATTGAGAAAGGGAAGTTATTCTACATGATGAGTACACATTTATTACGTGTTAAAAATCGAATAATGTCCAGTAGGTAAGGCTAGAAACGAAAAAACGTAGAGATTGTCCTTTGGCTTGTCCAGCGCCCATTTGTCCTTCGACTTGGCCAAATTTCAGACAGCTGTACTTTTATCGCGCTAGTCGACATATTCCACGATAAAACAAGCAAAATTTGGCATTTTCTCCCTCCCCACACCTCACCTCTACCCCTACCATAAAAATAAGTCCAGATTCGAACTTTGCGGCCTGAAAAACATAAATTGACATATTACACGATAATATAAGCAAAATTTGACATTTTCCCCCTCTCCACGCCTCCCCCTCCACCTCTACATAAAAAATAACTCCAGATTCGAATTCTACGACCTCGAAAACATATCAATCGACATATTACACATCGATGAGGGTCGAATCCTAATTATCGCTGTTTTAGGGGGGCCGGGGTCCACAGTGGGGAGATTGAATTGAGGCCAACACTAGAACAGGGATCTAGGACACCTATACAAATGATTCCCACTTGAAATTTTCCAAAAAAAAATGATTTTTATTTTTCAAAATTATGCACATCAAAATTGACCTTTTTTCTGAGAATTACCCATAATCATGTTTATTCTAGTAACCCTTAATAGTCTAAGATTGTTTTTTATTTAATAATAAAATACCCCCACCGCCTGGTGCGGATTGGGGAAAAATTAAAAAAAAAAACACCTCAGTCGAATGGATACTTGATTAGCACTGACCAAAGTTACAGGTCCCAAATTTCATTTTTGGACCTTTTACAGCTTTTTGAAATTTCTGGAGAAAATTAGAAAATTTCTGGAGGGTCTAGAATGTTTAAAACCAATATTTTTTGATGTGTAGTAGTTGAATCGAAGGAAATATTCACATTGGTTCACTTTGCTCAAGAAAAAATATTCCATAAAAAATTAAAAAATCGTCTTTGAAATAGCTTGTTTGAATTTATAAAATTTTTAAAAATACATTAAAAATCTGAAAATGAACTTTAGCATATGAAATTTTGGTTACAGACTACAGGCAAGTCCATTTCAAAATTTTCCATTTAATACTTTTTCCAGCATCAAATTTAAGCCTTGCTTTAATTCAATCACTTCTGTCTCGTCAAGATATCCCTGTTCATAAACGAGGGAAAAAACTGCGTCAGAAACCGAAACAATACGTTTATATTTCGTTATGTTAATGTTAATAAAATAAATTTGAAAAAAAAACAACAGGAATAAGGCATTTGATTTAAACAGGAGTGTAAAACTTACGAAGAAAAATTTCCAACGTCCAACCTTGGCCAGCAAAAGTTCTTTTTCGCGACCTCCGCTATTCCTTAGGCCAATTCTTTCGACGAAAGACGTAGAAAATTTCTCAAAGTGGATTTTTTGCTTTGTTGAAGGAAGAAAAAAAACACGTCATAAAGACGAAGATAAGCCTGTATACGTAATTCATCTCGATAGAAAGCTCGAATCGAGTATAAAACAATTTGATCTCGACGTACAAACTCGATGATGAAAAGAATTTGCTTTCTGAATTCCGACGAAAGCGGTATCTGCGTCTCGCGTCGTAGTTGTCGTCACAGTATCGAGAAAATATCGAAAATGCAACAGCCTCATCGCTTATTAGGTTGTTTATCAAAAAGCGAACCGAATATCTTTTTAAATCTGGAATTTGGCACCGCCTTCGAGGAAATATTATGACATTCATAAAGACAGAATCATTCGACTCGAAAGTTACGCGAATTCATTTGGAAGGTAAAAAAATAAACATCGACCACTAGGTCTATAATATTTTGATATCTTTACTCTTTAGATATCATCGTCGAAAGGGGTTAAACCAGGTGAAAAATTTCAACCAAAATGAAACTTTACACGTACCGAGTAAGTTTACCTTGTGAAAGAGTCAAGGTAATAATAATAAAGCAACGATACGAGAGTGAGGTACAACATTCGTCTTGAATTTTGAATACCAAGTTTTGCAAAAGGTGTACCGTACCTAAAGTACGTGAAACGAGCCAACTAGAATTATTATTTGTTGAAGGAAAATATACTATACGAGTAGCCACGCAATTCTCCTTCTCGTACAGCTTTGTTATCCCTATTTTAGCAGTGTAAAAGAAAAAGGGCTTCCATTATTTTTTTTATTTTTATTTTTTTTTCACGACTCGTCTACTTTGTTACGATGTTATGATGTTAACGAGAAATTAATTTTGCTAAATGAGACCTTTTTCTTCTGGTGTGTTTTTGTTTTCGCTTCTTCTCAACTTGACCTAGATATTATCAACGGTCGACCTTGAAAAAAAGCCCATAAAAACACTGGAAATGAAACAAACACAGACATCAGACAATTCGACAAACATTGTAATAATTATTTCAAAATAGGTACCGAAGCATTGATCAAAGTTCATCTCACCTATATCGGTTCTGCGATATACTCGCGTAAGTTTTCCATATCTAAGTATATTATTTATCCCCATGCCTGTGCTCATTTCGATTCATCTCTAGTTTATATTCTGATCCAATAACTTTATAAAACCTCAACCCCCTACCCCTGCTGGCTGCTATTGCTACACAGCAGTATATTTTACCGCCGAGAGTAATTTAAATTAAAATCGAACCCGGCTGTAAGACGAGCGAGAATCTAATAGACATTATCTGCGGTACTGATAAGACCTCTACTTCATCCAGCTCCATCCTCTGGTATCTCTCGTTCTTATGGTCGACGTTTTAATTTAAATTGAAGACCCCGCGGCAAAAAGGGTTCAGCTGAAATTTTTATGATTCTGAGAAAATCGCAAAAAATGTGTACGCCCAAAGTATATCACATTAGGAGATGAAAACTGTACTAAAAGATAGTTTTTGTAATGACAATAACATTTAAGAAAAAAAAAAAAATTCAATACACCTCCTAGCAACTGCACGCTCAATGTGCAGCTGAACCCTTTTGCACCTTTTCTGAAAATCGAGTAGAAAGTTTTTATACGCGAATAAAAAATTATTTATGAGTCATTGAATGCATAACGTTTGATCAAAAAGGTATTACGATATCAAAATAATGAAAAATATCGAAAATCAGTACATTATGAATCACTACATTACAAAAATCAGGGATAGAAAGCTTTGTTCTTTTGAACTCATTTTAACACTCATTATACACAATATTTTTAATGATCATACTCCAACTACACAAAATTTGACCAACGATTATTTTTTCTTATCATGTTCACACAATTGTTTACAGTCGGGGGTAAAAAGGGTTCAGCTGCAATTTCAGCTGAACCCTTTTTACCCCCGACGGAAACAAAATGCCTCGAAACTCCGGTAGGATCGCTTCAATCGAACTTTGTGAGTATACCATTCGACGCGGAAGGTAATTTTACATCAGAATCCGTCATTACCTAGTAAATGTTAAAAACTGCAGCTGAACCCTTTTTGCCGCGGGGTCTTCAATTGCTTTCTCGATTTTTGGCTTTTATCGTTCGCCATCGCTGGGTCCACGCTTCTCAAAAATCTCCCGCAGTCTGACTCGTGTAACCAATCAACGTTTTGAAATTTATAAGAATTTTCCATTGTCTACAACATTCGCTCGTTCGAAAAATTATAATTAGTCTGTCCAAAAATTAATTTCGTACTCTTTTCAACCGTTTCCATTCCATCCAAAGTACATACTTATGTAATGAATATTATCCCAAACACTAATGAAAAGTAATAATACCTAACGACAAAAATTATGTTTTCCCAGACTTTTCGTACAACAGAATATTAAACATTTCAAATAATTCGGTCGTAAGACAAATAATGAATTAAAAAAAACAATCCCAACGTCTCTATATACCTTTGAACCCGATGAAAAAACTTATTTCTCGTATAATTATAACTTTTACGTTCAACAAACTTTATGAAAATTTCGGTAGATATGCTTTGTGTATAGTTTCATAATCACATCGGCGAAGGGGTCACAGAGGGGAGTTGGAGGATGTGGAAAAGTTATCTGAAATCATCGCCATGAAATAATGAAAGCGAAACTTGAAGATCTGATGAACTTTTGGTTACGAGTGGAAAACGATGTAGGTAACTACCTCGTGAAATGTTTAAATCATCAAACGAGTTTTTAGGTTTTTTTTTTTTTTCATTTTTTTATTTTTGTCAACTGTCCTTTTTTTTTTTTTTTGAAAATGGTTTATCTTATTTCGCTACCATTAAAATCATTTTCTGAAGAAGAGTTTGAGCTAAAGTAAGACGATGGTTTGAGCAAATTAAAATTTTTTGTAAGGAACTGATTTGAGTGAAATCGAAAGACGTGTAGTCGAATTGACATGGAATGACTTGCTTAATTGTTTAAACAATATGTAGGTATACAGACCTGCCTACAAAAATACCACCTAAAAAAATTATTTGACTTTGTGCCAAATTCATTAAAATTTTTCAGATATAATATGTATAATAATTGATCTTTTTTGATTTTATGAGTCTTGTTTCTAAAGTAAGTAGGTAATTTAATCTAAAATATTTGGAGATAGCCGCCCCCCCCCCAAAAAGTAAAAATGTAAATTTCCTTACCATCCATTTTTTTTGTTAAAAATTTCAAATTTTATTTTATTAGAGCTTCCAAAGAAACCACTGGAGCTGCTCGTTTCCAATTTGAACGGAAATTCGATTATCAGAAAGAGCGCTGTCTGAAACCCTTATAACAAAAATTTCATCTGATTTTCCGATTTTGGGCAATTTTTGAAAATCTAGTAGGTGATTATTTTTTAAAAATTTCAAAGGTGATAATTTTTTGAAATTTATTTTTTCAGAATGTAAGAAAGCTTTTACTTTTTACATGGTATGTTGAAATTTTAGATTCAGAAATAGGTAATTTAATAAGTAAGTAGGTACATATCTACATTACAAAACTAAAATTTTCGAAAATCATCGAAATTTGAATCATTTTTAATCCTAAACAATTTTATTTTGAATAAAATGGAAGTTTTTAAAGCAAGAAGAGTGAAAAAATCTTGATTGATGAAATTTTGTTTTGGAATATGTAAAGTAAAAATGTTCAAAGATCGCATCACATTTCAATTTTTATGCTACAGTATTCCACTTTTAACTGATAGCCCAGTCAATATGCAATTTGACCCAAACATAATTAAAAACAAAGGCTTTTTTGGTGAATATTGTCTAGGATGGTGTGCTGAATAACATACTAAAAGTCCCCGCCCCTACCCTACGAGCTAACCCCCCACAGTAGATCAGAGCTCCCCCAAAATCAGTTTTTCATCAAGAACTCCTGAAATATTGAATTTTGAGTAAAATGAGCCCAGTGATCATTTCATCTCCTCCCCAATACCTATCAAATGAGCTATCGACCAACTCCCTAACCTCAAGGGGGGTGGCGCTACGACCCCTCAAAGTGATGTGATTTCAATAATTTTACATTTTATGATTTGGAACTTGTAACCTGTTCTAATTGATAAAATGAAATCAAACTTGGGAAATGGGATTCTTTTGAGAGCTACAGTTGACCTCTGGAGTGGGGGAGGGTCAAAGTTGAAAATTACAGAATGGCCATTTTTTTGGAGGGGCATAACATGACCCCAAATGAATGAAAAGGGTCCAAAATCATACCATCGGACAGTACCCTATCTGTGATCAACATATCCAAATTTTAGCTTCCTAGATCATTCCCACTCTTTTTAAGATGGAAAAAACCGAAAATAGGGGCAAAATAAAGGGATTTTTAGCTTAATTCCGCTTTAAATGGGGTGGGGATGACCTAGGAAGCTGAAATTTGGATATGTTGATCTCAGATAAAGTACTGTCCGATGGTATGATTTTGGACCCTTTTCATTCATTTGGGGTCATGTTATGCCCCTCCAAAAAAATGGCCTTTCTGTAATTTTCAACTTTGACCCTCCCCACTCCAGAAGTCAACTCTAGCTCTCAAAAGAATCCCATTCCCAAAGTTTGACTTCATTTTATCAATTAGAACAGGTTACAAGTCCCAAATCATAAAATGTAAAATTATTGAAATCACGTCACTTTGAGGGGTCGTAGCGCCGCCCCCCTTGAGGCCAGGGAGTTGGTCGATAGCTCATTTGATAGGTATTGGGGAGGAGATGAAATGATCACTGGGCTCATTTTACTAAAAATTCAATATTTCAGGAGTTCTTGATGAAAAATTGATTTTGGTGGGCTCTGATCCACTGTGGGGGGGGGGGGGGTTAGCTCGTGGGGTAGGGGCGGGGACTTTTAGTATGTTATTCAGCACACCACGCTAGACAATATTCACCAAAAAAACCTTTGTTTGCAATTATGTTTGGGTTCGCCCATTTTTTTCTGCTATTAGCCTGGGCTATGACGTAGGCTATAAAATTGAGAATTATAAAAGGAAATATTTGAAAAAATTCCCAGCTCTTATTGAACATTTTAGTCGAACTCTCACTCAACTGGAAAATCTTTTTCAGTGATTTAAAATTTTGGAGTTTAAGTTGGATGAAATAATAATTCCAATGTAATTCCTTATGGAACCTTTGTTCTTTTGAACCTCACTCAAAAGGTTGATTGAGGCGAATCTCCCAACCCGACCCCACCCCTAAGCCAAATAATATAGGTAACTGTCTTTGCTCGTAATTCAATATTTTCTATCTCTATGGAGATTAGACCAAAAGTTTCGAAATTTTCACAGAAAATAGCCACTATATTATGGGTAGGTGAAGGTGCGATCATGTGGATTTTTTTGTTGGGGAGGGGGGAGAGAAAGTGAACATTTTGAAAAATTTTAGAAAAAAATGGAGAGGGGTCCATCACGATTGTTTTTAAATTTCATTTTTGAAGCTCAAAAATCGAACCACCCTGCTGAAAAAATTAGGTACATAAGAACGTCATTTTTTAAGGGTGTTTATACTTGTTTTAGACCATCAAAATCAATATTTCTGAAAAATTTAAATTTTGGGCAACGCATTGCCAATTTTCAATCCTCAAATATTGGTGACCAAAGATCGCATCATAAATCTTCTCAGATATAGTCTCTGAGATGCCTTATTATTTACACTCGTGAAAATTATTTTTGCGTTTTTCTGCTCCCACCTTCAAAGTTGCTGATTTTTTTTTGTTTTAATTCTCGTCAAAGAAACCCTCAACTTTGAAATCAAGTCGTGCCTGAAAACCAACCTCAAAAATTCTTATTTATCCAGGAATTTGTGATTCCTGCGTCAGAATTGTACCATGATTTCCTTTTCAAGGAATATCCTCCCCTCCTTAGCTGTGCTTCTAAACAATGCTCATTTCTTTGAATGAATTCGTTCTGTTCTCCTTGCCTCAAAAAATTGAAAAAAAAAAACAAAAAATTTGAAGACAGGAAAATTTACTTGAAATTTGTTCATTTCTGCTCACAATCTTTCTAGAGAACTCCCTTTTCAAGAAAATCCGTCTCCTTGGCCCTCCAAACAATTTTGTATAGGTACTTGTATAAAGTCCCTCAACAGTTGAAAAAGTTCTAGCAAAATCAAAAATTTAAAAATAACACCCTTTTCCAAGAAAAAACCTTCCTCGTCTCGATAGTTTATTTTAAGATAGGAGGGAGGTACAGGAAAATATTTTTCGCAGTACTAGAAGTTTTTTTTTCAGAAATAGTCGTTTAGAAAAATTCAAACACAAAAATGAACGTTTTCATTGTTTTTCATTTCATATTTTACGCACATAGAAGGTTTTCAAGGGGGGGGGGTCGGTCAATAAAAAATTTCTGAGCAACTTGGGCTTTATATAAGCAGCACTTCATCTTCGGAAACTGGAGAATTCGAAAATCCACGGAAGCTCCAGAACAGGTCGAAACCATCATATCATTACCAATCAATTCGGAAAGTAGAAAATTGAGCATAAAATTAAATTTCAATCTATAGGTAAATTTGTCAATTTCATCAAATTATGAATTTTTAATGGGAAACAGTACAAATTTCAAATTTAAAAAATTCTTCAAAAATCGAGGAATACATTTCAACAGCAAAATTTTGCGCTGGTGATGTATTGTAGGGCATCTTTTGATTTCCTTACATCTGTTTCAACAATTAAGTACTTAGGTACTTTTGTTCTGGTTGAGATACCTACCTCTTTTGAGTCGGTGGTTTTTGACCAAATTCAACCGGTACTCTTATTTTGAGTTGAAAGGGAAGGAAGATATGGTACCTCAAAGAGTGAGCATTTTCGAAAAAAATTGTGGTTTTTTCGCTTTGGTCCTTACCCAACCTGTTCTGGGAAGATTAGCCCAGTTCCAAAAGATAGTATGTATTTGAGATTCTGCGTCGATCTGTGTCAATGCCTCAGAGAGTTCAGAAAAATGGCCAAAAAACTTACAAATTTTTCGATTTGTTGAAGTTGGCAATAATGACCAGAAAATTGGCATCACCGCGTTCAAAATACATTTCCCCAATTTCAGGAATGATATCTTTCAATATTTTAGTCAAATTGATGCGAAATATTTGCGGAGAAAAAATTTTCAAAACACGAATTTATCAAAAAATAATAGCTCAGTCAATATGCAATTTGACCCAAACATAATTACAAACAAAGGTTTTTTTGGTGAATATTGTCTAGGGTGGTGTGCTGAATAACATGCTAAAAGTCCCCACCCCTACCTCACGAGCTACCCCTCCACAGTGTATCAAAGCCCCCTCAAAATCAGTTTTTCATCAAGAACTCCTGAAATATTGAATTTTGAGTAAAATGAGCCCAGTGATCATTTAATCTCCTCCCCAATACCTATCAAATGAGCTATCGATCAACTCCCTAGCCTTAAGGGGAGTGGCGCTACGACCCCTCAAAGTGACGTGATTTCAATAATTTTACATTTTATGATTTGGGACTTGTAACCTGTTCTAATTGATAAAATGAAGTCAAACTTGGGGAATGGGATTCTTTTGGGAGCTGAAGTTGACCTCTGGAGTGGGGAGGGTCAAAGTTGAAAATTACAGAAAGGTCATTTTTTTGGAGGGGCATAACATGACCCCAAATGGATGAAAAGGGTCCAAAATCATACCATCGGACAGTACCTTATCTGTGATCAACATATCCAAATTGCAGCTTCCTAAGTCATCCCCACTCTTTTTAAGGTTGAAAAAACCAAAAATAGGGGCAAAATAAGGGGATTTTTAGCTTAATTCCGCGTTAAATGGGGTGATTTCGCAACCCATCATGTTTAATATCAAGTTGCAAAATTATTCTTCAGAAACAAATCATCAGCCACAAATTACCAAACAATTGAAAAAAATTCCCATTTGTAGTAATAAGTAAATGAAAATACGTAATAATTAAGCATTTAAAAAAAATACAAAATGAATACGAAAAGTTGTATAAGATGCCAAAGTTCAATGAAGAGGAAAACTTGCTAAGCTGGTGTCAAACAAATTAACGATGTCTTTAAGTATTCCTTTCTCGTTTTTTTTTCTACCCCGAATGTCAATTTAAAAAGAAAGCTGAATAAGTTTCCCCGTAGAAATCCTTGACCTCGAGAGAAAAAAAAAATCAAAAATCCCAATACTAATAATTAAAAAAATGATAATTAATAGGAAATATGTACTTGAAAAATTTTGCTGACAGCGTTTTCACCACGAAGTAGGTACGTATTTCAAACCGAGTCAAATATTATTTTACAAAAGCGAGAGAACTCGGTATTATGAAAAAGTTGCAAAACTCGAAATTCACGTTTCTGATTATGCTAAGTCGAAGTGACAATTCAACGAACAGACTGAACAAACTGAAAGCCTTTATTACTTATAGGAAAAATAAAAGCCAAGGTGAAACAAACTTTTCGTAGGACGAGTATTTTCGCGAACTGGGTGAGAAAAAAAATAGAATCTCGACACGACTACAACGTTTAATTTTTCCGTTTCCGTCTCGCTAATTCGATAATATTTTCCTTTTTTGCCAAGGTTATGTACATCGCAGACCTAGTACGATGTGCTCGTATACTCAAAAATGTTAATAAAAAAAAAAGCTTACCTTTTTAAAATCACTTTCCGCATTACAGTTTCCGGATGAATGGCGTCTGGGGTTGGCGATAGGCGCCGGAACGTTGATTTTTGAAAACTGATCTCGATTCGTGTTACAATAGTATTCGACTTTATTCGGTAAGAAGAAATGCAACAGGGGTTGTTCCGATTGGTGCGTGTCGCTCGTGTACGCGATGCTGGCTGCTCTTTGCATTCTGTAAACAAAACAAACCTCGAGGTAATAAAACAAGGTGTTTTTCAGTCCAATAAACCGAACAGTCGTAAAAAAAAAGAATTAATTTTTGTAGCGTTATTTTGTCATCGATCAAGCCAACTTCGTGTATAGCCATGAGCTGCACATGCTGCGTCTTTATAAAGCGCGATAAACAAATCGAGTAAACAAGAGTTCATCGAATAATCGCTAAATTCCACACCGAGTCATATAAACCTATCTTTGGGCAATTTCATTATGAAAAACCGAGCCAAATATCACCTTTATTATCGAGTATACGTATGTTTGAACTGTTGCTACCCCACCTCTTCTGTTATTCTGGATTTCGAATGGGGTTTTAAATGAGCTGGGTTGGTTTTTCTTTTGACATAAAACGTAAGATTTTGGTATTTAGGCGAAATCAAGGTGAAAACAAATCGATAATGTTTTATTCCCATTAGGAGAAATTTTCAATTTTATTTAGCGATAAAGAATGAGAAATATATTGAAAAATTGCCAATTTATTTCAAGCGATTTTAAAACTTGAAATAATATGGAAATTTTTACTTATGTACAAGAAGCACTTTTGTTTCAAATTGCACTTTTTTTCATTCGGATTTCAAAACAACAATTTTTTGAAGCGATTCATCTCACGGGAAGGGAACCTAATACTTACAAGGGAATCTTTCGAACTGACACTCTCCGATTTGAACAAGACCGAGCTAGATGAACTTGATGCAAAAAAAAGTTCGAAACAAATCGTTCCAATTGAAATTTGAATAAGTACCTATGAACCATGATCGAGCTTTGGCAATTTTAGCAAAGCGCAGGACTTTTTGATAATTATTAGCAAAAAAGTTATAAGAACATTTTTACAATTTTTATCAAATTTTTTGGTAAAATGAATCGAGACTTTTAGGCAATTTTTGAGAAATGAGTTGGACATTTTAGAACTTTATACAAAAGAGCGAAAATTTTGGGCAAAAATCTAGACTTTTAGGCAACTTTTTTGGAAATAAGTCGGACATTTCGGAACTTTAGGTATACAAATAGTCCGGCATATGACAATAGGAGTAATTGCACCGAACCCCCCCGCCGATCCTCCGGGACAACTTTTTTCTTAAAGGGGACATCCTAAGGAAAATTTTAAAGCAAACTTGCCTGAAAAAAAGTTGGCCTTACTTACAAAATGGCGGCCATTTGATTGACAGGTCAGCCGAAATCGCAGATTTTGCGTTTCATCATAAGACTTGCACGAAATTTTTCAAATTTAACAAAGATAGATCGAAAGATCATGCAAAAATTTATCACCTGTCAAAATTTCAAGTACTAAAGTGCGTTTTTCGATTTTTGGTGAATTTTTGAAAATCCCATTTAGGTCAAAAATGAGGGAAAAAATCAAAATATTACCAAATTGACCAAGAAAGCTGAAATTTGGGATATACCCTATTTTCGACACGCCAAATCGATTGGAAACAGTTTCAACCCGTTTTGAGCAGTTCTGGAGCCTCCAGCAGATTTTTGAAACTCGAAATTCCCACAAAATTCCATCAAATTGGAGTTGTAAAGCTGAAATTTATTCTAAAAACTAATTTCAATACGCTACAAAGTACTGCAGGTGAATTTCAAGTCGTTTTGGAGCCTCCAGGGCCTTTTTGAAAATCCTGAAGCCTTTAGCAGATGTTTTAAACTTTAAATTTTCACAAAATTTCATCAAATGGAGATGGAAACCTGAAATTTACTCTACACTCCAATTTTAACCCCCTCTGAAGACGACTTCAGGTGCGTTCAAGTCATTTTAGAGCCTCCAGCGACTTTTTTGAAAATTACTGGAGCCCCCATTAGATTTCTGAAACTTTAAATTTCCCCAAAATTTCATCAAACTGAGATGGAGAGTCGAAATTTATTTTGCGAACTGATTTCAATACGCTACGAAGGTGACTGCTGACTGCCGATGGATTTCAAGTCGTTTTAGAGCCTCCATGCAGCGACTTTTTGAAAGGTTGTATAGCGTTTTTTTGGAAAATGAAAATCACTTAAAAGTAGCTGGAAGCTTCAAAACCATTTGAAACCACCATGTGATAAATTGATGTTGCGGGAATTTAAAGTTTTTAAAATCTACGGGAGGCTCCAGTAATTTTCAAAAAAGTCGCTGGAGGCTCTAAAATGACTTGAACGCACCTGAAGTCGTCTTCAGAGGGGGTTAAAATTGGAGTGTAGAGTAAATGTCAGCTTTACAACTCCAATTTGACTGCTATTGTCATATGCCGGACTAAAAAAAGCGAAAATTTTTCGCAAAAAAATGAGACGTTTAGACAATTTTGGCAAATCGTGGGACTATTTGCTATCTTTGGATGAACACGATATGATAAAAATTTTAACTCAAGGCCAGACTTTTCAGTTATTTTTAGTGAAACAGTGAAACTTTTTGTAACAATTTTCAGCAAAAAAGTGACTCTGGCAGTTAATTAAAGTAAAGGAAAAATTTTTCAGGTGCCTAAAAAAACGTTTCAGTAATTTTGGGCAAAAGTGATGCTTCAAGGTGAATTTTTTTCAAAAGAGACTTTTTCATAACTTTCTGAAAAAAACTAGTTTTATTAGGCACTTTTTGGGGGGAAAAATGAAAATTTCTCTAATTTGACAAACAATAAATTAAGATTTTTATAAGTCAGTCGTCAAATTTTCAGTTGAACCCCCTCTCGAACCTCCTCTTAAAAAACCTCCATATACTTTGGGTATACTTGGGCCAAATTATATTTATCCTGAGCCCACATGTTGTCTCTCGACAGCCCTGTCTTCAAAGTTTCCCATCCCCCCCCCGTCAGAATCTTCTCCTGTTTTTTCTTACGAGAGAACCTCTTGAGGTGTCACCCTCCGATTTGATCGGGACCACGATTTTTGGAAAGAGCACAGTCTAAAGCCTTTAAAACCAAATTTTGAGCTACACAACTTCAATTTTCAATTTTTGCGGCGAACGTTTGAAAATTAAAAATTGAATGTTTTTGGTGATTTATTTATTTTTATCATTTTTTTTTTTTAAATTCATACCCGCTTGATCAGTAAAAATGATCAAAATGAGTCCTAAAAATTAGTTCCCAAAATCCAAATTTCATCATTTCCAGTCATTCTGGAGCCTTCAGCGCAATTTTTTAATTTCTCCAGAATTTTGAATTTGCTCCAGAAGGCGTGAATATGAAGTTGGGCAGCTAAAAATCGAGTTGTGTGTTATACTCGACCTGTTTAACGAATTTATTCACATTTGAGCCGATTCTGGAGAGGACACCTCAAGAGTGGGTTTTTGACCAGCTTTTTTCATAATAAAAATATCAAAAAAATCAAAAGTTCTCCGTTTTCGAGGACATTTTTGAAATTTGTGCGAATCGCTGTATTTTGTCCAGAACTAACCCCCCCCACCAGGGCGAATTTTGCCCTTTCCAGCCATTCTAGAGCCTCCAGCGCGATTTTCCATTTTTCCAGAATTTTGAATTCGCTCCAAAAGGCGTGAAGATGAAGTTGGGCAGCTAAAAATCGAGTTGTATATTACACTCGACCTGTTTAATGAGTTTATCCACATTTGAACCGATTTTGGGAGGGACATCTTAAGGCGGTTCCCTTGTCAGATAAGTCTACTTGAATGCGAATTGTACAATTGATGAAATTTATTTTTGTTTGCTCCAAAATTTTAGAATTCCAAAGATGAGTTTTCAAACATTTCAATTTTGAAAATAAGAAACAAACAGGCTCGAGTAAAGCGAGGGCAAAAGCTTTTTTGGAGGTGTAAAAAATATTTTTTTCAATGTGAAAAGTGCATTTCTTGACTTGAATATTTCTTGAGATTTGAATAAATTTTTTAAAAGTTCAATTTGAAAAAAAAACACAAGGGCCCAAGCAAAGCGAGAGCAAAAGTTTTCAAAAATTTGTATTTTTGATTTGAATCTGAAAATCATCAGTGTAATTACAAAATTATCAAAAATCAGCAAAAATTGAGTAAATTTTTTGCAAAAATTCTTCAAAAACTTATTTATGTAAAAATATCGGAAAAAAGTTGAAAATTGCTCGATAAAGTTTATGTAAAATATCGTAAAATTCGCACAAAATTGTGAAAAAAATAGACACTCCCTCACCCCCTCGGAAGAGAATGAAGAACAAATTCATTCTAAATTTGAAAATATTTTCTACTAAAACTATTTCTTTTAATGCAAAAACTCCCTTCGGAGAGTGAAAAACGAAAGTAACTATGCAGGCAGGTACACTATTTCTAACTTGTCTCTCCGCTCTCCCCGGATTCAATAGAAGGTAGTTTCGAGCTATTTTTAGCAGTTGTAAGGCCTTCGATAAACATTTCGAAAACATGATTTCGGTGCCTATGAGGAAAAACTACAAATTTTCCAGGATCGATACCTATTTATTCAACGAGTTGTTTATTTTGAAGCTTTTTTCAAAAAAATAATTCGAAGAAGCATAAAACACAATAAGTATCTACTTGAGTATATAATTTTCCAATTTTTCGCAACACATCACTTTAACCTTCGAAAAAAATTTTTTTTTCGTCGTCGTCAGCATTTTCAATGCTACGTGCTACTTTTTAGTATTCTAACCATCTGCCTACGCTCTATTCACGAGCTTAAAATATAAATAAATTCCAAATTATACGTATTTTAAATACCATGCTTGAGAGAGAGAGAGACTTTGAAATAGTAAATTTGAGAAATTTGACAACCGCAGAAGCTAAATTTTGTGGCAGATCTTGGGCCAAGGCTTATTTTAAAATACGAAAATTGCTGGTATAAAAAGGCAAAAGAAAAAAGAAGGATTTACCATAAGTTCGGCTCGATGAATGGGCCACATGTACCTGCACAATGCGCAAGCTAAACACCTCAGTGGTCGTAATTCAAAATAATACGACGGATGTGAAATTGAATTTTTTGTTGGCGTTTAAAGCCGACCACAAATCCCAATTCTCGCGTTCGTACGAGTTGGGCAAAAATACGAATAATTCGATTAATATCCGCTTAACACATATTATAGTATAGAGGATTATTTCAAATCGAAACGCAAAAAATAACATTTCGTGGGCCAGCGAAGCGTGTAAAGATTGAAATTCGTAAAACGTTCGCGATACCAAAAACCACCTCGAAAAGAGCATTATGGAGAAGAGGAAGATGTGTGAGAGAAACAGAAATGAGAAAAAACTAAAAGGCGTTGGATGAAAAAAAAAAAAAGGTTTAAAATATTCGAAGGCGAAAATTCGTTCGTATCGAATGTGTGAGTGTGTGTGTTGTGTATATGATGCGAGTTTATTCTCTCACCTGGAATGTAATTAAATATACCTACGGCCTTTTTGATGTTTATTTTTCAACACTAAATTATACGTAATTGACTCGACACCTTTTGTTTTTCTTGCGCAAAAGGCTCAATCAAGCGGAAACATTACAAGCAGCAGATTTTTCATCATAAACGTGTATCTACCACCTACTCGTACCTACATGCACATGTGCGAATACAACGCTATAGCTCAATTTACTGTGGAATCAGAAAAAAAGAGCAAAAAAAAGTTCCCCTTTAGGTCGAATAAAAACTTTTCACGCAACACTGGTCTGTGAAAATTTTCCTTAATTAAATAAATAAACTATTAAAATTTAATTCGCTTAATCCATCATCTGAAGGGAAAAACTTTTAAAACTGGTTATACTTTTGTATAAATTTATCGTCTGGCTACACGTTCATTTTCTATCCCTTTTTCGCCTTCAATTTTTTTTTTTTTTTTTAATGCACGAGAAAGTATACGCGAACGTAAACAGGCAACGTTTTCAAGGTAAATTCGAATGAAATACAGCTTTTCCTATAGCTCGGATCGTTTACAGCTTTCGAGTAATTTATATGTCAATGTAGTCTTACTTCTTTAACAGATGTTTTCTACTCTTTCGTTCGTAAATTTTATCGACGCAATAATTTTTTTAAAACGTTTCCAAGACTCGATACCTTCGTTTCGCAGCGATTTTAAATTTACTACGGAATCGATTCGAAATTAATGATAAATTTGCCTCTGCTTTTCTCACTCGCGTTTTCATCCCTCGTGCATTATTTGTATACCCTTTTATGCATGCGTGTGTTCAGGCCCTTCCTTCTTCACTGTTTTCGAGCCCAAATGTCGCCTTGTTCGTATTGTAGTACTGGCACCAGATGTACGTGTAATGGGGTTCTAAATGGTCTATTTTTTTTTCAAAATAGAAATAAATTTGATGCCTTTTTTTTTGCGTAATGTAATGACGACGATATTTTTTAAAAATCGGTTTGCATCGGTTTCTGAAGCGATGTTGCCAAATGTAGCATTTTTTTGGTACCTGCGGATGGGTTCGAATAGGCGATGAAAATTGTAAAATAGAAAAAATCAACTACTCTGATTGACCTAGGTATTGATTTAGGAGAAAAAATGATTGAAAGATGATCTAAGATGAAATGGAAATTTGAACTTTTTTTTGAAACCTGAAATTTAGGTACATAAAATTCCACCAAATAAAATTGAAAAGTCGAAATTCACTCTGTATTTTAATTTCAACGTGCTGAGTCAACTGAAGATGCTTTCAAGTTGTCTTGGAGTCTCCAGTGATTTTCTAGAAATTCGAGTTTCCCAAAAAAAAAAAACATGTTGAAGTCAATATGGATGGATTTTGTTGTGTTTTTTGGAAGCCTGAAA
Source organism: Planococcus citri (assembly GCF_950023065.1). Classification (NCBI taxonomy): domain Eukaryota; kingdom Metazoa; phylum Arthropoda; class Insecta; order Hemiptera; family Pseudococcidae; genus Planococcus; species Planococcus citri. The sequence goes on from NC_088681.1 coordinate 67,859,090, forward strand.
TTTTCAGAAAGTCATTGGAGATTCAAAAATGACTGGATGAAACCATCTTTAGTCCTTTTCGTATGTTTAAATTGAGGTAAACAGTAAATTTTGGCTTCCCAGGTTCATTCGGTGAAAATATGTATCAAAAATTTTTTGGAGGCTCATAAACTGCTCAAAACAGATCGAAACCAATGGGCTGATTCAAATGGTCTCTCATTCTCACAGTCTATAAACCCATTGCATTCTTTTTTCTAGAAAGAACAAAATCGAATCTCCTTACCTCACTCTCAAAGGTAAAAACCTTGAATTCAAATCAAGTACAAAATTCCTTGGATTGATTTTTAACTATAAGCTCAAATGGACACCTCACTTTTATTCATTAAACAGAGCTTAATGAAAACCCTACATCTATTGAAAGTGATTAAAAATCTAAAATATAACCCTTCAAGATCCCTTTTACTTCAGTTAGGGGAAGCGTGTCTAAGATGGCACACCGTTCAAGATGCCATAGTGACGATTACTCGAAAACTACAAACTGTAAAAAAAAACTGTTTCGCTTAGAATGTTGTCAACACTGTAAACATTGAATCCAGGTATTTGACAAATTGTTAATAGCCGAAAATCAAAAAAAAAAAAATTACAAACAATATTTTGGGGGTTGTAAGAAAAAAGGAAAGTAATGAGCTAAATACCTAGTCATAATAATAACATCGCCTTATATGCTTCTAATATCACTCTGAAATTATCAACATGTTTGGCCAAGATGGCATAGCATTTTTTGTCCAAGATGGCATGGTACCAACAACATGGTATTTTCATAGAAATGTTAAAATTATGTTTCAATCAATTTTCGAAATATTTTCATAGGTATTTCATCTTTTGTACTTGAATTTCATAATAAAAACCACTTTTAATCGAGTTTTTCTTAATTTTTGAAATATTTTCATAGGTAAGGTAAGTGCAGCTAATTACGCCACGTTGGCAATTACACCACTACCACAGTTCTCATGGTAAACAGGTAGATGGCCCCATATGATGATTTTTAGGTGGTTGTACTGTTAAAGCCAAGGTAGGAAAACCAAAAAAGGCAAAAATATCACCGGACCTGACAATTTTCTGAGCTGTGGCTTGCTTTTTCATAAATTTGATGCCAAAAAAAAGTCATGTTAAATTGATCACAGTTTGGAAACGTGCTGTAAATTGTAATAAGGGCGAAAACAATTTTTGAAGATATGTTTCCTGTAGTAAATTTAACGCCGATCTTAGTGCTATAAACAAGTTTTTTGTCATTTCTCAAAGTAAGTATCAAAATGTTGAAATATACACAAAAAAACCAATGTTAAAAATTACACCACTTTAACAAAACTCTTTTAGGACTTTCACATATTTGACCAAAATGCTAAGAAATAATTTTTAGCGATGTTTTTATCAATAATGTTAAATAATTTTTTGAGGGGTGGGGAGAGAATGGCGAAATTACCTGCATATGTTGATGAATACACCACTTTGGTGAATAATTTTCAGAAATGGAGGGGTGGGATAGGGGGAGGGGTATTGGAAATTATTTTTTTTAGGGAAAGGTAGCCAATAAAATGCCAAAATGCTAAATGATTTTTACCAATGTTTTCATTGATTTTAAATAGTTTTTTGGGGTGGTGGCGTCATTACCTGCATGTGTTGATAATTACACCACTTTTGTGAATAATTTTCAGGAGGAGATGGGCGGTATTGGGGGAGGGGTAGGAAATTTTTTTTTGTGAAAGGTAGCCAATAAGATGTACTTTGAGATGGTTCATTCACATTTTTGCCAAAGATGCATTTTAACCCCCCTAAATGACCTCAAACCTTAACATGGCGCAATTAGCTGCACTTACCTTTTATTTCAGCTTTTGTGATTAAACCCCCTTTTAATCGAGTTTTTTTTTCTTTTTTGAAAAATTTTTATACATATGCCATCTTATCCATACCCCTGTCCAAGATTGCATATTTGGAACTTTTAAAAAAAAATGCAAATTACAGGTACTAGAAATAAGTTTAAAAACCAGGGGGAGGGAATTTGTAGCCAAATGTTCAAAGTTTCAGATATGTAGTTTATTCACTTTTTGGGATAATTCATTATAGCGCCCTCTAGATTGCAAAATGTGCAAAGTATGCCATCTTAGACACGTTTCCCCTTTGTAGATCTCTAATTAGAAGCAAAATAAAATATGGCTGCCCAGTTTATATGTATTAGTGCATCAGATAAAAACCTATCAATCCTTAAAGTAATACAAAATGCTGCCTTACGCCTATGTAAACTTATTTTAATTTCATATGATTGGAAAATGAGTAGTTTCCTAGACAGTTTTGTGGTTGGAAAATACGTCTTTAACGCATCTTGAAAGTAGCCATTTTTTAAAATTTCAGCATTTATTTTCCTCTCATATGAAATTAAAATAGTATACGCGACAGGATTGGACAGTAACACGATTAAATTGTGCGATTAAAGTCGCTCGGCTTTGCCTCGCTCCTTAAACTTCGCACTCGTTAATCGCATACTTTCCGCTCCTGTCACGTAATGTACTAAAACCTCACTTCCGAATATAATTAATTTCCTCTGTGGGAATTAATTTGACCAGAATTCAATCTATCTTTATCCCAGTACAAAAAAAATGAGTATCCATCTGATTTCATCAAAGAAAAATATGCTGAGATCATAGTAGAATATCATGAATTCATGTAATGCTTCACAGATGGTTCTAAAAATGAGTTTTGAACGTGCAGGCTATGCTTTTTCTATTGATAGTAAAATTATCAACTTCACAGATCACAAATATTCTTCTATTTTCAATTTAGAACTTTCTGCCATACTCCATTTCCTACAAAAGATCTCCCTAACAAAAAATTCCTGATTCAATCAGACTCGCTCTCTGCTCTTTTATCAATCCAAAACAAATTTTCTGAACATCAACTTGTTCATAAGATCCATCAAATCATTTATGAACTTCAGACTACTGACAAAATTATTAAGTTTATGTTTGTCCCAAGTAATGTAGGCATTGAAGGAAACTAGGTAGTAGATGAATCAGTTAAAACAGCTGTTATCCCCTCTAAAATTTTCTCTGTGACCCATGATGACGTTATTAATATCCTGAAAATCATCCAAAACTTCAATTGGCAAAACCTATGGAACTCAAAAACAAATCACAAACTGCAATTTACCCACAAAAAATCAATCCTCCCTTGGAAACACCTTAGTCGCCTAAATAGATCAGAAGAAATTATAATCACCCGCCTCCGAATTGGTCATGCCAAATTAACCCATAACCATTTTATGCATCAAAGCTCCTAAACCCACCTGTCAAATCTGTAATTCTGAAATAATCTCCACTCAACACCTTCTATTCTATTGACCTTCCCTGAAAACAAAACGCCAATCCTTAAACATTTCATACCTCAACCCTACAATTCCTGACAATATCAAACAGATGGGAAACATTCTTGAATTCATCAAAGAAATCAATCTCTCAAACCAAATCTAGACTAACCCCTCGAAACTGGGCGTAAAAATCCTGGCAATGTAAAAAAAAAAAAAAAGATCGAAACCATTACCAATCAATTTGGTGAGTCGAATTCAGGGTATGTATCTATACCCCAAATTTAAGATTTCTTGACCAGTTTGGTAAAATTTTGATTTTTTTCCTCAATATTACACCCCTAAATTTAATTTTCACAAATTCACAAACTGTTTCAAGAAAAAGTTCTTGCATTGTTTTTAAAATAATTTTTTTAAACTTAAATTTTCAAAAATTTGCCAAAAAACCAAAAATGAACTTGTTAAACAGTAGGAAAGGGGGAGTTGTGTTAGGACATGCTCTTTGGAACCCAGCTAGCTAGGTTTCGTTCAAAAGGTTCTCTTGCTAGATATAATCACTATATCACTAAACGTGAACTTTTTATTAGAGAACATTCCAAACATCGAGTTCAACATTCAAAGAAGCAAGGCCATGTCTCAGCTGCGATGGAAATTCCATTATTATAGAAATGGCCAAATACTTCATATTCGATATACAATAGAAAATAATACGCGATGAAGGAAAATATTGAAATTTTTCTCAAAATCCACGCAGTCAACAACGACAATAAAATGAAAAAGTTTCATATTGTAATTCTTTTTGACAAGATGGCGAAGTAATCACCCGTGAAACGAATTGAAAAAAAATTTAACTACGCATCAGAAAACATAAATGTAGTTTTAATTCGACGACGTACATTTGGAATTGAAAAAAAAAAGTAGAAACGTGGCTAGAAAAGTTCTCCTATATAGGTAGTATATTGACTCTTCGCGTATAATAAGTGTGTTCTTTTTTCAACCCTGCTACCTTTCGCTTTGCCTTATATAGTACAAATACTGACGACGATACCGCTGATAATATCACGATGGAATAATATGAGTAGATTTGAAAGTTTCACGTAAAGTTAAAAGATCACCTTAGCTGTTCGTAATGAAGCTGTATTTGTAAAAGTTGTGCTGGCTCAAAATCCTGTCATGTCACGTGACTCGAAAGTTGTTCGTGCAAAAAACAAACGTCGTGTTGCCGCCGCCGTCGTGTGCATTACTCTAAAAACAATCCCGATGTAATCCGCTCTTAATAGCTTTCCATACGATATGATAGCGAGCATTTTCAACTACCAACATTTGCAGATGGAGAGATACTCATACACAAAACGTGTAATCATGTGGTACTTTGCGATGATACGAACGCAACCGTAAGAATTTTATGGCAATTATCAGCTGAAAAATTGCCTTGGAAAAGATCAATTTTTTTTACGTATTTTACTACAGTATCTAAGTTACGTACGGATCGTAATAATACAGTAGTATTCGTATAAAAGGGAGAAAATTTAATAAGGCTTCAGCCTATCGACCTTGAATTTATTTTTTACAAATTGTGTTGTGCGGTACAAATGAGTGTCAGACGGGCTATATTGTGTATTCTAGTAATGCACAATTGACGGTGTTGAATTCTTTACTTCTGAAAATTTGGTCGCTGAAATCTTAGTACATTCTCTTTTGTCAGAGGCGGACCGGCCCCAAGACACCAAATGTTTAAACCAAAAATATAATCATACTATATTTTCACTTTCTCCAAACACGAATTTTCCAAAAATTAAAATTTTCAATTACCTATCACTATTATTCAAATTCTAAAATTGTGGAGCCAAAAAAACACTCATCACAAAAAAAAAACATTTTCTGAAATTTTTACGATGTTTTGAGCAATTTCCTGTCAAGTTTTGCTCAATTTCACTGAAAATTCATCAAATTCGGGTTGTTTTTAGCAGATCTTACGTCAATTGGCACAATGTTTACGACCGGGTGGGGGGGGGGGGGGATTTTGTTCAACTTTCACGATAGTGCGCAATTTCAAATACAGAGTATTTGTTCTTCGGTCTCCATGGGGGTAAAGTGTGCAGGGGGGGTGTAGATCTGAATTTCGAAAATGTCTGATATCAATACTCCAAAAGGTTCATACTGAAATTGTTTTTTTTTCAAATTTTTGTCAGAATTTAGGCTTGGGCCCACTCGAGGATTTGAATTTTTCAACGTGGATTCAGAAGGTCGTTATTGAGATGAAAAAATATATAATAACAACTCTTCTTTCGTGCCAAATTTCAAAATCATAGGCTGAGTTGAATTTTGGGAGGAGAAGAACCATCATCTTTGAGTGCAACACGGGCTTAAACTACTACGTAGCACCTCAAATCTTTCAACTTCACCGCATACATTTCGCATTAGTTGTTATTTCGTTCGAGAAATAATGAAAGTTCATTTCAAAACTTGAAGATAACAAATAAGGTCAAAAACACGCGAAAATCAGACCTGTTCGCAAATTCACACGAAAATAAAAAACCCTCCTCGAGTTAAGCACCGGGATTCTTCTACACATCAATTTATTCGATCGAGTGAGAAAACGCGTTATTCGTAAAAGAAAAGAGCTTACCTAACCTAAAAAAAAAGGAAAGAAAAAAAACACCAGAGATGGAAAAATTCATCGGCGAAAAGAGAGCAAGAAGATTTGGCGACGCAAAAAATATTAAATTGGCTAAAATTAATTTCGTTATCTTTACCACTTCAGTCGACTTTTGAGGATTTTGTTAACGAAGACGCTCGAATAAAGGAAAAATTTATTTATCGAGTAAAACCTTAAAGAACGTTTTAGGATATTGTAGCGTGGCAGAAAGGCAGCGACTACATAAAATAATGAATTCGTAAGGAAAAAGTACCTACATAAATTCGTTATGAAAAGTTGGTTTTGTTCAAAATTTTGCATTGGTCACTCTTGGGTTTGTTCCCCCTAAATTCAAAAAATACAATTTTCGTTTTCTGCAAAAACACTTATGGGAAAAACAACAGGCACAAGAAAGTCAAAATTTGAAGTAATTTTCTAAAAACTTTGAATCTTTGGCGATTGAAATACCAACAATTTCCAAAAAGTTGACCAAAAAGACAAAAAAAACTGAAATGAAGAATAATGATCAAATGATACTTGCCCAAAAGTAATAAAATTTTAGTAAAATTTGCCAAAAATGTCATAAAATATTACTGAAATTATGTTAATACGAAATTAATCCTAAAGGGAATAAAAATCACCAATAAATAAAGGATTTTAATTTTTTTTTAAATGAGTGAAAATCGACTGTAATGATCAAAAACTGAAAAATTTCAGTAAATTTGGCACTAATTTCATGAAAAAGTCTTGAAAGTACCTACGTCGCAATATCATTAAAGCACAAAAAAAATCATAAAAATCAAAAGACCGAACAAATAAGATTACTTTAATTGATGAAAGGTTCAATGATTTTGCTAAGGAATTGGTTAGGTGGCTCAATAGGTTCAACTCGGAATATGAGGCTTGTTTATGTTAGGTACCAAGTCCGAAATTGTTCAATTCGGGGTTGGTACAGCCAATTTTGTACCATCTCCGAACTGTCCGTACCAAGCGTGAATATTACTTTTTCATCGGACTTGGTTTGTACCATGCCCGGAGGGTCCGGACAAAGTGTTCGACTTGGTACAATTGTGTTGTGCAAAGTCCGAAATATAGTTTTATAATGAATGAATTCGAATTTTACACCCCTTTATACCACAAATATTGAACCAAATAAAAGGAAATTTAAAGATGACTCTAAAATACACCACCAGCAAAATTTTCAGGTGCTGAAATTCATTTGTTGATTTTTGGGGAATTTTTAAAGATTCAAATATTGCTATGCTCACTTCTCAAGAAAAAAATAAATAAAAAGATCAAATTGAGGTACTTACTAACTAAAATGCTGAAATTTGGTTTTTACTCTCTATTTTCAACTTCTCGAGTCGTGAAATTCTCGTACCTTACTCATTTGAAAACTATGCACTAAAACTTGGATTCCAAATTCTTTTCTTCATGGATTTTTCAAAGTCAAAATTTTACCAAATTGTCGTGAAAGGCTGAAATTTGGTTTGTATCATTTTTCTGCGTTAGTAGGTAGCTGATTTCTCTAGTAATTTTTTAAAAAATTAAAAAATTTTGGATTTTAAGAGATACAAAATGGTTTTGAAAAAATCAATTGAAAAGGTCATAAAGATCGATGGCTAATCCGGGTTTATGCTAAATTTTAATTATGCTTCAAAATTTGCTGCCAAGTTGCCTGTGCGTAAATACGGCCCTGTTCAAAACCACCACCAAACGACTCTGGAAGTTAAAAATAGAGAGTAAAAACCAAAACAGCATTTTAGTTAGTAAGCACATACCTCAATTTGATCTTTTTATTTTTTTTCTTGATAAGTGAGCATAGCAATATTTGAATCTTTAAAAATTCCCCAAAAATCAACAAATGAATTTCAGCACCTGAAAATTTTGCTGGTGGTGTATTTTAGAGTCATCTTTAAATTTCCTTTTATTTGGTTCAATATTTGTGGTATAAAAGGATGTAAAATTCGAATTCATTCATTATAAAACTATATTTCGGACTTTGCACAACACAATTGTACCAAGTCGAACACTTTGTCCGGACCCTCCGGGCATGGTACAAACCAAGTCCGATAAAAAAGTAATATTCATGCTTGGTCCGGACAGTTCGGAGATGGTACAAAATTGGCTGTACCAACCCCGAATTGTACAATTTCGGACTTGGTACCCAACATTTACATAGACTAGCAAAACTAACTGACTCAGACAGTGGCTAGTATCCCAATTAGGACTTAATATCGCACCTTGGGAGTAATAAGGTCACATCTCAAAAAAGTGAAATTTTACAGGAGAGTGATTTTCTTTTTTTTTAAAACTTGATTCATTATTTTTATCAACTTATAATTAATTGTGAGGAATGAATAGCTCCTCATTTTAAAGATCTGGTATCCTACCTTCATTTAGCATAAGAACACTTTGAAAAATGAAATCTTAAAGAGGAAATATTTCAATGTTTGGAAAACATTTTGAGTTATAACCTTTCATTAAAGTTGATGTGGAGGCGAAAGGAAGCGTCCAAAAAAATTTCATGATGTCAAAGTTGTAGAGAATTAAATTTCCAATCGACGTAATGTCGTTAGTTTTTTTCTAGAGTGCTTAGTTTTTGAGTATTTCTCAAAAAACTAAAATTTCATGATATGTGCAAATTCATTTTTCTGAAAAGTGATCAATTTAAAAAAAAATTTCCTTTTGGTACAAACGAATAAAAAATGCATTCCTTGTGACTATTTATAACTGACAAACATTCAAAACAATCAAAACTATTTGTTAACACTTTGTATGTACGAAATTTGCTCAAAAAGGGTGGAGTTTTTTGAGATGTACCCTGATAACTCCAAACAACTTGCAATGTTGTTGAGATTTTGAGTTAGGCCATTTGCGTTTTTTACAAGATCTAGATGATGTACCCAACTCAAAGTGTAATTTTTGGTTGAGGGGGGGGGGTCATACAAACCCCAAAAATGCAAAAACATCAAAATCAATTTTTTTTGAGATGTGACCTTATTACTCCCGAGGTGCGTATGGAATAGGTATTCTTCTCTTCTCCAAGTCGAGAGGTCACTCCCATGCTTTTTTATTTTATTCATTTTATGTAGAGTGACACTCCTTCCCTAGTTTTCCTTCTTTATACCTCGTTGATTCTACATATATAATTTTCCTTTGTTGGTCTGGCTAAGACTCCAGTAGGTTTTATGATTGGGAAGATGAGGGCGAGATCAGATAAGAGTTTAGCTTCGTGATGGGACTCGATTTTGATGTACGCTGTCACATATACTACAACTGTGATGTAACAGTGGGGCCTACATCCTTCCACACCATGTTTATTACGAGTATCTGGGCAGTGTCTGGTTCTGCTGCGGTTATGCTCTGGCTGTTTGGACCACACATTGATACGTGTGTTTACATCCAAAAGTGTTTCCTTTACTCTTAGACACTTGTATCCTTCCTTGTGCCAAATTAGTGGCTGATCTGCAACAGGGGCCTTCAGGGTGCTGGAACTCACTGTCCATCTATTCCATCTCAATTTTGACAACTCGTTGATTTACTTATTAATGTAAAGCAGACTACGACAAATATAAGAGTGCCTTGCCTAGTCCATGCCTGTGAATCCACATTGTGCTATATATAGGTACTGTTGAGCTATATTAGAGGAAAAGGTACAAATATGGACCCCCTCTAGCTTTTTGGCGTTAAGGGGTAGAAAAAATTACCATTTTTTTGTGTAAAAAAATTTTTTTTGGTTGAAAACTCACAGAGTTTGAAATTTAGAAAAGTGACATAACGTGGTACAAATATGGACCCCCTCAAAAAAAGAATAAAAATTTCAGAAAATTGTAAAAAAATTTATTTAAAGATGTTTTTTGATGCTTTGGACTTGTCTTCTTTTCTCAGTATTCTAAAAACCATTGAATCAAAATTAGTGATGGAAAAAAAATTTAGGGGTCCATATTTATACCCAATTACCCATGCAAAAAATTGGCTAAGTTGATGAAAAATGAAAAAAATCATGGTCTCATTTTTGACACTTTGGACTTGTCTTCTTTGTTAATAACACTTTTCTCGACATTCTAAAAATATTGAATCAAAATTAGGTAAAAAAATTTAGGGGTCCATATTTTATACCCATGCAAAAAATCGGCTCAGTTTTCAAAAAATGAAAAAAATTATGAAAATCAGTTGAAGTAAAGGCAAATATGAAAGTATATTTTGAAAGTACTCATTGTATAAGCTACTTACTTCGCTAATAATTTTTTTCCAAACTTTATTTGAATTTGATGAATCACTGAATGAAAAACTTATGAAAGACACCCAAGTATGCATGTGGATCCGAAATAAGTACTTGGATCATCAATACTACACTACTAGTATAATTTTTAGTACTCATCAGCATGACCGTGGCGCTAGTAGTTGTACACTAAGCCATTGGGGGGGGGGGTCCATAATTGTACCTTCTCCTCTACTATTTTACGTTGTAGGTATATCTACCATGCTTGAAACTAATAAACATGTCGAAGTGTTTCAGATACTCTTTTTTAGGTAATATTGTGCAATGGTGCCCTCCATAGCAGTACCAACAAACTTTCCCCTTCTGCCTGGAGGCAAGACACCGCTGGCTCCTGACCGTTCCATTCTAGTTTAAGATTGTATGTTTTTATATTTTTAATTAATTTTTAAAAAAATATAAAAAATTAATGTGGAAATGTATTAATCTGCCAGGGACGTGTGAAGGGGGGCTTTTTCAGACAGGCGTGTGTGGGGGTAGGGATTGCAACGTTTTGTGAGAGATCTTAGTAGGTACGAGTATCTTATATGTTTGCCAGGGTCACTTGCTTGAAGCTTGCTTCAACTACACCCCTTCCACAAAAAAAATCATAAAAATCAATGGATTTCTATCAATCTATAGCATTATATTTTAAATACTTCAGATATCTTTTTAAAAATGTCAAGATATTTAAATATATTTTAGGCAATTTCTGCAACGTTTCGCTCAATTTTATTGCAGTTCCGTCAATTTTTAGCCATTTTATTTATAAGTTGATTTTACAGTTTTTGTGATAATTTAACCAAGTTTTTCCAATTTCATTCATTTTAAATATTTATCCAACCAGTTACCAATTATTTTGAAATTTTGGGAATTTATCGGAAAGGTTTTGCTTTTTCAATTACTTTCATAAAATTTTTTAAAGTGCTTTTTGCAAAAATAAAAATTTTTAATTTATTTTTGCAATCTTTTAATCGTTTTGATCGTTTTAATACGTTTCAATGAAGTCTAGCGCGATTTCAACAAAAAATTCGTTTCAGGTTTTCTATTTTATCCCATTTTGAGCAGTCTTTAGAAATTACGATGACTAAAAAATATTTTTTGGAGTTTGGGGGAGGGGAGGAGAAGGGCAAGAACGTGTTCTAATGTTATTTTCGTGACGTGAGTTGTCACGATTTGTGCTATAAGAGAATACACCTGCTGAACTGAAAAATTCCTCTTTCACAATTCTAATAATACAGATTGGAAAATTATTGAGAAGTTTGCAGATATCTTAATGCGAGTAATCATTACACCCAATTATACAATAATAGAGTTTGATTGTTCCTACATCGAGTCGTTTGAAAATACAATTCAATTCGAAGTTAAAGTACCATACATTATAGTATCACTAAAGGTTTGAAATACATTGTGTAAGTATATTTCATATATGTGTAGACTATATATAATGTGTATTTAGACAATAACGTGTTTCGTACTCGTAGGAGATACGTTAGCAATCTACAAAGAAAAACTTTTCTTCGACTAATTGTACCTATTATTTGATTGTTGAAACGGAATCTGTTTTGGAGAAACTTACTTATGCGACATTTATACGCGATATAAATGTTTGAAATGTTGTCTAAGTTTACTTCGCAAGGATGAATTGAATCGACGGTGCGTTTTCAACCAGAATAGGAAATTTGCCGAAGGCATACTGATTTTTTTTACTACATAATATCCTACGCAAAATTTGTAGACCTATTTACTGAGGCAAATATAATTTAAATGACTTCTGTAAATTGAAAAGTATGTATAAAGAAAACGTCATCACTCGAAGGTCTACATTTTATACACGATGGAAAAAAAATAACCAGTCAATGAAAATCCCATTATTATAGTTCAACTAGCTATACACGGGAGAAGCAATGGTTTAAAATCGAGCAAAATTAAAAAATTTGTAAAAAAAAAATTACGTCTCAGTGTTTATTAATCACTGTTTTTTTTTGTCGACCATAAAAAAAGCTCGGACTATACGAACGTAATTAATTCGTTAAATTTTTGCGAGAATATTTGACAAAAATATACTATCAAGTTTATAAAACGATGGAAAGTTGGCTACGTACAAATGAAGTTAGCTTTGATAAACAGCGTGTTTTGAAACCGAAATAATTTGAAATTCAAATTTACCGACTGGCAAAAAATTCGTTCGCATTCGCGCTTTCCGAAGTAGAGAAATTAATAAAAGCGATGTAATTCGTACGACAAAACAACGTTGATAAAATCTTATTCATTCGAAATTGCGTTTTTTTTTTCGTATTTTTTGTCTTCATCATCATCGTCGTCGTTTTGGTTTTTGGTAGGAAAATACCACATTTATACAAAACACACGCCGCAATGAAAAAAAAAGCAAGAAAAATGGTAGGTACGAGTTCTTCCTCCGTGACAATATTTATCTTGGAGTTTTTTTTTCTGTCGTCGACAACCGAACACATGATGCCAATTTTAATATGACACACTTGTTGGATTTGGCATCAATGAGAGAGAGGATCATCGTTGAAGAGATGGATTAGTTGCGGGTATAGTACATAGTAGTAGGTATTTTTATCACGCTTACAGACATTTGTAAATATTATGGATCGAACCTTTCGACGTGGAAGCTTTTTGCGTAGGTATTGCTGCGGTACATTCATAAAATAAATTCTCGCATCATTGCCCTATTGTAGTATGAATTTTGCACTTGACATTGTCGATTCATTTAATTACCGAGAGTAACGCGTTTCAAACTCTCTTCCAGCTCCACTCAGTAGTTAATATAAGGATAAAAAAGAGCTCGAGTGTGCGAAAGAATTGGAAAAACATGAGACAAAAAATTACTTTAATGAAAGCGAGATATTGTCACGTTTCTTGAAACATGGGCTGTACGAATATAGAGAGGCCAACATCCTATTGCGATCGTTTTCTATAAAATTACAAAAAATCGATAGAATTTTAAGAAAAATATATTTAAACCCTTCAAAATAGCTTTAAAGCGTGATACAAATTATTGATTAATTTTTAATTTAGCTTGAAAATCTTCAAAAAAATTGTTGAGAATCAGTGAAATTCAACAAAATTTTTCATAAACTAATGAAAATGTGAAAAATTTATGGAAATGGCTAAAAGTAGGCCATAAATACTTAAGCATGAACAAAATTTTGCAAAAAAAAGTCTGATAAATGAAAAATTATTGAAAATATTTTGAAAATCGTCAAAAAAAATAGTCGAAAATCAGTGAAATTCAACAAAATTTTTCATAAACTAATGAAAATGTGAAAAATTGATGGAAGTGGCTGAAAGTAGGCAATAAATACCTAAGCATGAACAAACTTTTGCAAAAAAAGTCTGAAAAATGAAAAATTATTGAAAATAGCTATACTTAAGATAAAAAAATATCCAATATTTGCGTGTGCCTGAATAAGGAAAATGTTGTGTAAAATTGTAAAATCAACGAGAAAATCACAGAAAATTACCAAAAAATAAAATTGATAAAAATCTGGTAAAATTACGCAAAATTTACCAAAAATGACACAGGCAGGGAACACATTTGTAAAAAATCGTATTGAGAAGTCCCTCATGTTCTGCAAAAATGAGCAAAATCCAAAACCCCCAAAAAATGTAATAATTCAACTTTACATTTTGGATTTAGTGCTCGACAAATTTAACTCCCTCATCCCCCCACCACTCTAAGAGGATGAGAAAGTGAAACTTGAGTGCTGACTTGAAAAATAAGAAAAAACAAAAAAATAATTCTCACCCCCCCCCCTCACTACCTTACAGGATGAGAAAGTGAAACTTGAGCGTTCACTTGAAGAATAAGAAAGCATAAAAAATTATTCTGATCCTTGAATTTGGTCCATTTTCTTGAGAAAAGTACTATTTAATAGCTTCATATAACTCCCGTCTTCTATAAAAAAGTAAAGCTTTAGCTACCCCCCCCCCCTCCACAACCCCTTCAAAAAAACGGCTAAAATTGAAAAAGTCGACATTTTCATGTCGCTTACATTCTGATCTTTAAATTTTGTGACTTTTGTCAGAAAAGAACCACCAGCTATTTTGATATTTTTGGCTCTCTAATTTCCCCTGGATGGTAAAAAAAGGAACTTTAGCCCTTCTAAATTTCTAAAAATGATTGAATACCTATCACTCACTGAGTTATGAACATTTGAATATACCTAGAGAAATTCTGACACAAAAACTTGAAAATTCAAAAAGAATTTAGGTACTGAGTTTCATTATGTAGAGACAGATTGTGCTGTATTTTCAGTCGTGTAAGCAATAGAAATTTGTTCTGCCAATAGTCAACATACTAAATATAGTTCCATAATATGACCTCTAGCAGGTTAATTCTCTTAGAGCCAGTAGCACAATGCAGGTTTAAATTTTGGTTTAGCTGAACTTAGTTTAAATCTTGAACCAGGTTCAACTTCTGTAGCGTTGCACAACATTGGTTCAGGTTTAGACTAACTAAACCTTCGATTAACGCGTCATTCAACCAAATTTTGTCGCAATTATTGTTGGCTATGTCCGTAATATCACTGATATCAATGTTTTGGAGTGATTTTTGATTACATATTTTTAATGATTAGAAATATCTTACAATTGGAAACAAAGTTCTAATTTTTGAATAAATTAAAAAAAATAAATATTCTCGAACATATAGTTGACTAGATTTAATTTTTTGCTGCAGGAAATTAATTTGTTTGAGGTAAAATGTCCAATTTTGAACAATAGTCATCAAATTTTTCAGTATGGTGGTGATGTGATTCGAAATTTTACATTCTACAATATTATTCTTGTTTTTTGTCATCAATGTAAGTAATTATACTCGAAAGTTGGTATTATTTGAAGTTATATCAGTTTCCATTTGCAAAATAATCAGTAATCACACAACTTGAAACAACCAATAAACACGCGCCGATTTGTTAATCCTAGGTTAACCTCCGAAAATTGAGGAGTTAAGTAAAACCTGGTTTAAGCTGCAAAAAAAGTTTAATCGTCCATTGCGCTACACTGCATTTCAGTTAAACCAGAGTTAACCTACAACTCTGGTTTAAACCTGCATTGTGCTACTGGCCCTTAGAACTTCGCTTTGTGTTGAAAGAGAAACGCTAGAGAAACCAGTCATTTGGCGACTCCCAATGAGATAACATTGGTATATCGGTGTTCTGGAGATGAGATAGGCTAGTACCTATTCTCATATTTGCGTAAATCTAGTTATCCAAACTAGTTGCGTAAGACCAGTCGTATTTCGAAATATGAACTGGTGAAGCAATTAGTCGGGGGGCCCGCACAAGGATCACATGCACCCCCCTGCCGATTCTCCGGGACAACTTTTTTCTTAAAGGGGAAGTCCTAAGGAACATTTCTAGCCCTTGTCCTCAAAAAAAAAGTGGCCCTACTTACAAAATGGCGGCCATTTTGATTGACAGGTCAGCCGAAATCGCAGGTTTTGCGTTCCAACATAGGACTTTCACGGAATTTTTTAAACGGTACAAAGGTAGATCGAAAGAGCAGGCAAAAATTCATCACCTGTCAAAATTTCAAGTGCTAAAGTGCCTTTTTCGATTTTTGGTGAATTTTCAAAAATCAAATGTTGGCCAAAATGTGAGAAAAAAATCAAAATTTTACCAAATTGACCTAGAAATCTGAAATTTGAGATATGTCCTATTTTCGACCTGCCAAATCGATTGGAAACTGTTTCAAACCGTTTTGAGCAGTTCTGGAGCCTCCAGCAGATTTTTGAAACTCGAAATTCTCTCAAAATTTCATCAAAATGGAGTTGGAAAGCCGAAATTCATTCTGCAAACTAATTTCAATACGCTATGAAGTCGACTGCAGGTGATTTTCAAGTCGTTTTGGAGCCTCCAGCGATTTTTTGAAAATTACTGGAGACTACAGCAGATTTTTGAAACTCGAAATTCTCACAAAATTTCATCACACGGAGTTGGAAAGCCGAAATTCATTTTACAAACTAATTTTAATACGCTATGAAGTCGACTGCAGGTAATTTTCAAGTCGTTTTGGAGCTTCCAGCAATTTTTTGAAAATTACTGGGGCGTCCAGTAGATTTTTGAAACTTGAAATTTCCCCAAAATTTCATCAAATAGGGTTAGCAAGTCGAAATTTACTCTGCAAACTAAAGGGGGAGAGGGGCTTCATACAAGAAGATGAACAAGAAAGGCATGTTTCGAAAAATCCCGATTAATATCAACAAATTTTCAACAACATTTTACAGATATTAATTTTTCATTTTTAGTGTGCGTAGCACACTATTGGTTTCGCTTTGAGAAATGAAATTTCATTATACATGAATGTTCTCTTAAACTATCCAACCGTTTTTTGTACCTATTGGACACCATTTGAGAATCATTAAGGCGGAGGGAATAGATTATTTTTCATTCAATTCGGATGGGTAATTGCTGAGTAATTGCAATTTTAGTTCATTATTTTAATGCATAAATTCCTAAAAAAGGAGAAAGGGGACTTGTAAACCACCTGCCGCTCATTGTACCCTGCTATACCCCCAGCCTTATCCTTTCATCATTTTATAAACAGCTGCGTTGCATTGTACCCTGTTACACCCCCAGTCTGCCAGCTGTGTATTTCAAGTGGGAGTGGCTTGGTGGGGTGTTTACCAAACAAATATATTATTTTAATGCCGTAACCCTCGTAGTGAAGTGGTGGCTGAGTGGATAGGGCATGTAGGTAGGAATAGGAAATTTAGGGACCCAGGTTCGAATCCCCGTGAGGTAAGTAGGTAGGTGACAGATTTTTCATAGGAAAATCGGATAGGTAAATGCTTTGGAGTTTACTACCTACGTAGTACATGATAATGGGGCAAAAATAATGCTGAAATTGAGTTATGAATTCTGATGTCATTTGCTAACTAAAAATTCATTTCATTAATTTTTTGTCTACCTATAGCCATAAGTATAGAAAGAATTACCTTGACATGAATAATTTTTAACTTTTTACTTATAATTTAAAAATTACTTCAAAATGAGTAATTAAACTAATTTTTGTACAATTGAAACATGAAATTTTTATTATCATGATTTAGTAAAAATTATTAAAACAAAATGATTTTTACTATTGGTACCTATAGCAAAATTTATTAAAATGATAATTTTTACTAAATGATTACAGTAAAAATTATTAAATGGGATCTGGTACTTAATTGTGCTAAATACCAGTATTTAGTTAAATTTTTTTGTAAAAATTACCCATATTTTTTTTCGTGTAATTTAGAGGCAATTCAAATTCTTAACATATTTTATAAGATTTAATTCTTAATTTAGAATAAAAAGCAAGTTCTGAAAGTTGGTTTGAAAATTTATAAATTTGAAGACAATGGAAATTCTAAAAAAAAATAGTATGAAAATTTGTATTTAGAGACGCTGAGAATTCCAAAAATTGATTAAAAGTTCTGTAAGTTGCAGATAATGTGAACTTGAAAATTATATAAAATAAGTATTGTAATATTTATGTACAAGATGAGAATTCTGAAAAATTGGAGGCAATGTAAATTCCAAAAATTGAGTAAACGTTTTACAATTTGTGAACAATATGAACTTGAAAATTGAATTTGAAATTTTTTAATTTAAAGACAATACGAATTCTGAAAAATTATTCAAAATTTGACTATTTAGAGGCAGTGTGAATTCTAAAAATTGATTGCAAATTTCCTAACTCAGCAGCAATGCAAAATTCTGAAAATTTATTGAAAACTTTATGAAATTGTAGCGATGGGGAATTCGGGAAATTGATTTGAAATTTTGTAAATTTTAAAACAATGCAAACTATGAAAAACAACTAGAAATTTCTTAATTTAGAAGCAATACAAGCTTATAAATTATTCTGAAATACCTATTGTAATTTGGAAAATATGAAAACACCGAAAAACAATTATTATTTTGAAGCAGTGAGAGTTTCAAAAATTCTCATTACTGTGACATGGTTGATTCACTTATGCACTACCTAGATGTAATAACGGTTATAGCTGTAGAAAAAGCAGCTAGCTACGCACACTTTGCAGCTAAGCTTTGCTTAGCTGTCTAGTTTTGTTCATTTTTGCCAACTTGGAGGGGGAGGGGTTCCTAAGAAAAACAACTTTGTTTGGAGACTGAAAAATATTTTTTTTCTTGAAAATAAAATCATATGTAGAAGAATTTCTGGTGCAAAGATAAAAATGTTTTGGATTAATTGCATTTTTTAGATTTTATCATTTGGGGGGGGGGCTCCTCAGTCCTCACACGTCCTTTTTTTGATCTGGGGGGTGATTCAGAGTTTTTTTAAAGACTTCAATTTTTGAAATTTTTGAAATTTGTTTGAAATGGGGAGGGGGTTGGCACTTTATACGAAAAAATTAACAAGAGGACTATTCAAAACAATCCTGAGTACCATCAAAAGCTTTTCAACAACATTTTGCAAATCTTACTTTTTTGGTTTATTTTTGCCAATTTGGAGGGGGGGGGGATCTTAAGAAAAACAACTTTGTTTGGAAACTGAAAACGATGATTTTTCTTGAAAGGAAAATTATTTAAAAGATTTTCTGGTGCAAAAATAATTTTTTTTGGATAAATTGAATTTTATAATTTTATATTATGTGTAGGTTTTTTTTTTACTTGGAGGCTCCTGACTCTTGGCATGACTAAAATCAAAAAGTAAGGAATCATTTTCTCATAAAATACTGGTCTTGAGGGGGGGGGGGAGGGACGCAAAAAAGTGAAACTTCAAAAGAAGAGCCACTTTACTTCGGTAAATATTTTTCTTCCTCAAAGGAATCAATCAAAAAGTGAAGAATCATTTTCTCATGAAATCCTGAACTTCGGGGGGGGGGGGGCAAAAAAGTGAATTTCAAAATAAGAGCCAAACACTGAAAAATATCACTTTTGGACCATTCTTGAACCCCCTAGCGAGTTATCAATTTTCCTAGAGAATTTTCAAAGGCTCCAGAATTATCAACTTTCTGGCCAGTTTGCTTTTTTAGAGTATCTACCATTTGGACAAAGAAATTGGAATTTTCAACTCCAAATAGTTCTGTTTTTATTTTGTCAATTTTCGGGTTTATCCAAGATCATCTTTTTGGATCAAAATTTCGCTAATTTTTCAATTTCTGATTATTCCAACTTGAATTTCTTTATCAGTTCCTAATTTTTCATCATCTCATTTCTTTTTTTTTGTAGCGTTGAAATTGCTTACGATGCAAATCACGAGTAGATTTTCTCTGTCTGCTATTAAATCCAAGACCAACACGAGAGTGCGACAATTTATAAATCAAATTGACGTCCATCTCACTTCAAATAAAGGCACGAGGATTCTCGAAGAAAACGTTTTTTTCTTCTCTCAGCGAGTTCACGAGTACATAATTTTTTAATAATCTCGACTGAAACGTGAACGTGAAAGAAGGTGGCACTTGGGAATCTTTTTTTTTCTTGAAATTTTACTAATTCGAAGATTGGAATTTAACCTTGGATAGAAAGGTCGTATATCTCGTATCAACGACCTCTTGTGTTTGAATAAAGAATAAGAAAAATATCAGGAGAAGGAGAAGGAGAAGGAGAAATTATATTCATTAGGAAAATTCGTCGACACCGATAAATAATGCAAACAGATTATATTACAAATGTTCAGAATTAAATTTAACGCTCGGAGACTGGACTTGGGTGAGAATACTCGTATAGAAGAGCACAAGATGAGAAAACGTTTTAATAACGTCAAAAGATTAAAAACGAGAGTTCGTTCGTCGGGGTTCGAAGCATTAAGTATAAGAGAAGAGACTGTGCGAGAGGAAATCGTAAGTTGAGAAATTTATTTCAATTACGCTGGCAATGTTTTATTATAGCACGAGGATGAGGCCTGCGTTGTTCTTGACTTCGCCGCTGGCATTTTGGTTGTTTTTCATTCGCGGGTTGGGTTGGGTGCGATAAAAATAGGATATTTAAAAAGATTACCTCTGATTTGGACATTCCTCGTTCATCTGCTGACTCGGTTTACCGTTGAATCCGTTCATACGATGATGAGAAGTGCTCGTAAATGTGGAATCTTCATTGTCGGAATTTATAGTAATTTCACACCTCGAGTTTGAATGGTTTTTTTCCGAATTCCACAAATGGTGGTGCTGAAAAGTTGGGCGATTTTCACTTTCATACGTTATCACAGGCATTTACAGTGTTTTTCGCTCGGCGCGCGGCACAACTGTAAACAGAAAAATAAACGAATATTTTTAGCCATGTTTTCCTGGTTGGCGAAGGATTTCATTTCGCCTTGAGATTTTCTTGCCGCCAAAGCGAAACGTACTAGGTATCAGGATTTGAAGGGAAAACAATACGACGAGAATCACTACTTCATTATCATGCCCCTTTTTCTCTCTCTCTCTCTGGTGCTCTGTGATAGGCTAGCTGGAAGTCGATTTAGTGTGTAGTTAAAGGGGTTGAAAAAAGGGGTACAACGTTGGAATATTTTTCGTTGTACATTTACATTGGTAATTAGCACTTTGATGATGTATTTTCGCTTTCACATTTAAAACGACGAAGACGACGTCGACGACGATTCGACGAAAACGATAAATCTCTCGTTCAAAGTAGACAGCGCAGTGACGATGAAGACGACGATGAGAAAACACTGCGCCTATTTAAGGAAAGCGATAGACGTCGTTAAAGTAATGAAATCCAATAACGCGAACACGAGAGAAAGACGTGTCGAAAACCCGATTCGCGCAGTGGCAATTTGATTGGCACTTTTTTTTGCCATTCTTGGCAAAAGAGTGGTAAAGCTCAAATTGAAATGAAAACCAGACGAAAATGCCAGTGATGGCAATTTTGAAAACTTGCTACAATACAGATTACACTCTGCTTATGCTAGTTTTGACAAAATTTTGCCAACGTTTACAATATTTTGCCAATAGTGACAAAACTTTGTCCGTTAAATTTCAAAAAATAATCTATTCGCAGAAGTGGGGAAGATAAGATGAGATTAGGCAGAGTCGAGCGCATGTTCTACTCTGCCTCGTTGGTTACTTCATACTTTGGTTCAGTTTTCAGTTGATGGTGAAGTAGTGAACACGTTGTACAGAAATTTGGTTATAATTGATGCGTGAAAATGTCGTCTGGAAGTCGAAGATGAATCGGTAAGTACCATACATCTGTATACATCTATCATGGGATAGGTACCATGACTTTTGTTTTATCTTGGTGTGGGTATTTGTAACTTCCTATACCTATGCACGTATGTATTTTGCGAATTGATTGCAAGTGATTCAGACGTTATGTTACAGTGATCGTTGAGGAAATCACATCATCTGGTAGGTATCATAACTTGGGTGTATTTATGCTCACCATGTACCAGCCAAGTCTTTAGATTATGCAGTTTCCATAATGATAGTCTAATGAAAACAATACTGTAACAACGTCTGAATCACTTGAAAACCAAATTACATAATATGCGTGTACCTACTTACAACAAGATAAAACAAAGCATATGGTACTAATGCTACAATGAATGTATACAGGTACATATAATTAGGTACAGATTGATTTTCGACTTCAGACATTAATTGCATCATTCCCTGCAACTTTGACCGTTAAAATAAACGATTTTCAAATTTCAAATGTGTTCTTTACAGGTACCTACATCAATTGCCATAGGATTGCCACTGAGTGGCAAAATCATTGGCAAAATAATTGCCAATGAGATTGCCAGCAGTGGTAAAACAGAGGCAAAATAATTGCCAATTAAATTGTCACTAGTGGCAAAACGGTGGCAAAACATTTACCAATGAGATTGCCACCAGTGGCAATCTTATTGGCAAAATTTAATCTTTTGCCACATTGGCAAAGTTAAAATGCTGTCTTCTCATTGGTTGGAGCTTTGCCATTATATTGCCTTTTTTTTGCCATTAGTACACCTAGTGGCATTGGCAAAATATTTTGCCATTTGCGCGAATCGGGAAGATGATATAAAGATGACGAGATTCGTTCTCGAGCCTCTCCCTTATATACTGCTTCATCGGGTAAACTGCGATCTTATCTTTGTAGAAATTTCATCGAAAACGTCTCGCGATTTAAATTTATTATATTCATTCGCGAAAATCATTCTATCGAAAATGACATCCGGCAAATTCAGCCCTGCGGCTTGGGTATCTATTCTCGCGCCAAGTTCGCGACACGAGAGCTAAAAAAAAATCCCATCAACGAGCCGACCTGTTGAGAAGGTTTACCTTTTGGATCGATACCTCGAGGCGCAGCAGCGGTCTCGGTCGCACAATATCCTCATAATCGGATAATTAAAGCCGACAAATAAAGAGTTATTATAACGACGCGACGGACGCGTCCGTCCCTCAAGTCCATGGCTCGGTTAAAACCCTTTTTTGAACAAGTGTTTATCAATATTCGAGCTCTTGTAAATCGCGACACGCGACTCGATTCGTATCCGTTGGGTTCGAGAAATTCGAATACGCGTATAAAATAACCTATTTATTATCTATCCTATCTAGATACCTTTTGTCCTATTAAAGGTTTCGAATAATTTGCCTACATATATACCGATGTGGCAACTTGGAACGGCACACGTGTGGATTGGTTTGCCTATCGTCGTCGGATTTACTTAACGGGACAAAGATACGTATCATCAAAATGTAATTTATTCGACCTTATAGTTATAGGTAAGTAGCTTCTTGAATATTAAGAATATGTGGAATATAATCGACTTATTCCGTAGGACATCAAAAGTTGGGCGAAATAAGCCGGGTTAACATTAAGGTTGAATTTCAGTTAAAGTCAGCTTAACTCGAGTAGGCAATTAGATGTTAGTAGCTGAAGTTGACTGAATCACCTTTAGAGAGGTATTTCAACCCACACGAAATATTTTGGACGAGATAAAGAGACAATAAAGGAATTGAAACAGGGTCCCAAAATACACTTCTAGTGTAAATTTTAGTCGTTGGAATCGATTTTTCGATTTTTAGTGAATTTAAAAAAAATTCTAATTTGGCTAATTTTCCATGAAAAAAATCAAAATTTGATCTACGTAATTGATGTAAAAGCCTGAACTTTGGTTTAAATACTATTATTTTTGACCTTTGAGTCAACTGATGATAGTTTCGAGACGTTCTAGAGCCTCGAGCGGATTTTCGGATTCTTCAATGCTAAAAAAAAAAACGACTAAATGAGGTTAAAATTATCGGATTTATTGTTTTTGTAACGCTGGTATCGATTCATGTAGGTACATAGTTTCAAATTTTCTTTAAACTGGTTCAAATCAAACATTTTTTCTAGAAATTGCCTTATTTTTGACCCCCCCCCCCCCAAATAAAAAATTCACAATTTACGAACGAGCTAACAGAAAAGCTGAAGTCTGGTTTGCTCCTCAAGAAAATTTAAGAGCTTGAAACTAAACAATTTTTTTGCTGCAAATACTGCAGCTTTTTTTGGAAGCGATGTCGTGTTGTGTGTGGGGGGGGGTGCGAGGGTGAGGATTGGAGAGGCAAGAGCCAAGAAAAAAGTTTCAAATGTAGCCAACAATAATTAATCCGGATTTTAGATTATTCGCAATTTGATCATATTTGGGTCCAATTGAATCAGATGGGATCAAAATTATCAGATTTAATCAGGTTCAATTTTAATCCAAAAAATGGTGCGATTCAAACATTTCAAAATAGATCTCTTAAGACATGTTCAGATCACGCCATTTTTTGGATCGAATCTGGTCAGATTAAAAAATAAGATTTAATTTAATAATGATTACCTACTTATTGATTGTACGAGTATATAGGTCGAATCTGATCCTGCTGTACCCAAATCTAATCTAAATGTATGATAAAAAATTAATGAACATATATTTTCAAGGAAAAAAATCCAATTTATCCGAAAGCTTTTCATTTTTACATCAGAACTTATACCTACTTCAAATAATCAAAAGTTGATTTAATACCTTTAAAAGTTTGAATAGAGCCCTCCAATTTTATTTTATGTTTTCATTGGGCAATTCATTATTTCATCCAGTCTTTTCGTTTTTTCGTCTATTCGTCTATTTGTATTTTGGGTCAATCCATGTCAATTCGACCCAGAAAAGGCGATTTTGAAAGTCATGTCTTTCGATTTCGCTCAAATTTATTTTACAATATGTATCTACCCACCCAGTAAGTAAGAAACCCGCAATCAGTTTGGTCCCACTCCCCTCAGGAGGTGGGTGGGGGGGGGCTTCCATTATTTTCACATTGTCTCGAGGTACTCAACTTCAGCAGCGCATTCCTCCGAAGCTATGATACATTGATCAAAACTGATTTCACAGTTCAAACGGGCATTGAATATTGTATTTTTAAGCATTTTGAAATTTGCAAAAGTTGAAAGTTGAACTTTCAAATTGAAAGTTCAAATTTCAAAATAGCGCTGTAAGTGGAAGCTACCATTTAAAAATCTGAAAAAATTACCATCGATGTATCTTTTGATGCTTTTTTGAAATATCTTATTTTCAAGATGGGATCTCTCAATTTGGGGGGGGGGATACCTCCACTGCCAATTTTGGGCAAAACTTTCGAAAAAAAACCTGGGGCATGTGACATATTGAATTGTATGTTTTTGGTGACGTTGAACACGAATATGACGTCAGATTTTTGATTGGACCCCATCCACCCTCATCCACGGCCCCCAGCACCTCCCCAAAGAGGGTATTAAAAGTTGAAAAAATGATTACATTCGTGTGACACATGAAATAGTATGTTTTTGGTGACGCTGAATACGAATATGGCGTCAGATTTTGAATTGGACTCCATCCACGGCACCCAGCACCTCCCCAAAGGAGGTAAAAGTCGAAAAAAATGATTTCATTCGTGTGACACATGAAATTGTTGGACCTTTCCCTATTTGGGGAAGTTCTGGGGGCCATGGGTGAGGAAATTTGAAAATCTAAGGCTATATTCGTGTTCAGCGATATCGAAAACATACTATTTCATGCGTCACACGAATGAAACCATTTTTTTGACTCTTACCCCTTTGGGGAGGTGCTGAGGGCCGTAGATGGGGTCCCATTCAAAATCTGACGCCATATTCGGATTCAGCATCACCAAACACATGCTATTTCATATGTCACATAAATAAAATCATTTTTTTCGACTTTTACCCCCTTTGGGGAGGTGCTGGGGGCCGTGGATGGAGTCCAATTCAAAATCTTATGTCATATTCGTGTTCAACGTCACCAAAAACATACAATTCAATATGTCACATGCCCCAGGTTTTTTTTCGAAAGTTTTGCCCAAAATTGGTGGTGAGGGTATTCCCCCGCAAATTGAGAGATCCCATCTTGAAAATAAGATATTTCAAAAAAGCATCAAAAGATACATCGATGGTAATTTTTTCAGATTTTTAAATGGTAGCTCCCACTTACAGCGCTATTTTGAAAAACTTTCAACTTTTGCAAATTTCAAAATGTTTAAAAAATTCAAAATTCAATGCCCGTTTGAACTGTGAAATCAGTTTTGATCAATGTATCATAGCTTCGGAGGAATGCGCTGCTGAAGTTGAGTACCTCGAGACAATGTGAAAATAATGGAAGCCCCCTCCCCACCCACCTCCTAAGGGGGGTGGGACCAAACTGATTGCCAGTTTCTTACTTACTGGGTGAGTAAGTAGATATTGTAAAAAAAAATTGAGCGAAATCGAAAGACGTGACTCAAAAAGCTGGGTCGAATTGACATGGAATGACCCTTTTCGTTTTTTTGTCTTTTTGTGTTTTCATCTTTTCGTCTTTTTGTCTTTCTAACTGTCTGTCATTTTGTCTTTTTGTGCCATTTCGCCATTTTGCCTTTTCGTCTTTTTGTCTTTTCATCTTTTCAACTTTTCGTCTTTCTGTAGTTTTTGACTTTTTGCCTTTTCATCTTTTTGTCTTTTTGTCTTTTCGTCTTTCCAACTTCCCATCGTTTTGTCTTTTTGTCTTTTTGTCTTTTTGTCGTTTTGTCTTTTTGTCATTTTGTCTTTTTGTCTTCTTATCTTTTTATCTTGTTGCTTTTTACCCTTTTCTCCTTTCCGACCTTCCGTCTTTTCGTCTTTTCATCTTTATGTCTTTTCACCTTTTTGCCTTCTCGTCTTTTCGTCTTTTTGTCTTTACAACTTTAAGTCATTTTGTCTTTTTGTCTTTTCGCCTTTTCATCTTTTCATTCATTCATTCACTCTTTTTCGTTCATTTTTTCAATCATTCTTTCATTTATTTTTTCATTCATGATGATCTGGACAGAATACTGAACTGAATTCTGAAATTTTATTTTATTTTATTTCAATACTGAAATTTTATTTTTGTTGCAAAATATGAAAAAAAAAAAATGAATGAAAAAATTAAAGACTGCACAACTTTGTTGAATATTTTTCATTTTTGATCAACATTATTTTTCTAAATAGCCTGAATTTCAAGACAAAACCTCCTTAACCCCCCTCCCCGGCCACAATTTTTTTTAAAAATTAATCAATGAAGTTATTTAGAAGAATTCTGACCAGAAGTGGCATAGTGTCAATTTTCATAAACATTTTTCCAGCTAAAATCCATTATTTTTAGTTTTCTTTACTTTTTCAAATTTTGATTTTTTTTAGGGGGTAGAACCAAAACATATGGCTTCTCAAAACTCATACTCAATTTTTCCAAAAAAAAAAAAAAAGTAGCTTTAGTAACCAAAAAAGTTTGAAAAATCCTCCAAAAATCCATAAATTCATAAAACGTAATAAAAACATTTTAATGCGTAAAAAAATTACTAAAACAAAGTTTTCTATTGAACTTGATATAAAAAAAAATTATGAAAGAAATTGTTCCAATTGAAATATGAATACCTCCAGGGAGCTTTTTTTTACAAAAAAAAATATATAGCCTATATTTCGAAGGAACTGGCAGAAAAATATTTGAACTTGGCGAAATAAAATCGTAAAAATCATGCAAAAACACATCACAAGCGAAAGTCACATTATTTTTGAGATTTTTTGGGGGGGAATTTTCAATCCTTTCTTTCAACTTTTATTTCAATTGCAAGTTTTTAAATTGTTTATTTTTCAACATCATCAAAAGTGACAACACTGATTTTGGCGCCATGAACGAATACCCCCTTGGGAATGTAAAATAAAATGAAAAAAAAAATTGAAACCGAATAGTCAATCAAAACCACCTTCGTAAGCATTTGAAATTTTCATTTAGTAGCCATTTTGAAAATTTTCAAATGTCTTTCTCATGGTTTGATGGCCTCTTTCGACATGCAAAATATTTTTAAAAAAACGTTGACCGATCGACCAATTTTTGACTGATTTGGCATAGAATGACTAATACGTACTTGGGATGTTTCATAATTTGTTCTCCTCCTCTCCGCTCCCTCTCAAAGCTTACAGCGTTGACAAACCAATCTACACACGAGTATTTCGATCAACCACATTGTGAGGCAAATTATCTGGTAGATATCTTCAGTGAAACTCAAGGTATACCACATAAATCGTATCTTATATGTAATCGTATTTACGAGCATATCGAGAGATTCGATCCACTCAGTCGCGTTTATACGACACACGGTAAATTGAATTCAGAATGCGCAATTACTTTTCACAAAAAATCTCACCAATACGGATTAACCTGTCTAAATTCTGAATGGAAGATTGATATCGAGTTCATCGTTGACTTTTCCCTACAAAGATTAGGTACGTCTCTAAAGTATATTCGTACACTAAGTATAAAGGTATCTATAAATAGTAAAAAGACAACCATATTTTCGTGGTTCTATAATTCTCGCAGCTTTCAGTGACAAAAGAAAATCTCACCTTTATAAAAATGAAAAAAAAATCCACCCAGTTACGTTTAAAAGTAATTAATAGTTCCTATCACATTTCTAACTAATATTTTCTCTTCATACTTAGGTACCTACTCATACTCTTAGGTATAATCTAACTTTCAATACGAAAGAGAAATATTTTAGAAATTTCAAGCCTGCTTTCTCATCAGCTGAATTTTATGAATTAAATATTAAAGCTGTCATTCTCTTAATAAAATACCGCCGGAGAATTTTATTTATACGACAAATGAAACGCCATTAAACACCACAGTCGCACCTGGAACCTTAGCTATACCTACAGCTTCGTTAACGAAAACGAAAACGTCGACAATAGACGTCGAAATTTAAATTTTACGCCCTTTTTCGTAAATTATTTCGTAATATTTTAATCATACGCTATACTACCTATCTAGATCGAAGTAAGTACCTACGTATACTGTACAGAAATCATAGCTCAGGTGTAACGTTCGCGAGAATTTCTCCGTGGCCTTGAAAATTTAAACCATGTTTTAGTTGAGAACAAAAATGCGCATAAATTATTTTCACTCAAAATTGTCTGTTTGCGAAAGTAATTAGGTAAACGATATTATTAATTAATTGACTCCTACTACGTTTCAAAGATTTAATTTTAGGACATTTTTGCGCGTTTAAAAATTTCAGAAAAATTATGGTACCTATCAACAGGCCGTCTCAAAATTTCAAATGCTGAAGTGTATTTTTCAATTTTATTTGAATTTTCGGAAATTAAAAGACTAAAAATGGGAAACAGTTGAAATTTCTTCAAATTCACTTAGAATTCTGAATTTTGATACGTGGAAAATATTTGTGAGTTCGGCAGTGTAGATTGAAGAGCAGTTATGGATTTTAAAATTTGAAACCTTATCATTAATAGAGTAGGCATACCCTGAATGAAGTGGTGGTATTTTTGATCCATCTGTAAAGCAGAGATTGAATTTGTTGTATTCTGATAAGAGTTCAAGATAGTTTTGTTTTATTACTAATGGAGAGTGGCTATTTTTTGAGTAGTTCATAAGCTGTAGGTTGACTTGAGGAGGTTTTAGAAGCCAAGGGGGGTATAATATTGGTTTTTGGATGAGAGTTTTAGGATTGATTTGAAGATCATTCAACATTGTGATGAAATTAGAAATGAGTCCTTCTATATGATCAAAATTTTGGGGGTTGGGTGGGTTAATTGAGTTTTGGAGTGGATGGGAAGGGTTGGTGGATGCATTTGAGATGAATTTGTTTGTTATGAGAGTTCTTCTAAAATCTGGGGGTAATTCTGCTGCTTCACAATATAGGCTAACTATTGGAGAGGAATAGAGGGCTCCTAAACAGATCCTTGGGGCTGAATTTTGAATTGTTTTTAGGATATTAGAAGTTTTATTTGAGATATTTGCAAAACATGGTCTTCCATACTCAATTTTACTGCAAATTAGAGATTTATACAAGTGAAGTGGGAGTTTGCGAGATGGTTTATACTTGGTGTTTTTGATTATTTTCAACAGATTTAGGCGTTTCATGATATCTGATTTTACATATACAACAATGACCATGCTAATTTTGATGTGAATGTCGACCCATCCACATCCGTCACTTTTGGATGCCACATGTCGATGTGAATTTCGACCCTGTGTCGAGCTAATTGTCGATGTAATTGTCGATTGATGTTGATCTGCATTTGTGTTGACAATTGGCTCAACACAGGGTCAAAATTCACATCAACATGGAGCATATCCAAAAGTGACGGATGTGGATGGATCGACATTCACATCGAAATATATGTCGACCTCCCGCTTCGTAAAATTATAAAATTTGAGGTTAAAAATTTTTAATTTTTTTTTCAAAAATGATTTCCTTTGATGTGGCTATTGCTCGTGCTGAAAACAGCATCGATACAAAGTCCACTTCCGAAGAAGTACAGAGGAAAAGTCTGTATAATCAAAAAGGTGAACAGAAATTCCTTATATCACAGATGGTGCAACACTTTGTACCGGTAGGGGATGCGCCCGCAGCTTCCACCTAGAGGGAAGTTGTGTTCCTGTCGGAGTGGCAGCACTGCTTACGAGTAGTGCACTCTGTCGAAGTAGTTCGAGACGCGCCACTCCGAGCTTTGAGCTTTGAAAGCTCGTTAGGTATATTTTCACTGGTGCTAGCGTAAGGTAGCAAGTTCAGAGCTTCCGCTTGTAATCGATACTACAAGTGTATTTTATTCAATAATGTGTAGTGTGTTTTATTATAAGTCTTCGCGTGTGTTATACCAGAGAAGTGAATAAAACATTACGAACATTTAGCGGTCTTATGATCATTTATGAGGTGTCTCAACATCACTGCAATTTGATATCTTTCGCAAGGATATCGGGCAAGTTTAGGTTCCCTGGGCTTATTATATGCACGCTGGTCTTGCGGAGGTCTCCCTCAAAGTAAAGACCTCCCAAACCACCACATATTTGGCGCCCAAGCGTGGTTCTCTAACCCAGGGCTTTTCAAAATTGCATTTATTGCAATATTTAGGCGCAAGCAGAGACGTTTTAGTCGAAAACGAGGCACACCGCGTGTTCTCAGGCCTAGCCTACAATTGCGCTCGTAAGACACAAATTGCAATTTATTGCATCGGAAACTTGTTTTCCATTTGAGGTTTCACCTCACAGAGACGATTCGAAGAAATCGCGAATTTTTTTTATCGTTTATTCGGAAAAATTTCGGTCCAATTTGGTCAACGAGGCGACCAACCAGTCAACCAGGCGACTGCAACAATCAACCAACGGTCAACTTGGCGACCGCAACGTTCATCAGAACAGGTACGTGAGTTTTTATTCTCGAAAAAATCGCGAAAAAGTGTCGAAAATCGCGTAACAAATAGAGCTTTCATACCAAGTTCGACAAGCTTTGGTTTGGAAAAACCGAGCACAGTTGAACAAGCTTGACACGAAAGCTCAAGGTCAAGCGCCGAACGTTGTAAAAGCTTGTACCACGTACCTGAAACAGAGAAGTTACAAAGTTCGATAATGGCTACGAATAATTTGGAATATTTATCGGATGAATTTCTTGAATTATTACCTGAACGGATGCGACGACTATATGAGATGACGGCTGAAAATAATTCTCCAAATCCTGGAATTGACAATTCGCGACGATCCAGTTTTCCATCGATCAACTTGGATACACGTGTGACACAATTGCGAAAATCAGAGAATACGACAGTGACGGCGTAAATCAGAGATGTGTAAATGAAAATCAGAGATGTTTAAATGAAAATCAGAATAACGGAAAAAAGCAGCTGAGACGTTCGACCAGAAATGCTGCGAAAGATGCTGATTTTCGACGCCGTGAACAATTAGGAATTCAAAAAACACCCAAATCGAAGCCACCTAAAATTAGAGATCGAAAATTATTGCGCAGCTTGCACGAGAACATTTTGGATCAGAGAAGGGAATGGCGGAGTGCTGAAATTCGGATCGATTCCCAGGAATATCAGGAAGCACTCGAGGACGGTGATTTGGATTTTCTAAAAACTGACTTAGACGAAATAGATGCGAATAGTGCTGACGAGGCTGTAGCTGGAAGCAGTGCACTACTGACAGGATTCGAAAATCCTGATGCATCGATAAACCAAAATGAACTGGAATATGAACTCGAAGATGAAATAAATCGATCAGAGAGATGTTTAAAAAATATTGCTGAATCCAAAATGGCCCAAATTTGCAGTTTCGATCCTGTGAATTTTGAGAAGAAAATTGATTTGAAAATTGAGAAAAAGCCTGATGAGCAATATCCAGCACCATTATCTCAGGACGAGTTAATTTTTCGAAAATGGGCCTATGCTGCATCTGATAATCACGATAAAAATGAAGACACCATTAGTAGTCGAGTAGTTGACTCTGAAAAGGCGATTTCAAGAACCAGAGAGGATGTAGGTCACTTATATCTAGAGCTACGTGCTCAAATGGCCAGAATGAAATCAGATCTCAAAAAAGATCACGAGAAGAGGATCAATGACCTAAGATCAGAGATGAGAACAACCTTCAGAGCCTACAGGGAAACTACTGATCGAGTACTCACCTCTCACGTGCTCATTATAAACAAAATGAAAGAGAGAAATATGTACATGAGTAATTTAATGCATCAGATTCAAATGCAGTACTTAGAAGATCAAGAAAATATGCAGATCGAAAGAGCCGAGTATTTATCATGGAAAGATCACGTTGACGGTTTCATAGCAGAGCTTCATGATCCAGAAGAACCACCCTACCAGCCCCCTGTTGTGCCGACAGTTGTGCACAACGTAAACAGTAGCAATGCCGATAACACTGCCAGTCGCAGCAGTGTAAATCCAGGCAAAGGCGCAGATCTTTTCCGAGGAAGGAGAGGATCTAGAGATCGATCAAGGTCCCCCGCCCCCTACAGGGGCAACACCGATAACGACAGCCGCAGTAACGAGAGATGTGGCAACAATGGTAGCAGTAACAATAGCTATCGAACGCATGATAACAGACCTAATCGCGATAGATCATCGTCAAGAGAATCACGATCAAACAGAGATGATAGAAACAACGATCGAGATAGCAGAGATTACCGAAACAACGATCGAGATAACAGAGATAATAGAAACAACGATCGAGGCAGCCGTGATTGACGAGACAGCAGAAATGATCGAGATAACAGAGATGATCGAAATAGCGATCGAAGCAGTGATTATAACAACAACAATCGTAACAGCTTCGACGGCAGCAGTAATAGCAGTAACTATAATCGCGACAACAGAGATGATCGACGAGATGATCGACGCGATGATCGAGCGAATGATCGACACGGAAACGACGACGATCAAGAAGTGCAGATTGATCCTAGATGGATTCAGGCTGAACGTGAGCAGCAAAACAACCCCCCAGAACGTAAACTGAATTATAGAATCAGATTTGGGAATTCAAATTTCAACATAAGACCAGACAGATTGCGTGAATTTGGGGTAAGATATTCGGAAGATAATAAGTACCAAGTTTACAACTTCTTGCACCGATTTGAAAGACGTATGCAGCCATACCAAGTATCCCAAAGCCAGTATTGCGATGCCCTAATGGTCCTGATTGATGATAAGCTGATTCATATGGCACCTTGGAAAGATTTGCAAGAAAATAATACTGATTATTACCAATTGAGAAAAGATTTCATCGATTGTGCTTGGGGTCCTCAGAGACAAAATGAGGCTAGAAATCACTTCAGAAATATGCCAGTGTGCAAAACATCTTCGACCACACAATGCTCAGAATTGATGATATGGCTGAAAGTGCTCAAAACAACGAATTCACCATTCGAGGATATCATTATGATGATATACTACAAAATGACACCCAGTCTCAGACCACGTTTTACTGAGATTGAATTGCAAGATATCAACATTTTCGAGAAAAGACTGAATGGAATGACTCGTGTTGAAGAGTTTGCTCAGAGACCACCTGAACCAGAAAGGCCTGCTACTCAGACTCGAAATGTGCAACAAAGGTCAGAGAATCGCCGATCCAGTTTTGGCGGCACTGATAGGCGTTCCAATTCACAAACAGTGCGGAATAATATCAATGAAAACAAAGGCGAGCGCACAACTGACAAGTATAAAAAGCATAGCTACGATAAAAACAAAAGTCAGACCAAATCAGAGACTGCCAAAACTTACCAAAAAGACAGAAAAGATGAGTCTAAGTATAAAAAACCGAAGGAAAAGACACATGGTGTTAATCAAATAAACAAGGAAGAAACACCATCAGAGAATGAAAGCTCAGAGGAGCAACAGTCCCCCCCTACCTCACCTGAGGGATCAATTGATTCAGCAGGATTGCCGTCGGGAAACGAGTAGCTGACGCGTGCAAATTAGCACAAGTGGAGCAATTCCATGAGCTACCACAAGAAGAGTTTGAACTCATTGGAGATTCACTCGCTGTATTTTTAGCAAATATAATACCACGACGAAGGCCTGAAATCACTCAGCCTTATCTCAAAGAACAGATCAACATCAGCGATCTGAAAACAGCCATCAGAGCAGCCACCTTTACGAAGAAAAAAGCCATTCTATCACTGGCTCAATATGAACTGAACTACTCAGACATGGCTTCGAGTGTTGTGAAAAATTATGCAAAGCAAATTGTGGAGAATTTAAAGCAGAAAGGATTTGAGAAAATTGTTTTGCTGTTTCCACTGGTAAAGCCAAAAACTTCTGCAAGTAATCCAGTATCAATGGACAAGTACTTTGCATACAGAAGAGCGCTAGAGTCACTGGAAGATGATGTTGTGTCATTTTGGTGGTCTCCTGCTGCCTTATTTTTGGACTTGAAAAGAGACTCACAAGATCAGTCTAAACGTCAATTTCGAGTTGATAAAGACTACAACATGATGCCAGTGATGCATAAATTCCATTTAAGCAGAAAAAATGGTAGATATTATCCAAGATTTGCACGCAAAACAGAGTTATTCCAAGAGATGGATAAAATGTACAATTATGATTGGCATCAGAAGAAATCTCCTGAGAATGGCACTGAGCAACATGGCACTCAGACTGAAGAGAGTAGAGAAGTTATAACTGAGGAAGATGGCTTGCAATATGAAATAGTAAAGAAGAAAACCCTGATCGAAAAGAAAAACTCAGACATTCCTAAAAACATCGAAAAGGAAGTCGCTGATGCTGTAAAGAAAATAGAGAAGTTAAAAAAGTTCATGAAACCTCAAGCGCTCCAAAAGCTACTCAACAAGATAGGAATCCCCTCCCCCCATGAGGAGGAACGAAACTTATCAGAGACGTTGCAAACACCTGTTAAATCCGCTGGGGCATCGGAGAAGTTAAAAATAACAGTCAATCACGTGACTGGGGCAACGCCTAAGCCCCCCAACTCAACACATGTGCCTCAAAATACAACTCAGAGTGCACAACCGACAGTAGGAACTTCGATGAATTTAATCCAGCAACCCATTACACCTAAACCACCGCTGCGCAGAGAGGAAATTGAGGCTCGAGTCAGAGAGCAAATCCTCAGAGAAAAAGACAAATTTGACACGTGTGTAGTGCCACTTACGATGGATGGCATCACTTATCCAGCGCAGCTCGATACCGGGGCAACTCCCAATGTCATATCAGAAGAGACTGCAAACACCCTGCTCAGAGATCACTACGATAGCATTCAGTACATCATGCTGAAAAAACCTATTGTGTGCTGTTTGGCTGACGATTCAATGTGATTGTGCCAAAACTCAAATTTGGAGAATGCGAGCTCAAAATTCCATTTTACATTATGAAAGGGTGTAACCAGACTTTCATAATTGGTACCAAAACCATGAAGGTACTTGGAATTAAGACTGATGTGGAAAACAAAAGAGCCACATGCTGCCCTCCAGGCCAAGAGAAGATTGAAACACTCAACTTTATGACCGAGGAAGAGTACAAAAAGAAGATTACACTCAGACGAATCAGAGTAAAGAAAAAGAGTGTTGAGCAAATCGATCACATATCCAAAAGAGCTAACACAGCTGATAAGTACCAGGAAATGGAGCCTGAAGACGTGGACGATGGTCCAGAAATATTTTTGGAAACACTGAGGTCGGATTTGGAGCAAGCTGTAAATGAAGAAACCATTACGAAGAAACAGGCTAAAAAAGCATTTGACATACTCAAAGAATTTGCCTGTGTGTTCAGCAAATATCCTGGAAAATGGACAGGACCGCCGATGAAATTGAGATTCAAAGATCCCAAGAATATCAAAAGATTCCATGGTCCAAAGTACACTCCATCTAATAAACAGATGCCACTTGTGAGAGAAGCTCTCAGAGTGATGATAGCCAAAAAGATCGTTGAACCTTCGACCTCACCTTACATCAATGCTCTAGTAGCAAATATCAAGAAAAATGGCGAGGTGAGATTGTGCTTGAATCCTATGGAATTGAACCCTATACTCGAAAATGATTATAATGAAGCTCCACTGCTCGATAGAATTATAACAACAGACGGACGTGCCAAAATGTACTGTTGCCTCGATTTTGTGGCAGGATTTTGGCAGATGGTACTACATGAAGCATATAGGAAGTATTGTGCTTTCATCGTAGATGGAGAAGTCCACCAGTTTATAAGGGTGCCATATGGATTAAAAGTGTCATCTGCATTATTTGTGAAAATGATAAACACCATCATGAAGACAAAAAAAGGCAGAACGAAGTATGTAGACGATGTGCTACTCAAGGCGATGACTTTCGAAGAGATGATGGAATTACTCGTTGATACACTGAAAATAATCAGAGATAATGGACTTAGGCTCAATCCAAGAAAATCAAAGTTTTTCAAGAAGAGCATCAACCATCTTGGTTTTCAACTCCAGCCTGGGGCAATTTTGAAGCAGAATAAAAAGCTTCAAAAGCTTGATGAATTCAAAAAGAAGCACACCAACAAGAAAGGCGAATTCAAACTCAAGAATGAAAAAGAAGTTATGGCATTTTTGGGAATTGTTGGATTCTACAAGCGCTTCATCGCAGATTATCAGCAGCTAGCAGTGCCACTTTATGAAGTGACTCGAAAAGAAAATTTCAAGTGGGGTGAAGAGCAGCAAAATGCATTAGAGATGTTGGAAACTGAGTATCGTAAAGAATTCAAATTAGCCACTCCAATTGATGGTGCAGATTTCTACTTAGAAACGAGTTTCACTCAAGATGCCATGAATGCGGTGGCATACCAGAAAGACGAAGATGGCGTAGATCACGTTGTGCTGTTTGTGAGCAACACATTTAAAGAGCACCAAAAGAAGTACACAGTAATAGAGAAAGAGATGTACTCGCTCGCGAATGCATTAAAAAAACTCGAAATGTGGCTTCATGGATATACTGTGCATGTCAGAAAAGACATAATGTCAGTTGTGCACCGATTTAACACATTGGCTCAAATACATCGCAAAGCAGCGGCGTGGATAACGCATTTTAACTGCCACGACCTTGTTTATGACCTGCCAAAAAGAGTTGGAAAATGGTGGGATAGACAAGCACCTGAATTGACCTTATACAGCACGAATTGGACTCATATGGTGCCACTTGGCGTTGTTTACAAAGATTTGGTTAAAGAGCAGTTGATTGATTGTCTCAAGAGGCTGGACTTGTACCAAAACAGAGATGAAAATTGGTCAAAAGTCATTCGGAGACTCCAAGCAGACGAGATTGACATGACTTCTAAGCAGAGAAAAGCGAAAAAACAGCTCGAGAAAAAATATGTCATTTTGGAAGAAGAAGAAGGTGTAAAAATACTGCATCGAATCAGAGAAGATGGATCTAAAGTGCCATGCATGCCTGATGAATTGTACAAAGATACCATAATGTACTTACATGAAGAATATGGTCATGTGGGAGCTGCCAAAATTGACTCGATATTTCGACGCATGTATTATTCGCCAAATGTGCCAAAATCTGCAAAATTGGCCACAAGCGAATGCCTCGATTGCAAGCACAATAAGAACTTTGGGCAGAAAAAGAAGCTAGAGTATGCTCAAATTGAGTCTTATGGCATAGCAGATGTCTTGTCAGCTGATTTAATTGGCCAAATCGCCAACAAAGCCAAGGACCCAAAATACATGCTAGTAGTAAAGTGTGTATTCACTGCCAAAGTGTGGCTCAAAACCCTGATTGTGGCTACTAAAGAAGAGGTCTCAAAAGCGATGAAAGAGATACTCGAAGAGATAAAGAAACTGGGGCACAAGGTGCGCAAAGTGATCACTGATAATGGTACTCAATTTGTAAGTGATACTTGGAACGATTTACTCAGGTCCTACGGTGTGAAAATTGGCCACACTACCAAGTATAATCCACAATCAAGCTTAGTGGAAAGAACAATGAGAATAATTGGCGATAGGCTGAGAGTAAAAATCAACCAATCAGCAGAGGACTTCGATTATACTCATCATGGTTGGCACAAATATGCCAAGCAGGTGGAAAATGAAATAAATAATACACCTACTGAATTCGGAGTGAAGCCAAATGAAGTTTGGGGAATTCCTGATAACTTGGCTCAAGATTTGCCAGTACCTAACATTGGAATAAATGCCAAATTCGAATTGAGTAAATTACGAGAAGAGCAACGTGCCAATAATGTTCCATCTATAACGTCAGAAGAAGCTCTAAAACTCAAAATGGATCAAAAAAAGCTCATTGTTGATAAAAAAGGATTTGTCTGGGTAGCTGTAGATGGAGCTTGTTCCCAAAATGGCACAGATGAAGCAATAGCGGGTATCGGAATCAGTTGGACACCTAGTGGAGACTTCAACGTTTCGGAAAGAGTTGTGCACCCAGAATACAAAAATTCGAATAATTTGGCAGAAATCATTGCGTTGATAAAAGCGATGGAAATTGCCCTAAAAAACCAGATAGAGAAGCTCAAAGTATTTTCGGATTCTAACTACTTGGTCACTGCAGTAAATCACAATTCAAAGAGATGGGTAGAAAATAACTGGAAAAACACCAACAAAAAACCAGTTCATCACAAAGCAGCATTCCAGCAGGTCATTGAACTCTCTAAAAAATTCAAGGAGTTCGAGTTGAGACATGTAAGGGCGAGAAAATACGATCATAATAATTTCGTAGCTGACAAATTGGCCAGAAAGGCTGTATATACCCAAGAAGTGGTTGATGAGAATATTGAAAATATGACCCAGCAGCAGGCTTTAGTGAATTTCATTCGCGAAAAAAGAATGCAGCAGAGAATAAATAATGAGGTCGCTTTCAATAAATTACATGGGCCCCCTACCATTTTCGAAAATGGTGAATTGGTCATGTTAACTTCTCATCGTCTGTCATCATATGAAAAAGGACTTTCAAAAAAGCTATTTCAAAAACGCTATGGTCCATATACAGTTGAACAGCATGTAGGTAGCAATTGTTACATGGTCAAAAATGTAGCTGACCCTACCGACGAGCAGATTGTTAACACTCGCCAAATGACGTCATACCTCAATAAAAACCAGTTGGAAGAGCTCAAAAATGACCTAAAGCAGAGATCAAAATTCGACAACAGAGATTTGGTGGAAAAAATCAGAGATTTTTCGAAGAAAAAAACTACAAGTCGAAATGCTGAAATGGAAGAAGAAAATACTGATGAGGAGGAGGTCGATGACCCTAGAGATCCGGAATATTTACCAAGAGGTTCGCGAAAACAGCCTGAAAAAACCCTGGAAAAAATTCGCCAAAATTGCCAAGCAGAGAGACCTAAAAGAGATGTTACAAAACACGATGCAGAGTTCCGCGAAATAAAAAAGAGATTACGAAAAAAGCTCCCTCCCCTCCTAGAGAAAAAGCTCGAAGATTGTCTCAAACAAACGTTTCCGGACGAAGATGAGTACAAAGAGAAGAGGGAAGCGGCGCGGGAGAGATATGAAACACGTTCGAGAACGAAGCAGGTACCTACCAACGCTGAAAGCTCGAACTTGCGAGATAAAAATGCACCGGATGGCCTTGATAATCCTCGTAACAAAAAGAAGCGAAAAAAGACCTTGAATTTTATTCACTTAGAGATGTTGGAAAGTTTCGAACGTGCATATTTTGTGAAAGCTTTCACAAAGTATCAACCCAAGGCCAAACTAAGTGAGAAATGAGCCTTTGTTGCGTTCAAGGCCAACTACTTTTAGCATGTATGTAGCTTAGTATATTTCTATCTCCGAGTGCAACATTTTGATAAGATTAAAGTTGAGATAATTTTAGCTACGTTACAGTTTATTATTAGAATTGCCATTTTGTAAAAACTCACCTATTGATAGCAAACTTTTGGTGCACATATTAAAGCTTTCATTCGTGATTTGATGTGCCCAGATAAGTAGTAATGTGTATTTTTCGCAATAGTGGTAATTAGTGCTAATTTAGGCGTTGTTATTCAATTTGTTATTAGAATTTTTTTTTTTTTTTCAAGTTGCACTCTGGATAAAATTTAGTTTTGTGTAATCTGTGACTAATTTTATTTTAATTTATTTTTCGACTAATCGTAACTATTAGTTGACCTAGTTTTAGAATTTTTCTTTGTAAATTATTTTTTTTATTTATTAGAGAAGTTTAAAATTCGTTTGAGTGTGCTTGAAGGAATTTTGAATGAGGAATTTTTGTGATAAAAAGCAAAAATCAGAGAAGTTCAAAATTCAAGTTCGAGGGAGAGCCGAAAATAATGCGAGAAGTTGCTGAATTGCGAAGAAATCAGAGAAAACGCAAAACCAGAACTCGGAAAAAATATCATCTGGCCAGCTGTCGGTGAAATTAGCTCGATATTCCTAGTTGTCCGTGGGAATAGCGAAATCTTCCCAGCTGTGTGTGAACATAGCGACGAGTGGCCAGCTGTCTGTGACCATAACATGACACTGATAAGATGCAACACGAGAGAAAAACGAACGCAACACGAACTAAATCTAAGAAGATCACTTTGTACACGTAAATAGAGATGTGTAAACGGGGTACTTACTGCAGCAGAGATGATAAAAAAGGGTCCCGGTTCCAGCTCCGAAAAAACTTCCAATTTGGAAAAATGTCAGCTTGCTGATAACAGAGAGGTTGAAAAATATCACCAACACATTAGAGAAAGTGAAATGAATCGTAGCAAAGATTCAATGTACCTGTCAATCCGATGCTTTTGCGGTCATTGAAGTATTTTTCCGGTATGTCTGCTCAATATGGATTCTGCAGGTTGGAATTTGGATCATCTCTAATGGAATTCTGATTGGCGTTGAAGTGCAACTTCTCTGATGCATCGTAAGAAGAAGGAGTTGATGCAGCATCACTGGAATAATAAAGAAAAGAATTAGCAACGTTCAATATACAAGATTAATCAATCAATCTACTTAAACAGAGAAAACGTAAACTTACCAAAGGTGAAGCTGCTCTTGGTGAAAACAGTCATCTCCGTTCGGCTCCAGTGAGCTTATTTCGATGTCGATTGAATCCGGGAAAGTTGCTGCGGAAAGAGAAGAAAGTCCCTGTTTAGCTCAACATCAAGAAATACAACTTGGAACGCGTAATTAATTAAAAAGTACCTGTTAATTACTCCAGCAGATGAATTCGTCGATTTCGTGTTGGTAAACGTTTGTTATCACACTGGCAGAGCTTTTTACCAGTTGCGCATTTTTGGCCTTGCGTCGAACTAGATGATATGCAGCTCAACGCGTATTTGTATTGCAATTCTCATGCAATTGCGTTTTTTTTGATTTATTTTTTGAATTTACGTACCATATCTCTGCTCTTTGTGTAAATATTTTGTGTTTGTGAATTTTGTAGCACTTTAGCGACTAAGATGTGATTTATTTTAGTACGACAAATTGTTTGCACCTAAGGTAATTTTAAGTCGCTAGTGCCGTGAAAGTTCAGCAGAGATGTTTCAAAATTGGAAATTTGACTTAGCGGAAGTCATGGATGGATGCCGAAGAACCTAGCTATTCAACATCTTGGAAGCTGCGGGTTCATAGAAGCGGGGCAGAGGGGCCCTACCGTCCGTTGTCCGATTGGCCAATTTTTGGCTTCAATGTACCAGCATCTCCGATGTCCACGCTGTTTCAATGGAAGCGGGGCATATGTACCGGTAGGGGATGCGCCCGCAGCTTCCACCTAGAGGGAAGTTGTGTTCCTGTCGGAGTGGCAGCACTGCTTACGAGTAGTGCACTCTGTCGAAGTAGTTCGAGACGCGCCACTCCGAGCTTTGAGCTTTGAAAGCTCGTTAGGTATATTTTCACTGGTGCTAGCGTAAGGTAGCAAGTTCAGAGCTTCCGCTTGTAATCGATACTACAAGTGTATTTTATTCAATAATGTGTAGTGTGTTTTATTATAAGTCTTCGCGTGTGTTATACCAGAGAAGTGAATAAAACATTACGAACATTTAGCGGTCTTATGATCATTTATGAGGTGTCTCAACATCACTGCAATTTGATATCTTTCGCAAGGATATCGGGCAAGTTTAGGTTCCCTGGGCTTATTATATGCACGCTGG
This sequence comes from Planococcus citri, assembly GCF_950023065.1. Classification (NCBI taxonomy): domain Eukaryota; kingdom Metazoa; phylum Arthropoda; class Insecta; order Hemiptera; family Pseudococcidae; genus Planococcus; species Planococcus citri. Next base: position 67,901,107 of record NC_088681.1, read on the forward strand.
TCTTGCGGAGGTCTCCCTCAAAGTAAAGACCTCCCAAACCACCACAACTTTACCTAAGAGTACTAAACTAATCCATTTTCATGTCAACATGTCGATGTTAATGTTGATGTGAAATTCGACATCAACAAATACATCCACAATATCAACATCATATCATCTACCACTCCAAACTGTGGAAAAGTGAATAATTTCATCAATGCCCTAAAAAATTTGTTTTCCTCATTGAACAAAATCATATTTTTGAATGTTTACTAAACTTTTACACACTAAAACAGAAATTTTAATTCTGCAAAATTGGTTGACATAGTTGTAGATGTAAATTTCGAGCATCAACTTTAACATCTACATGTCGAGATGGCATGCTGAGGTATCAGAAATAATGAGAAAATTTTGAAACTTTTCATTTACCTGGCTTTTGTACAGACAGAAGATTCCTACTAAATAATTAATTGATCACTTTTCCATCATTATTTTGGAAAAAAACATAGTAGATGTAAATGCTGACGTTGACAATTGTTGTGCGGGTACTTTTAGAAAATGAGAAGTCCAATTCAGTTTTCTATCAAAAGTTAAGCCAAGAAATTTAGTAGTGGTTTTGAATTCTAAAGAGTGTCCTTTGAAGTTGAGAATGAGATCTGGAGGAATGTTATTTTTTTTTGTGAAAAGTATACAGTGGGTTTTTGACTCTGAGAAGTTTAGACCATTAGAATCTGCCCATGATTCAATTTTTTCAAGGGTTTCTTGGATTACATGAAGAGCTATGTTGAATATTATTTGAACGAAAGGAAATGTTTATATCATCGACAAAGATTCTCAGAGAAATGGGTCTAGAAACAACATTGGAAATGTCATCAATCAAAAGCATAAATAAGACTGTGCTAAGAACTGAACCTTAGGAGGACTCCATTTTCAATTTCCAAAAATTCTGAGTATGTATTGTTAACTCTCACTCTTAAAAGTACAGTTTGTTAAGAAATTCTGAATAAAGTAGGCCAAATGTCCTCTAATTCCAATGGAATGTAATTTTTGGAGAATTTTATAACACTGGGCTCTATCAAACAGCTTTTCAAGATCAAAAAAGACTGAAAGAACACTTTCTTTATTCTGGAAAGCCGAACTAATTTCTTTTTGGGTGCAATTTAACGTTACTTTAAAAAAGGGGGTTAGCACAATAACAGTTGTGGGTTATCACGATAAATAAGTATTCACGATGAAAAAGAGGATTGCACGATAAAAAAGTGTATTTCACAATATTTCTTAAAAAACGAATGATAAATTAGGTGGCATCCACGATATATATGATAGAAAGAACAATAAAAAATAAACAATTTCCACAAGAAGTTTACAGAATGAACGATAAATAAGTGATGTCCACGATAAATAAGGATAAATTAACGACAAAAAGTATAAGATTTTTGCGAGTGAATATAAAATGAAGTGTTCTAGTAGGTACCTATTTCAATAAAGCTTTACGAGATAATGCCGGACGACCTCGTTTATGTTTTTGACCCAATGGGATGGATTCTGCTGCCAAGGGAGAATTAAAATTCAGTAAATTTTCACCTGAGCCTAAAACTTTTTCTCAAAATGTACTGATTCAGTGATTCTCCCCTAATTGGACTTGGAAAAATCACAGATTTTCAATAAAATTACGAAAAATTCTATTTTTTTACCTATTTGATGGCCTTTGCACCCCCCTTCTGGGGCCCCATTTGGGTTTCGAATCAAAATAACGTCAAAAATGAATTCTAGAACCCAAAAAACGTACATATCAATACCCTACTCGACTTTTTCATAAATTTGCCCCTTTGCACCCCCTTCCTGGGGCCCCATTTGGGCTTCGAACTAAAATAACGACAAAAATGAATTCTGGAGCCCAAAAAACGTAAATATCGATACCCCGCCACTTGACTTTTCCAAAATATTTACCCCTTTGCACCCTCGTCCTGGGGCCCCCATTTGAGGTTTCATACCAAAATAACAACAAAAATGAATTCAGCGGCTCAAAATACCTGTATATCAAAAAGATTGACGTCCAAATTTGCATTCATTTCTGAAATATGATCTTTGACACCCTAAAAAATGAATCTGTCCCACTGTGTGCCAGCGTTTTTTTTTGTCAATAAAAATTGAAAAATATCATGCTAATCAATGAAAAATATCGTGTTTATCAATAAAAATTATCGGGCTAACAAGCTTTTTCAATGGTTGAAAAATGCTGTGTTTACCACCTAAACTATCGTTACTAAGCCACGTTTTATCGTTCAAATGGTTATTGTGCTAACCACCTTTTTTATCGTTCAAATATATATTTCCCTTTCTTTTTGGAGACTTAAGAGGTAGTCTAGGGTAGATCTTTTCTTTCTGAAACCACTTTGATAAATGCTGTGAGAGTTTGAGGAATCAATAATCCAATTAAGACGTTTAATAACCATCTTTTCAAGTATTTTGCAAGGAACTGAAGTTAAGGAGATGGGGCGATAACTATAGATGCCAGATTTGGGTTTTTATCAGGTTTTAATATTGGAATGATTGTTGCAGTTTTCCACAATTTTGTGAAGTAATCAGAAGCCCAAATTTTGTTATATAACTGAAGTAAATCTTCTTTTCCAGTGTCTGAAAGGTACTTTCAACATGTGAGGGTGAATTTCATCAGGTCCGGGGGATGAATCTTTAATGTTGTAGTTTAGGCAATGATTTAGCTCTTCAAGAGAGAAAAGAGAGTTGTATGGTTCTAGATTTTGAGATGAAAAGTCTAAGGGGGTGGATTCTATTTGTGTTTTTAGTGTTTGGAAAGCAGAGCTATAAGAGGCAGTTGCAGAAGCTTTTGCAAAGGATCTAGCTAAGGTGTTTGCAATGTCATCTATTGAGTTTATTTCAGTGTTGCCATCTACTAAGTAGGGTATTTCAGTAGGTATATAACTTCCTTTAAGGATTTGAACTTTTTTCCGCATTTATTTTGTAGATGTGCTTTGGGTGATGCTCAACATGAAATTATTCCAACTTTCTCTATGTTTAGATAAGTTGATTTGGCGAGCAATAGCTCTTTTTTTCTTAAAATCAATGAGGTTGTCAAGAGTGCGATTTTTTTGGTACTTTTTTAATGATCTTTTTCTATCTTGGATTGCAGAGTTGAAAAGCTGATATTCACTTTCCAGCAATATTTTGAAAATTCCAAAAACCATTTTCATGAACTAGGCTTACCTTATTGGGATTGCAAAAAACGAAAGTTTTGATTCGAAATTTTCATCCAATGTTGAACTGTAGACCATACCGAAACTTTGGTTGGTATAAGAAATTGAAAAGCAAATTTTGGTATACAAAGAAAAGGTCTCGTGAATAGTGACCGAGTGTAGAAACATAGACACGCGCTTTTTACTGGCGAGAGAAACGAGCATAAGTTATTTATCGTTTATATTACTGACTTGGTAACTGTGTGGAAGGAAAGGATCGCGTTTGATAAATTAATTCGAAGGTTTGAATATCTCGGTTGTCTACTTTGCTTGAGAATATTTCAATGCAGTAATAAATTTTGCGTACGTTTATCGAACAAGACGGTGTACTTTGAAGCTTATTGAGGACCTTTTTTGTAACGTGATGTGACGCTTTGCAAAATGTTTATCATCGAATATGGCTAGCGATAAAAAAAAAAGGCTCCGTTGCGAAAATTACGACGTATTAGCTATACATCGGTCGAGTAAATTATATTACAAAACGGGTTTGTAATTTTAATTGGAATCGAATTATGAAAAACATTGATTTTTTTGCATCTATAGGTACCTACCTATTTGAATAACAGATGGTACTACTGCGTTGTTTATGGAGGATATTTTTCTTTCCATCACCTAGACAGGTATTGGTCGTTTGAAATTTATTTTTCACCATAAACCATAACGGAACTCAAAATTGGTAAAGTTTGATAAAGGCGGTTGCTGCGGATCGTGGTTTCATTTCCAAGTTTACCTATTTATATCCGATATCTGTTTATTTAACCTTGATCTTATGCAAAACAACTCGAGTAAGTACGACGAGAAGGAACACGCAGTGACGAAGACGACGATTTAAGAAATGCACGAGAATCGAGGTAAAAAAAGCTACTACACAAATGGTGGAAAATTTGCTGAAGCAGAACGAGATGATAAAAACTTTTTTTTTCCTTCTTCGAATAGGTATATCTACTACGATGAGAAATACAACTATAAGAGTAAGCAAACCGTGAAAAATTTCTAATTTCAACTTGTGCGAGCGTCAATTATTTTTCGTATTGTTTTCCCCATTATCGAACATGTTTCGAAATCTTAAAAGCAATTTGCCCGCGACGTGAATGCTTTCGGTGTTACTTTGCTGAAAACTATTTGCCTTGATCGATTCGGAGATTACATTGGTTTCCGTTATGAAACTTGCGTGATGTACGACGCACCATATTTAAGAGCTTTGAGGGATTGAAATACGAGTAGAGTGGAAAAGCGAGAAGGGGCTGGATCGTTGCTGAAATTCTTGCACAAATTCCTCAAAACGTTATCATGATTGAACTTTTGTCGTAAATTACGCGTGTACTTTATACATACGTATCTAAAGGGAAGATTTCTCTACATATAAGGAATTATAGGTACTCGATATTAGATCGTGACCGTAACATAAAAATACACCAATTCGAGCTAATATGTGTAGGACTGTACTTAGTTACTCGTATTAGAAATTTTGATAACGGATACGTATATTTTTAAATTTTCAAAAATTTATCAAAAATCCAAAAATTTGTTTTGGTACCTGCAATTTTGGATTCCGAGGATTTGAGGTAGGAATGTTTTCGATCTATAGCTATGTTTCATCCAAATATGAGGGTGTGAGTTTAAAAGGTTCGCTTGGTAAAAAAGTGGCAACACTGATTTTTCACATCCTCGAAAAACCCCTTTGATGAGCCTACAAACAGAATAAAAGCTCCAAATTTGTACTATTTGCAGTTTTAATGATCAAGAAATCGCTGCGAGAACAATCACTCAAGTTACAAGGTTACATTTTCAAAATCTTGATTAAGTACCTATCTAATTTTCAATAATTTAAATTGTTCAAGTCTCGCTTTCTGCCAAAAATTGCAAAAAAAAACTAGTCCTTTGTAAAATGTTCCAAAAAGTTTCGTCTCTTGCCAAAAATTGCTGAAAATTGTTTTTTTTTTTGGAAAAATTTTTTTTACTACTATAAGGTATCACTTTTTTTCCAAAATTGCTGAAGAATCTTTTTTAGGGTACCTAAAATCACAAAAAAATCATTTTCTTTAGCAAATTGCCAGTCACTTTTTTGCTGAAAATTACTATAAAAAGTTTCAACATCTCATCAAAAATTACTAAAAAGTCTTGCTTTGGTTGACATTTTTATAATACCACGTTCAACTAAAGACAGCAAAAAGTCCCACAATTTGTCAAAATTGTCCAAAAGTCTCATTTTTTGCCAAAAATTCCAAAATGTACGATTTATTTCAAAAAAACTACTGAAAGTCTCACTTTTTGCCTAAAAGTTTGATAAAAAGCAAAATAATTGTACTTATCACTTTATTGGGTCATTCCACGTCAATTGGACCAAAAAGTGGTAGGTGGTTTCGGCGATTTTTTTAAAATTTTTCCTGTGGAAAGACCTTTTGAAGGGATGACCAATGGCGCAAATCGCAGCCCTCTGGCCCATTTTTAACGGCAGCCAGGGGGTGTCAAAGTTTTCAGTGAACCTAAAATATCATCCATTTCAGCAGTGGATTGCTCGATAACCGCGATACCTACCGAAATGGAACTTTTCCCAATAGTTAGGGGGTTTGAAAAGCTTTTTGGTGATATCATAAAAATCAGTGTTGCCACTTTTTTTTCGTACAAAAAATTAGCTCAAAAAGTTTCAAAACGTAGTTTTCATATCGTTCCGACTCTCAAAAATTCTGAAAAAAATATATGTATTATGGACAACTGTTCATGCTGAACAACATATTAAAAAATTGGGATGGTAACTTGTAACAAAGTCGATTTAAAAAAATTTAAACTTTTACGAAAAAATGCGATTTTTTGATTTAAACCATGAAAAAAAGTTTTGATTGGTAAAGTTGACCCATTTGACCCCTATTTTTCATATTTGTTGAAAAAGTTGAAAAAACTCCTTTCACTCAATAAAATGAACTCCTCACAAAAAAATCAAAATTCAAAAAAATTCAAAATTTTCAATTTCAATCATCAAAAAAAGTTTAAATTTATTCAGTTGTCTTATTTTGACCACTTTCTGACATATTTCATGAAAAAGTTGATAAAAATCTCACTCACAGCAAAAAAAATAAAATTTGCTTTTTTTTTAATTTTGATTTTTTTGTGATGAGTTAATTTCACCGAGTGAAGGAGTTTTTTCAACTTTTTCAACAGATACGTAAAAATAGGGGTCAAATGGGTCAACTTCACCTATCAAAACTTTTTTTCATGTTTTAAATCAAAAAATCGCATTTTTTCGCAAAGTTTAAATTTTTTTAAATCGACTTTGCAACACGGTACCATTCCAATTTTTTAATATGTTGTTCAGCATGGACAGTTGTCCATAATATATTTTTTTTAGAATTTTTGAGAGTCGGAACGATATGAAAACTACGTTTTGAAACTTTTTGAGCTAATTTTTTGTACGAAAAAAAAGTGGCAACACTGATTTTTATGATATCACCAAAAAGCTTTTCAAACCCCCTAACTATTGGGAAAAGTTCCATTTCGGTAGGTATCGCGGTTATCGAGCAATTCACTGCTGAAATGGATGATATTTTAGGTTCACTCAAAACTTTGACACCCCCTGGCTGCCGTTAAAAATGGACCAGAGGGCTGCGATTTGCGCCATTGGTCATCCCTTCGAAAGGTCTTTCCACAGGAAAAATTTTAAAAAAATCGCCGAAACCACCTACCACTTTTTGGTCCAATTGACGTGGAATGACCATTGTCAATAATTGTCAAAAAGTCCTGCTTCATGCTAAAATTGCCAAAGCCGCATCAGAACGACTCAAAAAGTAATTATTTTTCATTTCAATTTTCAGGGTGTTGAAATGAGATGATTACCTCCCCCCCCCCCTTCCCCATAACATACGTAGTTATGAAACATCTTTGAATTCGTCATCTTCTTTTGACGTTTTGAGTTTTCAAAAATTCGCCAAAAATGCTAATTATAACTCAGAAAATACAATCAACCCCTATAAAAACAGAAACGGAAACTGAAATTGAAAAATCCTGAAAGTAAAATTAAAAACTAACAGTGAAATTTGAAAATTGAAAATAAAATCAAAAAATTCAATTGAAAATTCTGAAAATTTGACCAAAAACTGCGAATGCAACTCAAAAATGAAAGTAAAACCAAAAAATTTGAAAAAAAAATCAAAACCTGAAAGTAAAACTGAAAAATAAAAATGGAAAACAGAAAATAGAATCAAAAACTCAGAAAAAAATTTATCACTCTCCAATCTGGTTAATCGCTTAGGTAGGTACCTACCCAATTTAAAAAGCAAGATTCCTCATCCTCCCTAATTTGAAATTTTGTTCTGAACTTTCAACATTTTTTGCTCAATTCCCTCTCTTCTCTGGGTCCTTTTTGAGCTTTTGAAAAAATTACGCCATAAACGACTTAATCAGTGAAAAGGAGGGTCTAAATTAATTAATTGGATTAAAAATTTTGGAATCCTACCCTCTCCCTTCTTAGAATGGTTATCTAGGCATTGAGTCGAAGTAAAGTTAGGCAATAATTCTTAAGATCCAAAAGAAGGAGTATAGTAGAAATTTTTGAAAAAAATTTACAATACACCAAGACACTGAATTTCATATCACGATTCCATTTTTTGAATAAAAATTATAAAACGTAACAGAAGTTGACGAATTTGGTCTAAATTCATGTCAATGATGTACTTGGATCTCTTTCATGATATATTACGTCGTATTAAGAAAAATTTTTTTCTATCATAATTGGCCACTTGAAGGGAAAAAAATCCTCCTCAAGAAATCAGATCGTCAACTTTGAAAAAATCCAGAAAAATAGCCAAAAAATCATCAATTTTTTTCTTCTTTTTTTGTAGTTAAATAAATTGATGATAATGGACAAAAAATTGGCACCACTGTATTCCAAAACATTTCCTCAGCTTCAACCACTAATCCTTGAACGTGGCCTTGGATTTTGATGTTAATGGCTTAGATCCGTCATAGACTCTCGAATATCTTTTGGAACTAGACCATTTTCTCCAACCAAACTGATTGGTAGGGGCTAGAGCTAAAAAACCACGATTTCCTCCACAGGTACCTACCTTCAAAGTTTGAAATTTCCCAGGTGACTTTCAACTCAAAATGACGATTTTCACTCAATTTGGTCATAATCTTCTCATATTTTTTTAGGTAAGTACCCGTCACAATTGATTTAAAAAAGGAATACGCTCGTCTTACTCGAAGAAAAATAAACAAAACGTTCGTGATTTTCATTCACTTTGCAAAAAAAACAAAAAAAAAACGTCGATATCTTCGAGACATTAGAAAATTAGGTAAGCTTCTAAAAAATACGCACAAAAGAAGGAGGAATATATTAGAAAAATTCACGTTAGTCGAGTTCATTTGCATTAATTACACAAATGTAAATATATAAAATGAGCCAATGTAAACCGATTGCTTGTTATTTACGACTTTGAATCTGAATAAAAGCGATATCAACGTAATACAGCAGTATAAAAAAAATAGTCATTACACTAATGCACAATTTTAACGAAAACACCGAAAATTAAATTCCTTCGAAATAAAAAAAATACCCCAAAATGAATTTCCCAAATCTAAAAAAAAAAAATAACCACTCTATAAACCCCAGAAATAAGAAAATACAAGTGGTCAAATCTTACCTTGAGTTTATTTTCCGGTATTCGAAAAAGGCGCGAACGAATGCGTTATTAGAAACTTAAGCATCACGCTGTTTAGATAACGTTCGGATGAGAAATATAGCACATGTCAAGACAAGCCAGTGTACGAATACGCTACTGTTGCAAAAATCTCGTTCGTTTCTCTCGCAAAATGTGGAAATTGCGAAAAAAAAGCACCCAAAACCTCGTCAGCGCGTATATTTGGTCGGAGAGGCGCTTGCGCGACGATTTTGGCCTTTTCAAGGTACACGTCTGTCGTATACGACTTTACGTATAGCGTACTACGAGTCGTACGATTCGTGGCCAGCACAGATACCTACTCCTCGTACTACAAAATGTAGTACTCGACTCATACACATTACCTTATTCCTATCGTACGTAGTATTTCGAACTGAATATAAACCGTTTTCCAAAAGCTATACTAGATAACTATTGGGCTAGCCACGTATAAGACAATCTTTTCTGCTGCCCTTTGCCGACCACCACGTGCAGACAAGACACCGTCGTCGTCTCATCTCTAATACATAGTAACACTATACACATACAGCAACTCGTACTGTACGTGTACATAAAATAAATGTAAATGTAATAAAAAATAACGAGGAAATAAAAGATCGCGAGCGTCTTAGACTCTTAGTTTGGCCACAGCCAATACGAATATGCAGCTTTCTTGACTTTACCGTTCGTTTATGGCCGTCATTTAAATATTTTATCAATTTTTTCCAAATTTATCGACGGCTGCGATTGCCTTGCTGCGGCTTTTGCACTCTCTCTCCGACGGTTAATTATTTTCCGCGTCTTTTCCCTATATACTCTGTTCTCTTTCTGGCAGGATATACACGTAGGTATTTTCTTCTCTTTTTTTCTTTCGCATCGCTATTGTATAGTATAGGTATTCCTGTATACAAAGTATATTACCAAGAGAATGGTATCGTTTTGCTTCAATGGCTTTTACGTGATCTGCTTGTTAAAATGTTAACACACATTTGTCATTTTTCTTCTATCGTCGTTATTTTTACCTCTTCTTCCAACTCATTTCACTGTCTCGACTGTGTAGCAGATTCGGGTTTCAACCTTTTTTTTTTTGCTCTCTTTTTATACTAACTTTCGCATTCTTATCGTGTTGCCCGGATCGAAAATATTGAAAGAATTAATACATTATCTTTACATAATGTGGGTAATGCATTTACACGTACAATACAATATAATATTATAGGGTATTGGTGGCCACAGTTGAACATCCTCCTAATGATGATATAGTGCTACCCCTATCAGCAAAATGTAATCAGATTACTAAAATAATGTCAGATATTCTGCTTGAAAAAAATCCTACAGAGTTGTTATCAATATTTTTTGTTTTTGGTAAACCACCGGTAATTTTTGCCAAGTGGAAAACGATTTTTGGTAAATTAAAAGTAATTTTTTGTCAAATTAAAAAGTGATTCTATGTACCTACTTGGTAAACTACTGATAATTTTTGGTAAATACTGGTAATTGGAAAAGAAAAAACTCTCTCCTTATTTTTAATCTCTTGCCTGATGATGAGAAGTTGTATGTACTTTTTGAAAAGATCTTTGCAACAAAAGCATTAAAAATAAGGAGAGAGTTTTTTCTTTTCCAATTATTGGACTCCTTAGTTTTGGTTCATCCTTTACCTATAAATACTGGTAATTTTTTTTAGTAAATTTTACTGGTAATTTTTTTTAGTAAATTACTGGTAATTTTTTTAGTAAATTACTGTTGATTTTTTTTCAGTAAATTACGGATAATTTTTGGTAAATTACTGGACATTTTTGGTAAATTACTGGCAATTTTTGGTAAATTACTGGCAATTTTTGGTAAATTACTGGCAATTTTTGGTAAATTACTGGAAATTTTTGGTAAATTACTGGAAATTTTTGGTAAATTACTGGAAATTTTTGGTAAATTACTGGTAATTTTTGGTACTATAAGGTGGCAGTACGGCCTCTCTGTCTTGGCAGAGTATTATGTAACAATTCTCCAAGTTGGTGAGATCCTATAGGTTTTGGTAAATCAATCCTTTAGGTCTTGACAACTTAGGGATCGTTTGATTTATTAAGGTAAGAAGTAGGTACTCGCGAATTCAAAGGGTGTACTCAAGAACTAGCGTGTATACTTCAATTCAATCTCCTTTGCAGGAATAGTTAATGTGATTTTGACACGTGATTAGGTAATCATACATAGCATATTCTCCTAATCTCATTTATAGCAGTGAATGTGTATGTTTCAAAAAACCTTATTATTTAAGAGACTTAATGTGATTTGACTACAATGATTACATTGGTGAAACGAATCTGTGTTTTAATTATTTCGCGAATCTGTGAGCCTACTTGATGCATAGATCTGTTTATTATGTTGACGTAGTTGTAAGGTGCACCAGGGGAAGTCAGAATTCGGGGTAAGTTAGAAAACTTCCTCTAGCGCCAAGAGTTTTATATCTGGCAGAGTCAGGGCTGTAAGGTAATTTATTTTGGTAAATTACGGCGGTATTTTAACGTATTTTACCAAAAGTTTATTACTGTATTTTACCATTATTTACCAAAAAGCCAAATTAACACTTTTTTTCCATCTTTCCTTCATAAATTTCCAAATTTCCATGGGAATTTATGATTTGAAAATTACCAAAAATTTTCCCCATAAATTTCCAAAAAATGTTTATGAAAAATTTTCTGTAATCTTTAATAACACCTAAAACAGATGAAAATTTACTTCAAAGGCAGGTCAGAAGTTCAGAACTTCGAAGTCAAACTACAAAAAATAACTCTTCATATCCAAATTAGTAAAATACCATTAATACCATAAAATACTGTATTTTACCAGCAAATAAATTACGGTAATTTAACAGCCCTGGCATAGCCTATTTTGTTATAAAAGCACAACGTGATTTTGAAAAAGCAGCACAACCCAATTTGGAAAAAAACACAATGTGATTTGGTAATAAAGCACAACGCAATTTTGAAAAAAAAACACAACGCGGTTTTGAAAAAAACACAACTCAATTTTGAAAAAAGAACAACACGAATTTGAAAAAAAACAACATAAATTTGAAAGAAAACCACAACACGTTTTTGAAAAAACGCAATTTGGATTTTGAAAGCAGAATGTGATTTGGTTTTTGAAAGCACAATGAGATTTCAAAAAAAAACACAACCCGATTATAAAAAAAAGCGCAACGCGATTTTTATAAAAATAGCACACACAACACAATTTTGAGAAAAAGCCCAACATAAAAAAAACACATGATTTTGAAAAAACCACAACACAATTTTTTAAAAAAAAGCACAACGCAATTTTGAAAAAAAATCACAACAACGCGATGTGTATTTCAAAAACAGAACGAGATTTTGATTTTGAAAGCACAAGGAGAATTCAAAAAAAGCACAATGTGGTTTTGAAAAAAACACAACTCAAATTTGAAAAAAAAACAACATAAATTTGAAAGAAAAGCGCAACGCGATTTTGAAAAAAAATCACAACGCGGTGTGTATTTCAAAAACAGAACGCGATTTTGATTTTGAAAGCACAAGGAGAATTCAAAAAAAGCACAATGCGATTTTGAAAAAAAACGCACAACATGAATTTGAAAAAAAAGGCACAACGCGAATTTGAAAAAAAAGCACAACGCTATTTGGAATTTGAAAGCAGAATGCAATTTGGATTTTGAAAGCACAATGAGATTTCAAAAAAAAAAGCACAACGCGATTATAAAAAATAGCACACACAACACAATTTTGAAAAAAGCACAACATTGAAAAAGAACACATGATTTTGAAAAAAGCACAACACGTTTTCAAAAAAAAAGCACAATACAATTTCAAAAAAAAAGCACAACGCGATTTTGAAAAAAAGCACAACGCAATTTTGAAAAAAGCACAACCCGATTTTGAAAAAAAAAAGTACAACGCAATTTTGAAAAAAAAACACAACGCAATTTTGAAAAAGAAGCACAAAGCAATTTCTAAAATAAAACAGCTTGCTTCTCGAGAAGTAAAAAACAATTAGATATTTTGTTTAGTTTGAACATTTTTAAAAACTTTAAACGATGGATTCTTTTTTTAAAGTTCAATTTGAAAAAAAAAACACAGAGGCCCAAACAAGTCAAGCTGAAGCAAAAGCTTTCAAAAATTCGTCTGGAATTATGAGCTGATGAAGTTTATTTCAACGCCTTCTAGAGTGTGCTGGAGACAGGGTTGGTTCTCTATGCGTAGACTATCTTTGTCTACATAGTCTACGTTTGTCGTGTAATGTATGTAAACTTCATGTAAAGTAGACTTCCTGTAGACTACGAGTAATGTATGTCAACTTCGAAGTTGTGTATTCCCAAATAATCTCGCTTCTTGCTAAAAATTGTTTTTTTTTTTTTTGCAAAAAAGTTACCCTTGCTTTTCAACTGAAAAATTTAAGAAAAAAAATCTTGTATTCAGAACAAACATTGTGAAAAAGTGTAATTTTCTTACTAATAATTGACATCTGCTAAAATTGTTAGTTTTGCTTTTTTCAAGTTTTTTTCTTTCCAAAAGTGGTCGAAAATGAAGTTCTTACTTTTTTCAAAAATTGATGAAAATTCTTGTTTTTTCAACCAAATCGCTGAATTTTTTGCAAAAACTTTAAAATCATTACTTATTTCCTACGAATTGTTCAAAAAATGCAAAAAAAATCGTTTTTTGAGAAAATTTAGGAAAATGCTGTGGTTTGCTAAAATTATTCACTTTTGTTTTGTGAAAGATTCAAATTCTCGCTTTTCAGCTCGACAATATTGCTAAAGATTTTCACTTTTTCACCCAGTAGGTATGTTTTTTTTACGCAGATTCTCAAAAATCTAGTTTTTGAACGTTTTTTGAATCTCGTTTTTGAACACTTTTGGGATTTTAACCACAAATTTTCAAAATCTTCTGCCAAAATTCGTGTAAAAAAGGCTTATTCTAAAACAAAAAAACGTTTTACTTTGTAGTTTACATAGTCTACAATGTCTACATGTAAACTATCGTTGTCTACAGCAACGTTGTTTACACGTAGACAAAGCATGTAAAGTAGACTATGAAGTCTACTTGCCAACCCTGGCTGGAGAGAAGCCATTTTTTTCTGGAGGCTCCACATCAGTTCGAAAATGTTGAAAATTGATTCCAGAGGTCTACTTTAAGGGGTAGACGAAGCTTTGAGCAAACTTGTTGCCAAAAATGGACGATTCCAGAATTTTTTAAAAGAGATGTTCAAAGTTGTAAGTAGCAAAAGACCTACTTAGGAACATTTTTTAACTCTTCATCTCGGATTTGCGATTCTTCCACTTCAATCGATTTAAAAATGTCGAACTTACCACAGAATTAAATCTCCAGCTGTTGAAGTCTGGAGCTTCTTGAAATTGCTTAGGAAAAGTGAACTCTTTCTAGAGGCTTCAGATCGGTTTGAAAATGATGCAGATCGATTCAAAGGGTTGACTTAAGTACATACAATTACAGAAAATTAATATGATACCAATTACGAGTATCTATTTCTGTCATTTTCAAAAATTCACCAAAAATTAGGAAATTAACTTCGGTAGCTGAAAATTTGACCCTAAGGTTTGCGCGACATGCTCTTTCAGTGAGCTAATTAAATCAAACACGAACACGAATAATTAAGTCGAGTGTCTATCTATTAAATTGAATTCAATTTTTCAAATCATCCCCTCTATTTGACAACTTTTAAACATATGAACGTATCTTAAGGCTCGTGTTCGATTTCACACGAATTAATAAAAATTTCAAACTTCAAGTAAACTATACTCGTCTAAGTTTGTTAGAATTTCAAGAATCTTAATTAGGTAAGTAATTTTTCATTCATAATTTTCAATGAATGAAAACGGAGAATTCAAATAAACTTGAACTCTGCGTTTACCGCTGGGTAAATATGCCTACCTATGATATTAAATTTTCGACTAAAATTTTGAAACGAGAAATATTTCGCGAAGAAGACGGTCTCTCGATGAAGCAGGCGAATCTTATTAAGTATAACGAGACGAGAAATAGAAATACTTTGATGTTTAATATTTTTCAATTAAAAGACGAATATTTTAAAATTACTTTCTTCTCTATAGAATTGTATTAGCTACCTAGGAGTATAAAACGAATGTAGAGGATTTTCTTGTATGCCTACCCTGTAGTAGGTACTCAGAATCTTATACGATGACGAATGACATATCAATATACCTTGAAAATTGTTCGGTCATCGAACGAACGTTGAATACAGGTTGAAAAAAAAGCAAAAAAATCCATCCTGAGTATATCAATAAGAGTAAAGAGGACTGGTTGACATATCTCGATACAAAAAACCCTTTCACCGTTCACCGTCGTATCGATATAGGTAATCTATTTGAAAAAAATTTCTCCCGGTAGCCTATTGGTGCAATATATCGAGCAACGAGCGAGCTATTGAATTTCTATGGCAAGGTCACCCGTTCCTGCTCTCTTTATCGGCGCTGAAAATTCACCAGAGAAAGCATATCGAGCATAGAAATTTATAACTTTGCGAGCTATTTTGTTTAGAAAAAAAAGGAGCCCCGTTTTACCGGAATGGCTGCTTAGTTAAAAAACGACGAAGAAAACGACAGTCACGGAACAAAATTCGGTGCTGGACGGTGATCGGTATGTTATGCACGATTCCATTTCCGTTGTTCGTTTTGCAGTCCGTATTACATTTTCAACATCTTTAAATTTAGGTCATTTATCATTTTCGGCTATTTTAAATGTAGCTAGGTAGATATGTTGGTAGGTACCTACTACCTACCAAAGTTATGTGCATAGGTCGCGTGGAATTTATTTGTTATTTTCAATGTAAAACACGAACCTCGCATGTAATGCTTTTGTATTATGGAAACTGGATAGTTGAAGAGGTTTTTTGTTACTATACGAGTAAAGTCAACCCCGACCATTCGTATTAGGGAATATTTTTTCACATTTGTTTGATAGGTAATAGATTGGTTTGGTTCGTGATGTAATCAATTTTATAAGAGTACACCCTGTGTGGCTGTGTGGCTAATTTACGTCCAGGGTGGAGGTGAAAATACCCGTTACAATTCAGACTGTGAGAGCAAAAAATACATAAATAAATTTGTAAACGTATCGCTATATCCATGGCATAGTAAAATGTGTCGACAAGTTTCGCATTCGCAGGCCAGCTCTGCTCTGCCAATAGCAGCAGCAGGTTTTTCGACCGTATTCTGCGTGTATTTCGCTTTCATTAATATGCCTACTCACGCAGCTACACTTTCTCGCAGACTGTTTAATAAACTAAAATAACAGTTTTTTGGTAAAAACCGCAAAACTTTAGGGTTCAGCACTTTTCTCGCAATTTGTCCGCGCAAATAAACTAACAACTGCGTCCCCTTCGCTTAATGTTGTAAAATTCCATCTACCAATATTTAGATTATGCGCCGAATTCAAAATATACAAACGAGACGGAATTTTAACATCTCCGGGCGAAATTTTCGCCTTCACCGAGCTAAAAATTCACCATCTTTGATTTTTCTCATTCTACTTACTTAGTATACGTAGTACAATTCGTTCTCGTCTGTACGACGACGACACGAAATAAAATTAAAACACTTCCTGCCGGTACCAATAACCACTTGTTGAATTTTAATTTGCGAGAAATTCGACATAAAGGACTTTCGTCGTCCCTTATTTGGAAAAATGTGAAAACAAATTCGAGTAATTTTCAATTTTTTTTCGCACGCATTGCGGATAATTTTTCCACTCTGTGTAATGTTTCGAGAGCACATCCGATAAAGCAGGGTTACTGAACTTCATCGCGTGATTGCTTTTTCAATAGGGATAAATTTTTGCAATCTGGCTAAATTCGCTTTATACAGCTACGACAAGTATAAGTACCTCTACACTTGACTGAAACACTCGTTTTCGAAAAATTTTTGCTAGCGCGGTAACGAACAACTTTTTTTCCAAATGTCGAAAAATCTGAGGTACGCTTTATTTGAAATTAAATTCTTTCGTCAAGGTAATTCGTTTATAGCGAATTTTGACGGCAAAGATGATAAAATAATTCCCAGCTGAAATATGTCTTTTCTTTTTTCTTCTATACAAGCTAATTTGAAAATAGTGGTAAAAAAATTCTCTAAGGTAAACTTTCCAAATGAAACTGCGTACCTTATACCGAAGAGTTTTCCAGTGAATTTTATAAAAATCTTTCGAGTATCTTTTTTACACTGGTAATTTTATACGTTTCTTTTTAATTTTTTTTTTCACTTTTGCTTTTTGAAATGAAGATCTAGTTATAAGGAGTTTGAATTTTTCGAATGTTTTTTTTTTAAATGAAATACTTACTACTGTTGTAGGTACCTTGGTTCTTAGAGAATTTCTCCTGTGGATTTTACTGATTCCTTTTTTTTTCTCTCAAAGACAAACTTAATGCTTTGTTAAGTATGGAAATCGTTCAGTATTTAAAAGGTACTCCATTGGAAATACTCGTTTCAAAATTTTATTATCATAAATTGTTCCATTACTAAAAAAAAAAATAGAGAGAGAAAAGGGGTGAGGGGCTTCACCATTGTGTAAAAAGTGTCGAATCGAAAAATTTAAAGCCATATTCGACATTCGTATTCTGCTCTCTGAAACACATAAAATTCAGTATAGGTACCGTAAGACTTCGATGTAGGTAGATATTTATATATGTATTTTTAAAATTTTGTCTCAAATTTAGAAATGGGTAGGGAAGGGTGGTGAAAAATGAGCTATACAGGTACATCAAAACAAATACTTTTGCAACTGTGTTAGATCTTCAGCATTATTTTGAGTCGTTCTGGAGCCTTCAGCAAACTCTAATCATATCTCAGCACTTCATCCTGAATCTAATTAGTTTTGTTCAGATCCAATAATTTTGGAGCAAGGAATGTTCGTTTGATCTGATCTGATCATATCTGATCAAACATATGTCTGAACGAATCTGACTTGATGTTATCAAACTGACCAAAACAAGTCTGAATAGATCCAAATCAACTGTGATTATTTTTTTTATGAGAGAGGGTGATATGATTTGATCTGATCTGAGTGATCACATTTGCTCAAATAATTATGCGCTCAATTTGATCTGATCTAAGTTTGAAAAATCTTCTGTAGAGACTCCAGAACTGTTCAAAACTATTCGAAACCGTTTCCAATCAATTTTTGGGAGAGGAAGGGGTAAAATCGTTATGGGTCATTCCAATTGAAACAACCAAAATTTGCACGACAGGCTACCAATTCTGCAATAGAGGTCATCAATCGATTGATAGTCGGGGACTCGCATAAGGATCACCTGCACCCCCCTGCCGATCCTCCGGGACAACTTTTTTCTTGAAGTTTTGAGTCATGTCTTTCGATTTCGCTCAAATTTTTTTTACAATATATACCTACCCACCCAGTAAGTAAGAACCCCGCAATTATTTTGATCCCAGCCCCCTCAGGGGGCGGGTGGGGAGGGGCTTCTATTATTTTCACATTGTCTCGAGGTACTCAACTTCAGCAGCCCTTCCTCCAAAACTATGATACTTTGATCAAAACTGATTTCACAGTTCGAAAGGGCGTTGCATTTAAAACTTTTTAAGCATTTTTAAATTTTCAAAAGTTGAAAGTTGAACTTTCAAATTGAAAGTTCAAATTTCAAAATGGCGCTGTAAGTGGAAGCTACCATTTAAAATTTCGAAAAAATATCCATTGATGTACCTTTTGATGCTTTTTCGAAATATTCAAGTTTCGAGATGGGATCTTTCAATGGAGGGGGAGCACCCTCACCCTCAATTTTGGGCGAAACTTTCGAAAGAAAATCTGGGGCATGTGATACATCGAATTCTATGGTTTTGGTGACCTTGAACACGAATATGACGTCAGATTTTTGATAGGACCCCATACACGGCCTCCAGCACCTCCCCAACGGGGGTAAAAGTTCAAAAAAGTGTTTTGTTCATGTGACACATGGAATATTATGTTTTTGGTGACGCTGAACACGAATATGACGTCAGATTTTTGATTGGACCGCATCCACGGCCCGCAACAATTTTTTTGGACTTTTACCTACTGGGGGATGTTCTGGGTGCCATGGGTGAAGTCGATTCGAAAAACTAAGGCAATATTCGTGTTCAGCGATATCGAAAACATACTATTTCATGTGTCACACGAATGTACCTAACCTTTTTTGGGGGGTCACCCCCTTTGGGGAGGTGCTGGGGGTCGTGGACGGGTCCTATCAAAAATCTGACGTCATATTCGTGTTTAGCGTCATCAAAACCATAGAATTCGATATATCACATGCCCCAGATTTTCTTTCGAAAGTTTCGCCCAAAATTGTGGGTGGGGGTGCTCCCCCTCCATTGAGAGATCCCATCTCGAAACTTGAATATTTCAAAAAAACATCAAAAGGTACATCCATGGAAATTTTTTCGAAATTTTAAATGGTAGCTCCCACTTACAGCGCCATTTTGAAATTTGAACTTTCAACTTTTGAAAATTTAAAAATGCTTAAAAAGTTTTAAATGCAATGCCCTTTCGAACTGTGAAATCAGTTTTCATCAAACTATCATAGTTTTGGAGGAATGGGCTGCTGAAGTTGAGTACCTCGAGACAATGTGAAAATAATGGAAGCCCCCCCCCCCACCCGCCTCCTGAGTGGGCTGGGATCAAACTAATTGCGGGGTTCTTACTTACTGGGTGGATATACATTGTAAAAAAAATTTGAGCGAAATCGAAAGACATGACTTTCAAAATCACCTTTTTTTGGTTGAGTTGACATGGAATGACCCTCCAGCGACTTTTTGAAAATTACTGGAGCCTCCAGTAGATTTTTAAAACTTGAAACTTCTCCAAAATTTCATAAAACGGGGATGGAAAGCCGAAATTTACTCCGCACTCCAAGTTTGACAACCTCTGAAGACGACTTCTGGTGGGTTTAAGTCATTTCGGAGCCTCCAGCGACTTTTTGAA
The DNA here is from genome assembly GCF_950023065.1 of Planococcus citri. Lineage (NCBI taxonomy): Eukaryota > Metazoa > Arthropoda > Insecta > Hemiptera > Pseudococcidae > Planococcus > Planococcus citri. Next base: position 67,920,964 of record NC_088681.1, read on the forward strand.
AATTACTGGAGTCGGATCTCCACCAGATTTTTGAAACTTTAAATTCCCACAACATTTTATGAAATGTAGTTGGGAAGCCGAAATTTAATCTGCAAACTGATTGCAATACGCTACGAAGCCAACTGCAGATGGATTTCAAGTCGTTTTGGAGCCACCAGCGACTTTCTGAAAATTACTGGAGCCTCCAGTAGATTTTTGAAACTTGAAATCTCCCAAAATTTCATCATAATATGGAGATGGAGAGCCCAAATTCATTCTGCAAACTAGTTTCAATACGCTACGAAGCCGACTGCTGGTGGATTTCAAGTCATTTTGGAGCCTCCAGCGACTTTTTGAAAGGTTGTATAGAGTTTTTTGGAAAATTGAAATTTAAAAAGTAGCTAGAAGCTTCAAAACTATTTGAAACCACCATGTAGTCGACTTCATGTCGTATTGAAATTACTTTGCGAACTAAATTTCGGCTTTCCATCTCCGTTTGATGAAATTTTGAAGAAGTTTCAAGTTTCAAAAATCTACTGGAGGCTCCAGTAATTTTCAAAAATTCGCTGGAGGCTCCAAAACGACTTGAAATGCACCTGCAGTTGACTTCTTAGTGTATAGAAATTAGTTTGCAGAGTATATTTTGGCTTTCCATCTCCGTTTGATGAAATTTCGTGGGAATTTCGAGTTTCAAAAATCTGCTGGAGGCCCCAGAACTGCTCAAAACGGGTTGAAACAGTTTCCAATCGATTTGGCATGTCAAAAATAGGGTATATCCCAAATTGCAGCTTTCTTGGCCAATTTGGTAAAATTTTGATTTTTTCCCTCATTTTTGGCCTAAATTTGATTTTCAAAAATTCACCAAAAATCGAAAAAAGCACTTGAGAGTTTTTTCAGAACTTTCATTTTGCGCCTTCAAATTTTGATTTCAATTTCAAGTTTTCAGATTTATTTTTTTTACATTAGGTACATACATATCAAAAAGTGGTAACACTGACTTTGGCATCTCCAGCAAATACCCAGCTCTTGAAATTTAGAATAAAATGAGAAAAAAGTTTAACCGTTAAGTTGATCAGAACCATCGCAACAGACATTTTAAATTTTCATTGGCAGCTATTTCTTAAATTTTCAAATTCCCCTCCTGCGCCCCCCCCCAATTGCGAGGACTTCCACTTGGCACAATTTCTCATCGTTTGATGATCTCTGCCATACAAAAAAAAAAACTCGGTGATCCGCGTCGTGTAAATTTTTGCTCATTTGATATGGAATGGCCCTTCAGTATTTTATCCAATTCAATAAGATTACCTAATAATTGTTTCAATTTGACAATTTTGATTTATTTCAATAGATCTATCGAATGTAGATATTTTTCGCATTCTGAAAAATCGTCTCACTCCATGAAAAAAATACCTAATTATAACTTTCCAATCAAACACAACACAAAGGTGAAGAAATCCTCCAACAATACACTACTCTCGTAAAAGACTTTTCCAACACGAGAAAAAAAACTCCCCAAACAAAGAAATTTTTCCAAAAAAAACACCGAAACGTAAATAAAAACTCGAGCCAGCGCAGCCTCGCATCATCCGAGCAAAATTTTCAATTTTACCAAATCAATTTTTTTTCCTCTCGACTCGGCAAACTTTTGCTAAGAGGAAATCCAAATATGCATGCAACCGCAACCGCGAAATTCTCTCTTTTCGAGCATCGAGTTATGAAGTTTCACAATATTTCGCGTTTCGCGTTTCTCTGTTTCGTACACAAATATAAGGCAAAGGGTACGGAGAAGAGAAGGAAATATGGCAGGAGAGACAAGGATACAATACAAATAGGATGAAAAGTGTATTGTTCCACTCGATAATTTTCATATACCAATACGATTCTGGGCGGATGAGGGGGTGAACGAGGGCGCCGTAAGGGTAGGGAAAAAAAGTTAAACATGTAGCAAAAGCGGCGTATAAAAGTTCAAGGTTCCTAATAAAGCATGTGCTGAGGTTTCAATTGGAAAATTTCTTCGTACGTATATGGTATTCGTATTTGGAAATATTTCAATTTCTTGGACAAAAGTAAAACTTCTATACGCGCATACCTACCTTTGATAAATAGAATCCCATTAGGTAAGGGAAAAATTTGAATCGTTTTCAACGTGGGTTAGGGTTATAAATTTGGAAACATTAAAAAGAGATTATAAGTATAATTTTTTCATCGACGACAATACCTATCAATTCGGAAAGGAAATCCAGTCGCTGAATTATCACACGTTTGTTGAAATTTTATCCCCGTACTATTTCAAAATAATCGCCTTCGTTTTTCCAAAAGATTTCTCGACCATTGTTACTCGCACGAGCGATATTAAAACGGTTAAATTGAACATGCAACAAGTGTTGACAGAGCCACGTCAGTTTATACTACAAAACGTCCGATTTCAAACGCAGGCAAGCGAGTTATTTACCCAACTATTGGAATAGTCTTCTGCTTTCTGCTACCTTATTCACCCTCATCCTCAATACTGCGTTTACACAAAGCTACCTTGAACGCTGTCGATAAGAAAGGAAAAGATGATTCAAGATCAACACGCCCTTCATTTACATATTTTCTTAATAAAAAAAAATCTGCGCAGAATATTTTTTAACATTTCAATTATGAAAAGTAATTAATAGCTGAAATAATAATATAATCGAAAATTCATTACAAGATCTTTCAAATCTTTCAATTAATTAATTTTTTTCCGCCAATCGACCTTTGTATAGTATTTCTCGTAGCAAAGGCAAATAGCTATATCCACCTTGAGAACTTCTCAATGTACATTTTCAAAAGTTATTTTGGATAATGAGATCTTTTTCAAATTCAACACGATTCAATCATTAATAACTAATGAGAATTCCTTTGTATATTTACTTTTTTCGTTAGCAATTCTGGCGCAATCAAATCCGCGGATTAGTCTACGTTTCCTGTACCCTACGATATTAAAATTTTTTACCCAGCAGTCACGTCGATCAGGTAAAATTAGAGGTATCGAGTGCACGAAAACGGATTTTAAATTGAGCGTAGTAGCCAAGCAGCTATTACGAGAGCCGAATTTATTGCTTGGAAAATTTTACTTATCGTTTCCGTTATTTTCTTCAACCTCTGCTTATAGGAGAGGAATCAAAAAAAAAAAAAAAAATGGCAGTTCAAAATTGCCCCCTCTCGCATGTATTTCATATCAACTCAAAATTTGATTGTACAAAAAAAAATTTTGGGAATTTTTTGAAAAATTATGTTTTTTTGATTGTTTGATTTTGGCTAGAAAGTGAGGTCGGTTTCTTGTTCACTTTTTTGAAATTTTTGGAAATATTTAATTTGAAACTACCACAGTGTTTGTCTCAAACACAACAGGTCCTTACCTGGGTCTGAAAAAACCCACTGTTTGAAATACAGGGGTCGGCATAAGATAGTATTCCAATTTGCACAAACGAAAATTTTTTCAAATGAAAATGATTTTTTACTCATACACACCCCAAACTCACTCAAAACTGCCCCGAACACCGCTGAGCACTCATTCACATCCCAAACTCGCCCAAACTGCCCCAAAAACTGCTGAGCACTTGTGCACACTCTGAACTCACCCAAATTGCACCGAACACCTTTGGGCACTCGTGCAAATCCCAAACAAGCCCAAACTGCCCCAAACACCACTGAGACATTCACACATTTGTAATTCAGTTCAGTTGAGTATCAGACAGGGGAGTAAATATTGTAATTATATTGGAATGAGGGTTTTTTAAAAGTTATTTATCCTATACCTAATAAGTGCATTTTTAGATTGTTTTCATTTTAAATTCATATCTTTAGTTTTTGCAGGCTATGTCAGAAGTAGTTTGGATTACGTTAGCACGACTGCATGTTTGCACGACTGCACGTTTGCACGACTGCACGTTTGCACTACTGCACGTTTGCACGACTGCACGTTTGCACAACTGCACGTTTGCACGACTGCACGACTGCACGACTGCATGACTGCACGACTGCACAACTGCACGACTGTTATAAAGGTATGAGTGTTTTAAAAATTATTTATAGTACAATGTGTGCATTTTTAAATTGTTTTCATTTTAAATTCTCATCATTGGTGTTTACAGGCTTTTGTCAGAATGACTTTGTATTTGCAGTGATAAGGTGAATAAAATAAGTGGATCAAGTGCATATCTAATGAGTGAGCAAGTGTTTTATATTATGTATTTATTCCTTGTTTGTTTTATCTTTAGTTTCAGAGATTGGATGTGTGATTTTATTTGTACTTTTTCTTTAGGAAATAAGCTTGAGTATATTAATATCAAGGGGTACATTTTTTCAACTTTTGGTTCTTGTTATTGTTGTGTTTTATTTTAATTTTGGTTTACTGTTATTTTTTGTTTTTATAATCAAGACCCAATGAATAGTGGCAAGTTTAGACTGTACATATGAATATAGGCATAATGATTCAGGCCAGTAGGTAATGGCAAGTCTAGCCTATAGGTGGGTAGTAATCTACCTTCCAGAAGATGTAATTTTGCTTACTCATAGGTGTCTTTTTGAATGGTAAATTTGTTCTATATTATGTAGATAATTATTTGACTTCCAAAAGATCAGTAATTTCAAATTTTGTTACCAAACTTCTTTTACTTCATTTCTTGCTATTTTTTGGCTTGATTTTTCAAATTGACAGGTGTCTAATATCTGCAAAATTTTCTTGCCTGTTTACAAGTTCGCCTGGCTACATGTTTTCCTATTTACACATTTGCCTGTTTGCATGACTGCCTGTTTGCACGACTGCACGTTTGCACGACTGCACGTTTGCACGACTGCACGTTTGCACGACTGCACGTTTGCACGACTGCACGTTTGCACGACTGCACGTTTGCACGACTGCACGTTTGCACGACTGCACGTTTGCACGACTGCACGTTTGCACGACTGCACGTTTGCACGACTGCACGTTTGCACGACTGCACGTTTGCACGACTGCACGTTTGCACGACTGCACGTTTGCACGACTGCACGTTTGCACGACTGCACGTTTGCACGACTGCACGTTTGCACGACTGCACGTTTGCACGACTGCACGTTTGCACGACTGCACGTTTGCACGACTGCACGTTTGCACGACTGCACGTTTGCACGACTGCACGTTTGCACGACTGCACGTTTGCACGACTGCACGTTTGCACGACTGCACGTTTGCACGACTGCACGTTTGCACGACTGCACGTTTGCACGACTGCACGTTTGCACGACTGCACGTTTGCACGACTGCACGTTTGCACGACTGCACGTTTGCACGACTGCACGTTTGCACGACTGCACGTTTGCACGACTGCACGTTTGCACGACTGCACGTTTGCACGACTGCACGTTTGCACGACTGCACGTTTGCACGACTGCAAGTTTGCACGACTGCAAGTTTGCACAACTGCACGTTTGCACGACTGCACATTTACAAGACTGCACGTTTGCATGACTAGATTTTGTAATTATATGGGTATGAGTGTTTTTTAATAAATATTTATAGTACAATGAGTGCATTTTTAAATTGTTTTCATTTCAAATTCATTTCTTTGTTTTTTACAGGCCAATGTCAGAATGAGTGTGTATTTGCGGTGATTAGGTGAATAAAATAAGAGGATCATGTGAGTACCTATCAGGTGAACAATTATATTATATTATGTATTGTTTACTTGTTTGTTTTCTCACTAGTTTCATGGCATTTGTATTTTTTATGCAGAATTAAGCTTGAGTATATTATCAATGTGTACATTTTTTCACCCTTTGGTTCTTGTTATTGTTCTATTTTATTTTAATTTTGGTTTACCATATTTTTTTGTTTTTATAATAAAGAACCAATAAATAGTGGCACATTAAGACTATATAAGGAAAGATGCTTAATTACTTAAGCCAATAAGCAATTGCAATTCCAGCACATAGGTGAAGCAATAATTGAAGTCAATAAGTATAGGCAAATTTATTTTAATTCTGTGAGTTTGGGTATTCCCACATTCACACGTCTGCACGTTTGCACGTTTGCATGACTGCACGTTTGCATGACTGCACGTTTGCACGTTTGCAAGACTGCATGTTCGCATGACTGCACGTTTGCGGGACTGCACATTTGCACGACTGCACGACTGCACATTTGCACGACTGCACAACTGCACAACTGCACAACTGCATGACTGCACGTTTGCACGACTGCACGTTCGCACAACCACACGTTTGCACGACCGCTGTTTACTTGTTTGTTTTCTCACTAGTTTCATAGATTGGATTTGCAATTCCAATTGTATTTTTTATGCGGAATCAAGCTTGAGTATATTATTAATGTGTACATTTTTTCACCTTTTGGTTCTTGTTATTGTTCTATTTTATTTCAATTTTGGTTTACCATGTTTTTTTGTTTTTATATTAAAGAACCAATAAATAGTGGCACATTAAGACTCTGCAAGTTTGGGTGTTCCCACCTTCACACCTCTGCACGTTTACAATGTCTGCATGTTTGCATGTCTGCATGACTGCACGTTTGCACAACTGCACGTTTGCGCGACTGCACGTTTGCGCGACTGCACGTTTGCGCGACTGCACGTTTGCACAACTGCACGTTTGCACGACTCCACGTTTGCACGACTGCACGTTTGCACAACTGCATGTTTGCACGACTGCACGTTTGCACGACTGCACGTTTGCACAACTGCACATTTGCAAGACTGCACGACTGCACGTTTGCAAGACTGCACGTTTGCACGTTTGCATGACTGCACATTAACACATTTGCATGATTCCACTTTTACAGTATCACAGTATTACACATATACAGGATTACATATATATAGGTAGGGTAAATGTGCCTAAGTTTGCGCGCTTCCTAAGATTGCGCAGTAACGATTTCTCAGAACCAGTGAGAGTTACAACATTTGATACCGCCTTTACTTGAAAGAAGAATCAAAATGACCATACTTCACGATCTTTGGTGATGGTAGCACCAAGTGTTGCAAATTGACAAGCGAAAAACTTTTTCTCAAATTTTTTTATAATTTTTCCAATAAAAGCGACACTCGACAATTTTTATGGAAATGGCTGTAGAAATCTAAATAAGCTATTTTTAGATTCGTCATTGTCTGGGGATTATAACAAGCACATATTTCAAGTATTTTCTGCTTTAATTAAGTTTCAATTTTCCAATTTTTTAAAAAAGCACCCCTGTGCCTAAGATTGCGATTTTCAGTTTTTGTTACTTTTCTAGACTAATAATGATACTTTTCGAAATTTTCATTAAGAATTCAATTTATTTGAATGAAATGACACCTTCTATATGTGTATAGAGTTTACTCCTTGTCAAAAGCTAGGGAGAAATGGGTGTAATGCTGTAAATACCAGATATGAGCGCATTTCCAGTGTGATTCACTCAGAAGTTTCAAATGCACGTTCACGTGAGACATTTTGTTTGCTTTCATCATTAATTAAACAATATTGACGAATTTCTATGTTTTTCACTGGTGCACAATCTTAGGAAGGTGAATGCGCAATCTTAGGAAGGCATATGCCTAAGTTTGCGCATTCGACTTTTTTTAGTTTTTGGTCAAAATATCAAAAACTAAATCGATTAAAAATTTCATTTCTGGGGCAAATCATAGCCAAATGTTTCAAGAACCTTCTGTACAAATTTCAATATTCTAGCTCCTTTTCATAAAAAGTAGTGACTGTTTGAAAATTAGGTGCGCAAACTTAGGCACATTTACCCTATATATAGATTGCCCCCATACATTACGCAGCCCATGACTTTTCACTGACCTTTTGCGGACTGACGTTTGGTTTGCACTAGCAGGGGCGCGCTTGATTTTTTCCATGTGTTCTCAAAGCAGCTCACTGCAGGGCTATGGAAAGAAGGTATATACTCCATCGGGTTGGAGAAAGACAAGTATTTTCCCTGCCTCATGGCGGTCCATTTTTATCCATTGTATGTTATGTATGTGAAAATAAAGCAAGTCATTTGTATGCGTTTTTTCTATCTTTTTTATATGTATTCTCGCGAAACAATTCACAATAGTATTCTAACCAATCAAAGACGATTCGCCTCGTATAATGATCTACCAGCATAATTTTTCAGCACTTAAACCGTCGAACAAGCCCACTTTCAATTCCATTCCCAATGGGTTAAGATCGCCAACCTCGACGTAACACAAAGAAACCCTATTCATCTCGAGTTCTCTCAAAATGTCGAATCTCGTCAAAACGAATCGCGAAAAAATTCGACTAAAATGAAAGCGATGAAAACCGCACCGAAGAATATCGAATCTGGGCGCTAAAGTATCGAAATTAATTTAATAAAAGCTAGCGACGAATATCTGAAGATTTACCAAATACCTACACCTATTATCTTATTTACAAGGGTTAAAATACGCTTTAACGAGAAAAAATAGCTTAAATGAGAACCGAACGTGTTCTTGTAAGTTGTAGTCGTACAATCAAGTCGGTGCGAGCTTTTTTTGTATTTTCTTTTCAACGTCGTATTTTAATAAATCGACTACAAGGTTATACACGTTTCGCGTCGTCTTCTTGTAAATAAAAAATACCATCTTGGGGAAACGAACGAACCAAGCGAAAAATGTAAACTCGCGGATCGTTTCCTGTACCTAATTCCTTTTAATAGTGCGATATTCCAAATTAAATTACCGCCTAGGGGGGCTGCTAACAGAGTTTGTTTACCTTTACCAAAGGAAATATCTGGGAATAGAATTTTATATACGAGACAGCTAACTATATATTTATGAACGGTGCAACAACAAATGTCCACCTTGATTTAGGTACCACGTGTCCATATATCTACCATACGTTGTATGTACTTACCTACATGTTTACGAGCACCTACGCTCTGTAATATTATTGGTCTTTTACTACTTTAATAATTTTACATCAATCAAAGCTTATATGCAGATGTTACACGATACTGCACATGTTCGTATTAAAAACACGTAGTAGGTACTGCGAGGACGAGAACGAAAATCCAAATAAAATATATTACTTCGTATCGTAGTTCTCACGCTTGCAATCATTGGCGATGGATGAGGACAAGTGGCGGATTTTGTAAAATGCGAAAAACTTTCGAGTCGTTCAAAATCGTCATAAACCCTTCGTAAAAACACGCCGTAAACGTGCGGTTTTTAGGAGCTGAACTATAAAGTTGATGTAAGTACTACATCACAGTATTAATCTTTCATACCTTCATTCGCCCTTCTTCCATACTCTTTTTCAGCTAGGTCATTAATCCCCATGGGTGAGAAAAATTCAATAAAAACCCAAAACACATTACAATGCAATGAAATAATTATAAAAAGAAACAGAAGATCTATTAACAGATATGGCGTATTCCCCCCCCCTCTCCCCAAAAGAATTCTTGTCGAATCACAAAACTAAAAATTCTCAATTTAACACTTCCGAAATTCTCTAGATTCCCATGTTAAGGAAACAAATTGCTCTGAAGGCGCAACAGAGCATTTTACCCAATTGACCGAATTACAAAAAAGTTGAGCTTTCAAAGAAAAATCATTTTGGAAAATGAAAGTTTTGAGAAAGCTCGAATCCTTTGTCGCCAACAAAATAAATGGATTTAAATTGGGAATTTTCCTTTTAATGCACGTTTCTTACTCATATTGTTGAATTATTTTTGAAAAAAAATTTCAATTTATACTCATTTGTTTTGTTGGAAATTGAGGAATAAAGATTTGAGCTTTTGCAAAACTTTCATTTTCAAAAATAATTTTCCTTTGAAAGCTTAACTTTTTTGTAATTTGGTCAACTGGGCAGGGTACCCTATTACACTCTTCAAAGCAATTTGTTCCCCAAACATGGGAACCTAGAGAACCTCCAATAGGGTTAATGGTTTTGTGACGATGATGCAGTTCACAAGGAAACTTCTTGAGGTGTCGGCCTCCGATTTAAACGGGACCGCGATTTTTGGAAAGAGTATGTTCTAAAACCCCCAAATCCAAATTTTCAGCTGCCCAAGTTCATTTTTCGATTTTTGGCGAATTTTTGAAAATCCAAAATTGATTATTTTGGTGATTTATGTTTTTTTAAAAAAGTACGTACTTGATCAGTAAAAATGTTCAAAATGAGTCCTAAAACTGATATTACCCCCTCTAATCCAAATTTCACCCTTTCTAGCGATTCTGGAGCCTCCAGTGCGATTTTTCAATTTCTCCAGAATTTTGAATTTGCTCCAGAAGGCGTGAATATGAATTTGGACCGCTAAAAATCGAGCTGTGTGTTATGCTCAAACTGTTTAACGAATTTATTCACATTTGAGCCGATTCTGGAGGGGAAACCTCAAGAGTGGTTTTTTAACCAGCTTTTTTTCAAAATAAAAATATCCAAAAAAATCAAAATTTTACCGTTTGCGAGGAAATTTTTGAAATTTGCGCGAATCGCTGTATTTCGAACACAACAAACCCCCTGAGGCCGAGTTCCGCCATTCCCAGCCATTCTGGAGCATCCAGTGCGATTTTTCAATTCCTCCAGGATTTTCAATTTGCTCCAGAAGGCGTGAATACGAAGTTGGGCAGCTAAAAATCGAGTTGTGTGATATACTCGACCTGTTTAACGAATTTATCCACAGTTGAGCCGATTCTGGAGCGGACACCTCAAGAGTGGGTTTTTGACCAGCTTTTTTCATTATAAAAATACCTATCCAAAAATTAAAGGAAGGTCCAAGAAAGGCTGGAAATGGCGAAATTCGCTCTCGTGTGGTTAATCAATGACGAAATACAGCAATTCTCGCAAATTTCAAAAATTTCCTCGCAAACGGTAAAATTTTGATTTTTTTGGATTTCTTATTATGAAAAAAGCTGGTCAAAAAACCACTCTTGAGGTGTCCCTCCCAAAATCGACTCAAATGTGGATAAACTCGTTAAACAAATTGAGTATAACACACAACTCGATTTTTAGCTGCCCAACTTCATATTCGCGTCTTCTGGAGCAAATTCAAAATTCTGGAGAAATTGAAAAATTGCGCTGGAGGCTCCAGAATGGCTGGAAATGGCGAAATTTAGATTGAGGGGGGGGGGTTTATATCAGTTTTAGGACTTATTTTGATCAAGTACGTACTTTTTGAAAAAAAGCATGAATCACCAAAATAGTCAATAGATATTGGATTTTCCAAAATTCGCCCAAAATGAACTTGGGCAGCTGAAAATTTGGAGTTGGGAGTTTTAGAACATGCTGTTTCCAAAAATCGCGGTCCCGTTCAAATCGGAGTCCAACATCTCAAAAGGTTCCCTTGTCACTCACAATCACTGGAAGAATTCTGAAAATTTCTGAAAAACGTGAAAATGATTTTTTAATATTTTCCCAGAATTTTTACGACCCCCCCCCCCTATTTTCATATCCATGAAAATTTGAACTTTTTGAAATGAATTTTAACGTGGTTGTCGTATTCAAAAAACGTTGAAACAAATGCAAGGTTAATTTCTAAAAAAAAATCATTCAAATTCTGAAATTCTGGAACCCAAAAAATCAACATCCTCCTATAAAAAACATTGTTCTGTCTCTTTATCAAAATAAGAATCTTCAAAAGCTTTTGCCCGAGCGTACAAAACGAAAAAGTTCTACGTTTAAGGCTTCTAAAAATTGGAAAATGAAAACAAAGATTTTTTATAAGTCACAATAGGCTATGAATATAACCTAATCACCTACAGATTGTATCAAAATCAATTGAAAAAATCGTCATCTCATCTTTTATTTCACATTAAAAAGCTAACTTTTTTATTCGGCAAAATTGATACTTTTTTGTCATATCAGCTGTAAAATTTTTGGTTGACCCCCCCCCCCGACCACCACAGAGAATGCTTAGTTTCGTCCCTGCCTTCATTTGTACGTAACGTCTATGTAGATCGAAAGTCAGATCGAAGCCTCGACCATTAAAGGATGAATTTTCAGTACAGCTGCAATTTTTCAACTTATTTCTTCATTCCTCGCTATTTCACCAGAAAATTCGATCCGATCAAACCTAAACGCAAGCTGGTGTTTTTGATTTCGATGAATTCGGTCGACGATGTTCACACACCTACATCAACAAAAATTCGCACACTCGTAGTATACTGAAATATTAGTCATGCACCTGCCACAGCCTAGACGCTGACGTAAAAGTTTGTTATGCCTGCGAAATACTTTCGCGTGCAAAAAATCTACGTATGGAATAAAATCACCTCTTCACCTGCCTATATTTCGCAAAATTTTGCAAAAAAACGCGAAAACTGCGTAATTTCCATGTTTTTTTGCAAATTTGAGCCTTTTGCAGAAAAAATTCTAATTTTATGGATTGGTAGGAAGAAAGTACTTGTTAAAAGACACATTTTGGCGGAAACAGTTTTCATGATAAACCATTCAACCCGGAGCTGTGGCGGTTCAAAGTTTTCTTCTCTAAATTTTACCCCCACCACTCTGATAAAAATTTTTGAAAAAAATCGTGTTGAAAGGACCAGACTTCCCCTACATATTCCGCGTTGTGCCAGAATTTTCTATTCACTACTCACGGATACCGAATTTTCCTTGTCCAAGAGGGGTGGGTTGGGAGGCGGAAATTCCGCTCAAAAATTTTCATTGGAGGTATCCAACAATATTCTATCATAATTTTCTGAATCTGGGAACAGGGTCATTTCGCCTATCTTACCGTAGAATACTCTTTAGCTCAATAAAACCAGCCAAGTACAGTATGCCTCGAAAGCGAGAAAAATTTTGAAGAATGCGATAGAATGCCGCACACGGCAGGGTCTTACACAAGATAAATAGCAAAACGATTTGTCGACATCTGCACATTTCTCGCCAGCTAGCAGCTTTACGTAGGTAGGTACGTACATTCACTTGTGCTACCACATTTGTATCAACAAATTGGCGAAGAACTTGGAAATTTCGTACGTAAAATCCATGGCTTATATAAGCAACCTCTTGCTACACTATCAGTCATGAAAGAATACATAGTCTCGGTACTGAGTAATACGTGAAAGCGAGAATCAGTTATAAGAGATATTAATTTAATTTTTTTTTTCATTCAAGAAATACCTAGTTGTCATGATTTCAATCATCAATACGTTGATTATATGTTTCATTATGTTTTGTTACCCTATTATGATATCGTGTGCACCAGATTATACATTACAGGAGTTGAACAAGTTTCAAAGAGTAAGTAATTATATGTAATGTATTAAGTCAAAAATCGTAATGGTTTTTTTTTTGAAAAATTACAAAAAACTGCTGATAAAAAGTTGTAAGTTTGCAGCAAAAAAAAAAAAAAATGTAACAAAAATTTCAAACCCAAAACCATCATCTGGATAAAGGTTCAAAAAAAATTGTTCAAGTACATAGGTACATGGATATTCTTCAAAAATTGATCAAAAATTTCATAAACTGTTGAAAAAATTGAATTTCTATGTAGTTAGTAGTTACTATCATGCAAAAGATTAATTGAATCGGTGAGAGTAGAACAGAACTTCGTCCACTTTTTTGCTGCACTTTTCAAGAAACACAATATATGTGAGGGCGCATACTTACGGAAAGGGACCTTACGACCAAAAAATCAATTTTCTATTTCTTCGCCAAATTTTTGTAGGGACTCTTTAAAAATTGAGTAGAACCCTCCATAGGCCCCAATTTTTATTATCTCATCGATTTTTTTTACTTTTAAGCGAAGCATGCATACATTTATCATTCATAAAAGTTGAATAATGACGCAAAAAAATTGAAAAAAGACGTAAAAACGCGTAAAAAATGAAAATTTTACAAAAACTCGTGACTTTAATAAGACACGAGTGGAAAAAATTATTAAAAAAATTTTCTGATAGCGGAACTCGAATCAAAGACTTTTGGCAAGGTACATACACCTAGCCACCGGTATCGATTTACGAAATGTATTTTTTAACAATATATAACTAACTTTAATGTGAAACTATATAAAAAACACAAGTTGAACCGAAAAACACTGCCACTATCAGCAGCAAACGATTTTTATCAAAACTAATACCCTAAAATTCTTGATAATATCAACAGAATTGCTCACTTTATCAACTTTGTAGTGCCTAATTTGGCCAGTACAGGTCGTTGGAGGGTGTGTGTGAATGTGTGATAATGTATAGGACCTTCGAAGTTGGAATAGCCATATGTAATCATACCTTAAAACAAGGGAAATACTTAATGCAAAACTTTAAACCCTCCTCTTGTGAAATTTTACTTTTGGTCGTAAGGTCCCTTTCCGTATGCGCCCTCACATATAACTGGATTTATTTAAAAACCAAACAATTTCGAGAAACAGGTTTCCGGTCATTGAATGAAGGGCCCAAAACACAACTATCAGTGCAATCGTTAAAAAAATATTTGCATGCGCAGGAGGCATTTTTGATTGAAAAAATAATGATTCATACCCAGTCCTAACTACAGTAAAAGCTCGTTATAACGCTTTCAGTTATAACGCTGATTTCGTTATAACGCTGATTTCCTCTGGTCCCTAGACAACCCCATTTAAAGCAATGTAAAATTAATCGCGATATAACGCTCATGAGCGATTATAAATCGCGTTATAACGCTCTAAAATTCAGAAAAAATCACATTTTTTCATAATTTTAACAACAAAACCCCAATTTTTTGCAAAAAAAAGCTTACTTATGTGTAAAAAATTCTCACTTTCTGAAAATTTTGGCTGTAACAACAGTTTTTTTTGCAATTTTTGCAGTTTTGATTTTTAAAAAAGCAAAAAAAAACCTTTATGGCAAAATTTTGTCAAAAAATCATTTATATTATTATGGCAGACCTCAAAATCAAAGTAAAATTTTAGATTTTTTTATTTCCAACTGGTACAGTTGTTCGAATTCAAAATAAAGTTCACGTTTCCACTTCTTTTATTACGCTCTTTTTGCTTTAAAACGAGAATTCGCGGTATAGCGCTAATCAGCGTTAAAATGAGACTTTCGGTTATAACGCGCTTCGGCTTATAATGCTCTTTTTCTCCGGTCCCTTGAAGAGCGTTATAACGAGCTTTTACTGTATTCTCAAACACCAAAAAGTCTCCATTTTCACCCAAGTATATGATTTTCGCTCAGACTCGATTTGGACTTATACCCACACAACATACATCACTTTGCCGGCAACAAAAATGTTGTACTTTGATCAGTTTTTCAAATCTTGATTTTTTTTAAACCGCAAAAATGATACTTTTCGAAGATGCTTGATATTTTTTCACAATGCAACAAATTTTCCAAAACATTGATCTTTCAAATTTTTTTTGATGTTTTTTTCTGTTCTCACCGATTCAAATCTAGTTCCATTTCGAATAAAGGACCAATTTTTACATAGGAAGATTTCTAATGTTTTAACTACATTTTTGGAATTTGAAGCAATTTTTGAAAAACATCGGATCTCTAAAAATTTTAATCGTACCTATTTGTTAGTCGTCGTTGTAGTCGCACTCCTTTACAGGAGATAGCGTATATTTCCATCTATATTAGCCAGTTTCTAGCTTATCTGATCGTTTCTTTCAGGTTCTTACAGGGAGAGTTGGCTGGTGAGTTTGTTGTTAACAGCTCCGATCGTTTCCTCCCTCTCGTCGATCTTCCTTGGATTTTCCCCTGTACCGCTAGCATGAAAATACCGTTTTCTCGTATTTTATGAGCTAAATACTTTAGCTTTCTGTTTTTGATATCTTCTACTACGACTTTCCGCTCCTCTCCTATTCTTGCTAATACTTCCTTGTTGGTAATGAAGTCCTTCCATGAGATCCGTAGTAGCCTTCGATAGCACCACATCTCGAAAGCGGATACTTTCTTCTCACATTCCGCACTCATGGTCCATGTTTCGCAGGAATACTTCAGAATGGTCCATACGTAGCATCGCATAATTCTCTTCCTCAGACCTATACTCATCGTTCGATTTCCCAGCACATTTGTAAGGTTGTTGAAAGCGGGTTTTGCCATCCCAATCCGTGATTTAATTTCTTTATGATCTCTACCATTGTTGTTTATCAGCGCTCCAGGGTATCTGAATTGGTTTACATTTTCAATTTCTTGTGTTCCAATGTTGATTTTGACCTCTTTATCCTCTCATTTTGTAAATTTCATTACCTTGGTCTTGCCTGCATTTATTTTCATACCATATTTCAATCCTGCGCTGTTAATTTTGTCAATCATCTTCTACATCTGCGCCTCTGTCCCAGCTAGGATCACTTTATCATCTGCGTAGCTTATTTCATTTATTCTCTTGCCGTTGACCTTGAATCCCATTCTTTTGATTCCCGCTTCCCTCATTATTTGCTCTGCGTACACATTGAACAACCTGGGTGAGAGGGGGCATCCTTGCCTCACACCTCTCTTTATTGCACATCCGTTCTCCAAGTACTCAGATCCAATCTCGATGTTAGCGCTTTGCTCCCAGTACAGGTTCTTGATTATTCGCAGGTCTTTGTCATCAATATTGCATTTTTTCAGGATCTCCAACATCTTCTCATGGTTGACACGATCAAATGCTTTTTCATAATCGACGAAGCAAGCAATGATTTCCCTATTTGCATTCAGTGCTCTTTGAATGGTCACTTTCAGTAGGGCAATTGCATCTCTCGTCCCTTTTTTCACTACAAAGCTATATTGCGTTTCACTTAAATTTTTATCCATCTTCTTTTCAATTCTGGCATTTATGATGGAAAGTAGTAGCATATTTAGAGCATTTTTGCGAGTTGTTCTTTTTTGGTATTGGTACAAAATTTACTGCTTTGAAGTCCTTAGGCAGCGTACCTTCATCATATATTTTGTTTATTATCTTCAGCAGCTCCTTTTCATACTCTGGTGTTAGACATTTAATCAAGTCTACTGGTATGAGATCTTCCCCCACTGATTTGTGGTTTCTGGCTCGCTTCATCGCATTCCTCAGCTCCCACATTTCAATTTGTGGTGCCTCTTCTGTGGATGAAACTTCCATTTGAGCCGGACGTGTATCATCTCCCTACAATTCTTGTACTTATGTAGCTGATCCAGACCTCTTCAGTTTCTTGTTTGTTAACACAGTACTTTCCATCTTTTCCTCGCATACATGCTATTCCACTTCTCCTTTTCTTGTCATCATCTGCTTCACTTTAGTATACATTTCTCTAGAGTTGTGCCTTTTCTCCAGCTCTTCTTGGCACTTCTCCTCATACCACTTGTTTTTGGCCATTCTGCACCTTCACATGATCCCATTATTTAGCACCATGTATTCGCTACTGGGTCTGTTTGCTTTTCTTCATTCTTCCATCAGATCCAGTATCTCTTGAGTCATCCATGGTTTGTGTTTTCTTCTTCCTTTGAACGGAATAGACTTTTCTGCTGCTGTTTTAACCTTTTGCTTCCATGCTTGCCACTTTTCCTCGATACCTTGTTCTTCATCCAACTTGTCTTCCTTTTGCTTTTCCAGTTCTTCTAGGAATTTCTTTTGCACTTCTTTTGATTTGATTTTTGCAATGTCAAGTTTGTTGGTATTGTTCTTTGCTCTTCTTCTGGCTCTTCAAGACTATCCGGCATTTTGCAGCCAATAGTTTGTGGTCAGTGTTGCAGTCAGCACAAGGATATGTGTGACAAGTACTTCACTGTGTTCCGGAATGTTTCTCTTACGAGTATGTAGTCTATCTGGTTTCTGACTCGATCTCCAGGACTGACCCGCGTGTATAATCTTCTTTCATTCTGTTTGAACCAGGTCTCTACCAGCATTTCACCTCGTTCGTTCTGCTCTCCAAGTGCATATCTCCCTGCAACTTGGCTGCCATGATCCTTCCCAACTTTGGCGTTGAAGTCTCCCATCAAAAACACATCATTATTGTTTTTCATGCAGCTCATCACTTCTTCTAGGTTGTTGTAGAAGTTGTTAATTTCCGCTGTACTGCTTTCCGCTGTTGGCGCATACACTTGAATTATCACAATTGGGTTTGGCTTGACCTCCAATCTCACGAGTAGTATCCTCTCTGATTTTGGAATTATGGCGCAGGTAGCTAATGTTTTTTGAGAACTGCTCTATGAGTCCCAATGATGTGGTGGAAAAAAATGAACAAACTTAGAAACTGAGTGCCGGACAGGTTCCCTAATAAATTTTGGACACAATCCCAACACTGTCTTCTTTTATTATTATTACTATTTTTTTAGACAAATTTTTGATGTAGATGCGCATGCCACGCCCCCTCCCCCTCCCAAATAATAAAAGTAACAAAATCGAAAAATAATCCGATTGAAATAGTTATCCTCCAGCAATGGAATATAAGTTTGAAACAACTAACTACGTACCTCACTATTTGAGGGCTGATGATCGACCTTTAATTATAAAGCTTGAACTCTGATACCCGAAGGCCAAAATCATATTTTACAAGCATGATTCCTCCCTTTTTTTTTTACATTTTATACCCATGAACGATAACACTGATTCAATTCACAGGCAGACATCTGCGCTATGCCGAATTATTTTACGGATATATGCGACCAAATAGGCAAAGCGAATAATTTCCGGAGAAAATGGGATACGAGTAAACTGTGCTTTTCAACTTGTTACAATAGGACGATAGCTGTGGATCTTGACTCGACACGTAAAAGCGCACGACACACTACATTACGACTAATTCGTTGTACATTTATGGAAGAAGTCGACCCAAACCCTTTGGATTTTAGCGGTGGTACCCATTACTCACAATTTGCAACCCGATATGCAGGTAAAGGAAAACAGTATAATGATGTAGTGGAATACAAAGCAGACCCTATAGCTCCCGGAACCAACGTTCAATTTTTTGAGGATCGTAAAGATCTATTGATAAAAGTGTTTAACAAAAAAAAGTAACGTTGCTTATAAATGCGTAGGAATATTATAAGGATAATATAGTACGAACTACGTAGGTATCTATAATCAACGATTCATTATCAGGTAATTATTTATATGTACACGTAGGTAATTTAAGATTTATTCTGTACCACAGATACGTATGTCATATCTGCTCGTATTAAATATAGGTATATTTGATTTTTCAACATTTTTTTCTATCACTAAATCGATCAGAGCTTAATTTCAAACCAACTTGGTGATTTTCTCTCGCAACAAAGGCCAAAGAATCACAATTGTGGATCACAAAAAAAAACATTGCGCTACATCACCCAAAAGTGTCAAAAGAACCCGTTTTTTTTCCTTTAAAAACTGACCAACTCTGAAGAATCCTGGCTCAGCCTCCTGTATTGAAGAGTTTAACAATTTTTTAGAAAGTCTCTGCTTCGAAATAAACTTTTTCGCCAACTTCCGATCCAGGATATGTTTTATTTTCATTCACATCCTAATGAACATACGAATTTGTTCATACTTATTCAAAATACAATATATTAACGTTCTTTTCAGTTGAATAGAAAATTATCGACGGAAATTAGGAGGGGGGGGGGTCAAAAGCCAACAAAAAAAGACTTAAATGATCTGTTAGATATTTTCTATACTTTATCGTAGTATGTGTTCGGAAACAAATGAAAAACCCATCATAAAATTAGTTCTTTAAATTTTTAACCCTGACCCACAGTTTCAAAAAAATTTGAAGATGAAATTAAAAAAAAACAGAATGAGTTTAGTTTCACATTTTGAAGAAAAATACTAGACGGTTTTCTTAGTTTCAAACTAGGAATTTGAAATTTTTTGAAGCTTTTTGGCTCGAATACAGTACAAAAGGAATTTCCAAAATATTCCCCCAGTTTGATTGGCTCAAAAATCCAAACAACTATGGTAGTTAACTTTTTGAAGTTTTTTTCATTCGTTTTCGAGCACCTAAAAATGTAGAAAATGTTCAACAGCTTACCTGAGACTTTTTTGTCGGGTTTCCATCCCGCCTCAATTTCTGAATTAATTTTCTATTTAGCAGAAAAAATGGATTTTGAAGAAAATTGCCAAGGAAGTTTACTTTAAGTGGGAAACAAACTTTTCAGATAAATGTTGGGTCCCTTAGCCACACATGAGACCGAGCCAAAACTGTTTTTTTTATCAGTTAAGTATGAGCCTTGTAACTTGTGCAGTACCTCGGTCAACCTCCTTTCCTAAAAAATATCGATTTAAGATTCTAAATCTCTGTGGTCGAAAAAAGCTATAAAATTTATGAGAAATCGAAATTTTCTCATTTTCATCCAGAACATCAGTCGATTAAGGAGGCTCAAAAACTCCAACCGAGATCTTTTTCAGGGAGGGGGCGAGGCACTGCTCAGTGCTCATGCTACATCACCCAAGGCCAAAAGTGTCGAAAATTGAGCAACTTTGAGGACTTTCGGCTCAGCCTCCTTTACTGGAGAATTTAAAATTTTTCTAGAAAGTTTCCCCTTCGAAATAAACGTTCTCGCTAACTCATTCATTTTTTCTCAGATAACTATTTCTGATATCGTATACCGCACATCTTTCACGTTCAGTACGTATCATTTAAACACACGTCGAACGATTTCGAAAAAGTAACAAATGTTTATACAAAATTGAATAAGAAACACGCGATTTTTTCTCAGCTTTTTAACCAATTACCCGCGAGTTTCGAGAATTTCTTCGTTTACGGTTTTCGAGAGGAAAAATACTCGTACTACTACGGTACCGTGTACCTAACTCGTGAATTTAAAAACGAGATAAAAATAGTTTTTTTTTTCTTCCAGAAAATCGCGTAGTATTGTCGAGAAAAATCGCATTTCCAAGTTATCTTCGTTTACACCTTTTTGCACATTTGTTTCATTAAACGTGTAGGTATCTGGTTTTTTACGCGCACGTGTTTGTGTGTGCGTGCCTCTGCGAGCTTTTCTCTTATAACAGCGAACATAGGCGCCACATTTTGAATCGAAAAACGAATTAAAAACAAGCGTAAAATTTTCCATTTGATTTAAAGTTAAGAGGGAATGAAGCAGCGTGAAACGTTGACGCGGACGCGAGCGAAGACTTAAAAAAACATTATAGCCAGCTCAAAATGTCGAATAAGAATTGGGATTTTTCATATAATGTAATTTTTTCAAGGTTAATGGTGAGAAATTATGTAATCTGGATTCCCCTCCTCCCTCCTTCCTCATCATATTTGATAAATATCGTCGCAGTTTAATGTCTGGACCTATTTTATCCATGTTGAGTGAATGAGGTGAAGATGAAAAAGAAAAGAAAACGAGCTCGAGTGAAACGAGAGGGTAAAATCTTTCGAAAATTTGTGGTTTGAGAATGTAAAAAAACAGGTTTTTTTTCATAACAGGTCCCTTTTTTTGCCGGGCCTTCCAGAAAGCGCAGGCCCGTGATCCTAATTCAGATTGATGGTGTAGTTCGACGTCTTTTATGATTATATTCCGAAACAAAATACATATTATTTGACAAAATTTACCTACTTTGGGCGGAAAATCGTGTTTTCAAACGGTTTTATGACCACTGAGCAGCGGTCACCAATCAAAAAATTCTGAAAATTACCAGTAAGTAGGTAGGTGAAACCTGAAAATACGTACGCTGAAAAATTTGAATTTCTTTAGTCCTTCTCTAAATTTTGAGCTCCCATTCAAAAGTTTATTAAAAGTGAATTTTGAAGTCTTTGTAGGCGTCAGAAGAAGTTGAAAGGTTATTACTTGCCTTCAATAATATTTTCGAATAAATCAAAATCGGGGAAAATGTTTTGAAAATATCTCATTTTTCACATTAGAATAATTGTTCTATATTTAAGAAAAAAACCTTCATTGTACCCCCAAATCATGTTGGCTCTCTTTCATGAAGAACCCCCCCCCCCACCAATTTGCAAAAAATGAAAAAATATGAAAAATTTATGTCTGCAGAAATTTTTGAAAAATTGTCATTTTGTGGAACCGGTTTCTGAAATCTTGTTGGTTCCCTATAAAACCCCTCAAAGTAACCAAAAAAATCAACAAAAAATGAGAAATTCATATCTGTACAAATTTTTTGAAAATGTTTTAACTATTTCTTAGCAGAGTATTCTTACAATAATCACTCCTGCAAGAAAAACACCCTCTGATCCTCCAAATGATGTTGGTCCGCTGATGAACGATTGGAGCAATTTTATTCATGAAACTTGAAATCTCACATTGTGTTTAGATTCACGTTTCAACCCCCCTCCACCTGATCGCATGCGTAATTAATTTTTCAAGAATCTGAAAAATTGGAGAAATTGGTATGGAAAACCTGAGAAAGTCAGGGAAAATCATTTCCAGAAATGAGTGGACACCCTGAGTTATGCAAAATGGCCTGAAAATGCAAAAAAAAAAATCAAAAACGACAGGCTGATCTAAATTCTATCGCAAAAATTTTCTGAAACTTCTAGCTGAGAAACGTGACCAAATCTATAAAAAAAATGCAAATCTTTTATACCATAAAACCATTGTTTTTGGCAAATAATTATTTGATAATTTTTGTTTAAGAATCTCCCTCCCTCTCCCCAAAAAAAAATTGTTCGAACCACCTTGTTCAATTATTTGAGATAATCTGATGTAAGAAGTTGGGAAAATCTGGCCCAAGAAGTTGAGAAAATGTGTAATCCCATCTCACCCTCCCCACCCTGAACATATCGCTTGGTCACGCATCTGGATATATTTTTTTAAGGTTCAGATCACCCACATTTTTCATTTTAGATTTCTTTTATCTCTTTTGAAGAAATATATGTAATTTCGTTGAAAATTTCCACACCAAATTATTTTTTTTTGAAATTTCAAAATCAAAAAAGGTCCAATTTTATATTTTTAATGGGAGGGGGGGTTCAAATATATTTTATGTTGGTTTTCGTCTGTAGAAAATGTCGTACAAATAGTCCGGCATATGACAATAGGAGTAATTGCATCCCCCCCCCGCCGATCCTACGGGACAACTTTTTTCTTAAAGGGGACATCCTAAGGAACATTTTAAAGCAAACTTGCCAAAAAAAAAGTTGGCCTTACATACAAAATGGCGGCCATTTTGATAGACAGGTCAGCCGAAATCGCAAATTTTGCGTTTTAACATAGGACTTGCACGAACTTTTTCAAACTTTACAAAGGTAAATCGAAAGATCATGCAAAAAGTTACCACCTCTCAAAATTTCAAGTGCTAAAGTGCGTTTTTCGATTTTTGGCGAATTTTTGAAAATCGAATTTAGGCCAAAAATGAGGGAAAAATCAAAATTTTACCAAATTGACCAAGAAAGCTGAAATTTGGAATATACCCTATTTTCGACATGCCAAATCGATTGGAAACTGTTTCAAAACGTTTTGAGCAGTTCTGGAGCCTCCAGCAGATTTTTGAAACTCGAAATTCCCACAGAATTCCATCAAATTGGAGTTGTAAAGCTAAAATTTATTCTAAAAACTAATTTCAATACGCTACGAAGTACTGCAAGTAAATTTCAAGTCGTTTTGAAGCCTCCAGCGACTTTTTGAAAATTCCTGATGCCTCCAGCAGATTTTTGAAACTTTAAATTTTCACAAAATTTCATCAAATGGAGATGGAAAGCTGAAATTTACTCTACACTCCAATTTTAACATCCTCTGAAAACGACTTCTGGTGGATTTCAAGTCATTTTAGAGCCTCCAACGACTTTTTTGAAAATTACTGGAGCCTCCAGTACATTTTTGAAACAAGAAATTTCCCCAAAATTTCATCAAACCAAGATGGAGAGTTGAAATTAATTTTGAAAACTAATTTCAATACGCTACGAAGTTGACTGCTGGTGAATTTCAAGTCGTTTTGGAGCCTCCAGCAACTTTTTGAAAGGTTGTATGACGGTTTTTTGGAAAATTGAAATTTCCTAAAAGTAGCTGGAAGCATCAAAACCATTTGAAACCACCATGTAGTCTGCGAAGTAAATTCCAGCTTGCCAACTTCATTTGATAAATTAATGTTGGGGAAATTTCAAGTTGCGAAAATCTACTGGAGGCTCCAGTAATTTTCAAAAAAGTCACTGGAGGCTCTAAAATGACTTGAACCCACCTGAAGTCGTCTTCAGAGGGTGTTAAAATTGAAGTTTAGAATAAATTTCAGCTTTACATCTCCATTTGATGAAATTTTGTGAAAATTTAAAGTTTCAAAAATCTGCTGGAGGCTCCAGTTATTTTCAAAAAAAGTCGCTGGTGGCCCTAAAATTACTTGAACCCACCTGAAGTCGTCTTCAGAGGGTGTTGAAATTGGAGTATAGAGTAAATTTCAACTTTCCATTTTCATTACTGATGAAATTTTGTGAAAATTTAAAGTTTTAAAAATCTGCTGGAGGCATTAGGAATTTTCAAAAAGTCGCTGGAGGCTCCAAAACGACTTGAAATCCAACTGAAGTACTTCGTAGCGTATTGAAATTAATTTTCAGAATGAATTTTAGCTTTTCAACTCCAATTTGATGGAATTTTGTGGGAATTTCGAGTTTCAAAAATCTGCTGGAGGCTCCAGAACTGCTCAAAACGAGTTGAAACTGTTTCCAATCGATTTGGCATGTCGAAAATAGGGTATATCCCAAATTTCAGCTTTCTTGGTCAATTTGGTAAAATTTTGATTTTTTTCCTCATTTTTGGCCTAAATTCGATTTTCAAAAATTCACCAAAAATCGAAAAACGCACTTTAGCACTTGAATTTTTGACAGGTGGTAAATTTTTGCATGATCTTTCGATTTACCTTTGTAAATTTTGAAAAAGTTCGTGCAAGTCCTATTATATGTGACCGTCCGCGATAAAACCGACCATCCGTCGCAAAAAAATCAAAAATTTTTTTTCGCGAATTTTTGTTCCCTAAACCATTTGAGGCCCAAAAATAGGCGAAAAAACGTTTTCGATTTTTTGCGACGGATGGTCGGTTTTATCGCGGACGGTCACATATGTTAAAACGCAAAATTTGTGATTTCGGCTGACCTGTCAATCAAAATGGCCGCCATTTTGTAAGTAAGGCCAACTTTTTTTTGGGCAAGTTTGCTTTAAAATGTTCCTTAGGATGTCCCCTTTAAGAAAAAAGTTGTCCCGGAGGATCGGTGGGGGGGGGGTGCAATTACTCCTATTGTCATATGCCGGACTAAAAGTCTAATTTTGATTGTGAGGGTTTCAGGCTTTACAAAGATCGTGGCCCCGTTTAAATAGTCGATGGGCGCCTCGAAAAATTCCCTGGTTAGAACTGCAATGAATAATTATTTATGATGTCACAAATCGAGAAATAATTTGCAATAAAATTCTTCTTCAAGGAAAATTTGGGCTAAGCTGACTTTGGAAAAATACTGTTCGATTACCAATCAGTACAAACATTCGAATAAGACAGCTTCCGCATAATTTGAACGAAGCATACATTTTTTTCAAATCATCAAACATTTTCAAAAATATATTTTTATTTATAGAATTATTTTTGTATCGATGTCGATTTTTTTTTTGGACTACAATTTTCCTGTTTTTTTTTTTTATATTTTTTGTGCTCGCATTT
The DNA here is from genome assembly GCF_950023065.1 of Planococcus citri. Lineage (NCBI taxonomy): Eukaryota > Metazoa > Arthropoda > Insecta > Hemiptera > Pseudococcidae > Planococcus > Planococcus citri. The sequence goes on from NC_088681.1 coordinate 67,946,347, forward strand.
CAGTAAAAATATAAGTTGATCATGAGAGCATTAAATTTCACGAAATATTTAGTTTTATTTTTTCTCCGTGTTTCAAAGGTTGTTTGAATCGAACGCGAAAGAGCATTTACAAATTATTAAAAATGGAATTCCCCAGCAAATGTAACCTATTCCACTGTCTCGAGTTGTTCCTCGTTCGTTTGCTTTTTTTCGGACGAATTTTCCATTTTGTCGGTACGACTCGGTATTTTTATTAGACCTTTGAGAGAATAGTGGAGATAAGTTTCGACACGGTGTAATTTTATTTCCACATTTATTTAATTTCGCGGACTTGGTTGTGTTGGTATAGCATTTATCTTGCCTTTACCTGGCTAAACTTTTATACCGAGTAATCCGCTAGATGGCGAATTTTATTTGATCTTTTCTATCGTTAAGAAAATAACTTTGGTGGCGAATTGTTCTGAAAGAAAACATTTTATAAAAGTTCACCTATCGACAATGGTTACCTAGATTTTTTTTCGGCTTTCGAGCCTTTGGATTTGTTAACACATAAATCACGTTTTGCAGCTTATCGTTGTAAAAAGGTTAAGACGACATTAAGGTAATTTTGGTTGTTAATATAGAAAAGGTGTTGCGTCGTACAAATATATTATCAGGAACGAAGACGAGGTGGTTTTTCACCTTGATGGCTGTAGATAATTATGATAAACGTAAGTTAGCTCTGATGTCTATATCTATGTAGCTCTACCAATGATTAATCACCATCAAGGTTGTAGATAGAGGTAGTATGTGGACTAGTAAGTTTGAAAAATGACCTTTTAAATTAAAACACCTCGTTCGCGATTCCCATCGACGAGATAAAAATGCTTTGAAAATTTTAATATCAACGTCGTCGGCAAATGTCGCTTACGAGGTTGGATTTTAAATGAAAACCATCATCGGCGATTTTATACAATTCGCGATTTTCGTTTCGTGTCTCGCTAACCTAAGTTGTTTTTACTTTTCGAAAACGAAAAGACGTTGGAGATGTCGAATTATTTAATAAAGATACCTTATACTCGAACTCACTCGAACGGGAAATTTAACCGAAGCGTATGTGAAATAAACGGCGAACAAAACGAGCAGCTCGGTCGATGTTCTGTGTGGTGAAAAAGTGAAAATGAACTATAAAGACGCAGCGAAAGCGAAAGTTCGCAAAATGACAAAATTTATACTACCAATCGAGTAATTGCCGCAGTATGGCCGCGGTCCAGGGGACATGTACGGTGTAATGTATCATGTTTCATCGCAGCGACCTGCCGCGAATGTTTTTCCAAACGGAAATTACTGATTCGAGATAACACGATTTTGAGGTTGTTTCTTCGGACATCTATGAGACTGTAAATTTTGTCACGAATAATTGAAAAATTCGAATGTGTGTGAAAACCAAGCTAGGTACCTACATTCAATTTCTAGATTACGATTAGGTACCTATTACACGTTCGACGGATAATAAGAAGCTTTTGCTTTTATTAAAGCCCCGCAAAAAAAAATCAAAAATAAAACGTAGGTATCTTTTGTTATTTGGGATGAGTATAAAACTCAATGTTTTAATAAACTTGAAAAACAATCTGAAAATTATACATCTTGTACAGGGTGTAGGTCTGGGTACCTTTTTATATAGGTATGATCAGGGCTTTTTTTGTGGGGGGACGCAGAGGGACGCCGTTCCCCCCCCCCCAAAGAAAAGTTCGAAATTATCGAAAAATTTCCTTAAAACCTAAAAAAATGAACGAATTAGAAAAAAATGAAAACATGAATAAATTTTGGTAACTTTATTAAAAAAAAATGTTGAATTATCAGAATAGTAAAGTGCGAAAACGAGATCATAATTACGATGAAAATTCGTAAATCTAAAATTTAGCATTCAAGTTTGTACCTCAGTACTCATCTTGCACGAAGAGAGGAGCCCGCTCAAGAATTATTACACCCCCCCCCCCGGTGGATCCTCTGGGACAACTTTTCTCTTAAAGGGGGAGCACTAAGGAACATTTCTAGCCCTTGTACTCAAAAAAAAAAGTGATCCTACTCAAAAAATATCGGCCATTTTGATTGACAGATCAGCCGAAATCGCAGATTTTGCGTTCCAACATAGGCCTTGCACGAAATTTTTTAAAACTTACAAAGTTAGATCGAAAGATCATGCAAAAATTTACCACCTGTCAAAATTTCAAGTGCTATAGTGCATTTTTTGATTTTTGGTGAATTTCTGAAAATCAAATTCAGGCCAAAAATGAGGGAAAAAATCAAAATTTTACCTAATTGATCAAAAAGCTGAAATTTCGGATATACCCTATTTTCGATATGCCAAATCGATTGGAAACTATTTCAAACCGTTTTGAGCAGTTTTGGAGCCTCCAGAAAATTTTTGAAACTCAAATGGAGTTGGAAAGCTGAAATTTATTCTGCAAACTAATTTCAATGCGCTACAAAGTGTTGCAGGTAAATTTCAAGTCGCTTTGGAGCCTCCAGTGATTTTTTGAAAATTCTTGAGTCTCCAGCAGATTTTTTAAATTTTAACTTTTTACAAAATTTCATCAAATGGAGATGGAAAGCTGAAATTTACTCTACACTCCAATTTTAACACTCTCTGAAGACAACTTCAGGTGGGTTCAAGTCATTTCGGAGCCTCCAGCGACTTTTTGAAAATTACTGGAGGCTCCAGCAGATTTTTTAAACTTTAAATTTTTACAAAATTTCATGGTGGTTTCAAATGGTTTTGAAGCTTTCAGCTGCTTTTTGGAAACTTTAATTTTCCGAAAAACGCCATACGATCTTTCAAAAGGTCACTGGAGGCTCCAAAACGACTTGAAATCCACCAGCAGTTGACTTCGTAGCGTATTGAAATTAGTTTGCAGAATAATTTTCAGCTTTCCAACTCCATTTTGATGAAATTTTGTGGAAATTTCGAGTTTCAAAAAAATCTACCAGATGCTCCAGTAATTTTCAAAAAGTCGCTGGAGGCTCCAAAATTACTTGAACGCACCTGAAGTCGTCTTCAGAAAGTGTTAACCAGCTTTCCGTCTCCATTTGATGAAATTTTGTAAAAATTTAAAGTTTGAAACTTCGACTCAAATGTTCAAATTATGTACAGTGGTCGGGGGAGGGGGGTGGTATGAAAATTAGGGGCTTGCAACTTCAATTTAGCGTCCCCCTCAGAAAAGAAATACAAAAAAAAAGCCTGGGTATGGTGGAATTTTCTTCACGTATTTTTGCGCTCCCACCCTCTAAAGTTGTTACCTCAGGTGAGAAAATTACGCCATGAAATTTTCAGCTCCCTCGGTGAAAAATAAGTGGTGCCAGTGACACGCCCCCCCCCACCCACCAATTTTACGAAATGTGAAAAAGGCGAAGTATCAGACAAAATCTTTAAAATTGTGAACCATCTAGTTCTAACACCTCAGTAAAGTCCCTACTCGAGTAAAATCGACTTATATACGTACAAATTTTAGCCCCCTATCTCCACCCAAGACTAACCAGTGAATTAGAGGGGAGAGCTCTTATTTATATACCTACATGTGAAAAAAATATTTTATGACGCTCTAATGATGTTGGGTTTCATGAGAAAAATTTCTCCAATCATGTTAGTAAAAATATATAGTGCTAGTAAGCCCTCCTCCCGCCTCCCCAACTCAAAATATATAAGAAATCCGAAAAAGTGAAATTTTTACTTTTTTTTACGTTTTAATCCTTAGACTTGGCCCATTTTCATTAGAAATACTGTTAAACGAATTTCTGACCTACATGATTAAAAAGTGGAACTTGTCCCCGTCTTCAAAAAACAAAAAAAAAAAATGAATATTTTTACATTTTTTCCCCAAACTTTAATCCTTGGATTTGATCTATCTTTATCAGAAAAGCACTACGGAAGCCTTTAGAAATCTTGTAGAAAAATGGCCAATTTCAGACATTTTGACATTGAGTAACATTGAAGTGGACGTTTAGATCTTAAATCCGTCAAAAGTTTTTCACAGAAGGCCTATTGACGTTCTGACATTTTGTAATGTAAGACTTTTTGAAAACTTGGAAAAAATTGTGTAGAATCCCTATCAATGAGATTTAATTTTTAGGTTTGAAGCAAAATACAAATTCATGATTTCCATGACTTGACTTTCCTCGCAGAAGAGAGTTCACCTCCATTTAGAAAAATAATAATTTAGGTAGCCAACATTGTTGGGGGACTGAGGGAAGATTTTTCTTGGAAAAAGAAATTATCTAGAAGTGTTCTGCTCTGAATGATTAAAAATTTTCAAATAACTTGTACCTACTGACATCAATTATTTTTCATCTTTTTCGATATTTTTCAATTTTGGGGGTTTCATAAAAGGGGACCAACACCATTTGAAGGATCAGAGGGTGTTTTTCTTGAAGAAGTGATTATCTAAAAATACTCTGCTAAGAAAATATGAAACATTTTCAAAAAATGTGTACAGATATGAATTTCTCATTTTTTTGTTGATTTTTTTTTTCAAATTTGAGGGGCTTTATAGGGAATTAATGTGATTTGGGAGACCGATCCCATGAATGAAAAATTTTCAAAAAATGTCTACAGATATAATTTTTTCATATTTATTTGTTCATTTTTCCACAAAAGAGAAATTTTTCATTTTTCCATAAAAGAGAGCCAACATGATTTGGGAGTACAATAAAGGGGTTTCTTTGAAAAGAAGGTTATGTAGAACAATTAATGTGGAAATTAGATATTTTCAAAAAAAAATTCCTGATTTTGAGTTATACGAAAATACTTGAAGGCAAGTAACGACCTTGAATTTTTCAAATTCTTCTGACCCCAACAACGACTACAAAATCCACTTTATAAACTTTTAAAGGGATGCTAAAATCTGGAAAGGGGCTAAAAAAAATCACACTTTCCAGTGTATTTTCAGTTTTCACATACTGGTAATTTTTCAGAATTGTTTGATTGGTGACTGTTGCTCAATCAATGAGCCACAACTGGATTTCTACACGCCCAAATTGATTTCCAAGTCGTCTGGTGAAGTTTTAACATAGCAACACTAATTTCCACCATTTTTACTGAATAAATGGGCGTAAGTACCTTTTTTTTAAAGCACGAATCGTCACAAATGGTCAGATTTAAATTTTTAAAAATTCCAAAATCAAAAGAAAAAAAATTTGAGCAGCTGAAATTTTGAAAATTCAAGTCCATGACTTTGGCATGACTTTGCATGATTTTTTTGCAGACAAAATACCCAGATAAAGGATATTTCACACTCCTCTCCCTTCAATAAAAAAATTAAAATTGTACTTTTTTGATTTTGGAGTTGAAAAAAAAATAATAATTTTGTGCAGAAATTGTCAACAAAAGATGAAAGAAATCTAAAATGAAAAATGTGGCTAATCTGAACATTCAAAAAAATATAATTATTCAGGTGCATGACGATGCGATATGTTAAGGGAATGGTTGATGAGGAAGAGGTTGGGATTGAAATTGTCTCAACTTCCTGCACCAGATTCTCATACGAGTAACTTATTGGCCGAGGTAAGTCGAACACCTTTTTTGCGTGAGAGGGAGATTTGGAAACAAAAGTGGTCAAATCATTCTTGGTCAATAACAATAGTTTTATAGTAGGTACAAAAGATTTGAATTTCTTTATTGATTTGGTCACGTTTCTTAGTCGGAAGTTTCAGGAAATGTTTACAATTATAGATTAGATCAGACTGACGTTTTTTTAATTTTTTTCTCATTTTTAGGTCATTTTACATAATTTTTAAATAGGTAGGTCCAAAATAATCGATCATTTATCCTAGAAAAAAATTCAAGAAAACTGTTTTTCTATTATTATTATTGTTTCTAATGTAAATATTATGATTTGAAACACCACTAGAAAAATGGTGGTTCGAGCCATGGGATCCCAAAATTTTTCCTATAGGTAGTCTTTTGAAGTTCCCTTATAACTTTTTATCGAATCCTCCCTCCAATTTTCAAAAAAAAAAGTTTGAGACAATCCGTCCTATTCTCCACCATTTACCAAAAAAAAAAAAAAATGAAATTCAGTTTACACCTTATTTGTAACATTCCAAGGTGATTGCGAATGGTTTCCGACCATTTTGAATTTTGGTGAATTTTATAGATTTTTTTTTTAGAAAACTGGAATTTTGAAAATGTTGCAGGAGGTTCCTTTAATTTTCAATAATTCAAGTGCCTGAAATTTTGGCTGTCGGTGTATTTTTGCATGCTTCATCGATTTTAGATTATTGTCAAGTTCAAAAATTTTTCTGTCAGGTGAGAAACTTTCCTTGTAAGTAGTAATTCGTCAAAAACTTCTAGTAATGTAGCGAAAATGACCAGTCATTTATCATTTTTTTCTGCAAATTGGCATCACCAAATTCTCACATAGGTATATATCCTCAGTTTCCGAAATTTCATATTTTGATATTTTGGCTTGATTAACGCGAAATATTTTGAGGACAAAAATTCTCAAAACACGAATTTGTTCAAAAATAAGCGATTTGTAAATTTCTAATTACTTGATAAAGCGCTAACAGTAGAATTGGATTTTGATGGCAATGACCTAGGTGAATGCCGAATCTTAAAAACCACTTTTTGGAACAGAGACATTCATTCCCAAAATAGGTTGGGTATTAGAGCCATGAAACCACGATTTTTTCGAAAATGTCCCCTCTTTGAGAAACCATATCTCTCCTCCGGGGGCACCTAAGATGGGAAAATGTTTTTCGACTGACTTTCAACTAAAATCCTCCGACATTTTTTTTTTTTGTGATCCACCTTCAATACCTTCATATTATTATTGTCATGAAAAATCGTAAACAAAACACATCATCTCATTTAACGAATCGTATAATATGTCAATTAAGATGATGGAGTCTTCACAAAAGCCCACATTACAACTTGCAAATCGCGGCCGGATGTTTGATAATACGACCAAATATCTGTTGTGTTTTCACGATCACGAAAAGTCTATGCTTATCATGTATCATGTCAAGGTTGATCCCCTTGAAACTTCAATTTATAAACAACTCGTCGAACGTGCTGATAGGTCAATTGACCAGCGTTCGTCAGTGTTTCGCGTAAACTACAATATATACGAGGAAGCAAACATACCGTAGAGAAACTGAGAGAGCAAACAAAACGCCACAGAATGAAATTCTCGCCATGCGATTTTTATTTCGGTTTGGTGGCTTTTGTACGCGGATCGCATTTTACAGGTAAACGCTTCATTTGCGCAATTCAACGCAACAATTTACTTGACACTTTAGAAGAAGGGATGTAATAAATTTCTCGGCTAGGTTTTTATTTCGCTTTTGGGTGATTTGCGACGTGACAAATTGCAAGAATATGATGTCTCCGTCAAAATGTAGCTATAGGCGTTCGTTTCAACGCTGGGTGCTGCTGCTGTGTGAGAAGAAGAACGTATACGAGTACGCAGAAAACGATTCGGAAAGCAAGAGAGAGAGGGAGACACGTATAGATAAAGGAAAAAAACTCGTTTTTGTAATCCTTTCCGGGCCCGGCCGTAAAGTCAACGATCGTCTGCGTAATCGATGTTTAAGTTAACGCTCGATTTGATTTTTAACGAAACGATGCCTCTTTAAACATTTTAAAACTGGAAGCTTTACGGTAAATCGATAAGCATTTTTGTAAGTCCCTATGTCAAGGTTAAAACTTTGCAATGTCGGTGATAAATTAGAGGCATTTTTATCCCTTTGTTACGATGAGCGGATTTTTATTATTATTTTTTTTTCAACAGGTATAAAAAAAAAAGAGCTTCGAAAGCTTCGTTATCTCTGTAACGCGAGAGTAATCGATAATGAATGCTATCATCGAATGTGTTTTGTTGTTGTGTTGTTTTGCCATCGCATAACGAACAACGATGAAAAAAAATTTTTCGAAAAAAAAGGTGCTCTTTTGTCCGCTTATACGAACGCGAAAATTCAAATCCGATATCAACGTTTAATTTTCCACCTCGATTAGAGATTATGTTGGATTTGTTTTTCTTTTTTTTCCTCCAATATTCGTCGTATTTCGACTAAATGATTGTTCTCTCGGATAGGTATAATTCATTTCATAGTTTGGTATGACTTTTCGATGAAAAGGAATTACCCCCTGGGGATAAATTTTATCCTACTTGAGCTCGCTTATCTCGAATTTCATATCAAATAATAATACGAGAGATTGCTATGAGAAATTTTTCACGAGAGGGGTGTGTGTTATTTTAAATCGTGTTTGTCCCTTCAATATTCAAATAGGCAACTTGTTCATCTGAATTTATTCAAAGGTATTTGGGTTCATTACTCAATGAAAAAGTGCAGGGATCCTTCACTCGTAATAATTCTCATCAAATACAAATTTAAGGTAGCATTTTAGTTAATAAAATTTATCTATTGGAAAAAGGGAAGGAAAGGGGGTAATTACAGAGATAGCACAATTTGGAGTACACTCTGACGATTCGATTTTAATTTATGAATAAGTACGTAGTATCTAATAATAAATTATTCTATAAAATAATCAAGAAGAAGAAGAATCGACTTACTCTAATGTTTATCCAACCATTATTAAGAAATCTATAGGTACTACAATTACTCATTTTACGTGAAACAGAACAACAAAATGAATTGTCGATTAATGGATGGATATGGATGAATATCTTATTAATATTCATACTAATGTAAGAATGCAATTTTATCAATTATCTATATGCATGCCCCTACAGGCCCAAAAATCATTCAATTCGTTCGTGAACAATTCACCAAAAATTAATCAAATTAATCGAATCATTCACGAACGATTCACTTGGACAAATCAATTCAAAAACCATTCAATTCGTTCATGAACGATTCACCATAAAGTGAGTAAATTAATCAATTCGTTCACGAACGATTCACTTGAACGAATCAATTCGTTCGCAAACGATTCTATTGAACGAATCAATGCGTTCGCGAACGATTCACATGGACGAATCAATTCATTCACAAACGATTCACATATACGAATCAATTCGTTCGCGAACGATTCACCAACTATTAATCAATTCGTTCGCGAATGATTCAGCAAAAACCATTCGATTCGTTCGTGAACGATTCAGCATAAATTGAGTAAATTAATCGATTCGTTCACGAACGAATCACTTGAACAAATCAATTCGTTCGCGAACGATTCACCAACTATTAATCAATTCGTTCGCGAATGATTCACCAAAAATTATTCAATTCGTTTGTGAACGATTCACCATAAATTGAGTAAATTAATCGATTCGTTCACGAACGAATCACCTAAATGAATCAATTCATTCGCGAACGATTCACTCAAACGAAACAATTCGTTCGCGAACGATTCTCCAACTATTAATCAATTCGTTCGCGAATGATTCGCCAAAAACCATTAAATTCGTTTGTGAACGATTCAGGATAAATTGAGTAAATAAATCGATTCGTTCACGAACGAATCACTCATGTGAATCAATTCATTCACGAACGATTCACTTGAACGAATCAATTCGTTTGCGAATAATTCACAAAAAATCATTTAATTCGTTCGTGAACGATTCACCAAAAAGTGAGTAAATTAATCGATTCGTTCACAAACGAATCACATATAAATCAATTCGTTCACGAACGATTCACTTGGACAAATCAATTCATTCGCAAACGATTCCTTGAACGAATGAATTCGTTCGCAAATGATTCACTTGAACGAATCAATTTGTTCACTAATGGTACATTTGGACGAATCAATTCGTTCGCGAATGATTCATTTGGACGAATCAATTCATTCGCGAACGATTCACATATACGAATCAATTCGTTCGCGAACGATTCTCCAACTATTAATCAATTCGTTCACGAATGATTCACTCGGACGAATCAATTCATTCGCGAACGATTCACGTATACGAATGAATTCGTTTGCGAATGATTCACCAACTATTAATCAATTCGTTCGTGAACGATTCACCAAAAATTATTCAATTCGTTCGTGAACGATTCACCATAAATTGAGCAAATTAATTGATTCGTTCACGAATGAATCACTTATATGAATCAATTCATTCGCGAACGATTCACGTATACGAATCAATTCGTTCGCGAACGATTCACGTATACGAATCAATTCGTTCGCGATGGATTCACTCACTTGAAAGAATCAATAGAAAGGTCGGTCTTCTCACGCATAATGCGTGAGTTTTTTGTATTTTTCCTCTATCTGAGTATCTGTGGAGAAATGTGCTAGTAGCCTCCCCCCACTCCCATTGAAAAAAAATCAAAAAAACATTTAGCCTATCGAAATTTTTTGTTACTGCGTCAGAATTTCCCTAAATAATCCCCTTCCCAAGGAAAAACTTTTTTTCCTGGCCCTTCAAGCCATATTGACTACCTAATAAGGATCCCCCCCCCCAATCGAAAAAAATCAGAATAAATCAAAATCAGGGAGAAGTTTTAGAAAACATCTAATTTCCACATTAGGTAGAATTGTTCCACAAACCCCCTTTTGAAGGAAAAATCTTCGTTGATCCCCAAGTTACTACATTGGCTTTCTTGTGTGGAGCCCCTCCCTCCAAACAGAAAAAAAAAATATATGAAAAATTGATATCAGTCGAAATTTTTTAAAGATTTTTCATTTGTGGGTAAAATATTTCTAACTAAGCGTATTTTCAAGAAAAACCTTCTCTTGATTTCCCAAATAATGTTGACTCCTTATTTGAAAGCCCCTCGAAGTCGAAAAAAAATCAAAATTAAAAATTAATATCCGTGAAAATTTTTTGAAAATGTTTCATTTCTGGGTAGAGTACTTTTAGATAACCACATTTTCAAGAAAACCCCTCCCTTGGTCCTCCAAATGATGTTGGTCCCCTTCTATGAAGCCTCAAAGTTGAAAAATATCGAAAAAGATGAAAAATTGATATTTGTAGGTATAGGTACAAATTATTTGAAAATTTTTCATCTCTGAGCAGAACACTTCCAGATAATCCTTTTTTCAAGAAAAACGTTCCTTCATTCAGTCCCTCCCACAATGTTGGCCACCTACATAGAGACAGAGATTTGCAAAGTTGGAAAAATAAAAACATTAATTAAATTACTGTGTATTTTTTTTTAAATTCAATCTCATTTTAGAGTTTTTAACGTGGAACTTTCACAAATTCGTCAAAAACATAATAATCAACTGTAGATTCTGAAATTTTGGAAAAGTTCAAAACGTAGATTGTGAGTTCAAAAAGGTCAACTTACAAGCTCGACGAGAGTGTTATTGTTGAAAAACTTTCGCTTTGTATAAAAAAAATTTCATTCTCCATCTCGAAAACTTCTCTCGACTCATTCGGAAAATGTCTTGTCGAATATCGAACGATTCGTTCACTCTATTAAAGAAGCCAAATTTCGCATAAAATATTTAGGTCATAATGAATGTGAAAATTCTTAACGCTCATGTTACGAATTCCCGCAAAAATCCTTTTAATAACTTCTCAATCTTCCTAAACGCGTCCAACGATGAAATATGTAGGAAATACAAGAGAGTTGCAATGTTTATTATTTGAAGTAACATCATAAACTGATAAACGTAAATACAATCGTGTCACTTATCACATGATATGTTTACCAGCCAGTAATATCTAAATAATCGAACGAGTTTCCTTTACATGGAGTTACTTTTATCAGGTCAATATGAATATGATCAAATCGTTCTGAAGTAATAGGGAATTCCCCAAAAGGGCTGTGATTATGTTTAAAAATTTTAGATTTTTGACAGGATAGACATTCCTTAGTCCATTTCGTTAAATCTTTACTCATTGAAGGCCATACATATCGTTTGGATATTAAAGCTTTTGTTGCACGACTACCAGGATGACTTATACCATGAAAAGCTAAGAATATTTCATAACGAAGTGATTTGGGAATGAATGGTCTATCAATTCCTGTTGAATAATCGACATAAACAGAAACAGAATCTGAAATTGGAATAGCAGCTAATTTTAAAGAAGTTTTATTTTTAGATTTTAAAAAAGAAGACAGTTCAATATCAGTCTTTTGTTCTTTTGCAATAATATCCAAATCAAACTTATTGGACAGAGAAATAGTTTCAATTCTAGACAATGTATCTGCTACGACATTCTTTTCTCCTGATACATGGCGAATATCGGTAGAGAATTGAGATATAAAATCAAGTTGTCTCAGTTGACGAGGTGACGCTTTTTCCAATTTCTGCTGAAATGCGAAAGTTAATGGTTTATGATCTGTAAAAATTTGAAATTCTCTACCCTCTAGCATGTAACGAAAATGTCTAATAGTCTCATATATTGCTAACAATTCTTTATCATAAACACTGTAATTTAGTTGAGAGGATGATAATTTTCTGGAGAAAAATGCTAACGGTAGAATTTTACCATCAATGTGTTGGTGCAGAACACCACCTATTCCAATGTCAGAAGCGTCTACCATGATAGATAAAGGAGCATTGGGAGAGCAATGTCCCAGTAACACTTCGGAAATTAAAGCTGATTTCAATTTTTGAAAAGCAATGTCTGAATCTTTATTCCAAACAATGGGTGATTTGTCATTTTTCCTACTTCCAGCAACATGTTTTTGCAATGGAATCTGGATTTCAGCCATAGAAGGAATAAAGCGATGATAATAGTTTATCATTCCTAGAAAATTTCTCAATTGATCAACTCGGGTAGGAATTGGAAAATTTGAAATAACTTCAACTTTTTCTTTCAAAGGACGAATACCTTCGGCAGAAATTTCATGACCTAAAAATTTCACCAATGGTACACCAAAACAACATTTTGCAACATTGATAGTAACACCATATTCCTCGAGCCGTTTGAATAAAATTTCCAAATGTTTGAGATGTTCGCTTTCAGATGAAGAAGCCACAATAATATCATCGATGTATACAAAAAGAAAATCCAGGCCCCTAGTAAGTTCATGCATAAAGCGTTGAAAGGTTTGAGCTGCATTCCTTAAACCAAAAGGCATGAATGGAAATTCAAAAAGTCCAAAAGGAGTAGTTATAGCAGTTTTTTCAATATCTTCCTTGTTTACAGGGATCTGTTGATAGGCTCGAACAAGATCAATAGTAGAAAAAATAGTCTTATTGAATAGTAGGTTAGAGCAATCTTGTATATGAGGAAGAGGGTAACGATCTGGTTTTGTTATTTTGTTAAGATTTCTGTAGTCTCCACAAGGGCGCCAAGAGTTTGGTTTTTTTCTAGCCATATGTAATGGACTTGCCCAACTTCCTTTTGAGGGTCGACAAATACCTAACTTTTGTAGAAAATCAAAAGTTTCTTTGGCAATTTTCATTTTTTCAGGATTCAAACGACGTGGAGAACAGAATACAGGGGGGCCTTCGGTTTCAATAAAATGTGTGGTAGAATGTTTCACTTTTGAAATATCTAAAAATCGTTCCTTGGTTATAGCGGAGTACTTTTTTAAAAGATCAGAATAACATGACTTCTCAGATATCACTGAAACTTTAAAATTTTCAGTTTGAAACATCTTTCCTTTAGAAGAACATTTCGAAGTTAAATCAATTAGTTGATTTCCTTTTAAATCAACTAATAAACCAAAATGATAAATAAAATCAGCTCCAATAATTGGGCAGGAGATATCAGCTATGGTAAACGACCATTGAAAATTGCGCTGTAAATTTAAATTAACACGTAATATTTTTTGACCATAAGTTTTGATTTGAGAATCATTTGCACCATAAAGTGCAAGAGGAGCTAACTTTTTATCTTTGAAAATGGAGGCTGGTAGTACAGAAACATCTGCTCCAGGATCAATAAGAAATCTAAAATGAGAAATAGGATCATAAATAAAGAGGCGGCGAGTTTTTTTAAATTTGGTTGAATTGACAAAGCAAGAGGCCGCATTAATGCTTTGTCTAACTAGTTTTCCGATGACTCATATTTACAAGGAGGTATGCATTTTTTAGCTTTCTTTCCAAATTTATCATGATACCAACAAAAATCCTTATTTTTAGCTGGTGTAGGTTCACGATTACGAACATTTTTTGAATAATAATTACGACTACGATTACGATTACGATTTTCTCGCGAATTAGATGAATTACGTGAACGCGAATGAGATCTAGAACGATCTTGATCTCTTTTTAAAAGTATTCCAACCTGCTGTGTCAGTAATTCAACCTTTTGCTCCAGAGTTGAAGTAGAGGACGATGAAGAAACAGCATTTATGTAATTTCTGGGAATCTCCACCATTTTGTCAGCTGCCTCGAGTAAATCATCAATACCATCGTTTCTTGACACCAAAACTGTGTGTACATTTTCTGGTAATTTTTTCAGCCATAAACCTTTCAGGAAATTATCTGTAGCTTGACCATCAGCTAACTGTTTCATTTTTCTGAAAAGACTGGAAGGTTTCTGATCGCCTAAAATAATTTCATTTAGTAAAATGCTAACTTTTTTATCACCAGAGTCTGAAAACCGTTTAATCATTTTGTTTTTTAAATTATCGTATTTGTTTTGATTTGGTGGTGATAAGACAATATCAGTAATTTCGGACATAACGTCATGTTCAAGAGCAGCAATAATTGTATTGTACTTGGTTAAATCCGCAGAAATCCCAGCATTCGCAAACTGTGCCTCCACTTGAACAAACCATAATGTAGGATCGGCGCGCCAAAATGGTGGGCATTTAACATTAATGCGAGCTACAACTGGACCAACTGCATCTTGAAAATTGTCACCGTCAGGATTGGCCATGTTTACGTCGGGGTCACCAATTTGTAGGAAATACAAGAGAGTTGCAATGTTTATTATTTGAAGTAACATCATAAACTGATAAACGTAAATACAATCGTGTCACTTATCACATGATATGTTTACCAGCCAGTAATATCTAAATAATCGAACCGCCACAAATACGATTAAACGTACATAAAAACAATTAATAAAGTTGAAAATCTATCCGAATTCAACTTCGAAGGTTGCCCGCATTCTTAAAACGTTTCTTATAAGTAAAAAGGTTTATAAACGTATGAAATACCTCAAACCCAGAAATTTAATTCGTCTGGCAGTATCTTTTTTTAATATCGAGTCTAGACAAAATTTATCCTCGGAACCTTTCTCATTCCACGAATATCTGCCTCTAAAAAGCCAAGCTACGTGGAAAATTTTACCCAAAATTGATATCGTGGTGCGAGAACGCATTTGGAATATTATTCGTTTTTTCTTTTTTTTTTTTAGGTACATGAAAGTTCAAAGTTTAGTTCCTTATTTTATGGCATTTATTATAGCGCCGCCGCGTCGACGATGCGGTTATTATCGTCGAAAGTGTATACCTTCATAGCCCGCTTATTCGGATGAAAATTCATATTTCGGGTTATCAGGTAATAAATAGGCAATTTGGTACGCGCTCGTTTTCAGAATAATTTTCAATTTGTTCGACCGCAAGTTAGACCTACCTACTATAACTTGGGTCTAGTGCGTTAAACCAAATGATAATGTTTTGCTTGGAAATTTCAAACGGAATGCGAAATATCATTGTAATTTTAAAAAACTCGTCTCTAACGCCCTTGGACATATTGCAAACATTACTGGTTTGAAAAAAATTACCAGAAAGGTAGCTACGTCTAGGTAAATGCTAACCTGGGCCAGTGGGCATACAATGTATTTTATGGTGAATTCATCTTGTATTTAAACAATTCCTCGAATTGTAGAGCACCACTAACCACTGAAATGAAGCTACATATACAAATATTTATGTAAGGCCCGTCCCTTCTATTCGAACATTTAAATTGTTTTAGCTACGTTGAAGAACTTGAAACACTGAGTTCACATTTGGGTGGATCACAGGAGAAAAAAAGTACTGTTGGAGGATTCTGATCAAATTCAGTGGAAACCTTCATTCTGAGCCGGAAATCAGTCAGTAAAAATATCCAAAAAATCAAAAGTTTCCCGTTTGCGTGGAAATTTTCGAAATTTGCGGGAATCGCTGTATTTCGTCCACGATTAACCCCCCTCCCCCTGAGAGGGCAAATTTCGACATTTCCAGCCATTCATGGAGCCTCCAGCGCGACTTTAAATTTTTCCAGAATTTTTAATTTGCTCCAGAGTGGCTGGAAATGTCGAAATTCACCCTTGGGGAGTTAGTTCTGGACGATATACAGCGATTCGCGCCGAAAATTTCCTCGCAAACGGGAAACTTTCGATTTTTTGGATATTCTTACCTATTGGGTTATTCTGTGCCAAATCGGCGGATTTTTGCACGAGGGGTCTTCGATTTTTTCCAAAATCAGATCACGTGTAGAGGTCATCAAACGATGACGAATGACGCAAACCGGACGTTTTTTCGATTTTTTTTGGCGGAACTGTGGGGCTTTAAAGTTCTTCAAAATGGCCGAAAATGGAAAATTTCAATTACATACAAATTGCTTCGGTTGTACATACGTGGTATAGATTTCGACTTTGTGGGGCATTAAATAAGGAGCCAACATTATTTGGGAAATCGGTGAAGTTTTTTTTTGAAAATATGCTAATTTAGAAAGATTTTGCCCATAAATGAAAAATTTTAAAAAAAATTTTAACGAACATCAATTTTTCATATTTTTTTATTTTTCCCTTTGGAGGGAGGGGCTTTACACAAGAGAGCCAACGTAACTTGGGGGCCAACGGAAAAAAATGTGTTATGTGGAACAATTCTACCTAATGTGAAAATTATGTAGATGTTATCTGAAAATTCCTCCTGATTTTGATTTATTCTGATTTTTTTTTAACTTGAGGGGGGCTCCTTATTAGGGGTCAATATCGTTTGAAGGTCCGAGAAAAGTTTTTCCTTGAAAAGGGGATTATTTGGGAAAATTCTGACGCAGAAACAACAAACTTCGATAAATTGAATGTTTTTTTTTTTATACGGGGGAGGCTACTAGCACCTTTTTTCACAGATAGGGGGGGGGTGACACTCACGCATTATGCGTGAGAAGGCCGGCTTTTCTTCAAATAAAAATCTTTTACGAACTAATAATTGATTCACTTATTTTGAAATAATTGTATAGCAATTGATTTGTTTACAATCAAATCGAATCATTTACGAACGATTGGTGATTAAAAAAATTGATTGATTTCTTGGTGAATCATTCACAAACGGATCAATTAATTTACAATTGATTCGTTTTTTTTTTTTTGTAAAACTATTGTATAGGAATTGATCTGTTTTCAAGCGAAATGAATCGAATCGAATCGAATCGAACAATTCACAACCTACTGGCGATTGAACAAATTGATTAATTTCTAGGTAAATCGCTCGCGAACAAAATGATTAATTTCTAGGTGAATCGCTCGCGAACGAATTGATTAACAGTTGGTGAATCATTTGCAAACAAATTGTATTTTTTGGGGAATCATTCGGGAACGAATTGAATAGTGAATCGTTCGTGAATGAATTAAATAATTTTTGGTAAATCTTTCACGAACGAACTGACTCGTTCAAGTGATTCGTTCAAGTGAATCGTTCGCGAACTAATTGATTTGTTGAAGTGAATCGTTTGCGAACGAATTGATTCGTATAAGTGAATCGTTCGTGAACGAATTAAATAATTTTTGGTAAATCTTTCACGAACGAACTGATTCGTTCAAGTGAATCGTTCGCGAGCTAATTGATTTGTATAAGTGAATCGTTTGCGAACGAATCGATTCGTACAAGTGAATCGTTTGCGAACGAATTGATTTGTATAAGTGAATCGTTTGCGAACGAATCGATTCGTACAAGTGAATCGTTCGCAAACGAATCGATTCGTACAAGTGAATCGTTCGCAAACGAATCGATTCGTTCGAGTGAATCGTTCGCAAACGAATCGATTCGTTCAAGTGAATCGTTCGCAAACGAATCGATTCGTTCAAGTGAATCGTTCGCGAACGAACTGATTTGTATTAGTGAATCGTTCGCGAACGAATTCATTCGTACAAGTGAATCGTTTGCGAACGAATTGATTTGTATAAGTGACTCGTTCAGTTTCTGCCTTTCTGCCTTTTCGTCTTTTCATGTTTCTTTTCATATTTCCGCCTTTCTGGTCTTTTGTGAACAAATCAATTAATTCTCTAAATTTTTGATGAATTGTTCACGAACTAATTGAATAATTTTTGATGAATCATTCGCGAACGAATTGAATAACCTTTGATGAATCATTCTCGAACGAATTGAATAATTTTTGTTGAATCATTCGTTTGATTCATAAATATTGATAAATTGATCAATTCGATCGCGAATGGTTCTTTCAAAAAATTTTATCAATTCGTTCATGAATGATGGTGATTGTGTTCCCTTGTAGGAACGGTGATGGGCTTGTGAGTTGTGAGATTTCAAGTTTCATAAAAATTGGTTCAGTCGTTCATCAGCGTAATCATTTAAAAGTGAAAAATAAAAAATAATTTGTTGCTCGATAAACTTGAAATCATTTTTACGTAGAAAATCGATTATAAAATTACTCTCGAGCAACACATTTCGACTGTGCATCTTTTAAAACTTTAATTTGTAAATACTGAAAATATATAAGATGGAAATGTACATAAATCTCCGAATAGGCACACCCAAAATCGACGTTTTGAAAGAGTTACATCAAATAACGAGACACTGGGTAAGTACGAAAAACGAGTCCAGCGAAGCTTTATAACGTGAAATAAAATTTAAAACATCGAAATCAAGTATAAAGACGACACGAATGGATTCGGTATACAAAGGTACTTGAAATTCGTAAAGTAAGTATCTTGACTCTCGAGTGCAAACTTCATCTACGACAATACTTTCGTTTCGACCTTGAAATCGGCATGGCACAAGCACGCGGACAGAGACAGGGACAGGGACAATACACGCATATAAAGCGTGTTTATCGTTGCGTAAGTAAAAATATTTACCAATTGGAGCTATGTAATTAGCGTTCTTGGGCCGAAGACGGATTAAAAGTTAGTAAAGTTTGTCGAATTTCAAAATAAATACTACGACGAAATTCGGCTTCGGGCCGGACTACGAAAACACACACAAAGTTGTACTATACGGAGACTAATGGTTAATGGTGTATCGTCGAACGATAAAACTTCCACAGAGTGAAATAGGTAGGTAAGCCTAAGAGTAGAGGTAGTACGAGTAGGTATACATATATAGCAATAAGGTAAACGATAAGCTCGACCTAGTCGATAGTGTGTGAAAAAGTTGCGACGAGAAAACCCTAACCGATTGCAATTTTACGTGGAATTTCCACAACCATCGGAACATGTGAAGTGGAAATTGTATGTAGTAGGATGAGTACGAGTAGGTATATAGGTCTCTACACACTACGCACATATAAGTTATACTTACTACGATAAAGTTACCAGCAGCTCGGTTCGAAGCAATTTTATAAAGTTGAAAATTTTCATCCCCTTGCCAGGTACACCCGACGTTCATCCTATATGTAGACATAATAACATTAACAGGTACAAGTTGAACTAGCATTAAACTACAAACATAATGGCAAAATCCTTACCATAACCTCCAAAAAAAAATTGTCAAATTGTTTTCAATCAAAGAAATTTTATAAAATATTTTGAAAAGTACTGCAAATTAATTGAAAGTGATATGAAAATTGAGTAAATAATTATGTTACAAAAGTTGTTGAAATTTTGAAAAATTGCTTGAAACAGATCAAAATGTGTGAAAAACAGCACAAACAAAAATTAAGAGCAGTTTCAAATAATTTCAAAAATTCAAGGTCGAGTTTTTTTTTCATTTGAAAGTCTAATTTTCAAAAACCTGCCATTTTTTTAATTTTTAGGAAATTTGAGATGATCGGTGAAGATTTTTAGATGACCTAAACCAAAAAAATGATTCTTATGTAGCACTTTCAGAAATGTAAGAAACACGATACTTGACATTTTGCGCCAAGTTTTACCAAAATTTTGAGGCTTTAAACCCTTCCTCTCCCTTCCCCAAGCATGACCTTGAATTTACAGATTTTTTTACGAGTATTTTTGAAACTATTCTCCAGTGCGTTTGTGATAAGAAATTTTGAAGTGCTAAGAAACTAACCATTCCCCCTCTTCTCCCAACCTACCCAAAAAGGGAATGATGCCGATTTTCCCTCTTTCTTAAGTGAGGAACCTACAAAAAAAATTGGGCATGAAATCGTAATACTTGAACTTAGAACTGGACTGCATGATTTGATATGGAATGACCTGAGAAGGAATTTAGACGAATCAAATCGTAAAACAAGTCAATATTCAGAGCCTGAATTTTCTCCCCATTTCAAATTTTTTTTTTTTTTGGAATAGAAAAATTTTATTCTAAATAAATGTTGACAACTTTTCATTCATAAAAGGTCTAATCATGAGCGAAATCGAAGGACCCGAATCACTCATATTTTTCCACTTCATATCCTGGAATAGGTTTAAAAATAATGTTTGGATGGTGTTAATAAGATTGCATACCTCGTCGTTTCGCCGTAAAATCAGACCGCATTATTTACGGCAAACTGAGTATGCAATACTTTCGACACCCGAGTTTCTGACGATTTTCTTAAGCAACGAAGGCGCATTCATGCCTAAAGAATGGATTATACTTAGAGCAAATTTGTGCCTGAAGCTCCAAAAAAAAAAAAAAAAAAAAAAAAAACAGATGGGAGAATCAAATTTAGTCACAAAATTTTCAAATGCTCAAAATCTGACCTTGCAGAAAAAAATCGTTACTTTTCGCGATAGGTAGAATTGAAAATTAGAAATTTACCTATTTAAAAATTCGAAAAAATTACAGCAAAACCATTTTTGGTCTTCCTTTCGACAAACTAATTTCCAAAATGGAATATTCATAAAAAGAAGAAGAAAAGGTGGGGTACAAAGGGCTCCAATTTTCGCCAATTTTCAAAATGAAATGGTATAACTCGATTAACTATTGTTACCTTGAAATCGCTTTATCCGTGTGCAATTTCACCCCATACGAACGATTCACCAAAAAATTGATTAAATGAATCGAATCGTTCGCGAACGAATAAATTATATCAATTAACTCGTTCCTGAACGATTCGCCTAAAATTGATTAATAAATTAATCGATTTGTTGGCGAACGAGTCACTTATACGAACCAATTCATTCGCGAACGATTCACTAAAAATGATTCAATTCGTTCGCGAATGATTCACCAAAATTTAATCAAATTATTCGAATCGTTCGCGAATGATTCACTTGGACGAATCAATTCGTTCGCGAACGATTCTCCTATACGAATCACTTTGTTCGCGAATGATTCCCTAAAAAATTCAGTTCGTTCGCGAACGAGTCACGCATATGAATCTATTCTTTCGTGAATGATTCGTCAAAAATGATTAAATTCGTTTGTGAACGATTTACCAAAACATTAATTAAATGAATCGAATTGTTCGCGAACGAATAAATTATATCAATTAACTCGTTCCTGAACGATTCGCCAAATATTGATTAAATTAATCGATTTGTTGGCGAACGAGTTACTTATACGAACCAATTCATTCGCGAACGATTCACTAGAAATCCAATTTGTTCGCGAACGATTCGCCAAAGTTTAATCAAATTAATCGAATCGTTCGCAAATGATTCACTTGGATGAATCAATTCATTCGCGAACGATTCTCTTATACGAATCACTTCGTTCGCGAATGATTCCCTAAAAAATTCAGTTCGTTTGCGAATAATTTAATAAAAGTTATTCAAATTAGCTCGCAAATAAATTATTCAATTCGTTCGTGAACGATTCACCAAAAATTAATAAAATGAATCGAATCCTTCGCGAACGAGTAATTCATACGGATCAATTCGTTCGCGAATAATTTACTAGAAATTATATTATTCAATTCATTTGTAAATGATTCGCCAGAAATCGATTACATTAATCGATTCGTTCGCGAACGAGTCACTTGTACAAATCAATTCATTCGCGAACGATTCACCAAAAATCATTCAATTCGTTCGTGAACGATTCACCAAAAATTAATCAAATGAATCGAATCGTTCGCGAACGAGTCACTTATACGAATCAATCCGTTCGTGAATGATTTACCAAAAATTAATCAAATGATTCGAATCGAATCGTTCGCAAACGATTAACTTACATTAATTGATTCGTTCGCGAATGATTTACCAAAAATGATTCAATTTGTTCGTGAATGGTTCATCAAAAATTGAATAAATTAACCGATTATTTTGCGGACGAGTCACTTATACCAACCAGTTCATTCACGAATGATTCACCAAAAATTACTTTAACTAATCGATTCGTTCGCGAACGAGTCACTTACACAGATCAATTCGTTCGCGAATGATTCACAAAAAATTATTTAATTCGTTTGTGAACGATTCACCAAATATTACTCAAATGAATCGAATCGTTTGTGAATGATTCGCCAAAAATTGATCAAATCAATCGATTCGTTCGCGAACGATTCATTTAAACAAATCAATTCGATCGTGAATGATTCACCAAAAATCATTTAATTCGTTAGTGAACGATTCGCCAAAAATTAATCAAATGAATCGAATCGTTCGTGAACGAGTCACTTATACGGATCAATTCGTTCGCGAATGATTCACAAAAAATTATTCAATTCGTTCGTGAACGATTCACCAAAAATTAATCAAATGAATCGAATCGTTCTCAAACGAACATATTACATTAATCAATTCGTTCGCGAATGATTCACCAAAAATGATTCAATTTGTTCGTGAATGATTCATCAAAAATTGAATAAATTAACCGATTATTTTTCGGACGAGTCACTTATACTAACCAGTTCATTCGCGAATGATTCACCAAAAATTGATCAAATGAATCGATTCGTTCGCGAACGAGTCACTTATACGAATCAATTCGTTCACGAATAATTCACCAAAAATCATTCAATGCGTTCGTGAATGATTCGCCAAAAATTGAATAAATTAATCGATTCGTTTGCGAACGAGCCACCTATTCAAATCAATTCGTTCGCGAATGATTCACAAAAAATTATTCAATTCGTTCGTGAACGATTCACCAAAAATTACTCTAATGAATCGATTCGTTCACAAATGATTCACAAAAAAAATTATTCAATTCGTTCGTGAACGATTCACCAAAAATTAATCAAATGAATCAAATCGTTCGCGAATAATCTGCTAAAAATTATTCAAATTATTTCGCAAATAAAGTATTCAATTTGTTCGCGAATGATTCACCAAACCTTTACAAATGATTCGTCAAAAATTATTCGATTCATTCGCGAATGATTCACTAAAACAATTATTCCGTTCCTGAACGAGTCGCCTGGAAATAAATCAATTTTTGCAATCACCAATCGTTTGTGAATGATTCGATTCGTTTCGTTCGTTCAAAAACAGATCAATTCCTATACAAACATTTAACAAAAGGCAAATCAATTACTCGTTCGTAAAAGATTTTCATTTGACGAAAAGTCAGTCTGCATAATGCCGAATGCGTGAGTGTTTTTTTACATTCGATTCCTCAACGTTGCCCCGATGGTCCTTCACTTTTCTCAAAATTGGAGCTACACTGATCATTCCCCTGCCAACAAAGAATTTCACCAAAGTATCGAGACTTAACGAACACACTGTATAGTCTTAGGCGGAGGTATAGAAATTCACAAATTAGTATTACGCACGCATACTTACGCCGTCTTGCCGAGACAAGTCATCGACGTCGTGCCGCATACAACAGATAATCGTTTATTCGTATTCAAAACTCGAATGTTATATATTATAATATGGTACGCGATCGATACATAACTCTCTCGGATACAGAAATATGAATTATTCCTTAGGTAGTGTAGCTTTTTAGTGACTGCGTTTTCATTGAAATTTGCACACAGCCACACTGTGCTGAGGAAGAGAGTACCTATAGGACTCGTAATTTTAATACAAAGTTATCGCGGTTCTGCTGGAGAGATACGCGTCGTCGTAAAGGTGAAAACCCCTTTCAAAGGTTTCGCAACACTTCGCAGTCGTCGTTTGCGTTTTTGAAAAAGAAACCGCATCCTTAACTCTCGTACCTACAGGTAAGTATAAGAATTTCGAAAAGAAAAATTTTCAATTACACATCGGCGTGGCGGTGACGACAAAATACTTATCCGAAATTAAAACCCTCGGTCTTTGCTCTTTCGTCGTAGGTACCTACATGAGGGAGACGACAGCCTGCGCAGAAACGTTTAAACACAACATACTCGTCGCACAACCACCACGAAAACACATTAGTTTTACCCCCTCCCCCTGCCTCCGATGTCTCCCTACGACCATGATACTTCCACTGCCGCGTTAGCTATATAGCTAAAGCTATGTCTTTCTGGCGTATTTTTACCCCTTTCTCGGGCTCATCGTCGCGTAGGGTGTGTACGAGTAGTATATACCTATATATGCGAATTTTCTAGGTCATTGTGAAAGGTTAAGCAACAATAAATAACGAGATTTACTTTAATATTTGCACGCGTCAAACGCCGCCAGGCATTTACCGCTTTTACACAATAGACTGCGAACCGACAACGCGTTCATTATTCACGAATTTATTGGTCTTCGAAAATAAGCGGCTTTTTTGAAAAGGTTTCCGAATAGCTTTGTACTAATGTGCGAAGAAGTCGCTTTTCGCGCTCAAATCTCGCACAATGGCCATATTTTCAAAAGAGCCCTTTAAAAAGCACTAAAGCCTGGATTTTTCTCCGCTGTATGCTAAACCGACAACATCCACATCGCATCGGGATGAATTTAAGCGCAGTTTTTTCACCCTTTCTTCGTCTACCTATCTGCTCAGTCTGCGCGGATATGCGGCATGTACACGCATACCAAGTAGGAATAATGGTAAGTAATGGCGTAAAGAGGAACTCTCCCGAGAGGATGAAACTCTGTGCTATTAAAACGTTTGAAAATATGCGTTTTTTGACTTTTGAAATAATTTTTGATCGAGCAGTAATTAAATTATCAAAATTTTTAGGCTAAAATACCTTTTAGGTCTGAAACACAAAAAAATCCTCAAAAAAGGAAAGTTTGGAAACCTTTACAACTCGACGACTCCGATCGAGCTGAAATTTGGCTCACATGAAAGAGCATGTCACTCAGACCTCGGAAGCAGTTATTTTCAGCTGGTAAAGTTGATTTTTCGATTTTTGGCAACATTTTGAAAACGGCAGAAGTAGCCTATTGATACATTAATTTTCTACAAAAAGTGCGAAAACAGAAATAAAAATCTGACAAGGGAACCCTCCCACATGATAATCTCCGATTTGAATCAAACTTGGACAGGTGGAAAGAGGACCTCAAAAAACCCCCATCCCTAAATTTTCAGCTGCTGAAGTTGATTTTTCTATTTTTGGCGAGGGTGTGAAGTTTTGTGTAATTTTTTATACGTCTTTTTCTCATGTTATGTGTCAAAAAATTCGATTTCTGATGATAATTCCAGATTTGACCGACGGTAGTACTTATCGATTAGGTATTAAGCAGAGACCCTTTGGCCAAAATTTCAGCTGCTGAAGTTCATGTGGTGGGGAGAAACGGCCATTTTTTGAATTCATTCATAACATGGGAAAAAACAGTAAAAAATCTTGTTTCCTGAACGGATGGCCGGATCCGGCCAATGATGGCATGAGTCGATTTGGTATTCAGCAGAGACTGTTTGACCAAAATTTGAGCCCTTGAAGTTCATTAGAAGAGCTTAATTGACTCATTTTTCAAATTTTTCAATGGCATTTAGAAACAAGCAATTGGGCAAAAAATTCGATTTCTGATGATAATTCCAGATCCGGCCGGCGATAGTATTAGTCAATTAGGTATCAAGGATAGACCCTTTGACCAAAATTTCAGCTGCTGAAGTTCATGCAGTGGGGAGAAACGGCCATTTTTCGAATTTACAGAACAACTTTACCTGTGTACACAAAACTTCAAACGCTCGTCAAAAATCGAAAAATCAACTTCAGCAGCTGAAAATTGGGGGATGGGGGTTTTTTGAGGTCCTCTTTCCACCAGTCCAAGTTTGATTCAAATCGGAGATTATCATGTGGGAGGGTTCCCTTGTGAGACTAGTTTTACAATACAAAAGTCGACCTTACAAATCGATTGACACCATTTTCCAGTCGATCTGGAGCTTCTAGCTAAAGGTGGATTTTCTATAGCAACTTCAAATTGTTCCTGAAGGCGTTGTAGTCGGGGAGCCCGCATAAGGATCTATTGCCCCCCTCGATCCTCCGGGACAACTTTTTTCTTAAAGGGAGAGTCCTAAGGAACATTTCTAGCCCTTGTACTCAAAAAAAACTGGCTATACTTACAAAATGGCGGCCACTTTGATCGACAGATCAGCCGAAATTGCAGATTTTGCGTTTTAACATACGACTTGCACAAACTTTTTCAAACTTTACAAAGGTAGATCGAAAGATCATGCAACAATTAATCACCTCGCAAAATTTCAAGTGCTAAAGTGCATTTTTCGATTTTTGGTGAATTTTTAAAAATCGAATTTAGGCCAAAAATGGGGGAAAAAATCAAAATTTTACCAAACTGACCAAGGGAGCTGAAATTTGGGATATGTCCTATTTTCGACACGCCGAATCGATTAAAAACTGTTTCAAACCGTTTCGAGCAGTTCTGGAGCCTCCAGCAGATTTTTGAAACTTGAAATTCCCACAAAATTTCATCAAATGAAGTTGGATATTAACCAAAATTTACTTTGCAAACTAATTTTAATACGTTACGAAGTCAACCGCAGGGGAATTTCAAGTCGTTTTGGAGCTTCCAGTGATTATTTGAAAATTACTGGAGCCTCCAGCAGATTTTTGAAACTTGAAATTTCCCCAAAATTCCATCAAACGGAGATGGAAAGTCGACATTCATTCTGCAAACTGATTTCAATACGCTACGAAGTCCACTGCCGATGGATTTCAAGTCGTTTTGGAGCCTCCAGCGACTTTTTTTACCAGTTGAAAGTTACAAAAAAAATTTCAAAATTTTAAATTTTTCAGGTCAAATACCTACTTAAAATTTCACCTATCCAATGAAGTCGACCCCCCCCCCCTCTCAAATCAATTGGCACCATTTTCCAGTTAAGTTTAATTTTTTTTCTCCAGAAATTTCAAAACGCTTCACTACTTCGGAACTTTGGTAGCTGAAAGAAAATTTAATCCTAATCTGGTGCTATCGATTTATAGGGTTCACTTCAGGAAGCCAAGTTTTGAGTTATTTGTTGCAATACTTCAAGATTTTTTGATTTTTTTTTTTGAACTTGAAAATTTTCAACTTGTAAAAAAAATAACACGTTAATTTCGGTCATTTTCAAAAAGACCAAAAATCGAAAAATCAGCTTCTTTCAACGAGTCAAATTTCAGCTCCCCTCCCAAATTCCTCAAGTTGGTTTTTTACATTTGTATGAAAGCTCTCAGTGCTGGAAAAAATCAAGAAAAATTAAATAAGCAAATCAAAGTTGAAATATTTTTTTTTTCGAAAATGACCCATTTCAAGTGAAAATTCTTCTAAATATGTACATAGGTACTTGTAGCTTCCAAATAATTTTGATCGACTTGTATGGTGTACCCCAACATAATAATTTAAGTCAAACAAAACTTTTTCGAAAATTTTTCATTTCTGGTCAGAGCACTAAAAACACCTTTTCAAGGGAAAAAAATGTCCTCCGTCCTACAAGCAATGTTGTTGGTTTGTTTATAATTTGATACAGGGTGTGTTAAAAAATTTCAAAACAAAAAAGCAGGACTTTTAGCAGGACATTTTTTTAAACACTTGAAATTTTTAAGAAGTGGAGGGTGTGAGCGAGGCAAAAATTTACATAATATTCAAATTTTTGCTTTTCCAATGTCTTCAAAAATCTCAAGATTTTTTTCAAGCAAGCGGATGTCGGTCGAAAATATAATTTTATCATTTAAATTTTTGATTTCGTTTTCCACCTTCAAAGTTCTTGTTAATGTACTGAAATTAGGAAATTAAAAAAGTTTTTTCAACATGAAGATTTTTCAAAATAAGTATAAATACAAAAATTTAATGGAAAACTCGAATGAAATTCGAGGAAAAATATGCCAATTTTTCGAAATCAAACGGCGAGTTTTAAAAGTAAAATAAGTAAGAGATAAAATAATAATTTGTCATTTGAAAGGTATAATTTTG
Organism: Planococcus citri; assembly: GCF_950023065.1. Lineage (NCBI taxonomy): Eukaryota > Metazoa > Arthropoda > Insecta > Hemiptera > Pseudococcidae > Planococcus > Planococcus citri. Next base: position 67,974,444 of record NC_088681.1, read on the forward strand.
CCTAATATTCATCGTATAGACTATGTATAAAAATTTTGATTTCTGAAATTTTTTAATTACGGAAAAAAGAAACAAACTGGCCCTGACGAAACGAGGGCAAAAGCTCTCGAAAGTCAGTATTTCGAGGGGTATAAAAAACAATGTTTTTTTTCCTGTGTGATAAAATACTTAGATAGGTATAATAAGTGTATTATTTTGCTTGTAAAATTCAAATTATGATTTTTTTTTGAAAAATTCAAAATTCAAGCGCAAAAAAAATTTTAAATGCTGAAACTAATCTGTCAATTGTTTATAAATTTTAAAAAAATCAAATTTGGACTTGAAATTTTGAAAAATCAAAATTTTGCCGGATTGACCTGAAGAACTAAAATTTGGTTTGTATCCCATTTTCAACCGTTCGAATCGATTGGTGATGGTTTTAAATCATTCTATAGTCTTCGGAAAATTTCCGGCTTCTCCAGTTTTCGAAAAAAAAAAACGATGTGGGTAATTCTCAGAAAAAAGGTCAATTTTGATGTGCATAATTTTGAAAAATGAAAATCATTTTTTTGGAAAATTTCAAGTGGGAATCATTTGTATAGGTGTCCCAGATCCCTGTTCTAGTGTTGGCCTCAATTCAATCCCCCCCACTGTGGACCCCGGCCCCCCTAAAACAGCGATAATTAGGATTCGACCCTCATCGATGTGTAATATGTCGATTGATATGTTTTCGAGGTCGTAGAATTCGAATCTGGAGTTATTTTTTATGTAGAGGTGGAGGGGGAGGCGTGGGGAGGGGGAAAATGTCAAATTTTGCTTATATTATCGTGTAATATGTCAATTTATGTTTTTCAGGCCGCAAAGTTCGAATCTGGACTTATTTTTATGGTAGGGGTAAAGGTGAGGTGTGGGGAGGGAGAAAATGTCAAATTTTGCTTGTTTTATCGTGTAATATGTCGACTAGCGCGATAAAAGTACAGCTGTCTGAAATTTGGCCAAGTCGAAGGACAAATGAGTGCTGGACAAGCCGAAGGATAATCTCAACGTTTTTTCGTTTCTAGCCTTACCTACTGGACATTATTCGATTTTTAACACGTAATAAATGTGTACTTATCATGTAGAATAACTTCCCTTTCTCAATTATCGTTTTTGGCGGGTTCATCAGGGTAAATAAAAAGGCAAGCCGAAGGACACCAATTTTGCGAAATATCATATTTTCAGAGACAAGTACGATCAGAACGAGCCATTGCGTAGGTTATGAGAATAACATTGCGGGGTAACATTTTTATGAAGACAGTGAACCAGTGCAGCCACTCACCAGAAAAAAATATTGGATTGGGAAGCTACCAAAAATAATTGAAAATTGCTCGAAAAATTTGCGCAAAAAGTGTGTGACAGTTTTCAAATGTGAAATGTGAGCTTCCTATGGACTTATTCCAATTGCAATTTGCACAATAATGGACCTTCGTGTTCTATGATAATGAGAACGTGGCCAATTTTTCCCCAAAAAAATGAAGTTCATGACACTTTATAACATTCATTTTCAAAAACATGGTGTGTGACAGCCAAGTCGAAGGACATTTGGGGTATAAAATCGAATGTACACCAATGAAAGGAGGGGCTAAAAATGTCAATACCATATGTGAAATGTGTGGGGGATGATCCTTGAATGGACCAAAAAAAAAAAAAATTCATGCTAAAACCTTTGAGAAATTTGCACAGGTACACGATTTTTACCTTTTTCTGAGAATTACCCTTAAAGTTTCAAAAATCTGCTGGAGGCTTCAGGAATTTTCAAAAAGTCGCTGGAGGCTCCAAAACGACTTGAAATTTACGTGCAGTACTTCGTAGCGTATTGAAATTAGTTTTTAGAATAAATTTCAGCTTTATCAACTTCAATTTGATGGAATTCTGTGGGAATTTCGAGTTCCAAAAATCTGCTGGAGGCTCCAGAACTGCTCAAAACGGGTTTAAACTGTTTCCAATCGATTTGGCATGTCGAAAATAGGGTATATCCCAAATTTAAGCTTTTTTGGTCAATTTTGTAAAATTTTGATTTTTTCCCTTATTTTTGGCCTAAATTGGATTTTCAAAAATTCACCAAAAATCGAAAAACGCACTTCAGCACTTGAAATTTTGACAGGTGATAAATTTTTGCATTGAAAAATTTCGTGCAAGTCCTACGTTGAAACGCAAAATCTGCGATTTCGGCTGACCTGTCAATCGAAATGGCCGCCATTTTGTAAGTAAGGCCAACTTTCTTTTGGGCAAGTTTGCTTTAAAATGTTCCTTAGGATGTCCCCTTAAAAAAAAGTTGTCCCAGTGGATCGGCCGGGGGGGGGGCAATTACTCCTATTGTCATATGCCGGACTATATATTATGGACAACTTTTCATGATGCTGAACAACATTATTTAAAAATTGGGATAAAAAAAATTTAAAGTTTGCGAAAAAATAAGATTTTTTGTTTTAAACGTGAAAAAAAGTTTTGATTGGTGAATTATTGGCCCATTTGACCCCTATTTTGAAGTTCCGTTGAAAAAATTGAAAAAGCCCTTTCACTCGATGAAATGAACTCGTCACAAAAAAATCAAAATTCTGAGTGAATTGAAAAAATTAACGAATTTTAATGTTTTTTCCACGAGTGTAATTTTCATCAACTTTTTCATGAAATACGTCAGAAAAAGGTTAAAATAAGACAACTGAATAAAAAACTTCATTTAATGTTTGGAATTGAAAATTGAATTTTTTTCGAATTTTGATTTTTTTTCTGATGAATTTATTTTATCGAGTGAAAGAGATTTTTTAATTTTTTTAACGGATACGTAAAAATAGGGGTCGAAAGGGTCAACTTCAGTAATTAAAACTTTTTTTCACGTTTAAAATCAAAAAATTACATTTTTTCGCAAACTTTCATTTTTTAAAATCGCGACTTTACCGAATAATGTCATCCCAATTTTTTAATATGTTGTCCAGCATAAAAAGTTGTCCATAATATATTTTTTTCAGAATTTTTATGAGTCGGAACGATATGAAAACTACGTTTTGAAACTTTTCGAGCTAATTTTTCGTACGAAAAAAAGTGGCAACACTGATTTTTATGATATCACCAAAAATCCTCTTAAAACCACTAACTATAAGAAAAAGTTCTATTTCGGTGGGTATCGCGGTTATGGAACTATCCACTGCTGAAATGGATGATATTTTAGGATCACTGAAAACTTTGACACCCCCTGGCTGCCTTTAAAAATGAGCTAGAGGGCTGCGATTTGCGCCATTGGTCATCCCTTCGAAAGGTCTTTCCACAGAAAAAATTTCAAAAAAATCGCCTTCCCCCCTTACCACTTCTTGGTCGAATTGACGTGAAATGACCCTACTACGACAACGTTCGAGTTCGCTGAATTTTCGAAATTCCAATTTTCATCGCTCTCGTCCTTGGCAAAATTGACGATGCGATGATAGAAATAAGCACTCGAAAATTTTCAATGCTCGATTACGCTACAAATTGGTCCGTCAAAGTTTACTTTTCGTAGTATTCGCCCTTCTCTCCTCCCTCGCTCCGTTATTATCATTCTATACGTTACCTATCTTATCTTCCTACACCTATTCAAATTCATCGTATATTTGTTTTACATTCGATATTTTCTCGTAGCATTGAAATTATTCTACGGATTTAGGTTAATCTTCATGTCAAAATTTCAATGGGTCGTGATTCTGCTCTCTGCTTGAGGCTGGCAAGGCAATCGCAGTGGCATCACGTTGTCGTATACATTTCCACCTCGATTTATATAGTGCGTATAATTTAAGACACTATTCGTCGTACAAATTGAAATTTGATACCCCATCCTAAATACCTCTCTTACCTATATACCTATTCGTGCTTTTCGAAATTCGAACGATGGAATTTAGTACGTGCAGCGATTCTACTTAAATCGTATCCATCCATAAGTACATTGACCGACTTGGGAACTCTTACAGAGTATAGGTACCTACTTTTGCTCGTACATACGGAATTCTTTTTAAATGCAAATTTCAGCGGAATTCTTTTTTCGCCGTCGTCGTCGCCATAATGTTGTGGCAATTATTCGACGTAATAAAAATTCAATAAACCGCTTAAGTAAGGGTGTATTTTTCATATTTCAATGCAAAATCATTATGATTTAGTGTACGGTACCTACCTATACTGTAAAGAGATGACGTGAAAAAGGGTTCTATCGTCGCATTATACGTATAAAATAGTGTTTTCTTCTTTCTTTCTTTCTTTCTTTTTTTTTTGCATTCAAAGTAAACGAACCAAATCACATTATTATATTTGGCTTTTGTCGAGTGTATTTTATTGGAAATTTTTATTAATAGGAATGATTTCTCTCACCTTCGTCGGATGATATTGTAATATTAACCTTGTAATTTCGATTATCGAATGAGAAAAGCTATTCGCTCGTATATAGCGTGATGGAATTTGGAATTTCGCTTTTGCTATAGATGGAAAATCGCGCTTATATATGCGATGTGTTTGAGTAGGAGGGCAGGACGAACAACTATACAAATATGTACTACGACGTATGATTTTTTTTGACGCTGTGCGATTTTGTTCATCTGTTTGATGTTGTTGTTGTTGTTGTTGTTGTTGTCAACCTACGTAATGCCTTGCAAGTGATTTTATATGGATTTTCAATTCTAACGAAATTCTACGCGAGTTTTTCCGTCCTTTTTTTTGTAGCGAAATTTTTGGTTACGACGTAGGGGTATTTTTTTTTTTTTTTTTTTTTGAATGTTTATCGTCGATAATACTCGTAAACAAGTATCTATCGAGAAGACAAGACGCGTCGATGATGGTTGTTTCTTTCACAACACCAACAACAGTACAGAAGGTCTTATTTTCAATAGTTTTCACTTAGTATGGGTAATTTTTTAGGTTCAAAATCTCCCCCTCAAAAAAAATTGAGAGTAAGAGTAGGTATTTCAATACTGCAGAACAGTTTGGCTTGAAAGTGGTTAGTCGATAGCCGAAAAGTATGAAATGAAAACGCATAGGCCCGCACCAGCTACAATTTTAGTTGCTGAAATTCATTTTTCAATTTTTGGCGAATTTTTTTAAACCTAAATTTGGGCCAAGAATTGGCAAAAATCAAAATTTTACCAAATTGACGTAGAGATGCTGAAGGTTTGTTTTTACCTTATTTTCGACCTCCCGAGTCAATTGGTGATGATTTCAAACCATTCTGGAGCCTTCAGCGAATTTCCAGAGTCTCCAGTTTTCGAAAGAAAAGCTACGAGTGGGGTGAAAATGAAATTTAGTAACTGTTACCTCCGATTTACTAAAAAAGAAAAAATTAAAATCCATAGGAGGCGCCTGACCGGTTTGAAACCAAATCTGCTTGTGAGGTCGAAATAGGATACGAATTTAGTTTCAGCTTCTTTCCGGTCACAAAGATTCACAAAGATGGGAAATCAAAGTTGACATGTGTTGAATTTTACTTTCGTCCTATTCCTACTCGCACCTACTTATTTACACAACTTTTTTTTTTCGAAAACTGAAGAAGCTGCAGAAAATTTTCGAAGACTGTAGAACGATATAAAACCATCACCAATCGATTCGATCGGTGGAAAATGGGATACAAACCAAATTTTAGTTCTTACAGGGGATCCTCTTGAGGTGTCCGCCTCCGCGCCGATTTGAACGGGACCGCGATTTTTCGAAAGAGCATGTTATAAAATCCCCAAATCCTAATTTTCAGCTGCCCAAGTTCTTTTTTCTATTTTTGGCGAATTTTTGAAAATCCAAAATTGACTCTTTCGGTGATTTATGCTTTTTTTTAAAAAAGTACGTACTTGATCAGTAAAAATGTTCAAAATAAGTCCTAAAACTGATATTAACCCCCCAAATCCAAATTTCGCCATTTCCAGCCATTCTGGAGCCTCCAGCACCATTTTTCAATTTCTCCAGAATTTTTTAATTTGCTCCAGAAGGCGTGAATATGAAGTTGGGCAGCTAAAAATCGTGTTGTGTGTTATACCTGATCTGTTTAACGAGTTTATCCACATTTGAGCCGATTCTGGAGCGGTCACCTCAAGAGTGGTTTTTTGACCAGCTTTTTTCATAATAAGAAATCCAAAAAAAATCAAAATTTTACCGTTTGCGAGGAAATTTTCGAAATTTGCGCGAATCGCTGTATTTCGAACACAACAAACCCCCTGAGGCCGAGTTCTGCCATTTCCAGCCATTCTGGAGCCTCCAGCGGGATTTTTCAATTTCTCCAGGGTCTCCAAAAAGACTGGAAATGGGGAAATTCACCCTCGTGGGCTTGATTAATGACGAAATACAGCGATTCGCGCATTTTTCGATAATTTTCTCGCAAACGAGAAATTTTTGGTTTTTGGATATTTTTAGCATAAAAAAGCTAGTCAAAAAACCACTCTTGAGGTGTCCCCTCTAGAATCGGCTGAAATGTAGATGAATTCGTTAAACTGGTTGAGAATGACACACAACTCGATTTTCAGCCGCCCAACTTCATATTAACGTCTTCTGGAGCAAATAAGAAATTCTGGAGAAATTGAAAAATCACGCTGGAGCCTCCAGAATGGCTGGAAATGGCGAAATTCGCACTCGTGGGCTTAGTTCATGACAAAATACTGCGATTCGCGTAAATTTTAAAAATTTTCTCGCAAACGGGAAATTTTTGTTTTTTGGATATTTTTAAGTATTTTGAAAAAAAGCTGGTCAAAAAACCACTCTTGAGGGTTCCTCTCCAGAATCGGCTCAAATATGGATAAATTCGTTAAACAGGTCGAGTGTAACACACAACCCGATTTTTAGCTACTCAACATCATATTCACACCTTCTGGAGCAAATTCAAAATTCTGGAGAAATTGAAAAGTAGCACTGGAGGCTCCAGAATGGCTGGAAATGGCGGAACTCGGCCTCAGGGGGTTTGTTGTGTTCGAAATACAGCGATTCGCGCAAATTTCGAAAATTTCCTCGCAAACGGTAAAATTTTGATTTTTTTGGATTTCTTATTATGAAAAAAGCTGGTCAAAAAACCACTCTTGAGGTGACCGCTCCAGAATCGACTCAAATGTGGATAAACTCGTTAAACTTGTGGTATAGGATTAAATAATTTTAAGAAGGAATCATTTTTTGGGGAAAGTTTGGCGTGTCCAAATAGGTAGGTAAGGAGTTAGACTGGTATAACTAAATAGGATAAGTGGGTAATTTTACAGGAAAGTAACAAAGAGGAACCTGCCTATACTCCAGATAATTAAAATGTCTAAACATGAGAGTAATTTATTTCCTATCATCGAAAAGGGTTAATCAAACAGGACTATTTACAAATAGGTAAATACCTATCAAAGTTCCAAAATGTTAAGTTGAGATAGTAACCTCTTTTAGGTGATAGATATTTATTCGATCATTAAATATTATTCGAAGGAATAATTACTATGTTAAACACATTATGAAATTGAATCGTTTACTCGATTATCTAAATTTCTAAGAGCTAATAAAATATCATACCTGATATATTTAATTATTAGTTTCTAAACCTGACATTACCTTGACAATTTTGATTTATTAAACTAAGACTGAGTCAATTTCCATGACTATATAGAAGCCCTATCTAAGAAGAATTTACCCTACATTCACACCATTATCTAAGCGTGTGCCTAAGCACCGCCATTACTGGCTTACGTGACACAGGTTTATTCTTCCATAATTAGGCTCGATTCAATCGTAATAAACGCGAAATCATTATCGAAAATTCAAATATAATGAACACACGAAATTAATTCATTTTATTCTTACTCGAAACATAATTGAAAAAATAAAAAGAGAAAAAGAAAATGATTAATTACAACGCGATCGCGTAACACTACAAAACGTACGTACTAATCAGCATTCGAATTACTAATAATACCTACTACGTTAGGTAGGACTTACCTAACGTCCATAAGTTCAATTTTTCCCCACTCTCATCACTTAAGCCCAAGATCATAGAAAAAATATGTAGATAGGTTAGTCTACCTAAATAAATTCAGGCAATTAACTTGACCTATACTACAAACTGATCGAGTATAATACACAACTCGATTTTTAGCTGCCCAACTTCACATTCACGCCCTCTGGAGCAAATTCAAAATTCTGGAGAAATTGAAAAGTAGCACTGGAGGCTCCAGAATGGCTGGAAATGGCGGAACTCGGCCTCAGGGGGTTTGTTGTGTTCGAAATACAGCGATTCGCGCAAATTTCGAAAATTTCCTCGCAAACGGTAAAATTTGGATTTTTTTGGATTTCTTATTATGAAAAAAGCTGGTCAAAAAACCACTCTTGAGGTGACCGGTCCAGAATCGACTCAAATGTGGATAAACTCGTTAAACTGATCGAGTATAATACACAACTCGATTTTTAGCTGCCCAACTTCACATTCACGCCTTCTGGAGCAAATTCAAAATTCTGGAGAAATTGAAAAATAGCGCTGGAGGCTCCAGAATGACTGGAAATGGCGAAATTTGGATTTGGAGGGTTAATATGAGTTTTAGAACTTATTTTGAATCATTTTTAAAAGCATAAATCACCAAAATAGTCAATTTTGGATTTTCAAAAATTCGCCAAAAATCGAAAAACGAACTTGGGCAGCTGAAAATTAGGATTTGGGGGTTTTAGAACATGCTCTTTCCATAAATCGCGGTCCCGTTCAAATCGGAGGCGGACACCTCAAGAGGTTCCCTGTTAGGTCAATCTGGTATTTTCATTTTTTTTTTTTGGAAAAATAAAACGAGACTGACAATTTCTTACCATTTCTGGAAAAAAAGCCAGAAGTTTGGACAATTTTTTTCAAAGAAATTAAAAATTCGAAATTTTTTTAAAAAACTGTTATTTTTAGAAATTTTATTAAAAAGCGAGGATTTTTTCACAATTTTTAGCAAAAAACAGGATTTTGACAATTTTAGCAAAAAGAAAAACATTGTGAGAATTATTGGCAAAAAGAGATACCTACTTTTACAATTTCTGGCAAATACGAGTACTTACCTGCCTAAACCGGTCAAATTTAAAGAAAAATTTCATGATTTTAATAAAAATCAGTGCCTATACCTAACTTTTTTAAAAAAAAAACCAAGCACATTTTTTCGCAATTTTTTTTGAAAAGTGAGATTTTTCACTTGCAACTTATGGCATTTTTGGGCCTACGTAAAAAATCGAGACTTTTCAATCGCGATAAAGCTAGAATTTTCAGCAATAGGGAAGACTTTTGGACACAATTCTTGGGAAAAAAATAACTTTTTAGAATTTTATGCACATAACCGAGAATTTTGACAATTTTAAGCGAAAAGCAAGACTGGCTATTTTTGGGGAAAAGCACGAAATTTTGGAAATTATTGGTCAAAAAAATGATACTTTTTCGCAATCTTGGTTGAAAATGGGGACATTTTTTTGGTCGTTGACATTTTTTTTCGGAAAAAAAGCGGGGTTTTTAGGTAATTTTTAGGAAGGGGAATGGATAATTCTTGAATTTTTTCACGAAAAAGTGACAACTTTTGGCAAGAAACGAGGCTATTTGATGACAAAAGATGAGATTTTTAGCTATTTTTGGCAGCGAGGGCAAAAGCTTGCTTGGAGAAGTGAAGTTTTTTCAGGAGAAAAGTGCGTTTTTTGGCTTAACATTTCAATAATACATTTTTTTTAAATTCAATTTTAAAAAACAACACAGGAGCCCGAACGTAGAGCGGGCAAAAGCTTTTAAAAATTCGTATTTTGAGGGATATGTTTTTAAAGATGAGTCTATCCATTTTTTGGCTCTACAATTTTAATACCTATTTTGAATATTGAACATTTTAATTATAAAATACAAAAAGAAAAGAAAACAGGCCCGAGCGCGATGACAACATCGATTCAACCAAAAACTATCCCAAGGGCTTCAGTAAACACTGATCAAACTCAACTAAAAACTACCAAAATCTTCAGGTGATAGTAAGGTATACATTCGACCTGTGGTGGAGGGGGGACCAAAACAATTCATTTTCAATATTTTATCTCCTCCAGTTAAAAAAAAAAAAAGACATTCGGCAATATATTTTACTTTCACGACTCGGAGTGCAGATTAAAAGGCAATTTAGTAGCATATCGCTTTGCATTCAAGGTTATTCTGTACAAGCGAGTCTATTGTACCCTGACAGGGCCGTTAAGTTCATACCGTTGTTAGCTCTTTCGGCGAAGCTTTACTTTTAATAAATTGCAGTCTATTTATAGTAATTCCTTCCATCATTATTTTCGCCGTCGCCAAGGTTTTTTTTTCAGATCATAGAAACGCAATCTGGAATATCTGTTTTTCAGAGAAAACCAGCTTTATTTAAGGAGGTTTAAAGGAGCTCGTAATTCGTAAAGATTTCTAACGGAACTGAGAATCTTTTCCCATCCTCTGTGAGAATTTCGATTCGACGATGTTGTTAAAGGAAAATATCAGTCATCTCGTCATGCGTAGCAAAAATTGACTCACGTTACGAGTACCTACTTTGAAGAATTTATTTGTTATGCTCGTGTGTAGTGCGTACGATAATTGGAAGACTACGTAAAAGCGCGTGTTCGCCAATCTATAAGATTCGAGAAACGATTTATCATCGTTAAATATTTACCTTGTGGTACAGAAAAATACATAATTTTTCAAAGGCGAAATTTAACGAGATCGTATTATTTCATCGATTGGCTAATAATTGTCAACACGTGTGAGACTCTACGTGCTCGATACGGAGCTCGTATAATTATTTTCAACTAACTCGAGATAGGGACAATTTTCTAGGGGAGGGGGCATCGAAAAGTGCATTGTTCTCGAACTTTCGGCAGATTTTTGGACTTGAATTCTTTTTTCCCTCTTCGAGAACTTTGCTAATGCTCTTCGTATCACCACAAAAATATCCATATTCGGTTCAATTTCATTTTTGTTACAGTCTGAGTACATTCGTTGCTAAATTCTGATACTTTCAATCATGTAAATCAACACAATAACAGACAAATACCACAAAAAGAAAAAAAAACGAACAAAATTCAGTTTATGTATAAAGATAATAGGTAATAAAATGACGGTTACCGAGCAAAAAAAATACTACGTTATAAATGGTCGTAGTATGTACTAAAAAAAAAAGTAACTAAGGAAAAACACTTACTTAATAAAACAAAATAGAAAGGTTACCTTAAAAAAAATAAAAATAAAAGAAAGTAAAAAAATCACAAAATCAAAACGTAGGTATTTCGTATACACAGGTGTCCAAAATTCTCGAGATCAGTTTACTTGAAAAATAACTGGATTTTATACAACATACGAGAATCGTCGCACGCCTGAAAATGCATAAAGTTCAACAATTACCAAAAAAAAAGGGTATTTGCTTTTTCATTCGTTCGCTACTGACGTCTATTTCATTCAACTTGATCTCTAATGTTATTGTAATTCGAACAGATATGTACTTATAAAATACTATTCCGTAAGAAAAACAATTCAAGGGAGACCAAATTGAACAAAGTGGAACATATTTTGGCTCAACTTACTTCGAGAACTGCTTCAAATCGTTTACTTATCAAGGGTAACATGTTCTCATCGAGATCTGGCTCTTTACCATCGCTCACTATTCCGGAGTAGTCTTCCACCTTACATCTTATCGATTGCATCGGAACATCGAACCAGGATCGTTTCATTTCGTGTAAGCTGTATTTTTACATATTCAAATTGTACGTTTTCATTAGAAAAGTATACTCGTATACTTTGAGAGTTTCACTCATCGGAGATAATGAAAGGTAAAGTTTCTTTTTTTTCTTCAAAAAATCATACTTACGTAGAAGGATCAGCGTGCGATGAATTTCCATAATCCACGTATAAAATATTCACTTTTCCATCTTCTCCTTCCAGATCGATGATTTTCGCTCTGTACCATGTACCATCGATGAAGTATGTACAACACATACGACCTGTAGAGGATAAAAAATCCATTAAATTAATATTTCAACTTGGGATACAATTTTTTGAGGCGATTGTTGTTTTCATTTGTCACCTAATGAAAGAGATTTCAACTTGGGTTGCTCGATACCCTCTTTTTGTAATTCCTTGGACATGTCATCGAAATGTTGTCTGTTTTCACTCACCTGCAAACATAATGACAAATATATAAATTAGGAATAAATTTCAAGATCTAGGAAAAGCTGTAGTCATTTCGGGTCACTTTGATCAACATTCTGATCACCTACGTGTTTTTACCACTTCAAACTTCCTTTCGTTACAAAATCTAACTATCCGAGAGTTTGAAAAAAATGCTTGAGTAGGATGGTCGTGAAAGATCAAAATTTCCAAAACAAATTTTAAAATGAACCCAAAACTTGAGTAAAAAGGCTTGGGAGATTTTTCTAAAAAATTTTCCATTTGAACGACGAGTAAAAATTTCAAAAATTGCAAAAAATTACCAAATAAAGTATTGTTTTTTTTACTTTTATTTTCATTTCCCAGTGTCTGAAAAATGAAATTAATTTTTTTTCAACGATTTTTGAAAAAAGAGAAAAAATTGTGAACAAAAAAACAGCACAAAGAATTTTACAAAAAAGACCAAACAGTCACCGCCAAAACCAAATTTTCAGCTGCCCAAGTTCATTTTTCGATTTTTGGCGATTTTTTAAAAATTCTAAATTGACTCGTTTTTGGCGATTTATGATTTTTTTTAAAAAGTACGTATTTGATCAATAAAAATGGTCAAAATAAGTCCCTAAACTAATATTAATTACCCAAATCCAAATTTCACCATTTCCAGCAATTCTGGAGCCTCCAGCGCGATTTTTCAATTTCTCCAGAATTTTGAATCTGCTCCAGAAGGCGTGAATATGCAGTTGGACAGCTAAAAATCGAGTTTTACATATATTACACTCTACCTGTATAATGAGTTTATCCACATTTGAGCCGCTTTTGAGAGGTGACACCTCAAGAGTGGTTTTTTGAGGTGTCACTCTCGCTCCAAAACGACTGGAAATGATAGAATTTGCGCTCCGGGGGTTAGTTCTTGAAGAAATACAGCGATTCGCGCCTATTTCAAAATTTTCCTCACAAACGGTTTTCTTTTGATTTTTTGGAATTTTTAATTTTGAAAAAAGCTGGTCAAAAAAACACTCTTGAGGTGTCACGCCCAAAATCGGCTCAAATGTGGATAAACTCGTTAAACAGGTCTAGTGTAATATTCAACTCGATTTTTAGCTGCCCAACTTCATATTCACGCCTTCTGGAGCAAATTCAAAATTCTGGAGAAATTGAAAAATCGCGCTGGAGGCTCCAGAATGACGAGAAATTGTGAAATTTGGGTTTTGGGGGGTTAGTTTTGGACAAAATACAGCGATTCGCGTGAATTTTGAAAATTTCCACACAAACGAGAAACTTTTGATGTTTTGGATTTTTTAATTTTGAAAAAAGCTGGTCAAAAAAAGCCACTTTTCAGGTGTCACTCTCAAAATCGGCTCAAATGTGGATAAACTCGTTAAACAGGTCGAGTGTAATAAACAACTCGATTTTCAGCTGCCCAACTTCATATTCACGTCTTCTGGAGCAAATTCAAAATTCTGGAGAAATTGAAAAATCGCGTTGGAGGCTCCAGAATGGCTGGAAATGGTGAAATTTGGATTTGGATAATTAATATATTAGTTTTGAAACTTATTTTAACCATTTTTATTGATCAAATACGTACTTTTTTGAAAAAAGCATAAATCGCCAAAAACAGTCAATTTTGAATTTTCAAAAATTCGCCAAAAATCGAAAAATGAACTTGGGCAGCTGAAAATTTGGTTTTTGGAGTTTTAGACTATGCTCTTTCCAAAAATCGCGGTCCCGTTCAAATCGGAGGCGGACACTTCAAGAGGTTCCTTCGAAGCAAGGATGTAAAACTTTTGAAAAACTTCACTAGGGCAAAAGCTTTTGGAAGTTTACGATTTGTGAAGGCAAAAAATTCAACTTTTCTTATTTATCCCAATTTCAACCTTCTTTCAAAAAGGGCACACAATTTTTCATTCTTTTTTTGAAAACAATTTTTTCTCAAACTTTTCACATTTTTCGTTTACTTGTACTTTTTTTTCTGCTTTTTTAAAGGATATTTTCACATTTTTGAGTTTTTTAAAGTTTATTCAAAAATCATTTTTCAAATTTAATTTTTCAACATTAGAAAATATCGCTTCAATACAATACCTATTATATTAATGTTCGAAAACATTTTTCGAGCATTTTTCGAAATAATTTTGTTTTTTGTTAACGTTTTGAAACTTGTTTGGATCAGGAAAAAACTTCGGAACTTCGGGACTTCTCTCGTATCAAGTTGACTCAATTTTTTTAAATCGTACTCTGTTGATTTTTGAAAAGATTTGTCTGAGTTGGAGAATTCTTCGGACATTGTTTAAAATCATTCCCGGATTATTTTTATTTTCTTCAAGATCAGAAAAATAATATGAGGGAAACGTCACCAATATTTTTTTCCATTTTTATATTTTTTTTCGAGTTTTTTAACCATTGCTTGGAATTATTTTAGGGGTTTTTATTTACAAAATTTTTTGAGTTTTTCGTTTTTTTTTTCAACTTATTTTAATGCTTCTTTCAAAGAAGCAAAAATATTTTCTTCGGAATTCGTTTTTTTTTTTTTTTTTTTGGAAAATTTTTTCATGTTTGTTTTGTTTTACTCAATTTTATTTTTGAATTTTTTTCTACTCGTCAAAACATTCCATTTTAACAAAATAATATCGCTGTTCTGAAACAAAATCGTTTTTTGATTTTTTTTTTTTTGTTTTCTACCATTTTTTACTTCTACTTTATTAAATATTTATTGTTCATGAATTGAAATTAATTTTTTTCCAAAGAAAAGAAGCATCATCTGAACTTTCTTTTAGTTAAAATGAAAAAAAAGGTCAGAAAACTTTCGAGAATGAAAACCAAACATAATTTTGTACCCCTTTTCTCTAAATGCTTCCTTTCTTGATAATTAAAAAATTGCAGTACTAAAAATTTTCAAGCCTCTACTCCCTTTCCTCTCAACTTAAAACACTAAAAAAAACCATCGAGTTTGATGAAACAAAAAAATCCCCTTCTCTTTCCTCCCTTCCCGTCTAACTAATTTGACCTTTAACCCTATAAAATACTCGAGACTAAAGCGAAAATAAAATACAAAAAAATAAAAATCCTAATTTTTCGGCCGAGTTGAACATGAAATGACTAGTACGATACACTGTTAATCGTAATTTACTTACAGCCACGTTATCACAGTCGACTATATGAACAACGATCTCGTCCACTTGTAGTATCTCGATTACCTCGACGGTAACAATGTTCAAGTCATGTACAGGTACTTCGAAGAAAGGTATGATGATTTCGTTTTCTTGAGGATTTTGAGGTATGCTGAAAGGATCGTTGACCATAATCGTAGCACCAGGTACCTGAACATAAATCCGAATCATATTATGACACGAGATATGAATAAATTAAAGTTCTGCAAAAACTTACACTTCTACATTATATAAATCTCCTACCTCTAAAAATTCACTCAAGTCTACATTCGAAACGCTGTCAAATTTGGCAATCGAAGACGAAGAATTAGACTTGCAGTCGTCGTCTTTGGCTTGGTCGTCGCCATCGCGATCTTTTTCACTCTTCGAATCGACGATCGTTTTTATGGGTTTTTTATCAGACTTCGCAGCGAATTTCGTATATCCTAGATCACACAAGAAATCGAATACCTCGACATCGGTTCCATCAGCGTAAGTTAATTTCTCAATCTGCGAACAAAACGTAGACAAATAAACATCAGTACACTTAGTACGTATATGGAATTTATACGAGTTGGATGTTAACGATCGATAAGGTAACACACCCTATGGAAATTTTCGCCTTTCTCCTTCTTCAATTTGACGGTACAATTACGTTCAATCAGTTGTGCGTGCACGAAATCTAATGTTTTTTGAGTCCATTTTCCATCTCCCGATACCTGGAATTATTCCAGCACAGTATTAGTTACTCGAGTTTTGCAAAATTCTCAGCACGATGTAAGTAGAGATCGAGGTCACCTACCGGTATTAGATCTGATCTGATGGGAAATTTATGACACTGGATTGGAAAATTCTGCAGTATGACGTCTTTTCTGAGGTAGGAAAATTCTACCCATTCGGTGTTACCATAATCTACGTATTCGACGTACGCTTTCGATTCTTCGACTTTCAACACTTTACCGCGATACCATTTTTTATCGACGAAAAACCAAGCGATGCAGATTTGTCCCGGATACCAATGCATATCATGAGGCGACGGGGTCGAGTCTGTGAACCTGGACTGCAGGCCATCGCTGATCATAGTGATCATTTTTTTCTCTGAAAATATTCAAACATACGATAAAAGAGCACAGAAAGGCAAAAAAATACGATTTTCGATTATTGAATAAGATCGACTCACGTTTGCCCGTGGTTTGCAGATATACGCAAAAGTCATCGTCCACGTACGTTGGGCATGCTTCGAATTCTTCGATTTCAATACGTTCGGCAGGTTTCCAATCCGGTTGAGGGATTTTTTCGGCAGAAATCTCGAGTTTTTTCACGGTATCGATCGCCCGAGCGGATGACTTGGTTGGAGAATCGGATTTGCGTGAATTTTCGTCGGGAATTTCGCCGCCGTTAGCTAGAATACGTCCATATTGGACACCTTTTTTCGAAGCCTACATAAAGCGAGAAAAAAATACCAAAAATGGTTAATAGATAATAATTTTTTAAAAAAATGGTAGAAAAAAGCAAACATATACTTCGACTACGTTGCAATGGAGCCATTTTTTAACCGTTTCTGTCGAACTGATTTCGCCAATATCGTCGTCTAAATTTTGGCTGGATTTTTTCCGCGACTGTTTGTCTTTGTCAGACTCCGGATCCGGTCTGCAATCCGAGGAATATAAATTTAAAAATTAAAACTCGTTTGATGCGTAGCTTTCGGTACGTATTAGGAGCCACTTCTTACTCGACTAGGTCGTCCTTTTCCAGAGCTTTCATCAACAATTGATTTAAATTCGTCCACTCTTCGGTAGATGGTGCGAAAGCTCCTCCACACGAGACTGTTTTCCCCCATAACTCAACCGGTAACGTTCGGTTTGGTTCTTTAGTCTGTAATAATTTATAAAACAAGATGATTATTGATTAAGGTACGATAACTTGATCGTTGATTGTGCAATTTGACGAAAATTTACCATTTTGACAACGTAAATGCTATTGTAGCTGTCCAAAGAGTTCCTGAACGATTCGCAGAGGTCTTCTGGCCATTCGGAACGGTCTTCGATATTGACCATATGACAAGCGACCGTGCCGTCTATAAATTTACCAAATTGTTGAGGCAACGAATACAGGTATTCTTTTTTTACGGTTTCTTCACGAGCTATGTCTTTGAAAAATACCTGCGAATAATTTTTTGATGAGTAGAACATAAGAAAAGAAAATCAACTAGTAAGTAGGTACATATCTATCATATCATGCTTCTCTCGAAAGAATTTTTCTCTCAGGTGGTACCGAAAATAACGTATTTCAGCGTATCCATCTGAGGGAGTTTGGTGAATCATCGCCCGATTTAATTGCCAAAAACATAATCGATATATTCTCAATACTTTGACAAAGAACTAGTGGAAAAAATTTCCAAGCGGCTCTGAAATTTTTTCTGCCTGCTCCCCGTTGTCGTTTATAGTGAAAAAAAAACATCCTTAGAGATTTTAGCCTCGCTTCTCCCCCCCCCCCCTCAACTCAAAATTGAGCTGCGTACAGAAAGTCCCACTGTTGAATTTTTTGAAGAAAAAAACACTACTTTTTTCTACTCAATTTTCAAAAAACTCTTCACTCGATCCCCCCTCCAAAAAATAAACAAAAAAAAAATCAACAAAGTCAAATTTTTCACAGAAAAATGTTCAAAAAATTGAAATTGAAAGACAATTTGTACGCAAAGTATTTTTTAATTTCATCAAAAATAAACTTTTTTTTCAATGATCAGAGGGTTTTTGTTGCACGTTTGAATTTTTACACCTTTTAGACTAAATTCACTATACTCATTTTTAAAATCATTACTTTGTCACTACTTCCACCACTTTCACTACCTGTTGATTACCCTGAAAAATTTACAATTTTTGCATCAAAATTCTAGAAAATGATATCTTTTAAGCAATTTTGAGGCTTTTTTTTAAGGAGCCCCCTCCATACTTGAGAAAAATAAAGAAAAATGGAGTAAATCAAATTCGATTTAAAAAATTGAAAAATTTCCAAAATTCTTCTGAATAACCCATTTTTAAGAAAAAACCTGCGTAGAGCACCAGAATTTGAAAAAATAAAAATTGAAGTTTGCAAAAAATGTTTTGAAAAATTGTTAAGTATTTCTGGTCATCTATTCAGAAAATCAGAATCACTCTGAAAAATTTTGAAAAGTTTTTCACATAAATTTCAAATTTTATGATTATTTTTCCAACCTTGGAGGGCTCTACAAAATGGGTCAATATCGTTTGGGGAACCGGGACCCAAAAATGGAAAATTTTCGGACAAGTTAGATTTCAAAAACTGAAAAAAAAACTGAAATCAGCTGTTGGCACAACTTTTCTTGTACTCGGGAGGGGGGGGGGATTCTTCATCGAGATTATTTTTGACGACAAACTGTTCCTCTTTGACCACCTCCACCCCCCCCCCAACTAATCTGGCTTCAGGAATTTTTTCGCGAAATTACCCGTGTGACCTATCAAATTAGATTAGAATTTCAAGCTGGCACCGAAAGTGACTAAAGTTTTCATGTTTCCCCTTCAATGTTGACCTTCCCCTCCCAAGACAGTTAACTACCCAAGTTTTATCTCAAAGACAGGACTACCACCTGAGTGCTATCAAAGTAAGCTAGAATTTTATGCAAAGATCAAATCTGCAAACAGTTTTCATTTTTCAAATTTCCTTCACCACTAATCCCTCCCTCCCTCCCTTCCTCCCCCCTCTTCAAAAAATCTGGCCTCGCGGTTTTCTTCTCGAAACCGTTCGCGTCACTCGTCGAAGTTTGCTAGAATTTCACGCTGAGATCGGAAATTAAAACGGTTTTCCCGTTGCACTCTTCTGCCTTTGTCAGCCACCCCTCCCATTAAAGCTGAATACGAGATTTTTGCCTCTAAATTAGGAGAATGATCTAACAAAGTGATTTACAATTCAAAGTTGAGATCAAAAAATTCAAACAGTTTTTACGTTTCAGCTTTCCTTCGGTTTAACCCCCCCCCCTCCCTTCCCTCACATCACCAAAAACCCAACTTCGTGATTTTTTTCCGAAAGTACCCTCGTGACCCATCAAAGGAAGGTAGAATTTCACGCTGAGACTCAATGCAGAGAGAGTTCTCATGTTGAACACTCTCCCCCCCCCCCCACCAACATGACTACGATTTTCGCCTCAAAACTAGGAATAAGGCCAATCAAAGTGGATGAGAATTTTAAGCTGAAACCAAAATTGATATAGTTCCTGTACGTTGCACTACTCTCCTAAACCTCCCCCCCCCCAAAAAAAAATTCAACTTAGCGATTCTTTTCTCGAAACTAGCCATGTGATTCATTAAAGTGAACTAGAATGTTATGCTGAGAAGTGAGATCTAAAATAGAGAACTGTTTTCGATTCGAACGACTTGCCCCTGTTTACTCCCACCCTTCCTTCCTCATCATCATCCAACTTTGATTTTTTCCCATTCAAAACTGATCACGTCCTTTGTCACAGTGAATTAAAATTTCACATTAAAGCCAAATATTGCGCCAGCTTTATCACCATTTTTGATCTTAACATAAAATTCTAGAGCCTCACATTGATCGGTCACAACCACAATGAAAAGGTATCTCAAGGGAACCTCTTAAGGTGTCCGCCTCCGATTTGAACGAGACCGCGATTTTTGGAAAGAGCATGTTATAAAACCCCCAAATCCTAATTTTCAGCTGCCCAAGTTTATTTTTCGATTTTTGGCGAATTTTTTGAAAAGCCAAAATTGACTATTTTGGTGATTTATGTTTTTTAAAAAAAAAGTACGTTCAAAATAAGCCCTAAAACTGATATTAACCCCCCAAATCCTAATTTCGCTATTTCCAGCCATTCTGAAGCCTCCAGCGCTATTTTTCAATTTCTCCAGAATTTTGAATTTGCTCCAGAAGGCGAAAGGGAGGCCCCAGAAAGGCTGGAAATGGCGAAATTCCCCTCTCGTGTGGTTAATTAATGACGAAATACAGCAATTTGCGCAAATTTCAAAAATTTTCTCACAAACGAGGAATTTTTGGTTTTTGGATACATATTTTCATTTTGAAAAAAAGCTGGTCAATAAAACACTCTTGAGGTGTCCTCTCCAGAATCGGCTCAAATGTGGATAAATTCGTTAAACAGGTCGAGTATAACACACAACTCGATTTTTAGCTGCCCAACTTCATATTCACGCCTTCTGGAGCAAATTGAAAATTCTGGAGAAATTGAAAAATCACACTGGAGGCTCCAGAATGGCTGGAAATGGCGGAACTCGGCCTCAGGGGGTTTGTTTTGTTCGAAATACAGCAATTCGCGCAAATTTCAAAAATTTCCTCGCAAACGGTAAAATTTTGATTTTTTTTGATTTCTTATTATGAAAAAAGCTGGTCAAAAAACCACTCTTGAGGTGTCCGCTCCAGAATCGGCTCAAATGTGAATAAACTCGTTAAACAGGTCGAGTGTAACACACAACTCGATTTTTAGCTGCTCAACTTCATATTCACGCCTTCTGGAGCAAATTGAAAAATCGCACTGGAGCCTCCAGAATGGCTGAAAATGGCGAAATTAGAATTTGGTGGGTTAATATCAGTTTTGGGACTTATTTCGAACATTTTTACTGATCAAGTACGTACCTTTAAAAAAAAGCATAAATCACCAAAATAGTCAATTGTGGATTTTCAAAAATTCGCCAAAAATCGAAAAATGAATTCGGGCAGCTGAAAATTTGGATTTGGGGGTTTTAGAACATGCTCTTTCCAAAAATCGCGGTCCCGTTCAAATCGGAGGCGGACACCTTAAGAGGTTCCCTTGTCAGATGGGCTAAAAATTTGAAATATATAATGAATTTTCATTCTTTTAAATTTGGATGAATTTTTTGAAAATACAGTTCTAAGCCATGAAAACAACAATCAAAATACAATAATCGAATAAATATAAATTTGAAATGTGATTAGAACACTGCTTTCGACCTAAAATTGATCAATGGCTGTTTCAAGATATTCCTTGCCTCGAATGGGTGTCTGGGGGACAAGCATCAAAAAAATTTTAATCAAGTTCGATATTTTCAAATCTAAATCGACTATATTCGTGACAAATTTCAATCATCTTTTCTCGCAGTATTTATCAAAAAGAAGACAACTCAAAACTCTGCTCGGAGCTTCGAAAAAATTCACGACTTGAGCGATCGATCGATCAAAGTGTAAGGACCCAGGGGGGGGGGGGTGAGAAGGTCTGGTCAAAAACGAATTTTTGTTTCAGTTGATCTGATTCTGACATTTATCACGAAGCAAGTTCGAATTTTTTGTTCGAGAAGTTGTGGCGATGGGTGAAAAGAGGGAAACAAACTATCAAAACAATGAAATGAGTTATAAATGTAGGAACTTACGGTAACATCACCATTTTCCTTAATCTCGGTTACTTTTGCTCGATACCATTTATCGTCTTTCTCGGAATAAGCAGCGCATCTCGTTTCTGTTGTAATCGATGATAAAATCAACTCAGGATTATTTTTCTTCTCGCGGTAAAATTTCGTCATATCTCCAATCATTCTGTAAAAATATAAACAGAGTGAAATATTTCAGCTCGTTTGAAATAATTCTAGCGAGTACATATTTTTAATAATGTATGATCGAATCGATTCTTACTCATGAATGGTACCAAGTTGCACCACCAAAGAAATGTGACATAGGTTCGGACTAATAAACGATACAACTTTCACTTCCCATCGAGGTTTCTGATCAGAAGGACTGTTGGAGTATTCTCCTTGAAGCACATCATCGCCCGATAAAACCTCGCTTTCTTCGTCTGCGATTTCTTCGTCCGAAGATTCGGCTTTATTGTTTTCCAGAACTGCGATTTCTGTCGAGGTATGTTGCGTGACTTCTTCGGATTTCTCTGAATTGGCTTTTTCAGACGTATCTGGCTGGGTTTCTTGCGGTACCTTTTTCTGTACAAGACATTATCTCGTCAGAGCAATTACGAGTATTTCTAGCACAGATTACCATATCGAAAAGCTGGCTCATATCACTTACCACGATCATAACTTGCTTCCCAGCATCGACGTTGTTTTTCTTAGGATACGAAGACGCTGCTCCCAAACTACGCGAAAAATAAAGAAGTACATGAGAACATCGAATTTCTAGTGCGTCTTACTCTAGCAGCGAGCTTTATTCATCGAATACTTACACATCTCCGACTTTCTTGGCAAATTCATGGTCGACTAACAACAAATTAATACAAACGTCTTCGTCTTCGTCGCTTCTATACAACACTACCGATAACTCGCCATCTTTTACCTCATTGACGACCATTTGCAATTCTTTGTCTTCGACGTTTTTAATCAAAAATTCAGCGGATGCTGGGTATTTATATTTCGAACCAGTCAGCGGCTTGATTCCAGCTAAGGAACATTTTACCGTCTACGTGAACAATACAAACATGGAGAATTTTAGAGTGAATAATAAATGCGATAATGGGCGACAATTTTATCAATTCTGCGTACCTGAACTGTGTTTTTTGTAAATTCTTTGGCCAAAAGACGAATTCTACACAAAGGAAGCGTTTCTTTGTTACCAAAATCAACATACAGTACTTCTGCCTTTTTTGTTTGCGGATACGAATTCAGGAGTTCCGCTCGGTACCAGGTATTGTCCACAGTGTATTGAGCAGCAACCGGTAAACCTGCAGTAATAATTCACGAATAATAAGAAATTTACAAATTTCACAAAATTAAATAGCCTAAGCCTAAGGCAAAATGAAAAATTAACATCTGAAACGCCCCCCCCCCCCAAAAAAAAACTAGCTGGCTGTTTAGTCGTTTAAAGAAATTATTTATAATGACTTTTCCCGGTTTTTCTGACATTTTTTTTTCAATCATCCAAATCTCCCAACCACACAAAAATAGCAAAAGGGGGAAGGAAGGGAGTGAGGGGGGATAAAATTTCTTCAAACACTGTCAATGGAAAATATTTATCAAACTCTTCAAAATCCAGTAGAATTTTCATAAGAACAGCCGGACTGAGAAAATGAATCGAAATCACCATTCTTTTTTTAAAAAAATGGAAATTAGAGATTTCTACGGAATGATTGTCACTAGGCTAGTTTTCGATAAAAAAAGCAAGACTAAGTATTGGTCAATTTTTGCCAACAACGTGAAAATGTTTACAATTTCTAACAAAAAAAAAAAATTTTGGCAAAAAAAATAAACTTTTGGACCGTTCTTTAAAAAAAAGGTTTTTGGAAATTTAAAAAAAAACTATAAATTTTGTAAAAAAGCGATATTAATTTTGAGACATTTATAGCAATTTTTGGCAGAAAAGGGTAACATTTGGATAATTTTTGAAAAAAAAATTCTAAGTACAATTCTTGGGAGAAATGAGACTTTTTAGATTTATTTTTTACAAAAAACGACAGATTTTAGACATTTTTTTACAAGCGAGAATTTTTTGCAATTCTTGATTTAAAAAAAGGAGTTTTTGGATAATTTTTTTTCAAAAAAGACCATGCGCTTTTCCAAAATTTTGTCACAGGGAATTTTTTGGCAAATTTTTGACAAAAAGCAGTACTTTGAGAATTTTTTTAAAAAGCGAACTCTTCGTGAAATTATTAGCAAAAAAGTAACTTTTTCGGGTAATTTATGGTCGGGGAGCCCACTTAAGGATAAATTGCACCCCCCCCCCCGTCGATCCTCCGCGGCAACTTTTTCCTTAAAGGGAGAGTCCTAAGGAACATTTCTAGACCTTGTACTCAAAAAAAAGTGGCCCTACTTACAAAATGGCGGCCATTTTGATTGACAGGTCATGCCGAGAAATCGCAGATTTTGCGTTCCAACATAGGACTTGCACAAAATTTTTCAAACTGTACAAAGGTAGATCGGAAGAACAAGCAAAAGTGCTAAAGTGCGTTTTTCGATTTTTGGCGAATTTTTAAAAATCCAATTTAGTCCAAAAATGAGGGAAGAAATCAAAATTTTACCAAATTGACCAAGAAATCTGAAATTTGGGATACACCCTATTTTCGACATGCCAAATCGATTTGAAACTGTTTCAACCCGTTTTGAGCAGTTCTGGAGCCTCCAGTATATTTTTGAAACTCGAAATTCCCACAAAATTTTACCAAAATGGAGTTGGAAAGCTGAAATTTATTTTGTAAACTAATTTCAATACGCTACGAAGTACTACAGGTGAATTTTAAGTCGCTTTGTAGCCTTCGGCGACTTTTTGATAATTACTGGAGCCTCCATCAGATTTTTGAAACTCTAAATTTTTACAAAATTTCATCAAATGGAGATGGAAAGCTGAAATTTGAAATTTCACACCCTCTGAAGACGACTTCAAGTAGGTTCAAATCATTTTGGAGCCTCCAGCGACTTTTTGAAAATTACTGGAGCCTCCAGTAGATTTTTGAAACTTGAAATTCCCGTAACATTTTATCAAATGGAGTTGGCAAGCTGAAATTGACTTCGCAAACTAATCTCAACACGATATGAAGTCGACTGCATGGTGGTTTCACATGATTTTGAAGCTTCCAGCCACTTTTTGAAAATTTCAATTTTCCAAAAAAGACCACATGACCTCTCAAAAAGTCGCTGGAGGCTGCAAAACGATTTGAAATCCACCAGTAGACGACTTCGTAGCGTATTGAAATTATGTAGTTTGCAGAATGAATTTTGACTTTCCATCTCCTCCGTTTGATGAAATTTTTAGGAGATTTAAAGTTTCAAAAATCTCCTGGAGGCTCCAGTAATTTTCAAAAAATCGCTGGATACTCCAAAACAACTTGAAATTCCCCTGCAGTTGACTTCGTAGTGTATTGAAATTAGTTTGGAGAATGAATTTCGACTCTCCATCTCAGTTTAATGAAATTTTGGGGAAATGTCAAGTTTCAAAAATCTACTGGAGGCTCCAGTAATTTTCAAAAAAGTAGCTGGAGGCTCTAAAATGACTTGAACCCACCTGAAGTCGTCTTCAGAGGGTATTACAATTGGAGTGTAGAGTAAATTTCAGCTTTTCATCTCCATTTGTTGAAATCATGTGAAAATTTAAAGTTTTAAAAATCTGCTGGAGGCTTCGGGAATTTTCAAAAAGCCGCTGGAGGCTCTAAAACGACTTGAAATTCACCAGCAGTACTTCGTAGCGTATTAAAATTAGTTTTTAGAACAAATTTTGGCTGTACAACTCCAATTTGATGGAATTTTGTGGGAATTTCGAGTTTCAAAGATCTGCTGGAGGCTCCAGAACTGCTCAAAACGGGTTGAAACCGTTCCCAATCGATTTGGCATGTCGAAAATAGGGTACATCCCAGATTTCAGCTGTCTTGGTCAATTTGGTAAAATTTTGATTTTTTCCCTCATTTTTGGCCTAAATTGGATTTTCAAAAATTCACCAAAAATCGAAAAAGGCATTTTAGCACTTGAAATTTTGACAGGTGATAAATTTTTGCATGATCTATGTTGGAACGCAAAATCTGCAATTTCGGCTGACCTGTCAATCAAAATGGCCGCCATTTCGTAAGTAGGGTTACTTTTTTTTTAGTACAAAGGCTAGAAATATTCCTTAGGACTCCCCCTTTGAGAAAAAAGTTGCCCCGGAGGATCGACGGGGGGGGGGGGTGCAATTTATCCTTAAGTGGGCTCCCCAACTATTATGACAAAAAAATTTTTGGAATAATTTTTAAAAAAGTACAATTTTTGGAAAAAATTAAACTTCTTGAATTTTGTTTTGCCAAAAAAGACAAATTTTAAAAATTGTGATAAAAAACGAGACACTTTTGCAAAGTTTTGTCGAAATGCCAGACTTACACGTCTTTTGCAAAAATGCAGAACTTTTTGAGCATTATTGGCAAAAAAGTAACACTTATCGTCAATTTTTGCCAAAAAAAGCGACTTGTTGGATTTTTTGGCGAAAAATTATTTTTAGAGATTTTATTTATTAATAAGCAATATTTTTTAGGTAAAAAGCTAAATTTGGAGAATTTTGCCAAAAACCAGGTCTTTCTGTAAAATTATTAATAGAACAGTGAGACTGTCGGGCAATTTTCGCCCGTTAGACGTTTTGGATTTTTTTTTTGCAAAAAAAAGAGACAATTCTAGAAATGTTGTTAAGAAGCGAGAATTTTTTGGTAATTTTTGGCAATTTTCAAATTTCAAAATGCTAGACTTGAACAATCTTTGAAAAAAGTAGCACTTATTGGGCATTATTTGCAAAAAAATAACACCTTTTGGAAGTTTTTGGCAAAGAGCGAGACTTCTGGATAACTTTTGGAAACCAGCACAATATTCTGAGATATAAAAAAAAACTAGCATTTTTTTTTTTTTTTTGAAAAAACCGCCAATTATTAATCATTTTGTCAAGGAATGAAATTTTTTTGGCAATTTTCGGCGAAAAGCCAGACTTTGAGAATTTCTACAAAGAGCAGGACTCTGCGAATTATTAAGGATAAAGTTGAACTTTCTGGCAATTTTTGCCACATATTATGTGAGCGAGATTTTTGAAATTTATTTTTAAAATACAGTGTTAGGAATTTTTAGCAATTTTGTTTAAAAGTGAGAACTTTTAAAAATTTTGGGAAAAAATCAAGATTTTTTAAAAAATTTTTTTTCCTTCCGCATAAAAATTCACGAAATTTACTCGTTGAATTTCTTCAGGACGTAAAAACGTTAGGGGAGATGAGGGTTGGTATGACTCTGAATTAGCAATAACATTTGAGTATCGGAACTTACCAATACAAGGAGTAGCCACAGGGTACTGTTTGTAATTATCTTTATCCTTATAAAAACAGTCAATAGTTTTGTTCATTTCTTCCAGTATCTTTTCGCTGCGAGGATCAATCTGCGAACACACAAAAAAAATCAACTCGTAATTCATAAGTACCTCTACCTACAAGAATAGCAAAACAATTTCGTCTTTTTAGCTCGTCAGATTCGACGAATTTCGCTCTCGGTCTATAGCTTCGTAGTCATCGCACTACAAGACAGAAGCCAGTAATGGTCGACGTTCATTTGGTCAAATTCCGGACCACTAAAGCTACCGTCGAATGCTAAGACTTGGCTAATCTTCATCACTCGAGCAAAATGTACACAGTAGACATCTAAGTAATGTATTTGTCACTTACCCTTGTGATGTAGAAGTCATTTGGTCCGTACACATGAGTAACTTTTACAGGGACCCATTCATTCGGTTCGAATCGCGTATCTTTGAAATATTTCAAATTATTAGGTAACGTAATCTACACAAAACAGAAGAAAGAGACACCATTATCAATAATTATTCCATACCAAAATTGACCCGATTCTAAACGGAAATTCTATGTATTTTGAGCGCCAACTTACAGTACTTTGATTCTCTTTACGAAGCGTTATGCAGGCTTTTCCTAAAGCTTGCAGGTACCCTCGCATCGACGTAAGAGAACCTTCGTGATCCCATTCTAAATCAACTTCCAATTTGCTCTTCAGCACGTTTTGCACGGTCATCGTAACTTTTCTATCTTTGCTGAAACCAGAACCCGATTGATAATAACTCCACAAGCCCACAACACGTCGAACAAATTGATACTATCCGTATAATACTCACACTGCTTCGATAAAAGTATCGATATCTTCTCTCTGCCAAGTTGATGCGACAGGGCAGCAGTTATGGATAGAACACTGGATGGCTAATTCTGACTCATTTACGATTCCTTCCATTGTATCCTCAATTCGGAGTATTCTCGTTATATCGACCACAACTTTTTCACCAGTATCTATCTGAATGACCCACACTGATCGACCATCTGGCGACATTTCAGTTACCCTGACTCGGTACCATTCCCCGTCCGAGCATTCAGTCAAGTACATGTTTCCTACGAGATTAAATTCACAAGCATACAATCGTTAGACCCATTCAATTGGCGAAATAAAGTATTAAAAGGTACGGTGGCGAATCCGAAGGAGGAGTAAATGATTTTCAGATGACTATTACATCATAAGGAAATTTTTCGAACAATTCCAATGTTTAGAAACAAAAAAAAAAAAAAAATACATAATGTCATTTTTCTATTATTGAAAAGAGTTTTTCTTATGGCAACCTTCTTTCATTTGGGACTCAAAATAACATCAATCTTCGACCAATCAACTGAGCCACATCACTCAAAATTTTGGATCTAACTTCCAAAGAAAATCGATAGAAAATATCACGCTACTGTTTCCACGATGACTGGAAAAATCACCCGGATGCGCCACCAAATCAAATTCCACATAACTTACCTATTTTAATATCTTGTTTGTCGACTGGAGGTCCTCTGTTAGCCGACTTGAAATAATCGCGATAATTCTCAAAAGTCTGCAGGCTACATTCGTGTTGGACGTAGAAATTAGATGGCGAATTGACGTGCGAAATCACCACTGTTCCTTTCCAACCTACAAAAAAATGCGTATGAGCTTCGCACATTCCACATAAGTTAGTATGGTTTTTATTTTGCGAAAATTGAAATACAAAATGTTATGCCCCTATCTCGATACCTATACTTTTTTTCAATGGGGAAAAAGACAAGATTAATCGAGCTTGAACTTGTTTCGATTTTAACTCCCTAATCCAGCTCTCCTCTTTGCAAATATTTAATTTTGGGAACCAAATTTCACCTTAGACACTTGTACATATTTTCAAATAGCATCGATGATTTAAAAAAAAATGAATCATCTTTCAAAGAAGAAATTTGCGCGATTTCAATTTCAGCAAAATAAAAACCATCCTGAAGCGAATTAAGTACTATAAAACATTTCATCAAATTTCCCTCATGCGTGAATAAGGAATGAAACTGACAATGAAATGAAAATTACGTTAATTTTACAAAGTCCACGATTTGCTCACCTTCCTTGTATCGATCTGGTTTTACAAAAGTAATTCGTGAACAGGAGGTTTTCGGATTATAAGGAATTCGTGGGGAACCATTAATGCCGCATTGTGTTAAACTAGGTCCGCTGATTTGAACAGGGCTTGGATGCCTTCCTCGAGAAGTACGAGTGTTACTAGCTAAAGGTTGATTCACACCATTGACTGATTCGCAACGACGAACACCTCCTGCGAAATCTGTGTGCAAATAAATCAGCGTAATATAATTAGTAACAAAAATACCAAAATGATAATTAAACCATCAATTTGTTTAGATTAGATCAATTTTTTAACGATTTAACAAGGGAGGTATTCTCAACTGGCAGAACATTTTTTGAACCTGGCGAAGTTAAATGCAGAATTCATCGCTAGCCAAATTATTTCAGGCAAAGCATTGAAATGCATTTTTTGATTTTTCGTGATTTTTTAAAAATTTTGATCAAAATTGGGAAAAACGCTAAAATCTTACAAAATTTTAATTTAATATGTATCCCTCATTTTCAACCCCCCCCCCCTCACTAAATCAACTGGAACCGGTTTGGAACTGTTTTGAGAAGTTCTGGAGCCTCCAGCAAATTTTTGGAAGTTGAGTTTCCACAAAATTTTAACATGAATGAAGTTAAAAAGCTAAAATTTACTTCATACCTACTCAAATTTCAACATAATACATATTATTAAGACAATTGAGAGTGGTTTCAAGCCGTTCTGAAGCCTCCAGCCTTTTTATGGGGAAATTCCAGCATTTTTCGGAAATCGGTTTCTATCGGCTTAGGATTGTATATTTCTTCAGCAATAAGGACTCGTACTCAATTTTTTCCCAAAAAAAATGACTTCAAAAAAGTGATCAAAAAGTAGCCAAAAAAATTACAAGTGTGAGCAAAACATTTTAATGCGGAAAAATCATCACAAAAAATCCAAAATATTTCATTAGGAAATATAAAAAAAGGACTACTTTAGCAATTTTTGGCATAAAAATTACACATTTTCCAAATAGTCCGGCATATGGCAATAGGAGTAATTGAACCCCCCCCCCCCGATCCTCCGGGATAAGTTTTTTCTTAAAGTGGACAATCATCCTAAGGAACATTTTAAAGCAAACTTGCCCAAAAAAAATTTGGCCTTACTTACAAAATGGCGGCCATTTTGATTGACAGGTCAGCCGAAATCGCAGATTTTGCGTTTCAACATAGGACTTGTACGAAATTTTTCAAACCTTACAAAGGTAGATCGAAAGATCATGCAAAAGTTTATCACCTGTCAAAATTTCAAGTGCTAAAGTGCGTTTTTCGATTTTTGGTAAATTTTTGAAAATCCCATTTAGGCCAAAAATGAGGGAAAAAATCAAAATTTTACCAAATTGACCAAGACAGCTGAAATTTGGGATATACCCTATTTTCGACATGCCAAATCGATTGAAAACGGTTTCAACCCGATTTGAGCAGTTCTGGAGCCTCCAGCTGATTTTTGAAACTCGAAATTCCCACAAAATTCCATTAAATTGGAGTTGTACAGCCAAAATTTGTTCTAAAAACTAATTTTGATACGCTACGAAGTACTGCTGGTGAATTTCAAGTCGTTTTAGAGCCTCCAGCGGCTTTTTGAAAATTCCCGAAGCCTCCAGCAGATTTTTAAAACTCGAAATTCCCACAAAATTCCATCAAACTGGAGTTGAAAAGCTGAAATTTATTCTGCAAACTAATTTCAATACGCTACGAAGTCAACTGCAGGTGAATTTCAAGTCATTTTGGAGCCTCCAGCGACTTTTTGAAAATTCCTGAAGCCTCCAGCAGATTTTTGAAACTTTAAATTATCACATGATTTCAACAAATGGAGATGAAAAGCTGAAATTTACTCTACACTCCAATTGTAACACCCTCTGAAGACGACTTCAGGTGGGTTCAAGTCATTTTAGAGCCTCCAGATATTTTTTTGAAAATTACTGGAGCCTGCAGTAGATTTTTGAAACTTGAAATTTCCCAAAATTTCATCAAACTGAGATGGAGAGTCGAAATTCATTCTCCAAACTAATTTCAATACGCTACGAAGTTGACTTCAGGTGGATTTCAAGTCGTTTTGGAGCCTCCAGCGACTTTTTGAAAGGTTGTATGGTTTTGGAAAATTGAAATTTCCTAAAAGTAGCTGGAACCTTTAAAGCCATTTGAAAGCACCATGCAGTCTGCGAAGTAATCTTACGCTTGCCAACTCCATTTGGTAAATTAATGTTGTGGGAATTTCAAGATTCAAAAATCTACTGGAGGCTCAAGAAATTTTCAAAAAATTCGCTGAGGCTCTAAAATGACTTGAACCCACCTGAAGTCATCTTCAGAGGGTGTTAAAATTGGAGTGTAGAGTAAATTTCAGCTTTTAATCTCCATTTTTGTTGAAATTATGTGAAAATTTAAAGTTTCAAAAATCTGCTGGAGGCTTCGGGAATTTTCCAAAAGCAGCTGGAGGCTCTAAAACGACTTGAAATTTACCTACAGTACTTCGTAGCGTATTAAAATTAGTTTTTAAAACAAATTTTGGCTGTACAACTCCAATTTGATGGAATTTTGTGGGAATTTCGAGTTTCAAAAATCAGCTGGAGGCTCCAGAACTGCTCAAATCGGGTTGAAAGTTGGTTGAAACCGTTTTCAATCGATTTGGCATGTCGAAAATAGGGTATATCCCAAATTTCAACTTTCTTGGTCAATTTGGTAAAATTTTGATTTTTTCCCTCATTTTTGGTCTAAATTGGATTTTCAAAAAGTCACTAAAAATCGAAAAACGCACTTAAGCACTTGAAATTTTGACAGGTGATAAATTTTTGCATGATCTTTCGATCTACCTTTGTAAAGTTTGAAAAAGTTCGTGCAAGTCCTATGTTAAAACGCAAAATCTGCGATCTCGGCTGACCTGTCAATCGAACCGCCATTTTCTAAGTAAGGCCAATTTTTTTTGTTGGCAAGTTTGCTTTAAAATGTTTCTTAGGACGTCCCTTTTATGAAAAAAGTTGTCCCGGAGGATCGGCGGGGGGGGGGGGGGGGTGCAATCACTCCTATTGTCATATGCCGGACTAAAATTTTTGTCAGAAAAGTGAAACTATTTCGCATCTTTTGCGTAATACGAGTAAAGTAAGACTTTTTGTCAATTTTTGGCAAAAAAAGCGAGATTTTCAAGTAATTTTTGAAAAGAAAATATTGAGATTTTTCAACTTTTGGCAGAAACGCGACAATTTTGAGTCATTTTTGGCAAGAAATTAAATGTTCTATCAATTTTAAGCAAGAAAAGTGACACTTTTCAACAATTTTTTGAATTTATACCTACGTAAAAAATCAAAATCTTCCAGTAATCTGGTAAAAAGTGATAATTTTTTGCAACTTTTCTTCCAGTCCAGTTCGGATACCTCTCTTGTCAGTTGTGAAAATACACAAAAGGTAACGATAAGAAAAAACCCTCACGATTAATGCAAACTTACACTCTCTATTTGAATGTACTGGAAGTTGAACAGACTGAACAGACGACGTCTTCGAAGGCCTTCTTTGACTACGCTGACACGCTGCTGATCGCTCGCTCAACGTTAACGATGCATCTACAACCAAACAGGAAAAATAAAATAATCTCTTACGATCCTGCTACCACAACTACATCAACACGATTATGCTGAAAAATACTCGTAACTTACGTGAAGTTCTCTCAAACGTGTCGCCAATATCGCTAGCGCCGGATGAAATCATCAAAGGAGCTGTAGTAGAATCACAGATATCCGCATCATCCGACTCCAACGCGTTTTTGACTAGATAGATTTCGCCTGGTTGGCCGAAATCGAAATTCATTTGACTTTCCAACATTTGGAGCCATTCGATAGACGGCATTACGATCCTGTGACATCGCAATAATAAAAATTGGTCTCATTTAAATGCAAAATTCAATATTTACGTGTGTACTATAAATCTGTACAATCAACGCTTACTTTTCAGTTCCCTTGGTTGGTCTTTTTGTGTGAACCGTATCTGGTCTTTCTAATAAATCTCGAGATTGAGCGAGCAATCTTTCCACGTTCGATGTATCGAAAAATTTCGAAGCAGATACCTTACAAAGTTCTTGTATCACAGCGACAATTTCCTGAATAAAGAAACAAATCAGTAACGTACAATATTCAAAAAAACTAATTAAAATGCATCATTCGATTGGTTTTTAGGACATTTCCCTTTTTCTGAAATGATACTTGTATTGAATTTTTTTCTCGGTCCATGGAAGCCAATTTTCTCAACTTTTTGGACTCGCACTCATTCCCCCCCCCCCTCACCACTCAAAAAAGTAACTTTTACTAGGGTAACCAAAAACGCTCGAAAAAGTAACTAAAAAAATCACAAGACGTGAACAAAACATTTCCGAAAAAAAAAACAGATCAATTATTACAAATTGAAATATTTTAGCTTTCATTTTCAAAAAGTCGAACTATTGGTATTATTTTGAAACTTTCTGATGAGAAAGAACGATTTTTTTGGCCATTTTTGGCAACAAAGTGAGAATTTTTGCAGTTTTTGGCAAAGAAACCAATTTCTGGCAAACGCGAGATTTAAACAATTTCAACAAAAAAAAGAGGCTTTTTAAAAATTTCTGCTTCTGGCCAAAAAAATGCAATTTTTAGAAATTTTTTTAAAAAGCAAACATTTTTAACAGAGAGCGAGATCCTTGACAATTTTTGAAAAAAATTAAAACTTTCAGGAATTTTAAGAAATTTTGCTTGCAAAAACCGAAATTTTTATCAATTATTAAAAAAGCGTGAATTTTTGACAGTTTTTAATGAAAAGTACATTTAGCAATATAGGTATGCATTAGCAGAGAATAATAATTATGGAACTCTTTTTCTAATCTTTAGAAAAAAATTATTGATTAAAAAGCACAATTTTTGTCACGTTTTGTCAAAAAAGCAAGAGTTTGAGGTAATTTTTAGAAAAAAATTACAACTATTGAAATTTTTTGCAAAAAACCGATAATTTTTAGCACGAAATGAGGCATTTTGGCAAATTTGACAAAATGCGAGACTTCTTGGTACTTTATTACTGGACACCCAGATCAACTTTGCTTTCAAACTTCATACTTATCCGATCTTATTTAGCGAAATTTTTATAAAAATAAATACTCACCCCTTGTGAATGCTGCAGCACCTTTTGGCATTTCTTTTGACTGTTTTCGAGCGAGTAAGCAACATCATCGAACTTTTGTTTGACTCCATTCTCCAAGCCTTTGATCGCGTTTTGGATATAGATAAAGAAACTTTTCAAGTCATCTTCAACCTGCTGTACGTCGATACCAGAAGTTTTCGCCTCTTTGACTAGTTCTGGAGTACTGAGTATCTGCAACAAATTGAAATAAAAACAGTTAGGCTATGTCTCAATATACACAAGTAAAGTATACCACAGACTTGATAGTCCGGCATATGGCATGTACAGAGTGATTGCACCCCCCCCCCCGATCCTCTGGGACAACTTTTCCGTCCAGAGGAAATCCTAAGGAAGATTAGAGGGCAAACTTGCCAAAAAAACTTGGTCCTAAGAACAAATGGAGGCCATTTTGATTGATAGGTGAGCCAAAATCGCAGATTTTGCTTTCCAACATAGGACTCGCACAAAATTTTCCGAACTAGACAAAGCTAGATCGAGAGAGCGTGCAAAAATTCATCACCAGTCAAAATTTCAAGTGCTGAAGTGCATTTTTTGATTTTTGGTGAATTTTTGAAAATCTTTAAGCAAAAAATGAGAAAAATAATCGAAATTTTACCAAATTGACCTAGGAAGCTGAAATTTGGGATATGCTCTATTTTCGACTTACCAAATTAATTGGAAACGGTTTCAACCCATTTTGAGAAGTTCTGGAGCCTCCAGCAGATTTTTGAAACTCGAAATTTCCCAAAATTTTATCAAATGGAGATAGAAAACCGAAATTCACTCGGCGAACTAATTTTAATACGCTACGAAGTCGCCCGCAAGTGGATTTCAAGTCGTTTTGGAGCCTCCAGTGACTTTTTGAAAATTACTGGAGTCACCAGATTTTTGAAATTTGAAATTCCCACAATATTTTTTCAAGTCAAGTTGGAAAGCTGAAATTTACTTCGCAAGCTAATTTCAATACGATATGAAGTTGGCTGTATGGTGGTTTCAAATGGTTTTGAAGCTTCCAGCTACTTTTTGGCAATTTTCCAAACAACGCCATACAACTTTTTAAAAAGTCGCCGAAGGCAGCAGTCAACTTCGTAGCGATTTGAAATTAGTTTTCAGAGTGAATTTTGGCTTTCCAACTCCATTTGATGAAATTTTGTGGGAATTTCGGGTTTCAAAAATCTATTGGAGTCTCCAGCAACTTTTTGAAAATTCCTATAGCCTCTGGGAAATTTTTGAAGCTTGAAATTTCCACAAAATTTCATCAAATGGAATGGAACTTGGAAGTCTGAAATTCACTCTCAAACTAATTTAGATATGCCATGAAATAGACTGCATGGTGGATTTCAAGTCGTTTTGGAGCCTCCAGCGACTTTATGAGCCTTCATGGCCGATAAATGTACCCGTTATTTTTTTCAAAATCGGTGAATTCCAGTCTGGAACATGTTTTTGTTCATCAATTTCATTCTTCATCTTTGAAAATTTGAAAAATTACCCTTACGCCTTCGTTTGAGGTAGAAAGACAAAATTCAATTTACACCCCATTTTTGACATTAATTCCGAAGCGGATTGCACGCGGTTTCAATCCGTTTTGGAGCCTCCAGCGGCTTTTTAGAAACTCCCGTTTTTTAGATGACACAAAAAATCTGTCAGAATTAATTTTAGCACGTATAGTCATGAGTAAATTTTGACAGGCATATACCCTATTTTTAACCTGCCAAATCGATTGGAAACGGTTTCAACACTTTTTGAGCAGTTTTAGAGCCTCCAGCAGATTTTTGAAACTTGAAATTTCTAGTTGGGAATTTGAAATTCATGCTGCGCTCAAACTTGAACACGTTATTAAGTCGATTGCCGGTGAGTTTGAGTCATTTTGGAGCCTCCAACGACTTTTCGAAAATCTTGGATCCTCCAGTTAGTCCGGCATATGACAATAGGAGTAATTGCACCCCCCCCCCCACCGATCCTCAGGGACAATAGTTTTCTTGAATGGGACAATGACATCTTAAGGAGCATTTAAAAGCAAACTTGCCCAAAAAAAGTTGGCTTTACTTACAAAATGGCGGCCATTTTGATTGACAGTAGGTCAGCCGAAATCGCAGATTTTGCGTTTCAACATAGGTCAAAAATGAGGAAAAAAATCAAAATTTTACCAAATTGACCAAGAAAGCTGAAATTTGGGATACATCCTATTTTCGACATGCCAAATCGACTGGAAACGGTTTCAACCCGTTTTGAGCAATTCTGGAGCCTCCAGCAGATTTTTGAAACTCGAAATTCCATCAAATTGGAGTTGTAAAGCTGAAATTTATTCTAAAAACTAATTGCAATACGCTACGAAGTACTGCAGGTGAATTTCATGTCGATTTGGAGCCTCCAGTGACTTTTTGAAAATTCCTGAAGCCTCCAGCAGATTTTTGAAACCTTAAATTTTCACAAAATTTCATCAAAATGGAGATGGAAAGCTGAAATTTACTCTACATTCCAATTTTAACATCCTCTGAAAACGACTTCTGGTGGGTTCATCTCATTTTAGAGCCTCCAGCGACTTTTTTAAAAATTACTGGAGGTTCCAGTAGATTTTTGAAACTTGATACGCTACGAAGTTGACTGCTGGTAGATTTCAAGTCGTTTTGGAGCCTCCAGCGACTTTTTGAAAGGTTCTATGGCGTTTTTTTGGAAAATTGAAATTTCCAAAAAGTATAGCTGGAAGCTTCAAAACCATTTGATAAATTAATGTTGCGGAAATTTCAAGTTTCAAAAATCTACTGGAGGCTCCAGTAATTTTCAAAAAAGCTGCTGGAGGCTCTAAAATGACTTGAAATTTACCTGCAGTACTTCGTAGCGTATTGAAATCAGTTTACAGAATGAATTTCGGCTTTCCATCTCCATTTTCAAGTTTCAAAATTCTACTGGAGGCTCCAGTAATTTTCAAAAAGTGGCTGGAGGCTCCAAAACGAATTGAAATCCATCTGCAGTCGACTTCATAACGTATTGAAATTAGTTTGAAAAATGAATTTCGCTTTTTCAACTTCATTTGATGCAATTTTGTGGGAATTTCGAGTTTCAAAAATCTGCTGGAGGCTCTAGAACTGCTCAAAACAGGTTGAAATCGTTTCCAATTGATTTGGCATGTCGAAAATAGGATGTATCCCAAATTTCAGCTGTCTTGGTCAATTTGGTAAAATTTTGATTTTTTCCCCTCATTTTTGGCCTAAATTGGATTTTCAAAAATTCATCAAAAATCGAAAAACGCATTTTAGCACTTGAAATTTTGGCAGGTGATAAATTTTTGCATGATTTTTCGATCTACCATTGTAAGGTTTGAAAAATTTCGTGCAAGACCTATGTTGAAACGCAAAATCTGCGATTTCGGCTGACCTGTCAATCAAAATGGCCGCCATTTTGTAAGTAAGACCACCTTTTTTTTGGGCAAGTTTGCTTTAAAATGTTCCTTAGGATGTCCCATTCAAGAAAAAAGTTGTCCCGGAGGATCGGCGGGGGGTGCAATTACTCCTATTGTCATATGCCGAACTAAGTAGATTTTGAAAACTTCGAATTTCCACAACATTTCACCCAACGGTCCCGACGCAGTTGGAAAGCCGAAATTCATTCTGCAAACAAATTTCAAAACGCTATGAAATCGACAGCAGGTAGATTTCAAGTCGTTTTGAAGCTTCCAGTGGCTTTTTGAAAATCAGTGGAGCCTCCAGCAGATTTTTCAATGCTCGAAATATCCATAAAATTTCACCAAACGAGCTGGAAATCCAAAATCCACTCCGCACTCCAACAACACGCTATCAATGTCGACAGCAGGTAGATTTAAAGTCGTTTTGGCGCCTCCAGCAACTTTTTGGAAATTACTGGAGCCTCCAGCAAATTTTTAAAATTTGAATTGAGGATTTACAACTTCACTGGATAACATTTTATAGAAATTTCAAAATTCAAAAATCTGCTGGAGGCTCCAGAACTGTTAAAAATGGGTTGAAACCGTTTCCAATCGATTTGACAGATCGAAAATAGGGTACAAGCCAAATTTCAGATTTCTAGGTCAATTAAGTCAAATTTTGATTTTGTTCTCATTTTTGACTCAAATTTTGATTTTCAAAAATTCACCAAAAATCGGAAATCGCACTTTAGCACTTGAAATTTTGACTGGTGATACATTTTTGCATACTCTTTCGATCTACCCTTGCAAGTCGTATGTTGGAAAGCAAAATCTGCGATTTCGTCTCACCTGCAGTCAATCAAAATGGCTGCCATTTTGTTCGGAGGGCCAACTTTTTTTTGGCAAGTTTGTTTTAAAATGTTCTTTAGGATGCCCCTTCAAGAAAAAAGTAGGAGTGCAATTACTCCATACATGCAATATCTACCTATGCCTTTCTCAAACGATACAGTTGTATAATAAAATTATCCCATCAATGAACCGAGATGACAATTCGCCTCACGTTGACGAGCCATCCGCAGAAGGTCATGCTCGCGATTATGTTCTACGAAATTGGAAACAAGCGAATACTCGTCGTAGAAATTTTTTCACATCAATCGACATGGCATGGCACAGAGATGGTTTGGGCATAGGGAATTGGGCATTGGGCGTCAGCATGCGTATACGTATGGGGGATACTCGAGCGAGCGAGGCGCTAACTAGTCGAACCGGCAACTTGGATCGCGATCGCAGACACGCGATTCGAGCTCAGAATGAGACGACATTTACTTTGTCGTGTGCACGCGTTATTATCAATACAGTCTTCGCCTCCGCTAACGCCACCATCGCGTAATACATAAATTTACACGCTAATAAAATCACAATCATTTTCTAATGCCAGTGCACAAATAGTTCGAGGTTTTTCACCCATAATAATCACTTAACCCTTTCGCTTTTCATCGATTCGTCGTCGTCGTCGTCGCTGGTTCGTCGGCGTGTTTTTCGCGTAATATTGCAGCGAGACGCGGAATATGATATTTTCCTATGCGCGTTTACCATTCGACGTGTTCTCGTTGATTGTGTGTTCGGCTCTGTTGGCACGATATACTTACGTAGGTGAGTAATACATACATATTCAAAAATTGGAATATTTCGTCAATTTTTTTCAATATCCTGATTATACGACCTCTCCTCCTGTTCCGAATTCGACTTGCTTCTTACACATGCATTCAGTTCTCCTCACAGATATGCTTCTCTCTCCCTCTCTCTCTCTCTGTCTGTTTCGAATCTTCCCATTTCCTTATTACATTTATAAGCACCCATAATCCTGTCAATTGCTCCAATTCCACCTGCATCTCATCTCAATACTCAAGTACGAATACATCTGCTTCTGCTCCCATAGATACGAAATTACGAATGCATCTTCATTAAACCCACACAACAACAATCTCCTCATCGTGTACTCGTAGTTTAAATGCACAAGATTTATACATAATATATTATACGACTTGTATTATACAAACAGGTAATAAAGCGAGAGTAATTTCATCTTCATCGTAAATATACATCATATTAGACGACTAGATTCACTACTCACGATTCGAATGCGGCGTCGTCGTTGTCTTCGGATGATACTCGTACGTCGGACGCGTCCGCGGCTTGTTTTTTTTTCTTCTACTACTTCTTTTTTCAACTTTATACACTAACCGAGTCAATGCCAAGTGAAAATTAAGGTTGACTAGTTACACACATTGGTATATATATGCACAGGTAGGCACCTAATAGGTATTACGAGGTATTTATTATTGATTTTTTTTTCTCTTCTTCTTCTTCGACTCTTGCTCTCTCCCTACATAATGATGTTTCGTATTACGTATACGACAGATGATACCGTGTAGGTTCGATAGCAAAAACAATATAAATCTTAGGTTAAGTATGACAGCTTTGTGGTGTTTTAATACGAGTACGAGTAAGCTGTGCAATGAGACCTCGGGTGTTGTGGTCAAAATCTATTTCAAAGGTTTTACGATTTCACTGTTTTGGGTTAATTTTATACTGCATTCCAGAACAAATGATTACGTTTTAACGTAGCATTCGCAAATGGCAAATTTCCAAGTGTCAAATTCGTAAACCGAGAAGTTTTTTTCAAACAGGGTATCTATAGGAATTTGTTGATCAAAAATCAGTACCTTTTCAAAAAAAAAAAATCACTATTACACCCCCCCCCCCAGAAAAAAACGTTAACCTCTCCGTCTGGCCTCTCTCTCTCCCTCCCTCCCTCCCTCCCACACAAGATCGATTTTTCATTTTTTTTCTGGTTTCATTTCTGTAATTTTTTACATTGAAGTACCTAACAGCTTTCAGAATCACTACCTTTTCACTACTTTCACTACCTGTATAGACACCCTGTTCAATGAGTACCAGGCATGAAATCCACTATTTAATTTCTTTTAGTGACTTTAATGACTGAAAAATAGCAAAAAAGTGACCAAAATTTTGAGAAATGAGAGCAAAGTGTATAATATGTTAGTCGGGGAACCCGCATAAGGATCTATTGCACCCCCCCACTCCAGTCAATCCTCCGGGACAACTTTTTTTCTTAAAGGGAGAGTTCCTAAGGAACATTTCCGGCCGTTGTCCTCAAAAAAAAGTGGCCCTACTTACAAAATGGCGGCTATTTTGATTGACAGGTCGACCAAAATCGGAAATTTTGCGTTCCAACATAGGACTTGCACGAGATTTTTCAAACCGTACAAAGGTAGATCGAAAAATCAGGCAAAAATTTCACCTGTCAAAATTTCAAGTGCTTAAGTGCGTTTTTCGATTTTTGGTGAATTTTTGAAAATCAAAAGGCAAAAAATGAGGAAAAAATCAAAGTTTTACCAAATTGACCAAGAAAGCTGAAATTAGAGATACACCCCATATTCGACATGCCAAATCTGTTGGAAACTGTTTCAACCCGTTTTGAGCAGTTCTAGAGCATCCAGCAGATTTTTGAAACACGAAATTCTCACAAAATTGCATCAAATGAAGTTGAAAAACCGAAATTCATTTTGCAAACTAATTTCAATGCGCTATGAAGTCGACTGCAGATGGATTTCAAGTCGTTTTGGAGCCTCCAGCGACTTTTTGAAAATTACTGGAGCCTCCAGTAGATGTTTGAAACTTGAAATTTCCCAAAATTTCATCAAATGGAGATGGAAAGCCGAAATTCATTCTGTAAACTAATTTAAATACGCTACGAAGTCGGCTGCTGGTGGGTTTAAAGTCATTTTGGAGCCTCCAGCAACTTTTTGAAAAGTTGTATGACTTTTTTGGAAAATTTAAATTTTCAAACAGTACCTGGAAGCTTCAAAACCATTTGAAACCACCATGCGGTCTAGCTCCACTTGATAAAATGTTGTGGAAATTTCAAGTTTCAAAAATCTGGTGACTCCAGTAATTTTTAAATAGTCGCTAGAGGATTCAGAACTGCTCAAAACGGGTTCAAACACTGGGATGTACCCTATGTACATCCCAAATTTCAGTTTTCTTGGTCAATTTGGTAAAATTTTGATTTTCCCTTCATTTTTGGCCTGAATTTGATTTTCAAAATTTCACCAAAAATTGAAAAAGGAACTTTAGCACTTGAAATTCTGACAGGTGATCAATTTTTGCCTGATCTTTCGATCTACCTTTGTACGGTTTAGAAAATATTGGCTCTGTCCAATCACATCGTCTTACATTTTTAATGTTGAACAGTTGATTTTTAATTTTTTTTTAAATAGCTCTGTTCTATTCGCTGCTCAGAGTATGCTCCGAGCAAAAATTTTTACTCCTTTTTTCTGCTCTTTTTACACTACCTAAAAAGGAAGTGTAAGAGGAGTAACTTTGTCGTTCCCTGATAACAAAAATCACAATTTTTTTACTTTATTCGAAATGAGAGCTGAAAAAAACGAGATATATAAAGTCAAATTTCTGCTCGGAGTTGCTCTGAGCAGCGAATAGAGCAGAGCTAATGATGACTGAAGAATTTTCATGCAAAATATTGATCATTTCCTAAAATTTTTCACTTTTTCTTTTTTACACGACAAATCATTAAAAAAAGTGACCAGCCATTTTCGCCTAAATAGTGACAAAAGTGACTTGCAAATGAAATTAGTGACTAAGTCAATTTTTAAGTGACCGAATTTCATGCCTGGACTAGCAATGGTTTTTTCAGGGACGAAACTAAAAGGCGACGGGGGTCGACCATCTCCAAAGTTGTGAAATTTTGAAAAAGTCGACAAATTTCGGCAAAGTCAGTAAAAAATTTTGATAAAACTGGCAAATTTTGACAAAGTCGACAAATTTTAAGAAATTTTAGACTTGATATCTGAAATCTTTTGCCCTTGCTTTGCTCGGGCCTCGTGGTTTTTCTTTTCCAAAACCGAACTTTCTAAAAATCTATTATTCATACTCAAAAAACATTGCATTCAAATCAAAAAATACGTAAACTCCTCTCATAAAAAATTACCTTTTTTTCACTTCTCGAAACTCAAAATTTCGAAATAAATTTGCCCTCGTAATTC
The DNA here is from genome assembly GCF_950023065.1 of Planococcus citri. Taxonomy (NCBI): domain Eukaryota; kingdom Metazoa; phylum Arthropoda; class Insecta; order Hemiptera; family Pseudococcidae; genus Planococcus; species Planococcus citri. The sequence goes on from NC_088681.1 coordinate 68,017,154, forward strand.
GTTTGGGCCTGTTTCTTTTTTTTCAAACTTGAAATTTCTAAAAAAAAATCATTATTCAAAATTTAAAATTCTGAAATCAAAAAACTCAAACTCTTCACCAAAAAAAAACATTGTTTCCACTTATAAAAATACGATTTTTCGAAAGCTTTTGCTCTCGTTACGCTCCGATTGTTTTCTCATTTATTTCGTTTTACACTGTAAAATCGGTACTTTTTTTTCTCATATCACTCGGGAAATTTTCGATTGCACCCCCCCCCCCCCAACAAATCCTTTAGTTTCGTCCCCGCATTTTTTTTTTGAAAATTACGTAATGCAGCAGAATCTTGAGGCAGAAATGGTAAATTTTCAAAAAATGTTATCAACTTTAATTTTTTTGATTTTTTTTTTTAAATTTTACAACTTTGCTAGGAGTTCTACAGAGGGCCCAAAATAGCACTGATGACCCGAGGAAGTTTTTTCTTGAGGATCAACTGGCAATTCTTCGCAGACTATTCCTCGTCGTGAATGTTTGAATAAGTTGGAGCTCTTCGTGTTTTCATTTCTAATCGGGAATCGACCGAGGGGGGGGGAGTGAATTCCGGTACAACTTGTTTTGGGTTTGAGAAGAAATCTTAGATAAGGAATAATTTTCTCATAAAATGTAACAACTATATGGAGTGGCAGTGTAAAAATGTGGAACTGGGGAGGGCGCATCAACGTGACCCGAATGCCATAGTTTACCCCCCCCCCCAATCAAATCTTGGGTTTTAAAATATTCTAATAGGCGATTTTTTCATATTTTTTTCCACGAGGGTACATGAGACTCTCTTCTCCCCCCTCTCTCTGCCTATTTCATCATTTTATTCAAAGCACGAAAATTTCACGCAATCTCTAACAAGATTCGTATTTCGTACAGTTCGTTGAAATCCAGAGTCGAGACATTTTCGGGATTTTTGAACAACTTTTTTGAATTACAAAAAAATCGATGCAATGACTTGCAAAATTTTCATTTCTTTCCTTACTCGAGATTTCGTAAAACTATCTCATTGTTTTTAAACAATCATTTTTTCAGAAAATTTGAAAAAAAAGCCAAGTGGCCCAAGCGAAGGGAGGTCAAAAAAAATTTGTGATTAAAAACAGTTTTTTCTGTATTTTTTAAAAACCATTATGGCAAAAAAGTTGAGAAAACCGAAGGGGGGAATTCGTAATTTTGGATGAATTCCGCATCTTTTTTTACAACATGAGCATTGAGCAACCAACTGTTGATTTCGCCAAAAAAATTGGAATTTCAAAAGTTGGTTGCTAAAATAGTGTATCTAAAAGATGCAAAATTCATTAAATCGCGAATTTTTCTATAATTTTCTCACATGACGGATTCTCGCGTTTTTCGTGTCAATAGACACTCTGAGAGTAAAATAACGTACATTCAACGGTAGTTTAATAATAATTTAGCAACATTTATTCTACAAATTATTCGAGTCAAGTTTACATAGAAGTAATCTACTATAGTTGATTTCCACTCAATTGTTTTTTATGTTCTACATAGTCCGATAGATACGATTTCATCATTTCCACTATGAGTTTTGCGCATTGAGATGATTTTTTGGGATCATTCGAATGTCGCTTAATGAACTCTTCTTTGACGAGTTGTAATTCGGAGATCATCCGCGGAGCGAATATACCACGCGAAATGTCAATGATGGTATACTTTTTCTCTTCATGAAGTTTCTTCAATTCCCCAGCCAAAAACTGCAATCGTCCGTTTAGAACTTTAGCTCGCGGATCATCGCGCCATTCGTTGGTTTTCTCCAACCACAAAACTACAGCGGTATCTCGAAGTTCTTGACCCATGGTGCTATAGTTTTTATTGTAATTTATCCGTTTCCATATTCTGCGAAGATCATTGCGAGTAAAATTCAGCAGTTTTTCTTGCCAATCAAGATCCATTGTAAACGCATCGTCAGACCCTTCAACTAAATCAAATACATCTGGAATGAGTAACCATCTTTTTTCACTACTAGACGGTTTTTTTAGAGTACTGTAATAGGAAAGATACGTGACGTTGTCGGCTATCGCGTTCAATAGCCGAAAATTTTGTTTCAGACAGGTTTCGCAATACTTTTTATCGAACAATTGAAAACCGTTTCGATACAATGTGTAACATTCGGTAATTTCATTCTTTAGTTTTACTTGGCTTCAATTTTGCTTTAGTTCTTCCAATTCTGGTCCAATTTGTTTGAATCTTTCATACTCATTTGCAGGAATAATAATCGTTGACTGAGCTTCTACATACCACTAAATCACCATTTTCAACTAAAAACGCGACAAATACTACAAATGCAACTAAAAAATATTTTAAATTTAACATTTTACTTTGTTGTAATTTTAGAAACTTATCCGAAGTTAATGCGAATACGCGAGCGACGCTGAGAAATCTGCGAAATGCGACTTCATCGCAGAAAGTAACTTTTTTAAGTTAATCGAAGAGCTTTCACGCCGAGTTGAATAAATTAAAATTCACGCGATGATTACGCGATAGTAAAAATATTTTTCAATCAGATAATCAGATTAGCAGATTGGATGAGGTTTATTTAATACGTGAAGCTATTTAGTTCAGTTGAAAATTGAAAAATTATCAAGCATTCTTCATCTTTCCGAATGATCAATATTTGAAATTAATGGTTAGAAAAGTCTAGAAATTATTTTCGTCATACCTACTCGGTACTTACATGATAAGTTTTACATACGCGAATCATTCAGTATACTGCGCAAAAAAATAAGAGCAATTAGTCGGGGAGCCCACTTAAGGATCTATTGCACACCCTCCCCCGGTCGATCCTCTGGGATAACTTTTTTCTTAAAGGGAGAGTCCTAAGGAACATTTCCAGCCCTGATACTCAACAAAAAAAGTGGGCCTACTTATAAAATGGCGGCCATTTTGATTGACAGGTCAGCCAAAATTGCAGATTTTGCGTTCCAACATAGGACTTGCACGAAATTTTTCAAACCGTACAAAAGTAGATCGAAAGATCAGGCAAAAATGTATCTCACCTGTCAAAATTTCAAGTGCTAAAGTGCGTTTTTCGATTTTTGGTGAATTTTTGAAAATCAAATTCAGGCCAAAAATGAGGGGGAAAAATCAAAATTTTACCAAATTGACCAAGAAAGCTGAAATTTGGGGGATATACCCTATTTTCGACATGCCAAATCGATTGGAAACTGTTTCAAACCATTTTGAGCAGTTCTGGAGTTTCCAGCAGATTTTAAGAACTCGAAATTCCCACAAAATTTCTTCAAATGGAGTTGGATATTAACCGAAATTTACTCTGCAAACTAATTTCAATACGCTACGAAGTCGACTGCTGGTGGATTTCAAGTCGTTTTGGAGCCTCCAGCGACTTCTTGGAAATTACTGAAGCCTCCAATAAGTTTTTTAGACTTGAAGATACAGTTGGAAAACCGAAATTCATTCTGCAAACGAATTTCAATACGCTATGAAGTCGACTGCAGGTGGGTTTGAAGTAGTTTTGGAGCTTCCAGCGAGTTTTTGGGAATTACTGGAGCCCCCTGCAGATTTTACAATGCTCGAAATTTTCATGTTTCACCAAACTGAGCTAAAATTCAAAATTCATTCTACACTGCAATTTTAACAAGCTATCAAGTCGACTGCAAGTGGATTCAAATCATTTTGGAGTCTCCAGCAACTTTTTGAAAATTCCTATAGCCTTCAGGAAATTTTTGAAGCTTGAAATTTCCACAAAATTTCATCAAATGGAATGGAACTTGGAAGTCCGAAATTTACTCTCAAACTAATTTAGAAATGCCATGAAGTAGACTGCATGGTGGATTTCAAGTCGTTTTGAAGCCTCCAGCGGGTTTTTAGAAACTCCTGTTTTTTAGATAACACAAAAAATCTGTCCGAATTAATTTCAGCACGTTTTGTCATGAGTAAATTTTGACAGGCATACACATATACCCTATTTTCAACCTACTAAATCGATTGAAAACAATTTCAAACCGTTTTAAGCAGTTCTGGAGCCTCCAGCAGATTTTTGAAACTTGAAATTTCCGGTGAAGAATTTGAAATTTACGCTGCGCTCAAACTCGAACACGTTATCAAGTCTACTGCCGGCGAGTTTGAGTCATTTTGGAGCCTCTAACGACTTTTCAAAAAACCTTGCATCCTCCGGTAGATTTTGAAAACTTCAAATTTCCACAACATTTCATCTAACGCAGTTGGAAAGCCGAAATTCATTATGTAAACTAATTTCAAAACGCTATGAAATCGACAGCAGGTAGATTTCAAGTCGTTTTGGTGCCTCCAGTGGCTTTTTGAAAATCACTGGAGCCTCCAGCAGATTTTTCAATGCTCGAAATTTTCATAAAATTTTACCAAACGAGCTGGAAATCCAAAATCCTTAACAACACTCCAACAACACGCTATCAATGTCGACAACAGGTTGATTTAAAGTCGTTTTGGCGCCTCCAGCGACTTTTTGGGAATTGCTGGAGCCTCCAGCAAATTTTTAAAATTTGAATTGCGGATTTACAACTTCACTGAATGAAATTTTGCGGGAATTTCAAGTTTCAAAAATCTACTAGAGGCTCCAGTAATTTTCAAAAAGTCGCTGGAGGCTCCAAAATGACTAGAACCCACCTGAAGTCGTCTTCAGAGGGTGTGAAAATTCAAATTTCAGCTTTCCATCTACATTTGATGAAATTTTGTAAAAATTTAAAGTTTAAAAAATCTGCTGGAGGTTCCAGTAATTTTCAAAAAATTGCTAGAGGCTACAAAACGACTTGAAATTTACCTGCAGTACTTCGTAGCGCATTGAAATTAGTTTGCAGAGTAAATTTCAGCTTTCCAACTCCATTTTGATGAAATTTTGTGGAAATTTCGAGTTTCAAAAAATACTGCTGGACGCTCCAGAACTGCTCAAAACGGGTTGAAACAGTTTCCAATCGATTTGGCATGTCGAAAATAGAGTATATCCCAAATTTCTGCTTTCTTGGTCAATTTGGTAAAATTATGATTTTTTCACTCATTTTTGGCCTAAATTTGATTTTAAAAAATTCCCCAAAAATCGAAAAACGCACTTTGGCACTTTAAATTTTGACAGGTGATGAATTTTTGACTGATCATTCGATCTACCTTTGTACGGTTTGAAAAGTTTCGTGCAAGTCCTATGTTGGAACGCAAAATCTGCGATTTCAGCTGACCTGTCAATCAAAATGGCCGCCATTTCGTAAGTAGGGCCACTTTTTTTTGAGAACAAGGGGTAGAAATGTTCCTTAGGACTCCCCCTTTAAGAAAAAAGTTGTCCCGGAGGATCGACGGGGCCCGAGTGGGGTGCAATAGATCCTTGAGCGGGCTCAATTTTAACAAATAGGTGAATATTCGAAAAAAGTTTTTGGGTGAGGATGTTTGGTGTTTCTCCAATGCTCAAAATCATCTCCTGGCTACTGCTCCTTTCATTCAAGAGGTGATGATGTTAATGCTCGTGCTTGTGAAGGGTTGATGAGCTGGTTACTCGCGTACCATATGAATGCGGCAAACAGCTCACGTATTAATTTGTTAGAAATAAAAGCCGAGTGAGTATTTACGAGTTTACGAATGGACGGCGGACGTGATGCGAATACACATGTATCATGAGACGGCGAAGAAATTGCGAAATAATCGATATGTTGGACGTGTAATGTCGCGTGCGTGTGTTGTGTGACAACGAGCTCACAGTAAGACCGAAGTTGAGAAAAAAATCCGATCAGAATGAAATATTCGGTTCGAAAATACATACCTAGTTACTTATTTGTAACCTCAGCAGCCATTATACATACGTACAGTAAATTAGTATATTAGTAAATGGCTCGAGTAATTATGAAACAATACAGTTTAGACCTACATGTGACTATATGACTGTAATGGTCTGCGGTGCAAATAACCTATAATGGTTTCAAATCAGCTGGAGGTTTTGGCTGCAGGAACTGGTCGTCGTAATGATAAAGACGTTTCATTCAACCGCCCCCGAAAAAATTTAGTTTACGGTCTCGGTCGCCGCCTCAAATCGAGGTGTAGGTAATCGACGTGTAGCATAATGACCTTAGATAAGGAGCTCGCGTATCCATTCGCTCCAGTTGATTAAGTAAAACAAGCACGACTTCTCGTGAAAAAGCCTGTGTGGCCGGGAGAGCTTGTGTAATCTTTCGGACATCCATGTTCACGTTGATATGTCCCGGCTGGCCGCATATCCAAGTCCCGCGAATCGTGGATGTGAATATTGTAGCCAGCTAGAATGATTGTGAGCTATTTCAAACAACACTAAAGGAGCGTCCCGGCACATTGTACCTACGCATAGTCATTTTTTTTCCCCTTCGTGAAGATTTACGTACTTATACTGGAGTTATAAGATCGTACTCTAGATCTCTTCACGATTAGTTTCAAAAGTGCTTAGAAGGTCAAAACGATGCGATGGTCAGCGTTCTCCTTTATGTCGATCGATCGATAGACGATGGACCGATTCGATCGAGGATGCTGACGCGCCAAGACCTTCGATGGTGTTATTTGCGATGACAGTGGCTTGGTCGCTGATTTTCATGACAAGCTTCGCAGTTTTATTGTATGTTTATTTGTTTTATGTAGAAGTTCTGAAGTGTGGTGATTCTAAGTTAGCGTAGTTCCCTTCCCTGTCTCACTCTTCACTTCCTACGTTTCAAGTTTTTTCAACGATACTGAACTGTCGTCTTGTCTGATGCGAAGGAACTTTCGAAGTCGATTATCTGATTTTAATTTGCATCAGTGTCATTAACAAGGTGGGTATCATAATCGCCAAAAGGTTTTGGGACCAGGGAGAAGGGAATTGAAACACTCCAAAATATGCCATCAGCACCAATTTCAGCAGCAAAAATTGATTTTCAAATTTTTTCAAATTTTTTCAAATTTTGGAAATTTGAAGTTTGGTCTATTTCCTTATTACAAAAATCAAAATGTGATCAAATTAACGTCCAAAACTGAAATTTGGGTTATATCTCATTTTCGATCTCCTGAGTTGATTCGTGATGGTTTCGAGCTGTTTCGCAGCTTTCAGCAGCGGATTTCCGATTTCTCCAGTTTTCGAAAAAAATTCTATAAGTTGAATCGAAATGAAATTCAGCATCTGTGAACTCAGATTCACCATCTTCATAATCCTTTCGATTGGTATTGGTTCATATTTTCAAAATTTGTTTGTGACTGTGAGAATCTAAAATTTTTTCCAGTGACTATTTTTGGGTAAAAAATGAAAAATTTGTGATTCGCGAACGACAAAAGAGAAAATTATCTAGGTACGATTCGTATGCTATTTTCAACCTCTCAGGTCATGAATTTGAATTTACTGATAGATGCTGAATGATTGATTGATTTTGACTGTATTTATCAATTTTTTTTCTTCAAAAATTAGAAAATCTGCTGCACCGCTGGAGGCTCCAGTACAGATCAAAACCACGCCATATCAACTCGAGAGTCTGCAAATAGGGTACCAACTAAATTTCAGCTGTTTTTATTCAAGTATTTCCGAAATGAGATTTTTGGATAAACTCGTTAAACAGGTCGAGTGTAATATTCAACTCGATTTTTAGCTGCCCAACTTCATATTCACGCCTTCTGGAGCGAATTCAAAATTCTGGAGAAATTGAAAAATCGCACTGGAGGCTCCAGAATGGCTGGAAAAGGTGAAATTTGGATTTGGGTAATTAATATTAGTTTTGGGACTTATTCTGACCATTTTTATTGATTAAGTACGTACTTTTTTTTTGAAAAAAAGCATAAATCGTCAAAAACAGTCAATTTTGAATTTTCAAAAATTCGCCAAAAATCGAAAAATGAACTTCGGCAGCTGAAAATTTGGTTTTCGGTGTTTTATACTATGCTCTTTCCAAAAATCGCGGTCCCGTTCAAATCGGAGTGTGACACCTCAAGAGGTTCCCTTGTCAGATTGTTTTGTCAGATAATTTCAACGGACTGATTTTTAAAACGGTATCTAGGTACTTTTTGGGGGGGGGGGAGTGCACAAAAGATCTCAATTTTTATTAAAATTCAAAAAAAAATCAAAGTAAAGACTTTAATTTGTTATTAATTCAATAACGCTCAATCAATAATTCGAATTTCAGCTTATTTTTTCGATTTGATCTCCTTGAAGGCCCTACTAGTGCCCTTGAACATGGTGAAAACACCAAAAAATTGAAAATGACGTGTGACATTTGGGTCATTCCACGTCAATTGGACCAAGAAGTGGTAGGTGGGTTCGGCGATTTTTTTGAAATTTTTCCTATGGAAAGACCTTCCGAAGGGATGACCAATGGCGCAAATCGCAGCCCTCTAGCCCATTTTTAACGGCAGCTAGGGGGTGTCAAAGTTATCAGTGAACTTAAAATATCATCCATTTCAGCAGTAGATTGCTCGATAACCGCGATACCTTCAAAAATTGAACTTTTTCCCATAGTTAGAGGTTTTGAAAGGCTTTTTGGCGATATCATAAAAATCAGTGTTGCCACTTTTTTTCGTACAAAAAATTAGCTCAAAAAGTTTCAAAACGTAATTTTCATAATTATCGTTCCGACTCTCAAAAATTCTGAAAAAAATATATTATGGACAACTGTTCATGCTGAACAACATATTAAAGAATTGAGATGGTAACTTGTAACAAAGTCGATTTTAAAAAATTTAAACTTTGCGAAAAAATGCGATTTTTTGATTTAAAACATGAAAAAAAGTTTTGATTGGTAAAGTTGACCCATTTGATCCCTATTTTTACGTATCTGATGAAAAAGTTGAAAAAACCCCTTCACTCGATGAAATCAACTCATCACAAAAAAATCAAAATTCAAAAAAAAAGCAAATTTCATTTTTTTGCTGTGAGTGAGATTTTTATCAACTTTTTCATGAAATACGTCAGAAAGTGGTCAAAATAAGACAACTGAATAAATTTAAATTTTTTTGATGTTTGAAATTGAAAATTGAATTTTTTCAAATTTTGATATTTTTTTGTGATGAGTTTATTTTATTGAGTGAAAGGGGTTTTTTCAACTTTTTCAACAGATACGTGAAAATAGGAGTCAAATGGGTCAACCTTACCAATCAAAACTTTTTTTCATGTTTTAAATCAAAAAATCGCATTTTTTCGCAAAGTTTAAATTTTTTTAAATCGACTTTGTTACAAGTTACCATCCCAATTTTTTAATATGTTGTTCAGCATGAACAGTTGTCCATGATATATTTTTTTCAGAATTTTTGAGAGTCGGAACGATATGAAAATTGCGTTTTGAAACTTTTTGAGCTAATTTTTTGTACGGAAAAAGTGGCAACACTGATTTTTATGATATCACGAATCACCAAAAAGCCTTTCATAACCTCTAACTATGGGGAAAAGTTCCATTTTTGTAGGTATCGCGGTTATCGAGCAATCTACTGCTGAAATGAATGATATTTTAGGTTCATTGAAAACTTTGACACCCCCTGGCTGCCGTTAAAAATGAGCTAGAGGGCTGCGATTTGCGCCATTGGTCATCCCTTTGGAAGGTCTTTCCACAGGAAAAATTTCAAAAAAATCGCCGAACCCACCTACCACTTCTTGGTCCAATTGACGTGGAATGACCCATTTGTTACAGATTTTCGAGTATGCTGAGTTCAAAAATTTATATTTCATTTTTCGGGTAGGACTCCTCAAGTCGCCTTCGCTCATTTTCCTCAATTTCGAAAAAAAAAACAGAAAAATTATGAAAATGTGATGTGTTTAATTTGTCGATCATACTTGATTCGATAGCTTCGAGTATTTGCTTTTAAAATCTCAGTCAAATTCCGATTTCAGTGTCTGAATGGTGAAGAGAGGGAGCTCTCTTCAACTCGGTCATGATATTTTAAATTAATTCTCGTACAATTTTGTCCTACCATTCACATTATGCAACCTGTATTCAAATTGGATTTTCCACATTGAATCTGAAATCGATACAGATACTGATTTACAATATTACACGTCCAAGTACATTATGGTCGTCGATTCGATCTTGTTCGATATTCACCTCACCACGTTAAAGTGTGCTTATTTACATGGCTCGTTACAAAAATGCAGCAGGTTTTCTAGTTTCGAAGTGGGAAAAAAAAGTGAAAATACACGGGGTAAAAGGTACCAATCGAGCTGATATCGCGTCGAAATACATGTACGATATGGTCCAGCTACCACTACTGGTGCTATAGTGCAACGTTCTACTAAAACGAACCGGTTCTGCATCGGGGACTCTAAGAGTATATAAGTCGTGTTGCGAATGAAATGAGCGATTCGCAATCAAATTTGAAATGACATCGGCGACCGGCGTCTGCATCGCTGTCGATCTATCCACGGCATGGAAGATGCCCGGAGGCTGCGCCGTGGTATTTTCGCCGCCGCGCCGGTCGCCTGTGTGTTGGTGGCTAACTTTATTGGTTTCCTTATACTCGTACGTACATGCCATGGCATAAGTCGATCGATGCGGACATCATGCGGCGCGTATTTGTGGCCGGATTTTTTGGTACGCGTGCGAGCGACGGAGAAGAAAAATCCGCCGCGGGAGTCACGACAATGAAGGTAGGCTCGCGCGAACGCGAGCGGTAGTAACGTCGATCAGGGTGTGCCTGTCATTAACTCCAGTCACGAATTTCCTCGCGGACACGCGAACGAGTTCGATGATTTTTATCGTTCGGGTAAAGACTGAAATTACGACGATGAATTGGTGGCGGTGGCGCATTTGTGGCCAAAGAGAGGTTTTTTCGGTGGCTGGGTGGCTCTGGATTGGCTGCAGGAGTTTCATTTTGGCGGTGTGTGTATTTGCAGCGATGACCGATGTGAGAAGGGTTCTTCAGTACAGTTCGAGAAGTTGTGGAAATGCAGAAGTTTCAATTTTTGGAAAAATTAAAACGCTTACAAAAAATGAATGAAGAGAAACAAAGGCCTACGGTGTGAAATTTTACAAAATTTCGAGGCATTCTTGAATCGTGTCGAAAATAGCTAAACAAATGCTTGGAGTTTCTGTTCAAACGTCGTCGAAAAATGAGCTAAAAGTGAAATATGTCTGTGCTGCGTGTTTTTTGGAATCAACACTAACAAGGGAGGTGCCCCAGGTGACATTCACTGATTTCAACGATTCTTGCATCATTGGATAGAGGACATCGAACATAGTCTAACCCCAAATTTTCAGCTGCTGAAGTTGATATTTCAGCCATCCAGGGCGATTTTTCGATTTCCACATTGTAATTTTGAAAAAATCGAAAAATCGCCCTGGAATGCTGAAATATTAACTTCAGCAGCTGAAAATTTCACCATGGGCTAGTCTCATCATATTTATTGTAATGCCAAAATAATATGACAGGTTTCGGTATGCGACCTCCGCCGACTATTTTTGGCCAATTTTTCAAAATTGCCATGTGAAAATCGAAAAATCACCCCGAAAGACTGAAATATCAACTTCAGCAGCTGAAAATTCTATGGTAGACTATGTTCGATGTCTTGTATCCAATGGTGCAAGAATAATTGAAATCGGCGCGTGTCACCTAGCTGGGGCACCACCCTTGTAAGTTTGGTGGAAATAATTTTTGAACAGGAAAACAAGTCGTATTTTTCATAAAAATATGAATGGTCAAAAAATCAAATTTCGAAACAAACTGTCTAAAAATATGTACTTTGTTTTGCAATTATCTATCTCCATTTTTTTTGACAAGATTTTTCATCTCAGATTTCAGAATGAAAAATTCCAGACAGTTGTCTAAAATTGTTGAAGTCTTGCTTCGTGCCAAAAAAAGCAAAAAGTGTTGTTTCTTGCCAAAAATTGCTTAAAATTGTCACTTTTATTTCAAAAATTGCCAAAAAGCTTTGATTTTTTGCCAAAATTGTCAACTCGTTTTTTGTCAACATTTTCCAAAAAAGTCACTTTTTGTCAAAAAATTGCCGCTAAAAAGTTTCGTTTTTTGCCAAAAACTGTCAGAAATATATTCTTGCTTTTTACCAAAATTGCTAAAAAATCTTGCTTTTTTCATCTAAAAATGCCAAAAATTACCCATTATTAATAGTCTTCATTTTTTTGCCCAAAAAAATTACTAAAAATTGTGGTTTTTTTGCAAAAATTTCCAAAAAATTATTTTTTTCTGGAGGGAGAGAGGGAGATGGGTTTTTAGAAAATCTGAAAATCCTAAAAATGACGTAAAGAAAATTGAGAGATGTCTAAAAAAAAAGGGTATTTCAATCAGCATAACACGGTCTAGTGAGTCACTAATGCATGAACTTCGAACTTTTTTTTGAAAAAAAATTTGGCGCTAAATTTCACAAATTTGTGAATTTTTATGCAAATTGATGTTTTTTATGAAATGTGTATAAAGAACATTTTTCGAACAATTGAAGAGCTCTATTCCAAAGTGGGTTGTCATTTTTTTCACCAAAAAATGCGTTTAAAATTTTTGTTGCTAAAATTTGTTCTGTTTCGAAAGGTTGGTGCACATTTTCTTTCTTTGGACATGTAACAATTGCTTGTTGAAAAAATCACTTTAAAAAATCGATGTCTTGACTCACTTTTGAAGTAAAAATCTCCGTAAAACGTGCATTTTTTCAAAATGACTTAACCCACTTTGGAATAGAGCTCTTCAATTGGTCCATTATGGGTCCATCAGTAACCATTTTTGAGCTGTGGTCACATGTGACAACCTGTGCATTAAGGGGGTAATTTGGAGAACTTTGATGACACTTTTCAAAAATTTGGGATTTCCAAAATACTGTTGGAGGCTTCAGAACTACTCAAAACCGCCTTCAATATACTCAAGCGTGTTGAAATTAAGATAATAGGTAAGTATAGTAAGAGTCAATTTCATCTTTCCAACTTTTTTGGGTAAAATTTTGGGGAAATCCCAAATTTTAAAAATCTGCTCAGGTGGAGCCTCCAGAACTGCCTAAAACAGTTTGAAATCGTTTACACTGAATTTTATGATAAGAGGTGTAGGGTAGGAGGGGGGGGGGTCGAAAATAAAAGCACTTAGTATAGTAGGCCAATTTGGTAAAATGTTGAGTTTACCCAATGATTTTTGGCCCCAATTTGATTTTTAAAAATTCATCAAAAAAATCTAAAAATGTAACATCATCTGGAATTTTTTTTCTTGATGTATTTCGTGCACTCTCTCAGGTCCAAAATTTTTCTGCAAGTTGAGAGGCAGGGTTGCTCGTTTTTCGTCATTTAGAATCAGTCTCCATTGTCAAACTGTCTGCTTTCCATGAGAAAATACATTTTTTGCGAGAAAATTGTGCTCAGCGAATTATTTTCTGTGAGAGAATTCATTGAAGCATATTGGGCGGAAGGGAGGAGTTTGGGAAGTTGCAAATATCAAGCTACCTAAATCGAAAGATCACGTCCTGAAACCTCGGATAGTAAGTAATCAAAAATATTTCAAATATTCAATTTCAATTTTAGATTCAATTTTTAAAAAATTTTTCTCAAACAAAATGAACCAGTCTAAATATCTAACTACTTTCTTTCAAACCTTCTACCTCGGAAATGACCAGTTTTGGGACATTCTCTGCCTCCAGAAAGTTTTCAATTTTCTCTAGAAATTCAAAATTGCTCCAGAATGTTCAAAATGTTTTAAAAGCGACTCTTACATGAATACCACAACGAAGCAGTAATGAATTTTTCCAATTCCCCCCCTCCTGCATCCTCCCTCTTTCACTCCTTAAGGAAGCTGCAAATCCTGAAATAACGTTATAAAAATGGAGAATTGGCTTACCCTTGCGACTAACTCCTAACCAAAGATTCAAAAAACTGACCACACACTTTGAATGTAATTTTACAACCCAAGCCATAAAATTTTCGAGGAAAAATAACGACTACTTTCACCTCGCCAAAAAAAGTAGTCAAAAATTACGATTTTTCGTGACTTCGGTGACCACTGGCCACACAACTCGACAATGTGATGAACTATAAACTCTGCTTTCGAAGGACAATGAAACATGAAATTCTGAGGATATGACATCAACTTCCACGAAAATAGATACAAGCCTAATTCGACTTTCTAGGTCACAGAAATCGTTAATTCTTTACAATTTCTGCGAACTATTCACGTAGAACTGGCTAAATCTATAATAAAGTTTTCGGGGAAAAATAAGATCGAAAATATTAGATAATTGATACTGTCAAGGAGTTACACTCAAAAAGTTGGATGATGGAATTTTGACAAAATTATGTACATAACTCAATGCTATTCCTCTCACCTCCCCTCCTCGATAAAATACAACTGTCGTTGAAAATGGAAAAACCAAGAGTCACGAGAAACTATTACAGTCTTTGATAAGTTTTATTAAAAAAAGAAGTATCTTTCTTGAAAATTCAGTAACGAAAGATTTTATCAAAAATTACTCGAATATTTAAAAATTTCTTCAACAAATATTCGATGGCCCTGGCCCGTTTTTAAAAAATTCGGAAAAATTGAAAGAGAAATTTTAAAACTAACATTCTTTAAGTATGCTATTTTATTCGTAAAATTTTCGAAACACCCAGTACTCGTGTAAACGCACTCCGGGGCGACAATCGTCTGATGGTAACGAGTACGAGCATCATCATCGCGTGACACTCATAAAGTCATCACAAATCAATTACATAATCGCATCACCAGAAGGCGTCCATTTAATTTTTTTTTCTTCGATGTAACGCTTCACAAAACATAACCAACTGGCTGCTATCGCAATCGAGTTCGAGTTCGCGAGTACATATTTCCGGTACACTTCTTCTCAACGTCCTTGAACTTCCTGTCCGATTCGGTCAATTCACTCGATATGCGCTAGATCACCAAATAACTCGTAACTTATATCGCTGTTCACTTTTCTATTTTGCAGAAAGCTTAGAAGAAGGAAAATCGACGAAAAAAGAACGAGCTCCAGCTTCCGAGCATCTCACCGTCGATCCGGAACAATCTCTGGATGAACGAAATGGCTTGCTGAATGAGCACGAGAGCGACCTGCCACCGGGTTTTCTCAGTCCTTCGGTGCGCGAATACTTGGAGCTGGGTAAATCGATACCAGGTAAGCGTTTTCCCATCATATCCGTTCAACTGGTTTAATTATAGTATACCCGTACGAGATGCGGAAAACTACTTAAGTACATTTGGTTAAGAGGAGGCCACACAACACCTAAAACCAGGATCTAGTTTTTTTTTTAAATGTACTTTTACACATACGAATGTCGAATATATCGTAATTACTCGTACATTGAGAGATACCATTTCTCCATATTATTTCTCTCTCACTCTCACTCTTTCTCATGTCAGATTTCCTCGTCGTCGCGTCGTTAATCTCACAGCCGGACTCGTATTTCCTATACACCTCTGTTGCGAAAAATAAAATAAGAAAACCTTGAAAACACCGATAGAACGAAAAATCACGAATTATTTTTCATTCGTACCGTCCCATAGTACCTACGAACATTTATAACATGGATATTCTTATTCTCAATTCGAGATATCAAAACTCTTCAAACGATTAGAACAGGGTGCGGTTGTCTATCGTGACTGGTTTAACCTCCTGCGCTTCAGATACGTCTCGTCGCGTCGAGCGCCTGCGCGCAGCATCGTAATCGTCTCGAATATTTTCCCAGCGTAGAAACGGGGAAAAGGCTTTTACAATTCATTGGTGAAGGCAAATTATTGAAAAAAAGGGAACAAAATTCAAGAAAAACTGGATCAAACATGCAAAATCTATTCAAAATTTGGATTCTGATTCAAAATTGAACATCTTCTCAACAACCGGTTCCAGATTCACTTCAAAGGATCAAATTTTACAACTGATTGAACTGTGAACAAACTTCAAACTTGTCTGGAGATGCAGCAAGGATGTTTAAAAAGTAGATCATCATGCAAAATCCGAATTTTTATTTTCAAAGTTTCAATTTAGGGGAAGGAAATTCAAAAACAATCGATAATAACTAGAATTTGAACTTTCTTAATGAAAGCTCGACTTTTGATGAGGAGTAACAACAAAGAATGAAGCAAGGATGTTTAAAAAGTAGATCACCATGCAAAATCCGAATTTTTATTTACAAAGTTTCAATTTAGGGTAGGGAGAGAGGGTTCGACTTGCATCAAAATTCATTTCAAAAACGATTTTTCGAAGTCAAAATTTCTATATTTTCAAAAAAAAAAAACATGTACTAAAAAATCCTAAATGAAAATGGAAAATTTGAAAGCTTTTAAAAATCAAACAGTCAGTTTAGAGTAGAACTTTCAATCGGTGTCTTTTTCAAATGTTTCAATCAGAATGGAAAGAGAGAAGGGAGTCAAAATTGATTGAAATCATGATTTTTCTACCAGATATTTTCAAAACACACCAGAAATTTTTTTACATGCCAAAATTTGGATGGAAAAACCACAAACATTAAACATTTTAAAGTTTTACCGGAGGGGGGGGAGTAGAACTTTTCTAGACAATTCAGACAGAAAAAATGGAACTTTTTTTACAAAGTAATCAAAAAAGCAACCTTTTGGCTATTTTGATAAAAAAAAATAGTAAATCTTGATCAAAAATCATTATTTTTTGCAAGTTTGGTAATTTTTTCAACAAAGTATTTGTAGGACTTACTGGTGATTTTGGCAAAGATCAGGACTTTCATCAGGACATATCATCTTGAGAGGGGAGAGGAGAGGGAAAGTCGAGTCAAAATTTACTAAAGCAATGTTTTTTTTTAATATTTTAAAAAGATAACTAAAGAAAAAATTTTGAAAAACCGATAACTTTTTGAACGAAAAAAAAAAACAAATTGAAAAAAATGCTGAAACTGATTGAATTAATTTTGGCAAAAAAGCGAAACTTCATTGGAAATCCATAGTTGGATTGTTGGGACATTTTAGCAAAAAAAGAGGAGATCTTTTTGTCGATTTCAGCGACAGAAAAGTTGTGAAATTTTGAAAAAAAGTAGGTATGCTCAAAAAAAGGACGTTTTAATAATTCTGTACAAAAAAATTTCAAATTAAACAATTTAGAAGATAAAGAGAATTAATTGAAAAAAATACACAAAAAGCAGGTCTTTTTTGGCAATTTTTCAAAAAACGAAATGTTTTTGCAATTTTACCAAAAATGCTGACCAAAGATAAACCCGGAACTGGACTTTCAACGAAACACTTTTCGAATACTTCAATTTGGAGAGACGGAGGTAGAGTTAAAAATTTATTAAAACCATAATTTCTATACATATTTTCAAAAAAAAAAGAAAAAAATGTTTTTTTTTTACTCGAAATTTTGAGAAAAAAATCAAAACGAAAAATTAGAACATTCTTTGTATGTAACTTTTCCAAAGAAGCAAGATTTTTTGCAAGGTTCTCAGTTTGAATATTGATTTTTTTCACCCTCTCCTCTTCAATGTTCAAAAATAGTCAAAAAATACCCCTTCCCTCAAGTTCAAATAATCAGTTTACTTTTTTTAACACATGATTCTTCGGTGCATCTAGATTTCTACCCCCCACCGCCCCCCCATTTTGAAAAATTATAAAATCTTCATTAAAAGGCGCTGAATTTGAATATTTGTTCATATTTTAAGTTAGATTCGACTTCTTAAAGCGCTCAAACCCTCACAAGCCTTTCAATTAAAAAAAATTAAAAAAAAAAAACTAGAAAGTTGTAATATTTTGGAAAAACAATGAGAATCATTGGAAAATAATTGGGAAAGAAAGAGGGGGGGGGGGGTCAAAATCATGCATCGAATCGAAATTTTTGCAAGTTGTTTTGCAATCAGTCCAGATCCATTTTAGGAAGGGGTACGATGCTCAAAATAAAAAATTCATTTTTTTTTCAAAAGCATTTCTGTAGCTTCGTGCAAAAAAGTCCACAACAAAGCAAATTTCTTGTAACTTTTTTCACAAAAACTTATGACTTTCAATTTTAAACAATTGGAAATTCATTTCGAGCATTTTCTTCATAATCAAAGGAAGATTTTGTACTAGATTCAATTCTTCTTTTGCAAAAAATCACGAGAAATAACGTTCATTCATCTATTTCAAAAATATTTTTTTGGAAGACTATTCCTAACAAGGTAAAAATTTGAGTTGGAAATTTTTTCTTAAAAAAATCTCATTTTCACAATTCTAAAAAAACTTTGCCCTTTTGTTCCTGATTTCAAAATTCCAAAAGACATTAATTTTCAGAACTTTTCAAAAAAAAAAAAAAAAAGTCACCAATAAGCACCAATAAGTGGAATTTTGACGCCTCAAACATTCTGTGTACAATTCGGTACACCATTCGAGCTACCTTTCTCCTACGAATAAAAAAAATTACGATAAATAAAATCACAGCCTCCGCAGCAGTGCGCATAGATCGCTTTAAGAGAGTAAATACATATAACTCGAAGTAGCTTCTGTTCGTCGCCTCGCAACCGGTTGTCCGGCTCTACCATTGAGTAATCTGAGAATTTCTTCGTCTCTCCGCTGCCTCAAGATATTCCCACAGAGCTTACTCGTAGAACACGAGGACGAGGTAAAAGGTAAAAAATCACAATCGTAGTTCACGCGGAAATAGTGCAACATACGAGTAGCATATTCGATATTTTTTTATACGAGTTGAATGTAATATATGTACGTATAGACGTACCTCTAAAGTATACACCGTACAATGTACTCGTACAACTGTACACAGGCACACCATAGTGTAGGTAGGTTTAGGTATAACGCCAACAATCGCGCAATAATTAGCCTCATCTTGTATTTTTTTTTCTTTTTTTTACGCAAGTAACGCATACGGTTTACAAACTTCTCTATTTATTTACCTTCGTAGGTCGTCTATATACCTACCTATAGGTGCAAGTAGAAATACTTGGTACACATTTTATAGCACTGAAACTCGCACAATATGCCTCAAGCTGGCTCAAAATGAAGATGATCATCGTTATCCCTTACAGCTGTGTAGTCTACCTTTTTTTTTTTGACCCTACGACACCATGTGCCTGTCTCTTCAATCTTCTGCTTTTGTCTACGTGTAAAATGCGAATGTGAATGGCAAATTGGCGTGGCACAGATGCCTCGTCTATTCGTTTATTCGCGGATAATTATCAACATCGTCAATGGGCTCAGTGACAAGCCTAATTATACGGCGAACTCGATGCCATGCCGCACGCGTGCGCACACTATTTTAAATTCTGACACCTTTTCATAGACCAAACAACAAACGAATTATACTTTCTCTTTTGTTTTTTAGTAATCCGAGTCGCCAAGTCGCAGTCGCGATCGCGATCGTCGTCGTGTGTATATATTAGCATTTTTTTTCGCCTCTTACTCCTCCACCACTCCACCTCACCTCACCTCACCTCATTCACCATTCTTGGACACGCTACCAATGATACAGTCGCCGATGGCTATTTCGATCTGCGTGCGACTTCGTATATACATATAATATGCGTATATAGGCTCCTAAATAGTATTTCGAAAAAATCGTGATAATAGTTTAACGATGATGACGAATACCGATCATTAAAAAAAAAATATGTGCATAGGTACATATTTTTATAATAATATTAATTTCATTGCCATTTCTGGCTTTAAAACAAAAAGCACGCGATTTCTCACATCGCACATCTCGAGTGAAGAGAGTTGCCACCCCTCTCCTCCTCGCACCTAAACATGCTCATCATAGCCCTAGCTAATCTGATCCTGATGATCGCGATGATGGAAATTCACCTTGAAATCATTTCATTTTTCGATGCAACTATAATTCTCAAAGACACTAATACGTGATAGGAAAATTTCGCTTCGACGCTCATTCGGAAATCAAAATCTTCCAAAATTATTATTTTAACAAGGGAGGTATCCTAATTGGCAGCAAAATTTTTGAACCGGATGAAGCAAAGTCGAAGTAGCATGCAAAAATACATCTCGAGCCAAGATATCAGGAATTCAAGCAGATTTTTTGATTTTTAGTGAATTTTTGAAATTCAAATTTGTACCAAAAATGCGAATAAATCTAAATTTCATGAAGCTAGCTTACAGAAAGCTAGAAAGCTAAAATTTGGTATGCAAGCTACCATATTTTCGACCTCTCGAATCGACTGGAAACAAGTTTCGAAGCGTTTTGAGAAGTTTTGGAGTCTCCAGCATACAAATTTTACAAAAAAAATAGCCTATAGGGTTCAGAAACGGCAGAAACCGATTTTGAAAAAATGGGGAGGAAATTTAAACTTTCGAAAATTTTCTCAAGGCTCCAATCGATTCGGGGGGGGGGGGGTAGGGTAAATGCTGAATTTCAGCTTTCTTGGTTGCCTTGATGAAGTTTTGATTTTTTTACATTTTTATCCTGAATTTGATTTTTCAAAATTCACCGAAGACCTAAAAATGCACTTCAGCCCCCCTTGAAATTCAACTGGTGGTACACATATTTTGCATGCTCTTTCGATTTAGCTTTGTTCAATTCAAACAGTTTTTTGCCAGTTGAGATTTCCAGACCAATTTTTTCTATTTTCCAAGTTTTTCAAATACGAAGTATACCTACATACGAAATAGCGCCAAAAGAGGGGAGATGCCAATTTTTTTCAGTACAAACAGGGTGTCCACAATTTTTGTCAAGTCATTTTCCCTGACTTTTCCAGGTTTTCCAGACAAGGTTTTCCAATTTTCTATACTTATCCTAATATACTTTAATCAAGGAAGAAGTTTTTTTTTGGGGGGGGGGGGATTTTTTTCATAAGTTTCTCTTCGTACTGGATACTTTTTCGGATTAAAAAAAACGCTATACTTTAATCAACTGGTTTTATTAAAAAAAAAAAAAAATGAAACCCTGAATGAAAAACTAAAAATGGAGAATAATTTTTACTGACAGGACTAATAAAAACAGCAGATCTGATGCGGACCAGGGACAGATATCATGTTGAGCCCACTTCTGAAATAGAAGCTATTTTTAGGTTTTTGAGAGCGGGTATGTTGAATGAAAATTTGTGGATTGATGTGGTAGAAAATCGTCAATTTTGGCCAATTGATACAATATTCATGACTTATGAATTTTTTTTTTTAATTTTTGGAGACTTCAAAATGTGAAATTTGTTCATTTGAAAACGAGAAACAAATTGGCCCGAACGAAGCTGGCGACAGCTTTTGAAAATTTTAATTTCGAGATGCCCAAACACGAGGGTTTTTTTAATAAGAGGAGTTTATTTTTTGGTTTTTCAAATTTTAGAATTGGAATGATGTTTTTTTGAAGGAAGTTACTTTTGAAAAAAAAAGAACAGGCGAAAATTAGCATTTCGAGAGGCATAAAAACGAGGTGTTTTTAATGCGAAGACTAGTATGTAGTTCTTTTTTAAGGAAGCTGATTTTGAAAAAGAAAACAGAACAGGCCCAAGCGAGGGCGAAAGCTCTCGTAAATTTGTATTTCGAGATGCATAAAAACGATCGTTTTTTTTTGGTGAGGACTTCATTTTTTGGCTTTAAAACTCGATTTTTACTATCCAGAAATTTTCATTTTGCCATTGAAAAAGAAATGAAAACAAGCCCGAGCGAAGCGAGGGCAAAAGCTTTTGAAAATTTGTGTTTTGAGAAGTAAAAAATAATGTTTTCTTTCACCACAGTTCTTTATCCAAAATTTGCAATTGATGGTTTTTTCAAAATTCCAGGGATTTTCAGTGAAAATTACGAAATATCCTGACTTTTCCAGGTTTTCCAGACTTGTGGACACCCTGTCAAATATATTTTCAAAATGAAGTTTTCCTTAAAAAGTAATCACAATTTATGCGTGTTTGTAAGTTATGCTTTACAATTCCTTTTTTATTCTATTTGTTTTCGTTGGATCTCAAATTTTTTCCAAAAATTAATTATTTGTATTGAAAAAATTCCTAAATTTTTAAATTTTGCATTGCAAATACCTAATTTGTTTCAAGATCAAACTCGAAAATCTTTTTAATTAAGTTGGTATTATTTGCCTTCTGGAAAAAAGAAAAACTTGAAAATTTAAATTTTTACAAAACTTTTAAGCAGTGATAATTTTTGTAGGCCATCTATACCTATTGATAATTCATAAATTATAATCACAAATTTCAAGGGCTTCCATTTCGCGGTTTTTTCAAAAAATCAGCACCAGGGCGAACTGTCACTCCAACTGCCCCTTCTTCCCTATGACCTGGATTCCCTATCTTCCAAATGAAAACTTGATCAAAATAAAATATCAAGTTTTTCAGATTTTAAACCGAAACTCGAGATGAATCGAAATTAAAGAGTTCTGAAATCTTATTCAGCAGGAAATAGGCCCACAATTGTTATTCGTAGATCGGGAGGTGAGGGTTACAATAAATGAAAAGACAATTCTTTCGTAATGAATTGAAACAAATTACTTGCTTACCCACAAATTTCAAAATTTTTCATTTCCATTGAGAAAAATTGGTACTCACCTAAAACAGAAGAACAGAAAAATTGTCAATTAATCAACTAATAAAATAATAGAACACAGCAAAATTCACAGATGATCATTCGTAATAATTATTACGATAAAATAAGAATAATAAGATATACAACAGATCATATTATAATTAAAATAGCATCACTATAAAGTGGCTCAAAAATGTGTCGAGATCGAGATGTAAGAAGAATTGGAGGGGGGGGCTCTTCTCATAAAACGCATAAATTATGAAGCCGATATAAGTAGATAATAGCCAGGGTACCCCATCTTTCAATTTGTGCTTAAAATCTGGATCACAAAAACAAGGCCTCTCAGCCTCTCAAAAAAATTGATTTTGGCAACTATTCAAATTTTTCAAAAACAAACAATGGATCAAAGTTGAATTTTCTGATTTCTATTAAAATATCTCAAAAATAAAGCCACCCTAAAAAAATCATAAATCATGCTCTAATAGACAAAAAATTAGAAAACGCCACTAAAATGAACAATTTTTTTAGAACTTTACAAATGGAACATTCTCAATTTGGATTTTCCGAATTTTTGGACAAAACTTGATAAACACTTGATCTGATGAATACCTTAATTCTCAAAGAATGTTCAGTGCCTTCTATTTCGATTTACCTTCGAACCATTTTTCCAAATTTACATCTTTCAAATATCAATAATAAGAAATAATACGTAGGAAGGGAGGGGAGTCGAATATTTGAGACTATCAGAGGAGAAGGAGGAGCGTTAAACGACCCAAAAATTTTGAAAATTGGTGTTTTGATAATTTTTCAATATTTTGGCATCTTAACGACACCTTCGACTCAAAAATTTAAAAAATTCCAACTTGAAAAGCAAACCTCAGAAAATAATTCTGACTTCACAGGGCCCATTTTATGAGATTGGTGAGCACCAAAATTTGAAAATTCACTGGATTTGACAGTTTTTTCGACTGAAAAATTAGAGGGAGGGGTTCGAAATGACTGTTTTTGAAAAATTTGGCATTAAATATCCCTCCTCGACCCATTAAAGTCCTCCATGGCCAAAATTTGAGTATTTATGTATCTGATCTCAAAAATAAAAAGTTCCAGGATCACAAAAAAAATTTCGTAATTTTCAAAAATCTTAGAAACACACAATCTCTCATCTAGTTTTAGAGCTGAAAAAGTCAATGCTATAATAAAATGGAGAAAATGGGAAATGGGCCGTTCAATAACCTCCTCTTCCGTCCCCAAATTGACTGCTTTCAAAAATTTTGATGCAAATACATAAACTCTTTTACCATTTTTTTTTCAATTTTTTCAAGATTTCAACCAATTTTTATCGTATTTTTAATTCCATTTTGCAATTTTGTTTTGATTTAGTGCATTTTCATTGTTTTTTCGTCGCACTAAAATTCTGCTATCTTCACTCAAACAACCAATTAACCCCCTCCCTCCCTCCCTTCCTTCCTTCCTTCCTTCCTTCCATCTTGAATAGCTTGAAAATTCGAAATTCTTCACAAACCGAAAATAATGCGTATATTTTTGGTTAATTTACAGGTCGACCTGGCACCGACTACCCGGTCCTGTCTGTGGTACCATATACAGATTTTTACTGCGAAGACCAACCGTACCCGGGATTCTTCGCCGACATGGAAACCCGCTGCCAAGCCTGGCACTATTGCGACATCGATGGCCGTCAAGCGTCGTTTTTATGCCCAAATGGCACGCAATTCAGTCAAGCCGTATTCATATGCGACTGGTGGTTTAATGTTAATTGCAATCTAAGTCCTAAATTGTATTCGATAAACGCTCGCCTGTATCAGAGGCCTAAATTGAACCCTACCAAACCCCACCGATTAATTACTAAACAGCTTATCGATAATATATTTTTAAGGAGACGTAAAAGATAGAAGATCAAGAAGACCCCAAGTCGTATACGAATGTACAATTTTGTACCATAATTACTTACGTAATAATTTGTGATCAACGTTTTTGATGGTCATTAAAATTTCTTCCTTCTCAACTTTTCTTTCTCTTTCTATTTTTTTCCCTCAATTTTTGTAATATATTTTACATTATTTTTCGTAAACTTAATTTATAAATTTATTATAACGAATAAGATGATATTATAAGATATTTATAAAATCTGTGTCATCCCTCGAATATTTTTTTACAACAATAAAACAATCTCTTTTGTAAAGCACGCTCGTTCTTTTGCACATTTACGTATACTTACGTAACAATGTCTCATATCGAGTTACAACTTTTCAGCATTCATCATCGACATAATGTTCGCATCTACATACATAATAGTCTAGGGCATTGCACATCATCGTACATATTTCTACTCGAAAAATAAGGAAAAAAAACAACAAAACCCGAAATCTATATCCCACAGACTGAACAAACCATCTCACAGGTAATCCAGCTCGATATTCTAGAACACGTTATTCGACGCCTGTGAGCCGCACTGCGGTGTACATATCTCGCAGGTAATTAAAGAAATATAATAATAAAAATCGATTAATTATCGAATAGCACGTCTGGCAGTACATACCACGATCGGGTTTTATTTCGTAATCGGCGTGAAATACAATTCGAAAGAGTGTAAAAAAAATTTCAAAATATTTCTTTGTGTAATTGATACGACGCCGCCGACGCATAAAGTGGACTGCTGCTTCTGAGGGGGTCAAGTTGCGGAGTCGTATTGCGGGGTTTTTTGACCGAGATTCCGCGATGAGGTGAATGGGCTCATTTTTGCGAAAAGCAGTACCCCAAAGGAGAAATTTTTCAAATTAGTGGGAAGTTAAAATAGACCCTTTAACGTCGAGGAGAAGTTTAAGGCATCAATTTCAAAAAATTTCGATACGAAATGTCAGGCTGAGAAATTAGATAGTGAAATTTGGAAGGAAATTGAATTTAAATCATACTTGAAGCCAGTTTAAAATTTTAGGATTTCCTCAGCGACGTTATATGTTGTAAAAAGTGAAGCTATCGCTATCTCTCTCTAACCAACGTTTTCGTCGCCGTTGTGATACGCGCCTTTTTTCAAATTTTGAACACGCGACCAAGATTTTGACGTTTTCAGATGTTTTCAAATTTTTTTCAATTTTTTTTCAATTTTATTTTTAAATTTGCATAAAATAAGATTATTGCAGTCGACATTCATTATTTTCAAAGTTAATACAAAGAAGGTGTGTTTTTAAATTCGATTTTTCACTTATGTGAATCATTTTTTTCATGTTTTTTTCAAACAAGGATGATTTTTTTTTTGGTAAAAATTTTTTCCAACGGTGAATCAGACTTTCCTTTTTTTTAGCCTCCTAAAAGTTTGTCAATGCAAAATTAGATGTACGTACATAAGAATGTCGAATTGGTATAATTAGGAAAACGAACTCTTAATGAGAAATAGAACAAAAAAATTATACACAAAAATTCAAATTTCTTCAAAAAGTAAAAAAATCAACCTTGAAATGGCCTTTTTGTACTAAAATTGAATTGTAGGACCTTGGAACATGCTCTTTGATTCATCTTGGTTTAGTTCAAATCAAAAAGTGCCTGTTCAAAAGTTACCTTATTTTTTGGAGCTGAATTTCATTTTTCAATACCTATTTGAGCAATTTTTGAGAATCCCATTTGGCCTATTTTCCATGAAAAAAATAATAATTGATGAAACTTGGAAAGAGAACTGAAATTTGGTTTAAAACTCGTTTCGGCTTTCTGGTTGTAAACCATTCTGGGACTTCCAGTGGATTTTTTGCTTTTTCAGTTTGAAAAATCCTCACAAAAAATGACCACTTCAATTAATTAAAATCTATTGATTCAAATCCGAAATTTCTTCTATAGCTATAAGTACCTACATATTTTTAAAAATCGTAATACATATGTACATAATTCATTGGAGGGAGCAATTGATTAGGCTGGTGGAAAATTAGGCGTAAATTGTTTGGCTTTTTACATACCTACCTTAATCGATTGAAATCTTAATTTTCTCGTGAAAATTAATTTCAAAATAAATTCTCTAAAAATTGATCAAAAATGAAATTTAATTTTTTGCATTTGGTTTGTGAGTGATGTATTTTTGAAAGGTCTATCGAAACTACTGTCTACTTTTTACATTAAGAATGTTGTTTTACATTTTGAATATTGTAACATACGTTAATTTATCTATTTAATACATTATAGAAATGCATGCAGACTTCGTTTTCCTTATCATACCAATTCGCCATTCTAGTGTACGTACTACGTACATCTAATTATGCATTGAAAATTTTTTTAGGAACCTGAAAAAAAGTAGGAGAGTCTGATTCACCGTCGAAAAATTTTTTTACCAAAAAAATTCATCGTTGTTTGAAAAAAAAGAAAAAAATTATTTACATAGGCAAAAATTTGAATTTAAAAACGCGCCCGCTTTGTATTAACGTTGAAAATAATGAATGCTGATTGCAATGATCTTATTTTGTGCAAATTTCAAAAAAAAATTGAAAAAAATTTGAAAAAATCTAAAAACGTCATAATCTTGGTCCTGCCTTCCAAATTTGAAAAAGCGCGCGTATCATAACCGCGACGAAAACGTTTGTTAGAGAGAGATAGCGATAGCTTCACATTTTTTCAATACGTTGTCGCTTCCCTTTTAAGATTATAGTTCCATTCCTCAAAGCTAAGAAAAAATTATCACTTCGGCGAGACAAAATTGAAAAAACTTGGGTAAAGTATAGAATGAGAGAAGAAAAGGTTACATTTTTAAGAATCAATTCTTGAATTTTTCAAATTCAATGAAAATAGTAAAAAACAATACTTAATTTTTAAGAATTAACAACATTTTTAGGTTTTTCAATTCAAGAAAATTTTGACTTCTGATTAAAAAGATAGAACAAAAGTGAAAAAAATTTCATTTTTCAACATTTTTTGGGAAGGAAATTTTATTGCACCGCACTTTTCTAAATATAAACCTGAATGGGTATTCAAAAAAAAAAAATTGAAATTTAGAGCTTTTACTCAACATTTGAACTCGACTTCCAGTAAACTAGAACATCGTTTCAGTTTTCATTCAATTTTCAACCTGAAACTCCAAAATTTGATTTCAAAGGCCTTGGAAAATTCTGGGAATGGGAAATGAAAACATTCAATAACGGATGGAGGAAGTTGGGTTACAGCTTGTTCAAGAACAATTGAACATTTTTCAAAGGGAAAGCAGTTAAACGATTTTGTAAAAGCAAAACTTTTTTGAAACTTTAGCAAAGAGACAAAACTTTTCTGAATTAAAAACAAAAAGAACAAAAAAACTAGGACGATATTCGGTAGATATCTTGTTTTAAATGTTTCAATTGGTAAAAGAGAGGGGTGGGTCAAAATTGATCAAATCACAGAATTTTCAAGTCAGGAATTTTCTACTATCTGAAAGAGTGAAATTCTGAAAGGAGAAAAGAATAAAGATCGAAGTTTGATTAAAAAATATAAAAGCAGAATTATCGGGGTGAATTTTTTTCAAATGACTCAATTTTGGGCGAAG
The DNA here is from genome assembly GCF_950023065.1 of Planococcus citri. Lineage (NCBI taxonomy): Eukaryota > Metazoa > Arthropoda > Insecta > Hemiptera > Pseudococcidae > Planococcus > Planococcus citri. The sequence continues at coordinate 68,045,011 of NC_088681.1, forward strand.
TAAGGGACGACAAGGAGTGGGGAAGGGAGGGGGGGAGCTTAAAATCGATTCAAGTCGAAAATTATTAAGATTCAATTTTGAATAACTGAATGATTTTTTTTCAAAAAGAATTGAAAAACAGATAAAAAAACAAAAAAAAAATGGAAAAAGAGGAGAATTAAATTTTTAGAAATTTTACTAAAGAAATGAAAAGCGGTGCAATTTTTTTGTAATTTTTGCAACAAAAAAAATCTTTTTGACATTTTTAATGAAGAAAAAAAATGGAATTTGAGTAGAAATTTGTTTAAAATGTTTCAAGAGAAAAGGTAAAACTGATTTTGGTTTAAAAAATTTCAGATCAAAGTTTTTCTATTTTTATCAAAAAAAAAAAAACAAAAAATAAGGAAAAAAATCTCTGAAAAAATAACGATCAAAGTTTGATTCCAGAAAATGGTAGAAACAGGATTTCTGGCATTTTCAAGTTTTTCAACAAGGGGATTACTTTTATCAAGTCGAAAAGTTTCCTCATTTTCAAAGAGAACGAACAGGACATTTTGAAAAATTCAACGTTTAATTTTAAAAAAATGAAAAAACAGAACTTCTTGCTGCAGTTCTGGCATAATTGGAAAACTGGATAGAAGGACACACGAGCAAGAAGCGGAATAATCGTTTTCAGAAAATCTTTAATTTTCAAAATCAGTAATAGTCCGGCATATGACAATAGGAGTAATTGCACCGCCCCCCCCCGCCTATCCACCGGGACAACTTCTTTCTTAAAGGGGACATCCTAAGGAACATTTTAAAGCAAACTTGCCCAAAAAAAAGTTGGCCTTACTTACAAAATGGCGGCCATTTTGATTGACAGGTAAGCCGAAATCGCAGATTTTGCGTTTTAACATAGGACTTGCACGAACTTTTTCAAACTTTACGAAGGTAGATCGAAAGATCATGCAAAAATTCATCACCTGTCAAAATTTCAAGTGCTAAAGTGCGTTTTTCGATTTTTGGTGAATTTTTGAAAATCGAATTTAGGCCAAAAATGAGGGGAAAAATCAAAATTTTACCAAATTGACCAAGAAATCTGAAATTTGGGATACACCCTATTTTCGACATGTCAAATCGATTGGAAACGGTTTTAACCCGTTTTGAGCAGTTCTGGAGCCTCCAGCAGATTTTTGAAACTCGAAATTCCCACAAAATTCCATCAAATTGGAGTAGTAAAGCTGAAATTTATTCTAAAAACTAATTTCAATACGCTACGAAGTACTGCAGGTGAATTTCAAGTCGTTTTGGATCCTCCAGTGACTTTTTGAAAATTCCTGAAGCCCCAGCAGATTTTTGAAACTTTAAATTTTCACAAAATTTCATCAAATGGAGATGGAAAGCTGCAATTTACTCTACACTCCAATTTTAACACCCTCTGAAGACGACTTCAGGTGGGTTCAAGTCATTTTACAGCCTCCAGCGACTTTTTTGAAAATTACTGGAGCCTCCAGTAGATTTTTGAAACTTGAAATTTCCCCAAAATTTCATAAAACTGAGATGGAGAGTCGAAATTCATTCTGCAAACTAATTTCAATACTCTACGAAGTTGACTGCTGGTGGATTTCAAGTCTTTTTGGAGCCTCCAGCGACTTTTTGAAAGGTTGTATGGCGTTTTTTTTGAAAAATTGAAATTTCCCAAAAGTAGCTGGAAGCTTCAAAACCATTTGAAACCACCATGTAGTCTGCGAAGTAAATTTCAGCTTGCCAACTCCATTTGATAAATTAATGTCATTGGGGAAATTTCAAGTTTCAAAAATCTACTGTAGGATTCAGTAATTTTCAAAAAGTCGCTGGAGGCTCCAAAACGACTTGAAATTCACCTGCAGCACTTCGTTGCGTATTGAAATTAGTTTTTAGAATAAATTTCAGCTTTACAATTGCAATTTGATGGCATTTTTTGGGAATTTCGAGTTTCAAAAATCTGCTGGAGGCTCCAGAACTGCTCAAAACGGGTTGAAACAGTTTCCAATCGATTTGGCATGTCGAAAATAGGGTATATCCCAAATTTTAGCTTTCTTGGTTAATTTGGTAAAATTTTGATTTTTTCCCTCACTTTTGGCCTAAATTCGATTTTAAAAAATTCACCAAAAATCGAAAAACGCACTTTAGCACTTGAAATTTTGCGAGGTGATTAATTGTTGCATGATCTTTCGATCTACCTTTGTAAGGTTTGAAAAGTTTCGTGCAAGTCCTATGTTGAAACGTAAAATCTGCGATTTCTCGGCTGACCTGTCAATCAAAATGTCCGCCATTTTGTAAGTAAGGTCAACTTTTTTTTAGGCAAGTTTACTTTAAAATGATCCTTAGGATGTCCCCTTTAAGAAAAAAGTTGTCCCGGAGGATCGGGCGGGGGTGGGGGGTGTAATTACTCCTATTGTCGTATGCCGGACTATAAGTCTTGAAATTACCAAAGCAAAAATAGATAAATGCATATGAAGATCAATTTTTTGCGATAAAAATAAAAAAATTTCGAAAAATTACTTAAGACTTCTTTATTCCGGAATTGAGATTTCAGCAAGTATTTTAAGGTAGGTCTAGGTATCTACGTTTATCAATATTGTTGAAGATTTCAGGTTTTTTATTTCACCTCTACTTCTCAAATTGGGGTAAAATTTCAAAAAAATCAAGTCATGCGAATTCCTGAACCCGATAATGGACTTGTTTTTTTAATCAAACCGTCTTTCATTCACCAACCCATGCTATTGAGATGAAAATTTAAAAATTACGATGAGATCGTACGATATACATATCAAATTATAAATTCGAGGAAGAAAATTCACGATACATTTTTCTGTTCAATTACACGATCCAATCTACTTATACGTAATTCGTCACTTATCAGACTACAGCTATCTTTTCAACAATCTGCTGCTGCTAAATTAGGCTCATTTGACGAGAGAAATTCAATGTACACTACAATCAATGATCATTTAATCAAGCTATCTCTTCGAAAAACGACTATTTGGAAGAAGAAATTTCGCGATTCGCGATATTTGGCAGGGAAACAAATCGGTGAAAGTACACAGCTCAAATTTATCGTTTAACCTTCGACAAGCCTGACCATAAAGACAACTCTGGTCAATACTTATACTTTCAGACATCGTTCGTGCCGGAAAACGAGAAGAAAAGATGATATCTCAACACGCTGCTCTCTCAAACGACCAAAACAAAATCAAAGAGTACAAAAAAAAAAAAGGTTAAGGACGACTGGTTAACAATAATACTTCATCAAACTTCAGCCCACAGACGATTTGGGCGTCTCTTTGGTTATCTTTCAGAGGCTTTCACGGACATAACGATGAATGAAATGTTATCCGAGCTGACACATCGATTAACGAATCTGCCTTCTTCCTTGCGAGTTCTGCGAATCCTTACGCAGATGAATTTAATTCGATATAGGACGCGAAATAACGTACTTTAACCTCATCGAGTGGTATAGTCGAGTAATAGCGTAATTACGTGTTGTTTTTTTTTTCATTTATCGGAAGCACATCGATGAGGGCCAAAATCGAGCTAACGAAAGCTATGATTTGGAAAATTTTCGGAAGGTAATCGAGCCTACTGTAAGTCTGCTTACGGCTACAATTTGGCTAATTTTCGTTCACGATATTACACGAGTATAAGTCTCTATCCACTATGCCTAGTGCTACCTCTCACTTCTCACTTGTTTATGTGACGTCACTTTCATCCGGTCAGCGACGTGTTCATCGAGACGTCGCGCATCTCCGGTCACCCAATGACTAGTTATGTAATATGGCATCGGCGTCGTCGTTGTCCGAATCCATAATCATCTAATTAACTCATCGCATTCGCCGCCGAATACCTACAACATTATACACCGCACGCTTTAACGACGACCACCTCACCTCACACAGAGAAATTTTTCGATAGCATAGATCGTCGATTAAATCCACACGATCATCATTTTCATCATTATCGTCGAGTACTCGCGCTCGAATAATTAAATTCGAAAAGAAACATCGCGTCCAAAATGCCTCAGGGCTAAGGTTTGTTGTAGTCGTTACAGCCAATTACTGCAACAGCAATGTGAAAATTCTCGCTAATAAAACCAGCGGGCATCAATTTGAAAAAAAAATCACTCGAGTGTTATAACTACACTACTGGCACTGGCACCGGTCCTTCATAAACAATCCGCTAACGACATCGATGGGAAAATTCTTCTGGTCTTTTTTGCATAATAATAAAATAAAGAAAAGCCAAATCGCCCAAAAACCTATACAAAACTGAATCACAATAACTTGTACTTTCATTAATCATAATAATGTATACTACCTTTACAGAAGGTACTCGATGGTAAATCCCTCGCGGTTCAGAAATCGTACACATACGATTGTATACGATATACGAGTAGATAACTTATAACCGATCTAAGTGTTTCGAAAGTGTGTAAACATAAAAAGAGAGAAGTAAATCAAAATAAAATAATATTTTTCAAGGTGACTTGTTCTTCTTTCAACAAATTGGCACATACGACTTGAACTCCAAAGGAGAAAAAACCACCAAGGTTAATTTTTTGGCTCGCTTTAGGATTGTGCGCACATTCGTGGTATTGCAGTTCGCTAAAATGCATATTTACTATTTATTTAGGGTATATTTTTTTTCGAATTCCATTCGACTGTTCGAAGAAAATTAAAAATTATATAGATGCGATCTCGGATGCATTGTTCATACAATTTCTATGGCCTTAATAGAAGAATTGAGAATGCATTTCGAGAAGTATCGTACACGCTGATTATACCTCATTTAATCGTGGACAATGAATAAATTTTACCCGCGAGGAAGAATCGTTCGCGAGACTGTCCTACGAGTACTTTATTCGCTAGAAAATCATTGAAATATCTCTGAACACCGGAGACTCCATAAAATATGGCACGAAACCAGCTGCAATCAACTCAAAATGTTGAAATTGGAGTATAACTAGTATAAGTACATTTTAGCTGGTACGTAAAATAGGTGAAATGCTCCTGTCCTGGGATTTCTGAAATTGTCATGAAACATTTTTTTTTTTGGGGGGGGGGGGTGTTTATAATTACTAGATTATTACACCCTTCGTCAGATTATATTAATTTTGTCAGGTTGTGTTTTTTAACAAGAGTAATAGATTTTCTATTTCGAAGGGGCTGTCAGGGATGGAGAGAGAGTATTCATCTATTTGGATAGATACATCGATCTTGGTGTAATTGGGGACAATAGAAAAGTAGGTGTTGAACAGATATGGGTTCAAATGAGCAAAATTGACATGAGGGCTTAGGGGCTTTTAGGTAAAGATGGTTATGTGTAATTTTGGTGTGTCCAATTCTCAGTCTTGTCAAGATAACTTCTTCAAGTCTATTTAAGTGGGATAGGTTTTTGCAAGGATGAACTGATTTTTTATGTTGAAAGAGCTTGTTGGTTGTTTGTTGGGACCAGAAATTTTGCCAATTCTTGTATATATGTTGAGTGAGAAAAGATTTGAAGTCGTCAGCTGTGATGATGGTAAGGGGGGAACGAGTAGTTGCAGATTTTGCATAAGTATCAACAGCTTCGTTTCCATTGATTCCAATGTGGCTGGGAACATACATAAACTGGATAATAAAGTGGGAATTTTGTAGCTCAAATAGTTTTTTAAGAATATTTTGAACTATAGGGTGATCAGAAAACAGGTTTTGTATAGAAATCAATGAACTTAAGGAATCACTCTGGATCAAAAAATGTATATTATCTGGTTCAGAGGTGAGTATATCACAGAGGCAATGATAAATAGCAGTGAGTTCAGCAGAGTAAAAAGATGAACAGTTTGGGAGTTTGAAATTTGAAATTGCACCATTTAAAGAGTAAGCATATCCACAATGATGATTTGGTATTTTTGATCCATCTGTGAAACAGAGGTTGAATTCATGATATTTTGATAGAAGTTCCAGATAGTTTTTTTTAATTACTAATGGGGAATGGCTTTTCTTTGAATAATTATTTAAATAGTAGTCAATTTGGGGAGGTTTAAGCAGCCATGGAGGGGATATTGGTTTTTGAACGAGGTTTTTGGGGTCTATTTTGAAGATTGGTTAATGTTCTAATAAAATCAGAGATAGCTCTTTCTAAATGTTCAAAAAGCTGAGGGTTGTGTAGGTGAATTGAATATTGGAGTGGGTGAGAGTGATTGGTTGAAGCTGTTGTGATGAATTTATTTGTTATTAAAGTTCTTCTGAAGTCTGGGGGTAATTCTGCTGCTTCGCAGTATTGTTGGGTACATTCTAAAAAAATGTTGAAGCCACAAAAAAATTTCTTCCGCCTCATCCTCTTGACCACAATGACGAAAAAACTTTTTTTCGGGGAAAAAAATCATACTTCAACGAGTTTTGAATAAAAATTTTCAATTCACCAAAAATGTATCGAGGAGACATGAGTCTGGCAACGTGAATTTTTTCAAAAATTTCTGCCCTCCTCCTCCCCCTCAGCAATTAAATTATGTTCGGAGATGTACTTAGCGGTTTCAAATTTTATTTTGTCAATATCTCCCCCCTGAAGGACCAAACATTTTTGAAAAAATTCAATTGTCTAGACTCATGTCTTCTCTATTTATATTTTGTGTGAATTCAAAATATTTTATCCAAAATTCGTTGAAGTATGATTTTTTTTCAAAAAAAAAGTTTTTTCGCCATTGTGGGCAATGTAGAGGAAGGGGGTGAGGTGTGGAAAAATTTGTTGGCTCCAACATTTTTTTTAAACATACCCAACAATGTTTCATCAAATTTAAAAAATCCGAGGACAGAGCCATTTCACCTATACTTCAACTGGGAATTAATACCCTTTCCAGGAGATTTTTTACGTTTTTTAGGAGTCTGTAATTTCCAAAACATGGGGGAGGGGGGTTCGAAAGTGCCTAAAACCATCCTCAGTCATCTCAGCATAACAAAATTAGGGTATCTACAAAGTAATTTTCAACTTCGCGTTGAGTAATTTTTGGAAATCTGCTATGTTCAAAACTGTCTGCAATCGGTTGCAGAGATCAAAAATGGGAAAATTTCCTGATTTTGAAGAGAAATTTTTCAGATTTTTTGACATATAACTGACTCTTTTAAAAGGGCGAAATTCTCTGATTTTTCCCCATTTTTTAAAAATTCGATAGCCTGTAATAATATTAATTTTGAAATATGTAGACAAATTTTCATCTAAATTGGTCAAAAATTGTCAAAATTTTAAGAAAGCTCGCAATTTTCTGCACACTACACATGGACCTGGACGGTTGGGCATTCTGATTTTTCATGAGCAAATAAGTGCTCATTTTTTCAAAAGCATTCTGAGATTTTACATTTTTCAAATTTTCAAATACTACAAAAATCAGAAAAAACGTTATTTTTGATTAGAGATGTGCACTTTTCAGAAAAGTAATTTTGGTGAAATGAAAAGTGTAAAGTTCATTGAAAAGTGTGAAAAGTGAATCGTGTGAGTCTCATTTTAAAGCTCTCTGCAAGAGCTTCAAATTGATGTATTTTTTGCCTATCTAAAACACACAAAAAAACAAAATCATTTTTTTCCACGTAATTAATCGAATAGTGGTAGTTTTGAGCCTTTCTAGAGCCTCTAACATTTTTGGGTTTTTCAGTTTTGAAAAAAAATGTAGTGAAAAATATCAAAAATGGGTGCTGAATTGCGAAGGTGGCGGAGTGGAGAGAGTGAAACTTGATATTTGACTTCATCAATGAGTTCAGTGATCTCTGACGAGTAAATTGATTGGACACTCGCTTTTTTTTTTAGTGAAAACTGAAAAGTGAAGTGAAAAGTAGGAACTTTTCTCTTCAACTTTTCATTGAAAGAAAATTACTTTTCACTTTTCACTTTTCAGACTGCACATCTCTATTTTTGATGAATCAGGGTACATATCTAACAAAAACTTTCCATCAAAATACAGCACTTCTGCAGAGTTTTGGCACAACCTTTTCAAAATTTTTGCTGAGCTTTGAGCATACTGTTTCTCAGATCCCACCATTACCTCATAAAAAAAAGTAATCTGAAAATTTGATGCTATTTTTTACTTCTTTTTCCAGTGAAATTGACTCTCAAATTTGGAGTATGAACAATATGAATATCGAAAGTGCAATTTGCCCTGCTTTCTCTTTCACGAATATTTTCAAAAAAATTGAATGAACATTTCACGATCTGTGATGTTTGTCAGAAGAAGCAATCGACTTTTTCAATCAACAAACACTTCGCTAATGAACTATAAGAATAAGAATACACAAAAATCCAAACATTCCAGACCATTTGCCACTGATCCAATTTAGAATCACTAATCAACCAATATACTCGCTGTTAAACTGCATCTCACGTATAAAACGACGGTGCCAATATCGTCGCTGCATTTAACAATCATGGGATTCCGACATCGACAAACACCTCGCCGCTAATAACTCAATTAACACCGATCAGTCTTTTCGATCCTTGCGCGATTAATTGCGTTAGACGATCGAGATCTTCGGCAAATAATTACACACACGTACGGTCTAAATGGTGCTCTCACGAGCATACATAAGTAAGTAGATATTTATAAATGATTCATTAACTATTGTTCTAGAATGCATTTGTGTGATTTACTACGACGTGTTATGTAACATGTCTTATTGGCTAGGCGACTCGTTGGTTCGTTTCTGCGCCTTGCAACCGGTTCGCGAGCGACGGATAAACGGCGTGGTGATCTTTCCAAATCAATATTTTTCAATTTTTCAGCTTAATTTATTACAATCACAACAAACAGCCCGGGCAAAGCTACATGTACGAAAACACAATACATTGAATACATTACGGCATAACTATACGCAGTGTCTAGTTACAGTTTTTTCCTCTCCCTGCCTCCTGTACTCATGCATGTTGTATCATTCATATAGGTACAACCAGAATAGAGCATTCTATGGGTACCCTTATACTCGAGTCGTTGCACAAATCTTTCGAGATGAACTTTCTCTGCCCAGAAGAAACGTCAACTTTCAACAGTTAATACATCAAAGCTATATGTCTAGCATATTTTTTTCGCAGAAGGCGAACTGGTTTCAGTGGAGTATTTTTTCGACACGTATTGGAAACTTTCTCCTGCGCTAGGTAGCTAAATTAATATGAGCTGGTGTAATTTTACAGACTTTTCGGTGAAATCGAAAGGTCAGGTATTATTTCGGTTGACTCGGTTGAAGTTGGTTGGGGGGGGGGTGAGAGTAACTTTTCTGGGCGTTTTTCAGGGTGTATAAGGAACACGACTAGACCACTGACTCAAATTGGGGTTTCCTTATTTATTCATTTTTAGGTTTGTAGGTTTATGGTAAATTCTGTGGGCGATTGGCTAGGTGAATCATTTTTAAAGAATATTCAACATAAAACATTAATATTTCAGAGACGTTGAACGGATAAATTTCGAAGATGTTCATGCGAATGGTTGGACTAAATTTTTTTTCAGAAATTCATATTTTAATTTGAAATTTTATCACCATTAAAATGCAAAGAGGTGCCTCGATGGACCACTTTGCCAGAATTACGAATCGGTCTCCCAATGGACCACAGTGCCACTAAAATGTAAACTGGTCACATGATGGACCACTTCTCAAATGAAATTCAAAATAGTCCTTTAATGGGACCACTTCACCATGAAAATGCAAACTGGCCCCTTGATGGACCATTTCGCTATAATTACAAACTGGTCTCTCAATGAATCACTGTGCCATTAAAATGCAAACTGGTCACTTGAAATGATGGACCACGTTGCTAGAATAACAAATTAGTCTTTTGATGGGACCACTCTGCAATTGAAATTCAAACTGGTCCCAGGATGGACTACTTTGCCATGAAAATGCAAACTGGTCCCTTGAGGCCTTGACGAACCACTCCGCTATAATTACAAACTGGTCTCTCAATGAGCCACTTTGCATTCAATGGACCACTTCACCATGAAAAATGCAAACTGGTCCCTTGATGGCACACTTCGCTATAATTACAAACTGGTCTCTCAATGAACCACTGTGCCATTAAAATGCAAACTCGTCACTTGAAATGATGGACCACTTTGCTAGAATAACAAATTAGTCTTTTGATAGGACCACTCTGCAATTGTAATTCAAACTGGTCCTAGGATGGACCACTTTGCCATGAAAATGCAAACTGGTCCCTTGATGTACCACTCTGGTATAATTACAAACTGGTCTCTCAATGAGCCACTTTACCATTAGAAGGCAAATTGGTCCTTTGTTGGATCAATTCGCTGGAATTAAAATCTGCGCCTCAATGAACCACTTTGCCATAAAAATGCGAACTGGTCCCCAAACACCAACGGACCACTTCGCTAGAATTACAATTTGGTCTCCCAATAGGCCACTTCACTATTAAACAGCAAACTGGCTCCTTGGTGGACCTGTTTGCTAAAATCACGGACTGGTCATGCAATGAACCATTTTGCCATTGAAAGGCGAAGTGGTCCCAGGGAGAGACCAGATAGTAATTCTAGTGTATTGGGCCACCATGAGACCAGTTACCACCAGTTTGCATATTTGTAACAAAGTGGTCCTTTGAGAGACCAGTGTGTAATTCTAGCAAGATGGTGCATCAAGGTGCATCAAGGGAGTAGTGTGCATTTCAACGAAAACTGGTCCATAAAGGAACCAGTTTACATGTCAATAACAGAATGGTCCAATGAGGGACCTGTTTTTGAATTTCAATGGCAAAATGGTCTATAAGGGAACCAGTGGACCACTTCGCTAGAATAATTACAAACTGGTTCCTTGATGGACCACTTTGATAGAATTACAAACCACTCAGCTAGGATTACAAACTGTTTCCTCAATGGACATTGGACAACTTTGCAATTAAAATTCAAAATTGTCCCTTGATGCACCACGCGGCTGGAATTTCGAACTGGTCTCTTAATTGGACCACTTTGCCAGTAAAATGCAAACAGGTCCTTCAATAGACCACTCTATCATTGCCATGCAAACTGGTTCCTTGATAGGACCATTTTGCCATTGAATGCAGACTGGTCCCTTGATGCACCACGTTGCTAGAATTACAAACTGGTCTCTCAGTGGACCACTTTGCCATTAAAATGCAAACAGGTCCCTCAATGACCTTCTCCGTCATTAACATGTAAACTGATCCCTTGATGCACCACATTCCTGGAATTACAAACTGGTCTCGCAATGGATCTTTTTGCTCATTCAAAGGCGAAAAAAGTTCCAGTTAAGTACCAGTTTGTAATTCTAGCAAAGTGGTCTATCAAGGGACCAGTTTGCATTACGATAGCAAAGTGGTCCATTAAAGGACTAGATTGAATTATAATGGCAAAGTTGTCCATAGAGGGACCAGTTTGTAATTTTAGCAGAGTGGCCTATCCAGGAACCAGTTTGTAATTCCAGCAAAATGGTCTATTGGTTCCTCACTTGATAATTTTCTTATTGAAATGCAAGAACAGGTCCCTCCATGGACCGCTCCACAGTGGGCTGTGAGCACCCTCAAAACGGGCGTAATTCAAAAACTTACAATAAACCCAAAAACAATTGTAAAATGATAGCCTCCCATATGTTTTTGGGGTCGCAGAATACGAATTTGACAATATTTTTTTTGTAGGGTTATGAGGTGGGGGTGAGGGGGGTCAAAAATTCAAAATTTGACCATAATGACGTGTGATATGTCGAAATGTATGTTTTCGAGGGTGTAGATCACGAATCTGACACTATTTTTTTCGTAGGGGTGAATGGTGAGGGATGAAGAGGGTAAAAACGGTCAGGGATGCTACTCAAATTTTTCTCAAAAAAAGTAACTTTAGTAACCAAAAAATCTGGAAAAAGTAACCAAAAAGTAACCAAAAAGTAACCAAAAAAGTGACCAAAAAAATTTTCAATGCCAAAAATAGAGGTGAGATCGAAAAACTCTGATCCATACGAAACTACTACATTTTATTTTCAGAGGTGTGATGAAGCGATGTGTGGGGGGGGGAGACTGAAATTCTCCCAACTTTTCACGCTAGATTTTCCCAACTTTTACTCTACCACCCCCCCCCCCCAACACACAACAACAAGATTTTTCCAAATAATTGGTCAGATGTTGATGAGATTATGTTTTTGGAATTTGTCGAGTTGATTTTTCCATTTTAGGAAATATTTGAAAATTGTAGCAGTAGAATTCATATCTGCCCGAGCGAAGTGAGGACGAAAGCTGCGAAAAATTTATGATTCGAAACATAAAACAACCTCATTTTTTAAGCAAGAAGTTGATTTTTGTGGCTTCAAAAGTTTCAAATTTTAAAAGTTTTCAGAAAATTACATAATACCTAGGTACCTATTTGTTATTTGCAAAAATATGAGTAAACGCCCGAGCGAAGCTGCGAAAATTGATAATATGAGACGTAAAACAACGTCATTCCTGATGATGTAAGTAAAAAGTTGATTTTCTTGGCTTCAAAATTTTCAATTTTTCAGGAGATTATTATTACATATACAGGGTGCCCTGAAATATCGAGCACCCCTAAAAAAGTTTTCTACTAAAATACTTTAGTTGGTCACAGTGAATGATAATAATGATAGCACATGATTGGTTGTTGGACTGGAGAGATAACATTCCACCAATCATATGCATCTATTTCACGTTGCCAACCTATATTTTTAATGAAAAACTTTCTTAGGGGTACTCGATATTTCTGGGCACCCTGTACTCATAGAAAGAAGAATAAAAGCCCGAGCGAAGCGAGGGCAAAAGCTTTTGAAAATTCACAATTCCTGAGAGGTAAAACAGCATCATTTTTTATGAAAAGAAAAAGAGTTCTGGGTAAAATTTTGAAGAAAAAAAAAGGATATTTGTGAAAAATCTCAAAAAAAGTAACTTTAGTAACCAAAATTTTAAAAAAGTAACCAAAAGTTACTAATAGTAACTTTAGTAACTTGGTTACTTAAAAAGTAACCGCGTAGCATCCCTGAACGGTGAAAAATTCAAAATTTGATTATAATGATGTGTGATACATCAAAATGTACCAAGTATGAATAATTCAACTGAAAGTAAGTACTTTCCATCAATTTACTGGATTTTAGTTTTTATAAAGTAATTATAGAGATAAAATTCATCTTGAAACCCCGTTTTTCTCCTACTCGGCTGCACAAATTGGAATGGAAAAAATGTTTGCACGTAGATGCACGGGAAATTCCAGCGGCTAGTAATACTTAAGATAGTGTATTTCAGATGTCAATTGCCATTTTTGCTCCCGAATGCTCCGGCGACCACAACAGTCAATTATAGTGAAGAATCATGGTGAATTTTGTTTAAATGTTACAAATTTTTTCTTCCAGGGACTTTGACGGCTCCCCAACAGAAAATCCTTCATCCCCCACCCTTCACCCCTCCTACACCCCCGAAAACGTACATTTTGACATATCACACGTCATTATAGTTAAATTTTGAATTTTTCGCTGTTTTCACCCCCTTCATCCCCCACCATTCACCCCCACGAAATTTTTTTTGTCAAATTCGTCATCTATACCCTCAAAAACATACATTTCGACATATCACACATTATTATGGTCAAATTTTGAATTTTTCACCCCCTTCATCCCCCACCATTCACCCCTACGAAAAAAATATTGTCAGATTCGTGATCTGCACCCTCGAAAATATACATTTCGACATATCACACGTCATTATAATCGAATTTTGAATTATTCGCCGTTTTCACCCCTTCATCCCCCACCATTCACCCCTACGAAATTTTTTTTGTCAAATTCGTCATCTACACCCTCAAAAACATACATTTCGACATATCACACATTATTATGGTCAAATTTTGAATTTTTCACCCCTTTCATCCCCCACCATTCACCACTACGAAAAAAATATTGTCAGATTCGTATTCTGCGATCCAAAAACGTAAGGGAGGATATCATTTTACAATTGTTTTTGGGTTTATTGTAAGTTTTTGAATTACGCCCGTTTTGAGGGTGCTCACAGCCCACTGTGTGCTCTATCATTGACGTGTGAAATGATCCCATGATGGGTCATTTTGCCATTGAAATTCAGACTGGTGCCTTGATGCGCCATGTGGCCACCAACCAGTCTCTCAATGGACCACTTTGCCATTGAAAGACAAAGAGGTTCCAGTGCAGGACCACTTTGTAATTCTAGCAAAATAGTCCATTGAAGGGCCAGTCTGAATTTTCATGGCAAAGTGGTCTATTGAGGGACCAGTTTCCATTTTATTAGCTAAGTATATCAAAGAACCAGTTTGAAATTCCAGCAAAATGGTCCACTGGTTCCTCAATGGACAATTTTGTCATTAAAATATGCAATGGTCCCATGGCCCCTCTTCCACAAAAACTACAAATTAATCTTTCAATGAACTGTTCAAAAAGAAAGAAAGAAAACAAGCGATCAAGTTGTCCAAAATTGTGCGACTGAAGATCAAGCATCTAGCATCCCTGCAAATCTGAAAAACTTTGGGAATCAAATTTGAATTTTCCAAATTCTGCAAAATTTCTCATTACTAAATATGTATGTATTTTTAAAATTCCTATCTGATCACCATAAGCAGAAAGGAGGTTATAGCGAGTAAATACACTTCAGTCAAAATACATGTATGATGAATCTCATTTCGCCTTCGGGCTAATAACTAGGCAAATCACATAACTTGATTTAACGACGGCTGCTTGCCATGTTTTCCAAGGAGTCATCAAAAGAAGCATCAAACCAGACACTTCTAATACATACGTAGCCTATCAAAAAAATGAACCTACGAAACAAGACGAGAAAGAGCACATCACACGTAACATGTACTCGTACTTTTAAAATCACAGTCGATTCGTTTAAAAAGTGCTTATTTTTACAAACATTCGCAACCTTCCTCTCGCTCTTCTCGCTTCCCACAAATCAACACTCGATAAGAACCGTTACCGGAAAGATTCACAGCATAGGCCAATTACTATGAATCAAACCGCACATTTTAAGAATGAAATGTGCATGAGCTTACTACTCGTATCAGTCCGAGTGAGCGGATCTATTCGTATTTTTACGCGATAATTTCCCCTTCATCGTCAGCTAGTCAGCTACATATACTCGTATACCAGCAACTCTCATAATTGTAATGACACATTCTGTCAACGCGATTACCTATGCATCTCGTCAACGTATAAATATACCGTGACAAAAATATGTTTCCATCATTAATTATATATCTAGTTAGGATCGTATTTCTTTTCATCGATAGGTACAGGTACCTTCTCCTAATACACTAGTACAATCGCACAAATCGATAAATTACACGCTTAAACGAGTCCAAAGTAGTAAGAAAGTATTCTTTTTGCATGTATAAAAATGTATTAGGTATCCGTACTACAGAAAGATCTACCAACTCACACATGTACGCTAGATCAAGAAATTCGCACGACCGAACCGCTTTTTTAGTTGATACCGTCCGTCGTATATTGTTATCGTCGTTCAGCGCATGTAACTATAATTTGAAAGTGAAATGTGGAAACGAACCAGTTCGTTTTTATTATTAATTTATTGTAAATACGAATTTATACTGCTACCGCTGCCTCACAGCCTTACTATTACCGTTGCAGTGGTAATTGTTGTCGTAATAAACGCTGTACATGCTGCTACATAGTATCAGCACTACTCTAGTACTCTCGAGTGTTTCTCAACTAGATCTTCGCATTCTGAATCGCACACCATACCATACCATCGGTATAGTTTATCATTACAATGTACCAAATAATGCACGACCACTTTTATATAAAAATATTCTCCCTCCTCCCTCACCCCTCTTGAAAAGGCACATTAAAATAATGCATCATCTCTGTAAGTCAAAGAGACAGAAACACTGCATCTTCATATAATGAATACAGGTTCACTCATCATCTGACAGAATGAAAGCTTCACTAGCCAGTTACGCAACGAACGACAAAAAGCTTTTTCTTCTCCAGGAATCTTCGTATATACTCGTACACAGAGTTCTTATTCGCTTCGCAAATAAAATTAACCAGTTGTACAGATGCATACAGGAAATGATGCGGCCGACGACGCGATATAGTCTACTTCGTTACGATATTTCCCCAAAAAAATAAACAGCGACAGGACGAAAGTATTCCAGCGTTGATAAATGAACTTCCATTTAAAAAGACCGGACACTCGAACAGCAGACACTAGACAGGTCTTTATTATTTCCTTACGCTGACCTTTCTTGGATGCAAACGAAAAACCAAACAAATACAATTTACAAGTCTCAGGTCGCAGGCATTGTCACATTTACTGATAAAAATGAGATCCATTCATTGATTGTGATACAATGTTTACAACCGAAGAGAGAAATTTGAGAACAAAGAGAACACTTCTAGTTCCGCCAAGCCATAGAAATTTTTCATTTTTAAAAATAGCTCAGTATTTTCAAATTCAAATAATTATCGTTCATTTTGAAGTACATATTATTGCGTAATAAAACATCGAAAATAGCTTTTACACATCAACTTTTTGAAACAAATATGCCAGTGAGTGATGCAAAAAGCCCAGAAATACATTTGAAACAAATGAAATATGTATGTACTTCCCATTTAATTAAATTTTTCAATTTTCATCCATTCCATCAGATTCTTCTCTGGTCTCAAAGGATTAAAAATTAAAATTTTTTTGAAACCAAATTTGGTACCAGGAAAAGATATTTGATTAATTTTTGATAATTTGAAGCTATTTGCCAAAATACATATTTGAAATAAATCATTTACTGGCTAACCCATTAAATTTTATTAGTAGAGGTGAAAAATTTCAAGAATCCGTCACTTTTATGCGATATTATCTCAAACTGTTTCTATTTGCACCTTTTCGCCCGTGCTCCAAACATTAGGTGTACGAGTAGATACATTTATTCTAATTAATCTAGATTCTAGGTGATGGCATTTAACGATAAGATATGCGTAAGATACAGTTATGTAAATTCGAGGAACTCTCGAAGGAAAGAAAATCTGTCGTTGTTAATCAAGATATCATCTTGTAACACGATCCATTCACAGATCTTTCTACTTCGTCAGATTACTCTCGTTGATGTTGATGTTGTTGTTGAACGTGTTAAACGACCGAGCTATATCTTTATCGACTACATATTATTTGTTTATGGAAGCGTTACATCATTACATAATCGATGTGTTGTGTTGTGCTGTGCTGTGCGGTGTGCAACCAAAGTGCATCTATGGTCTATGGTGTGTGCTCACTGCTCAGTGACGAGTAAATGTGACGAACTTGCTAGTTGACTTAATTCATGATCACGATGATAGTGTTCTTTCGATTGTTTTTTTTTTTTTGGCTGGTGTTTGAAGAAGAGTGTCGCCAGAATCGAGAGTTTGTGATGTTGCTTCTTTAATGTTTGAGATGCCATTTTACGTTAGACCAGGTGTTTTTTACACTACATACAAAATGAGGTGATTTGTGATAGGAAGTACTCGATTTTAAAGGAAGGAGGAGGTGAGAGGGTGAATCTTCTGAAAAATTATTTCAATTTAAAATCTCAAATCTCAAATTGACAGAGCATTAAAAAATACTACACCAAACTGGATTTCAGGCATTGAATTTTATTTTTCAAATTTTGGCGAATTTTTGCAAATTAAATTTTGAATTTTCCATTAAATAAATTATGAAAATTGGAAATTGAAGTAATAGCTGAAATTTGGTCTATGTCCCATTTTAACTTTTCAAATCGATTTTAGATGGTTTCGAGTTCTTTTGGAGCCTTCAGCACGTTTTTAGATTTTCCAGTTCACGAAAACGCAAAAAAATCAAAAAATCTGCTGGAGACTGGAGACTCTGAAAACTCTCGGATTCACCATCAATCGACTGGTCAAAAAAATGAATGAACTGCATTTTAGCTTTTGATTCATGTTTTGATGAATTTCGACGTATCTTTGGAAAATATGCCCTCCGAAGTTTCAATAATCCATCACTTGAAATTTTGCTTGGTAACGTGTATTTGAAGCAATGTTTTTTTTTTAAATTTTACATAAATGTATTTGATGAAATAAAATGTTTACTGTTTAAGGTAACTTTTTATTGGGGGGGGGGGGGGGGGGGTCGGAGAGCAAAGAAAGTCCGCATAGAGCGGAAAATATTTGAACACAGCGCAGCAGCTTTGGAAAATTTCCCCATTTCATGAATCTTTTTGATTTATAAAGTTTGAAATGAACATTCAAAAGTGGGGCATGAGAGACTTGGAATGAGCCTTTGACGGGGTTTAAATTCTGTTAAGAGTTTCAAGAAATGTTTTTTTTTGGGGGGGGGGGTGTTTGTAATTACTTGATTATTACACAATAACGAAGCTCTGCATTTTCAGTTTTTGGATCATTGCACCCCCCCCTCCCTAACTCAACGTCGGTCTGAGAAGGTCTCTACTGTTTCAGCAGATTTCTCATTTTCGAGTCGAAAAAATCATCAAATCAGGTAAACTGTCAAATGGACCACGCGAAGTTTAAATAATTTTCTGAAGTACGATTTTTAAATATTTTTTTGTTTTTTGAGTCGAAGAAGTTGCGATTCCAAAACCAATTTACAAAATTTTCAGGGCTCTTGAAGCCCTCTCCCACCTTCTTTTCCTCCTGCTTATTCTTCTGTTGCCATGTTGTTGTTTTTCGTCAAAATTGCTTTTATAAACCCTGTTTTTAGAATTTTTCAATCAAACTTTGAAATTTTACAATTATTTCCCCCTTCTTCAGAATCGATAAATTTTGACCTAAAAGTTGTTACCCTTGCTCAAAAATTGGTACACAATTATGTTTGAAATGATGTGCTTCATTTTTCAATTGTTCCCTTTTTTCAAAATTTGGGTTTCAAAAACATTTTGAGCCCCCCCCCTTTCCCTCTAAAAATTGAAACACATACTTGAAATACCGTAATATCATAAAAAACATCGACCTCACAAACCAAATCCAACTTCCCCCCTTTTTTTACGGGTGTAATAATCTTGTAATTATAAACACCCCCCGAAAAAATTGGTAGTTTTTCATTTTTTAATCAAACTTTAGAATTTTTCATTTGGTTATTCATTCATTCTCTCGGAATTTCAAGTTTTACTTCATGTTTTGTTAGTTCATGTAGTATTGAAAGAAAACAGTCAGAGAAAATTTCAAAAAATAAAATTGAACCTCCTCTCTCTCCTCATAAATAAATTGAATATTTGGAAAAATCTCCAATTTTTTCATTTCTTAAGCTTTGAAAGTTTTCACTTATTCTTTTCTTGTTTCAAAACTTACAATTTTTCAATTGTTTTTCGTTGATGATACCACTAATGGAAAAATTTAAAAATTACGAAATTTTGAATTTGTGTTTTTGAAATTTTTTTCTAAAATTTGAAAAAAATTTAAAAATTACAGAACTTTAAATTTTGAAAAAATCGATATTTGTTGACTCATGTTGCCTCGTCCTCCCCTCATTTAACATGTGAAAAAACCTTCTGTTACAAAAGTACTGATTTTGTGCTATTTTTTCCATGCTAGTTTAAAAACCGGAAAAGGTCACGGAACACCCTCAGAACCCCTCCTGCTTTTTTTGAAATTTTGTAAAAAATTCAATGAAAAATTATAAAAATGTAAAGCATCATGTGAAATTGTGTATTTTCACTAATTCCAAGTCATCGAGTTCAAATATCTACATTAATTTCTTAGATTTAACCTCTCAACGTCTCCCACCACTTCCCCTCTCAAAATAATGAACATTTTTGAAATCTAGGCAATTTTTGACCAACTAAGCCGAACTTTCAAACATTTTAGAAAACATTCATGCTCTTGCTGTTTTCCTCTCCGCCTTAACCATCCCTAAAACGCCATCGGTAGTTGAAAATCAACTGCAATTTCAAGTACCAGCAAACGGAAGCCAGCTGCAATACTCGTTTCTACAAATCATTATCAAACAGTGCAGAAACATAGAGTACTTGACATTAAATAAAAAACCGGCATTGGTAACGGTGACGTCGACGGCGGCGACGTCTACATTCCGCGATATTTCACCTAGGTCTAGGTAGTAACTCGTTTTTTTTTCATACCATCTCGAAAAAGCATCAATGGTCGTTATGAGTAAACATCCGATGATTCGTCTACACGTGTAAGGTGGTACTTGTCTTTATTCACTCACACTCGCGCAATTTACAACATCAAGATGGAGAAAGTATCGAACTACGATAATTAAAAATAGTAAACTGTATTAGAATACGTATACGTAGCTCCAGCGTATATTTTCTTTCAAAAGGAAATATCTTCTAATTTTTCTCGCGAAATGCCGATGAATACAGGAAGTACATACACAACTGGACGACTCTGAATAGCAGAGTACTACACAGACCAGCATCTTCCATTCTCCATGTATGGATATGCGGCGAATGTACCTTACACATAGCTCAAGTCTATAAAATCTATTAAGGCGGCTACAACGGCAACGTTCGTTATTAATAATTAGCCATATATTAATAAAAACCTACCATATCTCTGCGTATTACGAGAAAAATTCCATATTGTCGATTCGCATGTATAAAGGAATAACAAGTGATGCAAGATTCGGACAATACATAGTATTGCTATTGTACAATCTTTTACATCCGAATAGAGAAAGTATCGCAGATGAATTTCTGCCAGTTGAACTATTAAACGAGAGTAATTAACCGTACCTAGGTAATTAGGTGTACAAAATGTTCCGCGTATACCGATCGAGGTTCTAATTTTCGATGATAAATTTACATATCAAATTTTCACAGCCATCCTACGTACATTATAATAATACAGATGAGGTATCATTTACACTCTATCCTTTGGTACTCGTATTACGTAATCTCGAGCAATGATTATAATATCGCACATGATCGCGATCGGCACCAAAGCACGGCTTTTTTCGCCTTTCTTTTCTTTTCAAACCAGTTAATTCGCATGATTTTTTTTTTTAATACCCTGTGTACCTTGTAAATCACCCAACAACTTGCATTAGTTCAATATCTGATCATTTTATAGTAGTTTTTTTTTCATCGCAGAATCACGTCGAATCTGCAGCAACTCCCAACAGAGTACACGGAAAACGTGTATTACTGACGAGGCAATTTACACCTGTTACCTCAACTCGTACGTAAATACGATTACTACGATCGTGCCATTCGGTGTGATATACCTGCTTTTGTACCGTGTTGAGTAAGTTTTGTGTACATTTGTGCAGGCTTTAATACCTTAGTTATATGTTATAAATTCAAATGTGAGGATTTGTTCGAATAAAGGATTCCAGTTCACAACAAAGAATTTTGCACCATAGACACAGCTCTATTATTATTTGGCTGGTGGTACGAATTGGAACTTTTGTAAAATTATTAGCACCCACGACATTCAATCCTCATCATTGCAATTCCTTCCTTCATGCAGAATTGATGAATATTTTTTCAGAATTTCTCACTTGAGCCATAAAGAAAAAATTGTGTTTGAAAATGGTTACAAAAGCAGGTGCAGAAAATGATCTTTTATTCTTTCTCAAAAATAGGGATTTTGGCTTAAAAATTTGTTGACGTAATAATATACAGAGTGGGTCAAAAGTCAGTATCCCGATTTTCACGTTTTAGTTTTTTGTAAAAAAATCAAAAACTAAGCATCCTAGAAAAAAACTAACAACATTATGTCGATTGCAAATTTAATTCTCTACAATTTTCCTCGATATAATTTTTTCGTAGGACGCTTCTTTTCGTCTCCAGATCAATTTTTGAGACTTGATCGATGGTTTTTATGAAAAAATTTTCAAAAGTTCATTTCTAAGAGTTTTAGTTTTTCTTTAAAAAATCAAAAACTAAGCATCCTAGAAAAAAACTAACGACATTACGTCTATTGGAAATTCAATTCTCTACAATTTTCATGAATGCAATTTTTTCGAAGGAGGCTTCTTTTCGTTTCCAGATCAATTTTTATGAAGCTCAGTTTGCAAATTTTTCAAAAAATTTTAGTTTTTTGTGAAAAAAAATCAAAAACTAAGCATCCTAGAAAAAAACTAACGACATTGTGTCGATTGGAAATTTAATTCTCTACAATTTTCTTCAATGTAATTTTTTCGTAGGACGCTTCTTTTCGTCTCCAGATCAATTTTTATGAAACTCAGTTTGCAAAACTTTTCAAAAATTTGCAAACTGAGTTTCATAAAAATTGATCTGGAGACGAAAAGAAGCGTCCTACGAAAAAATTACATTGAAGAAAATTGTAGAGAATTAAATTTCCAATCGACACAATGTCGTTAGTTTTTTTCTAGGATGCTTAGTTTTTGATTTTTTAAAGAAAAACTAAAACGTGAAAATCGGGATAAACTAGAAAACCCGTTAAAACCGCGCATACTGCGCGGTTCTCCTAGAGCGTGGAAGTATAAAATTTGAAAATATATGAGAAATGTGATTGTGTGTTTAGCAATATCAAGCTGATTGAGTATTTTCATATTCTTTTAAAAAGTAGTTTTTACCAAAAAATTAAAGCTTTGCGATTTAAAATATTGTTTAGAGATCAACAATTAATAAAAGTAGTGTCAAGCTTTTTGAGCTGGTAAAATTAGGAGTTGAACTCAAGATCAATAATTTGTCCGTCGCCTTAACCCGTTCGGCCACCAACCCTGATGGACTACTTGCTAAATGCCGCGTTGTGATTGGCCGAATTGTTTCTCGGCCTTTTTGAGTTTTTTTGGCCAACTTTTAAAACTTTCAAGAATACCCCGCAAATCTACGCTTCACAAGCTTTCTATTGAGTGATCTTTTATGAAAATCGGTTGAGTACTTACTGAAATCTCATAGAATCAAAAAACTTCGCTGAATGCAGCGTTGTAATTGGCCGAAATGGTTTCTTGAGCTTTTTGAACTTTTGGCCAAATTTTTTGAACTTTTAATAATAGCCTGAATATCTAACTACACATTCGCAAGTTTTGTATTAAGGGGTCTTTTATGAAAATTGGTTGAGTACTTACAAGTATCTAACAAGTAGTGAAAGTGGTGAAAAAGTAGTAAATTTTGTTGAAAAGGTGTGAAAAAATGAAAAATTCAAATGCGTTCCTTTTTCTCAATCTTCATTTCGTAGAAAAGAGCTCATTTGTTGACTTTTTTAGAGCTTGAATTACACATTTTTGAGAGCTATTTGCTCTTCTCCCTGCATGAAGAAACTTTTATTATTACTCGTACTTCTCAAAACATGAATTTTTGAAAGCTTTTTATCCCCGCTTTGCTCAGGCTCGTTTTTTTTTCAATTTCGAGTTTTTCAAAATCCCTCTCAAAATACTGATTTTTGAGGGCTTTTTTGCCCTCGCTTCGTCAGGGCCGGTTTGTTTCTCTTATCTGCAATTGAAAAATTCCAGACTTGAAGGAGAAATCGAAATTTTTATACCTACGTTGTATGAATATTTGGCAAAATTGTACCTTTCAAATGACAAAATTGTTATTTCATCTCCTACTTATTTTACTTTAAAACTCGCCGTTTCATTTCGAATAATTGGTATATTTTCCCCCCTAAATGTCGTTCAAGTTTTCCATAAATTTTTTGTAAGTATGCAATATGCATGTATATTTTTTGAAAAATTTGTACGTTGAAAAAAGTTTCTTATTCGCCCCGTTTTATTACATTAGCACGAACCTTAAAGTTGAAAATAAAATCATAAATTGAAATGATAAAATTATATTTTTGATACCCGCTTGCTTGAGAAAAATCTTGGGATGTTTGAAGACATTGGAAAAGTAAACAATTTTAATGTAAAATTTTGCCCCCTCTCCTCGGCTCCTTTTTCTTATAAAATCGTAAGTGTTTAAAAAATGTCCTGCTTGAGTCCTGTTTTTTGTTTTGAAATTTTGTAAGACACCTTGTCTTATAACATTGTTCATTTGTATTATTTTTTTAAATTATTTTGATTGAAATTAAAAAATACGTTGTATACAAATTTTCTTCCAATTCCAATTTTCTTCATTTTTGGGAAATTTGGTTGATAAAAGACAGTGAAAAAAGTAGTGAAAAATTATTGATTTTTCAACCAAAAAAAATCCGTTAGATATACCATGTATGAACCGGAATCAGAATTGGATACAAAACAAAAATGAAGCGTGAAAATTGAATCCTATTCGCAACTGTATCTGAATCACAGCGTCACAATTCATTTTTTTTTTTTGCAATTCACCAATTCTTCCATTTTTTCTCTTCAAGGAGTGTTTTTGATACAAATGTCATAAATTTTTTTGAGCACTGAGCACCGTTCATTTCGAAAATTGAAAACACAAATTCGCAGCTATAGGTACCTTACTACCTACTATAGCATGAAGTCTACTGCAGGTAGTTTTCAAATCGTTTTTGAGCCTCCAGCAACCTTTTGGAAATTACTGGAGTCTCCAGCAGATTTTTCAGTGCTCGAAAATTTCCATAAAATTTTTACCAAACAGAGATGGAAATCCAAAATTCACTCTGCACTCCAAATTAAACGCGTTATCAAGTCTACTGTAGGTGAGTTCAAGTCATTTTGGATCCTCCAGCAACTTTTTGAAAATTCCCAAAGCCTCCGGCAAAATTTCGTCAAATGGTGTTCTATAACCGAAATTCGCTCTGTAACATAATTTCAACACGCCATGAAGTCTACTGCAGGCGGATTTCAAGTCGTTTTGAAACATTCAGATACTTTTTTGGATTTTCATAGCAGATAAGGTTCCAGTTATTCGTTTCAAAATTGGTGTATTCTAGTCTCAAATATATTTTTGTCCATCGATTTCATACTTCTTTGAAAATTTGAAATAATTATCCTTCAGCCTCTGCTTGAGGAAAGACAAAAATTTTCAACATTATTCTGAAGTGAATTGCAGGCCATTTCAATCCGCTTTGCTTCTGTTTTTTGAAAAACGTCACAAAAATCTGTCCGAAATATTTTTTGATTTCATTTTGCATCAAAACTTGATTTCTAGTCAGCAGTGGGAAGCAAAAATAACAAAAATTGAATCGCGAATCACGATTTTTTGGAAGAATTGCCCCAATTGAACCCAATTAATTTTTTTGGTAATCACCCCATCACTGGTCTCGTGGAATCAAAAAAACTTTGCGGAATGCTGCGTTGTGATTGACCAAAATGGTTTCTCGAGCTTTTTGAACATTTAGTCAAATTTTTTGAACTTTCAATAATAGCCTGCACATCTACACTTCACAAGCTTTCTATTGAGGGGTCTTTCATGAAAATCCGTTGAGTATTTATTGAGATCTCGTGGGAATTATAATTGCAGAATGCTACGTTGTGATTGGCCGAAATGATTTCTCAAGCTTTTTGAGCTTTTGGCCAAACCTTTCAAACTTTCAAGAATAACCTGCATACTTACATTTCACAAGCTTTCTATTGAGGGGCATTTTATGAAAATTGGTTGAGTACATACTGAGGTCTCATCGTAACAAAAAAAACCAACATCATTCTAATCGCCAAATGCTGCGTTATGATTGGTTGAAATGATTTCTCGAGGTTTTTGAGCTTTTGACCAAACTTTTCAAGCTTTTAAGAGTAGCCTGCAAATCTACACTTCACAAGCTTTCTATTGAGGGGTCTTTTATGAAAATCGGTTGAGTACTTACTGAGATCTCATGGGAATAAAAAAACTGACATTGAAAGCTGCGTTGTGATTGGCCGAAATGATTTCTCGAGCTTTTTGAGCTTTTAGCCAAATTTTTCCAACTTTCAAGAGTAGCCTGCAAATCTACACTTTACAGGCTTTCTATTGAGGGGTCATTTATTAAAATCGGTTGAGTACTTGCTGAGATCTCGTGGGAACAAAAAAAACGACATCATTTTAATATATAGGATACTGACTTTTGGCTCACTCTGTATTAGGGTCATTCCACGACAATTCGACCAAGAAGTGGTAAAGGGGGTCAGCGATTTTTCTGAAATTTTTCCTGTGGAAAGACTTTCTGAAGGGATGATCAATGGCGCAAATCGCAGCCCTCTAGCCTTTGATCAAAGGCTGCTAGGGGGTGTCAAAGTTTTTAGTGAACTTAAAATATCATCTATTTCGGCAGTAGATTACTCGATAACCGCGATACCTACCAAAATGGAACTTTTTCCAATAATTATGGGATTTGAAAGGCCTTTTGGAGATTCAGCATGAAAAATTGTCCATGATATATTTTTTTAAAAATTTTTGCTGAGAATCGAAACGATATGTAAACTACGTTTTGAAACTTTTCGAGCTAATTTTTCCGTACGAAAAAAAAAGTGGCACCACTGATTTTTAAGATATCTCCAAAAAGCCTTTCAAACCCCCTAACTATTGGAAAAAGTTCCATTTTGGAGGTATTGCGGTTATCGAGTAATCCACTGCTGAATTAGATGATATTTTAAGTTCACTGAAAATTTTGACACCCCCTAGCAGCCTTTAAAAAAGGGCTAGAGGGCTGCGATTTGCGCCATCGATCATCCCTTCGGAAGGTCTTTCCACAGGAAATTTTACAGAAAAATCTCCGTCCCCCCTTACTACTTCTTGGTCAAATTGACGTGGAATGACCCATTATTCAAAATTTTCTTAGTTTCATGTTGGTATTATCTAGAGTAACTTTTCGAAAATTTTTCGTATCCTTACATCGAAAATTTATTTTGAAAAATGAGATCAAAAATAAATTCTGTTAAAATGAAGTTTTGATTTACTGTTCAAAAACGATGCTTTCATTCAATTTTCAAAAATTACGATTAAATTTCTTTGCTAAATACGAATTTTACAATTTGAAAAAAAACGCGAACTCACGCGAGCCAAGAGCCCTCCTTCCCCTTTGTAGCGCAGTCAATATGCAAATTTGACTCAAACATAATTACAAACCAAGGTTTTTTTTGGTGAATATAGACTAGTCTAGGGTGGTGTGCTGAACAACATACTAAAAGTTCCCGCCCCTACCCCACGAGCTAACCCCCCCCCCCAGTGGATCAAATCCCCTCAAAATCAGTTTTTCATCAAGAACTCCTGAAATATTGAATTTTGAGTAAAATGAGCCCAGTGATCATTTCATGTCCTCCCCAATACCTATCAAATGAGCTATCGACCAACTCCCTAGCCTCAAGGGGGTGGCGCTACGACCCCTCAAAGTGATGTGATTTCAATAATTTTACATTTTATGATTTGGGACTTGTAACCTGTTCTAATTGATAAAATGAAGTTAAACTTGGGGAATGGGATTCTTTTGGGAGCTAGAGTTGACCTCTGGAGTGGGGAGGGTCAAAGTTAGAAATTACAGAAAGGTCATTTTTTTGGAGGGGCATAACATGACCCCAAATGGATGAAAAGGGTCCAAAATCATACCATCAGACAGTACCCTATCTGTGATCAACATATCCAAATTTCAGCTTGCTAGGTCATCCCCACCCAATTTAAAGCGGAATTAAGCTAAAAATCCCCTTATTTTGCCCCTATTTTCGGTTTTTTCCATCTTAAAAGGAGTGGGGATGACTTAGGAAGCTAAAATTTGGATATGTTGATCACAGATAGGGTACTGTCCGATGGTATGATTCTGGACCCTTTTCATCCATTTGGGGTCATGTTATGCCCCTCCAAAAAAATGACTTTTCTGTAATTTTTAACTTTGACCCTCCCCACTCCAGAGGTCAACTCTAGCTCCCAAAAGAATCCCATTCCCCAAGTTTAACTTCATTTTATCAATTAGAACAGGTTACAAGTCCCAAATCATAAAATGTAAAATTATTGAAATCACATCACTTTGAGGGGTCGTAGCGCCACCCCCTTGAGGCTAGGGAGTTGGTCGATAGCTCATTTGATAGGTATTGGGGAGGACATGAAATGATCACTGGGCTCATTTTACTCAAAATTCAACATTTTAGGAGTTCTTGATGAAAAACTGATTTTGGGGGGCTGTGATCCACTGTGGGGGGTTAGCTCGTGGGGTAGGGGCGGGGACTTTTAGTATGTTGTTCAGCACACCACCCTAGACAATATTCACCAAAAAAACCTTTGTTTGCAATTATGTTTGGGTTCGCTCATTTTTTTCTGCAATTTGCCTGGGCTATTTGTCGATGGCTGTGTAAATAAGATTCAACTTGGTGAATACGTTGTCGTCGTCGGTGTCGCTTATCCTATACAAAATTTGTCTAAATTACTCGGTTTCTAGCGTATCTGATGCATTGTTTTTCGATAGAGGCGAGCAATAAGGGCGTTAGAAGGATAATATGAGAAAAAAATTGAAACACCCTACCTAGGTAAGTACGTGCATTTTGTTTTTCGCCATTACAATCGTACAAAAATATACCATTAAATTCGTAGTCATAGTATAGGTAATAAATAACCAAATAATAATAAAGGACAATAAATATAAAGGTCATCAAACGCGAATCGAAGCGGCAAAAAAAACAACAACAATGTTATCAGATTTGAAAATATTCCGTATCACAAAAACACTCGTAGATACATTCGACTATCGAGCCAGGGCAGACGAGAAGAGATCTCAAAGACGTGTAAAGGAACTCGGCAATTTACCTATTGTTTCGGTGTACTCTTACGACTTGCGACGCGAATCGCGAATGAGGAAGGCTACACCGTCGATCGGATTCTATCGAACTTGAACAATTGTGAACCAGTGAACTGTGCCTGAGCGCGGTTTTAGCTATGATTGAAAGTCTGTTATCGTTCAATTTATGGTCATGAACGTGTGTAATAAGAGTGTTGTATATGACCGAGATGGTGTTCAGTGTTCACGTTATCAAATTGATTGATACAATACGAGATTGTCTGCGGTACCGCAGCAGCTCTGGGCGTTTATATGAGACAAATATTATTAAATCGACCACCTACGATAATGTGTGAAGTCGGCGCGGTGGCCAAGATTCATAGGACTGGACTCGCCGTCAGTTGTGTGGTCTTGACGCGCCATCGCCATGTGCCATTCTTCGAATCGAACTATCGACAAAACAATCCGAATATAGAACGGATTACCAGTGCAAAAGAGATGATCTCGATGAAAAGAGAAATGTATGTAGCGTTATGTAATACGCGCATATGAGGAGGCATATTAGATGAAAACCCAAGTACAACATACAAGAAGCGTCGCGGCGAAAAAACGAACTTAATTGAGGAACACAATGGTCCAAAGTGCTCGGAAAAAATACATGTTACGCTTGACATCGAGTACCATAGTCAAAATGGTATATCGTGTATAAGATTATGAGGTACACTTGTATTCGTACATGCAATTATGTGACGGATATGTTGACTCGTCGTAGCTAGTAATATGCTACAACTCATATTTTGCTCTTTTGCATTTCCGAATTGTGAGACGAAGAAGAAACCGTTTACGAACAGATGATGGATTAGGTGCTCTCGTATACGTGTGTATTTGTACTCGTATTTAGCTAAATTGATGGATATTCAAGTGGTTGGCTTTATCGCCGTTTGCCATACGGCACGATATCGCGATACATGGTCATTATCATCGACACAACTCGTGATCGCGAATAAATCATTGTATCGGGAAAAGATTATACTAGGTATGGTGGAGGAGTCGCTGGAACCGATGAAACTTAACAAGGTTGGGAAAGGGTACGTCCTCGATGATTATATGTGCTGGAAGGTAACACAACCATTTTCTGAATGCTCTTTGAACGTAGTTTTTATGGCATTTGGGTCATTTTTGACGCTCTCAGGTATATGTCTTGGCGAGGAAAAAATTTTCACGAACTTCAATATTAACCATAATTGGTTTTATTGTCTCATAATTATTTGTACGTAGTATTTATTTCTTGAGGTCTCTAAAATTCTCCAAAAATTGAAAAATTAATATGGATTGGTAAATATTCTGTACAGGGAGGGGGAGAGGGGGGGTTGAAAATCTCAATTCGCTTCTTTTAACCGTTTGAGACCCGAAAAGAATCTGACGGATGAGAATTGAAAAATTTCATTATATTGAAAGAAGCATAACTTCGTCAGATTTTTAAAAAAAATTTGAGGGTTACTCAAAATTTTATTCTAAAATTTGAAAATTTGAGGGTTACTCAAAATTTTATTTTAGAATTTGAATAAGTTAAGAAACGCTCAAATGGGCATTTTTTTCTGTCCTGATGTTTTCATTTTTGAAAGAAACTTTTTATTCGAGAACACTTCTTTTTGAAAAAACTTTCTCAGAAGAAATTTCTTCAATAAGCCATTTTTTTTAGAGAAGGGAGGGGGCATCATTATAAAAGAATACTGCGACACTGCACTTTGACTACCATATTATTTGATCGAAAAATTTAAAATCTTGAAAATAGGCACACAGTAAATCAAATTTCAAAAATTTGAATTCATGAAATTTCCTCCACTTTCAACGAACATTTTAGCGCCAACTACACGACATTCACTACTCAAGTTGGTTGGCGGGAGAGGAGAACAAGTTCTAAAAATATCTGAGATTTTTATTTTTCAATTTCAATCTCACAAGGAAAACTTAGATTTGAACGAAATGAAGTTAGATTGAAAGATCGTGTTCCAACTCTCTTCCCCATCAAAATTCCAGGGGCTCAAGTTCGTATTTAAGGGCGATTTTCAAACTTTTGCATGAAATATAAATTTTTTTGCGTGAACTGAAGTGAACCAATGTTAGAAATGATTCCTTTAACTCAAATTCACGTTTCCACACATCCAGGAGCGTGAGTTCAAAAGTGTAATTTTTGACCATTTGTAAATTACAGTGAAAGTGGAAAAAAAATTCGAATTTTCAAAGAAGGTGAATACATTGGCAAAGCAAGACTTTCTTGAAATTTTTGGCAACAAGAAACAAAACCAAGGAATTTTTGAATGTTTGACCAAAAACAAAAAAAAAATATGTAATCCTGGAAATGTTTGCAAATTATGGGGAAAAGTGGGATTTTGACAATTTCTACAAAAAACAGATCCTTTTTTCCATAATTTTGACAAAAAAGAAAATTTAAAAAAAAAACAAGATTCTTTGACAATTCCTTTGAAAAACCGGACTCTTTAATAAATTTTTGCAAGAAAAGGACCATTCTGACAATTTGAAAAAAAAACAAGACTTCTTAAGGAATTTCAGGCATCGTAGCCAAATTTTTCTAAAAAAAGTGACTTTAGTGACTTTCATCAATGAAAAAAGTGACCAAAAAGTGACCAAATTATTTAGAATTCCAGCGTTCAGGAGAGCAAAAAATCGAAAAACAAAAGCAAAACAACGTTCAATATCTCACTTAAGAACTATTCTTTATTTCTCCGCCTGGCCCCACCGGAAAATCCGTTTTTTTTTAAAATGTGAGAACGAGTAGTTCATTTTTTCATTTTTAAAATTTTAGAATTCAAATGGTGTTTTTTTGAAGGAAGTTGATTTTGAAAATGAAAAAAGACAGGCCTAATCGAGGGCGAAAGCTCTTGAAAATTTGTATTTTGAGAGGCATAAAAACGATGTTTTTTTTGTGAGAACTTTATTTTTTGGCTTTAGAACTTGATTTTAAAAGAAATTAATTTCCATCTTTATTTTGAAAAAGAAAAGAAAACAAGCCCGAGCGAAACGAGGGCAAAAGCTTTCGAAGATTGATGCCTCGAAAAGCAAAAATTTGTGTTTTTAAAATTCTGAAATTGTTTAATAAAGAAAATTCGCATAAAATCCTTTGAAAATGAATAAAAAAAGATAATTTGGATAAAAAAACAATTTTTTTTGTTTAAAAATTGAAAAAAAATTTTAAAAAGTGACTTTTTAGCAAGAAAAGTGACCAATAGTGTCTTCTTGATGAAAAAATTAACCAAAAGTGACTTTTCGTGAAAAAAGTGACCAAGTCACTATAAAAGTGACCCACTACGATGCCTGGAATTTCGATAAAACCAGCACTTTTTTGGGATTTTTTGCAAAAAGCGGACCTATTTCAGCATTTTTAACAAGAAAAAAAATAGGCTTTCTGGACCATCTGTCAAGTTTTGCCACAAAGTAGGACTTTTTGACAATTTCGGCAAGAAGGAATAAGAGGACATTTGGCAATTTTGACAAAAAGGGAAAAAACGGATCTTTTTAACAATGTGGGCCCAAAAAACGAGACTTCTGAGATATGTTAGCAAGATACTGATTTTTTGGGGGGATTTTTGGCAAAAAAACAAAACAATTTTAGAATTTTTGAGGAGATGAAAAAAATAGGATTTTCTCGGCAATTCTGACAAATTTTGACAGAAATTGGAAATTTTTGGCAATTGAAGGGTTTAATTCCAAGTCGGCCTAAGTCCATTTTTATCATTTTTGAGTTAGCAGCGCCATCTGGTGGTACAGGTCGGTTAACACCTTTATCACCTTGTCCCAACACCTGGCGTTACTTTTTTCGCTCAGGAGCGCTGTTTTGCCGGCTCAAAAAAACAGCTGATTATTCCAAAGTGGCCTAAATCATACATTTTTTAAGAGTATTTGTATACAAGTGCGGTTGTGCCGGTTTTTTTCAAGTTTTTCAACGATTTTCGAGAGACAAAATTTGAAGGTGCTTCGAATGAAATTGTTTCAAAAATGTATTAAATTAATGATTCGTGAATTTTTTTTTTGAAAAAACGCGTTTTTCAGCTCTTTTTCGAAATTTTTAACATCAGATAATTCCAAATGGGCCTAAGTCCACTTTTTCTGACTGTTTGACGCGCTCTGGAGCTGAAAATACGCAAAATTAAAAAAATACCAATACGGTACTTTAAAGCAGAAAGATCAAGCTTCACAACCATATAATCACATCATTTATTATTGAAGCGGAAGGGCGAGAAAAACACTTATTTGTGTTTTTCTCGAAACGGAAAAAATGGACTTAGGCCGACTTGGAATTAAACCCTTCAATTAATGATACAAATTATTAGGTTTTTTAAAAAACAATTTTGACATAAAGTAGGGGGTTAATTATGAATAGGTCGGCCAAGAAAAGAGACTTCTTCTATTTGAATCATCTCTCCGGCCTAAAAGTAATTCCCTGCAGGTTGCCTATCTGTGATTAGTAAACAGGACTATTTTAGGGGACCTTTGGACAATTTTTGACAAGAAAATTTTTTTGGCGAAAAGCGAAACTTTTAGACAATTTTGCAACAAAAAAAAACGTGACTCTTTCACAATTTAAAGAAAAACAAAATCTTTAGACAATTTAAACAAAAAAAAAAATGAGACATATTTAGACAATTTTGGCAAAAAATGTGGCTTTTTTGGCAAGATGCCTTCCTTGACAATTTTGACTAGAGACAACAGCAAACACGATTGAAAGCAAAATATGCAGAACTGTTGCACATCCTATGAAGCATCTGCTCCATCGCTTAATATGCAGTTTAATACATTCTTTCGGTATAGATACAAAAAACGTCATCAACTTACCCACTTTGAAAATTTTTCCATTTTCATAAAGAAAAATAATTGGTACTCACCTGAAACAGAAAAATAAAACAAATTGATGATTAATTAACTAATAAATTCAACAAAAACAGTATCAATAGAAACTCTTATTAGATCTAAAGAATCTGAGAAATTAAATTCTCGGGGAGGGGGGGTGGAGAGGGGGCTAGAGGGCTTTCTCTCTGAAAGCAAATAATATTGTAGCACAAAATTTTCCAATATACTGGGTCTATAGATAATTTTTCAATGAAAGTTTGTTCAAAAAAATCAGCTTTCTAATTTTCAAATTCAGCTTTCTAATTTTCAAATACAAACTCCACAAAAAATTAATAATTTCTCTACAAGTAACAACTTTTACGAATAACTACACAGTTTCTTTCTTTTTTTTTTTTTTTTTTTGCTTAACTCATTGCTTTTTGCCATCCTCTTTACAGGAAAGAAAATTCATGTTCAAAAATTCTGCTTTTTCTTCATTTTGTTCAGAGTACCCTTTGATTCTTTATCAAAAACTAATTTTGTACAACATGCAATGGAAAAAATAAAAAATAAAACTGAAACTTCCCAATCACAAACAATAGATTCAAGTTGAGCTCTCCAACCTCAACTAAAGACGTCTCAAAACGAACGTCTCACAAAAAAATAAAAACACTTCACTGAAGAAAACTTTCATGCTCTAACCATTTTGTTTCTCTTCATACTTTTCGTAGAAGAAATTATTCCTAGAAAATCAATTTTCTACTACATATAAATGTGAAATTCAATGCACATTGCACATCTGCACAAGGCAACGAGCCTGCCCAGTACCCAGTGCACGCATTAGGCAAAAAATAACAGATTCAGCTCAACATATACGCCAAGAGAAATCTGAGTACTTCGATCGCATTCACCTCACAACCCAAAGCAACGGCACAAAAAAAACCTTGTTTATGAATTTTTCTACTTAAGACTGTTCAACACCTGCAATTACAATTACCTACAATATGATCGGTAATTACGTTTTATACAAATACGTAAACGCAAACACGAAGAGGTAAAAATACGCGATGCCAGTGCTAGTCCAGTTTGAAAAGAACCCATGGATAGGTGCGAGGTAAAAGGTTTCAGAATCTCCTATCACTTTTATCGACCATTGATGAGGAAAAATTCCACCTCATCTGCGAGTGCCATGCACACAGAGAGAGGGGCAATGGCGCACGTGAAGCGTCGCGTCGCGACCACGATTCATACACACAATCTTAACGTACGCGAGCGAGTTTCACGCGTGTGCATCCTTTCATTGAATTTGAACCGGTTGCCCATTCTTGTATTATATTTCGTCACGTGCGTAACCGCGTCCGCAAACATCGTTCTCAAAAGTAATTCGCCAAAATAAATATTTGCCGAGTCGAGCACTTGATCATTTGATTTTGAATTTTTCTCTCTTTTTTTGACCATTCAACCAACAATCGTTTGGAAAATCTTTTCATCGTGCTGTGCATAAGTGTACCTAGTTCATCGAGGTACATATTAAAAAAGACACCTTAAATTGAATTTTTTCATATCGCAATCATGACTACGGACGGTTGACGTGTTTGTGTACGGTACGGTTTTGGTTTCTGAGTATTTGTGATATCGAGCAGCATCTTCAAAGAACTTCAGACGTGTTTAAGAAGCAATATCTGTAGACCAACATGACCAATGCTACAACCTTTGCGGCCATTTACCTGTATTTTTGGCTAATTGGAGGATTAACAGGTAAACTATCATTCCATATTTGCAAAAGATCACCTACGAGTATAATCATTCATCCACTTGTTGCACACAGCTCATTCTACACCCTTGTCAATTCACAGAGACCATCACTTTGCACCCTGCACCCTTTCCAACCACCTTATTGTTAGCCTTTCTCGACCCTCACGTCGTTGATTAACCTTAAACTCAAATGCTCGCGTTATTTTCCAAGCACGTCAAAGTTAAGGCCAACTATTTCGTAAATTGGACCAATTCGCATTTTTCTGCGTTCATCTTTACGTAATTCTTACGTCGTCGCGAGGCATCACATCGTCGACCTCATTGACCGTTCATCCAAGCACATTCTTCTTGTTAATGAAATACAACAATAGGAGCTTCATCGTCGTCGCTCTCGTATAAAGAAATTAAATAATTGTAAAACGCGAGCAACGGTAATAACGTTCTGTTCACAAGATCGTGTTTTCGTTTTCAAAATCATCGCGTTAAAAAACGTTACGCGGTCGTCGTCGTCGTCATCGTCATCGTTGCAAATGTGTATCAAAAAATTACGACAAAACGTTTCATTGTCTGTGGGAAAATAAACATATACGCTAGCCAAGGTATCTGCGAGGATCCGCCAACTTGGGCAGAGAGAATACGTAGAACGCCGAACGTGTAACCAAAAAATATATTCCATATAACGTCATTATACGCTATGAATTTAAATTAGATCGAATCTGAAAACAATAGAATAAGTGTAGGTACGTTTTTCCAACTACACACACATATTACATTATATGTCTTAATATTGTGTTTTAACAAGTTTTTAATGATTCTTCAATTTAATAATACGTATTCGAACTTTTTCGAGTCTAATTATACGCTCCAAAAATTACCCAGGTATACTTTTCTTCCGGTTTTATTTTTATTTTTGTTTGATTATTCAACATAATATTTATTCACCAAAATTGATACTTTTTGAAGGTATTTTCAATTTTTTGACAATTTTCTAAAATAAACATACCTATTTTCAAGGAACAGCGAATTGTTTCAAAATTTGTAAGCCAACAAATGTAAAATAAGTGCCTAAAAAAATCAAAACATGCAGAACATTCTGCATAAAACTAGATAGATAGAGATCGAAATCGAGTAGAATTAATTGTGAAACTCTTTCTGAAAATTTCACTTGAAAATAGAAGTATTTTAAAAATACGCCCTTATAAAGTATTTTTTCGATAAAATAAAATTTTGAAAAATTACCGCGAAAAATTGTAAAACTGTGCTCGAAAGTCTTCAAAAATTCTCAAAAAACATTTTAGTCAAAAAATTTGAATTTCTCACGAAATTTTGACCCATTTTGATAGGTCTCAATAAGGTCACTTTGGTATTATACTATAGGGTATGACGTGTTGATTTATGGGAGAGAGAAGGGATCAATTATCAAGGATGAAGGCAATGCCATTCAAAAAGATTTTAAAACATGACGTTTCGAAATTAGAGCATTTCAACATGTCACATTATACTTTTGTAACATTTTGTACTTTTTTTTTGAAATTTTGGAAGCTAGAAAAGCACTGAGGGGTGCTAACCAAAAAATGAATACATTGTATTTGAATTCAGCATCTTCAAATTAGTGGAAATTGATATTCACACCACATTATTGTAATTTTTTACGTTTTTTCTTCCAAAATTGGAGAGGGACAGGCACTGAGGGGTTGTATTCAAACGATAAAGTGAATATTTTGAACTTGTCACTTTCGTTAAGGTAACTTCAAAAACGATGGATTACACATCATTTTTAATTTTTTGAAAATGTTGACCATTTTAGGACTATAGTTTTTTTAATTTAGATCAAAATATAGACCATTCTGCCCTTTGGGGGGGGGGATGGCTGAAATGATTTTTTGAAAATAACATCAAAAGTATTCCCCTACCAGCTCCTCTATATCTATATTTGAAGTATAGAGTCCAGAAATGCTCATGCCCATCTTACTGTCTGAAAAATCTTTTTTTTTTCACCCGTGTCAAAACAGTTTCTGAAAAGGTGTTCGTACTGTTAGTCTAATATCACCTAAAAAAATCTAATTTTTCACGGTATGTACCCTATATTCAGAATTCCTCTAGATAACACAATTTACAACATAAAAAGTCCCTCTGTCCCCTCGAACAATCTTGCTTCTCTTACACAGAAGCACCTATAAAAACAAAAAATTAAGGTCTCCGAAATTTGGTAGAAAATTCTCCATTTCTGGTCATAACCCCATCATCCTAATCACCTCTTTTTTCAAGAAAAAAATTTCTCGAAGTTCCCCAAACAATATGAGCCTTCTAATATGAAAAAGACCCCTAAATTTGAGAAAAATTTAAAAAATTGGTACATTTTTTTTTGTTGGAAATTTCAATTCCTATGCCCAAATTCTTCTACCCATCTCTGCGAAAATCTCCTTTGGTTTCCGATCAATGTTGATCCCTTTGCAAAAAGACCAATTTTAAAAAAAAAATTCAAGAGGGAGGGCTTCAGTTTCACTTTCTCATAATTAGAAGGGAGGAGGGGGAGTATAAAGAATTAAATAGTACTTTTTCGATAAAAATAATACGAAAATTTCAATTTTTTCGGAGAGGTCCAAGTTACACTTTTTAATCAGCGGGAGAGGGGGGGGTGAAAAATCATTGAATGAAGCTTTTCCAATGAAAATAGACTAAATATTCTGATATTAGAATGTAAAAAAAAGTCGAGTTTTTTTGATTTTTCTCATTCTTTGAGAACTGGAAGGACTTTTCTGGACGACGGACCAATATCAGGTGGGGGGGGGGCTAAAATTCTCAGGGAGTAAGAAATACCGCAAACAAATTTTCACAAGAATAAAAAAGGTAGTCCTTTTGATGAGGCTACTCCTAAAAACAAGCGAGGTCCAGGGGACTTTGCAAGAGGCTTCTTCGAATTCGTGTATATAATGGGACCTTAATTTTAGCATAATCCCGAGGATTTTTTCCAAGTAAAAAATTAAAATTCTAAATTTTCCAAGCACCAGAAGCACCTATATTGTAGTGAGTAGTTACCAGGGTTCAGATTTCCGTGCCTTGGTGAGAGAATCCTAAAACGTGAAAGGTGAAAAAAATGTTTTTTTTTTTGGGGAGAGAGGGAAAGAATGTTATAAACCATGTAATAATTTTCAACAAAAAATAATTGAAGCTTCGAGCTTTGGTGAGTAAAAGGATGGGGTTCAAATACTAACAAAAGAAGTATCCAAATTAATAGAAAATCTCGACCCCCCCTCCTCCGGAGACAATTGGATTCGATTTCGAGCCGTTTTGACCAGTTCTAGAACATTCAACAGATTTTTGAAAGTTCACAAAAAAAATCAGAAGTCAAATTTCCAGGAGTTGAAGCGCATTTTTCGGTTTGATAAAGTAATTTTTCGCATTTCGATGTCATTGGATAAAATTTATCACCTGTCAAAATTTCAAGTGCTAAAGTGCGTTTTTCGATTTTTGGTGAATTTTTAAAAATCCAATTTCGGCCAAAAATGAGGGAAAAAATCAAAATTTTACCACGTTGACGAAGAAAGCTTAAATTTGGGATACACCCTATTTTCGACGTACCAAATCGATTGGAAACTGTTTCAACCCGTTTTGAGCTGTTCTGGAGCCTCCAGCAGATTTTTGAAACTCAAAATTCACACAAACTTCCATCAAATTGGAGTTGTAAAGCTGAAATTTATTCTAAAAACTAAATTCAATCGCTAAGAAGTACTGCAGGTGAATTTGAAGTCGTTTTGGAGCCTCCTGCGACTTTTTGAAAATTCCTGAAGCGCGGTGTCCAGCAGATTTTTGAAACTTTAAATTTTCACAAAATTAAGCTGAAATTTACTTTACACTCCAATTTTAACACCCTCTGAAGACGACTTCAGGTGGGTTCAAGTCATTTTAGAGCCTCCAGCGACTTTATTGAAAATTACTGGAGCCTCCAGTAGATTTTTGAAATTTGAAATTCCCGCAACATTAATTTATCAAATGAAGTTGGCAAGCTGAAATTCACTTCACAGACTGCATGGTGGTTTCAAATGGTTTTGAAGGAAATTTCAATTTTCCAAAAAAACGCCATACAACCTTTCAAAAGGTCGCTGGGGGCTCCAAAACGACTTGAAATCCACCAGCAGTCAACTTCGTAGCGTATTGAAATTTGTTTGCAGAATGAATTTCGACTCTCCATCTCAGTTTGATGACATTTTGGGGAAATTTCAAGTTTCAAAAATCTACTGGAGGCTCCAGTAATTTACAAAAAAGTCGCTGGAGGCTCCAAAACGATTTGAAATTTACCTGCAGTACTTCGCAGCGTATTGAAATTAGTTTTTAGAATAAATTTCAGCTTTACAACTCCAATTTGATGGAATTTTGTGGGAATTTCGAGTTTCAAAAATCTGCTGGAGGCTCCAGAACTGCTCAAAACGGGTTGAAACAGTTTCCAATCCATTTGGCATGTCGAAAATAGGGTATATCCCAAATTTCAGCTTTCTTGGTTAATTTGGCAAAATTTTGATTTTTTCCCCCATTTTTGGCCTAAAATTGGATTTTCAAAAATTCACCAAAAATCGAAAAACGCATTTTAGCACTTGAAATTTTGACAGGTGATGAATTTTTGCATGATCATTCGATCTACCTTTGTAAGGTCTGAAAAATTTCGTGTAAGTCCTAGGTTGAAACGATAAATCTGCGATTTTGGCTGACCTGTCAATCAAAATGGCC
Source organism: Planococcus citri (assembly GCF_950023065.1). Taxonomy (NCBI): domain Eukaryota; kingdom Metazoa; phylum Arthropoda; class Insecta; order Hemiptera; family Pseudococcidae; genus Planococcus; species Planococcus citri. The sequence continues at coordinate 68,084,808 of NC_088681.1, forward strand.
ACCATTTTGTAAGTAAGGCCAACTTTGTTTTGGGCATGTTTGCTTTAAAATATGCCTTAGGATGTCCCCTTTAAGGAAAAAGTTGTCCCGCAGGATCGGCGGGGGGGGGGGGGGTGCAATCACTCCTACTGTCATATGCCAGACTAAAATGGTTTGAAACAGTTTCTAATCGATTGGTGGAGTGATGGAGAGGGGGAGGTCGAAAATAGGGTACATACAAATTTCAGCTTTCCAAGTCGATTTTGTAAAATTTTGATTTTTTTTTCATTTTTGACCCGAATGTGGTTTTTAAAAATTCACCAAAAATCGAAAAATTCACTCAGGTGTCCGAAATTTTGACTGATGATGCGTTATCAACCAGACTAGATAGTACCTAATCAAAAAAACGGTTTACACAAATTCAGTTGTTGGTGGCATTGGTTTTTCTTCTAATAATGATTTTGTCACTTCGTCAGTATAAAATCACGAGTTATTCGTGACTTTCTGTATCAAGATCATGTTTCGAATCCGGCTTACATTCCGTACACCGAAATGCAACAATTTCTCGTGATACTCGTATCTAATCTACTTTTCAATAAATTCCAAATAAATAATAGAAACGTGAAAACCTCCAAAATCCAAGGCAAAATTTATAAAATGAAAAAATATGTAAAAATAAGGCCCCTTTTTATCATCCTAGCTCCGCTTCGAGTTTCCATGTGACACTATTTTAATAGATAAACTTCGAAATAAAAACACTATTTTAATAGATAAACTTCGAAATAAAAACAATTATTTAAATTTTTAGTCATCCGATTAATTAATATTTTGTTAATGAATTCCTCAGTATAATGCCAACCATGTAGATCGATTCGAATAACGACTTTTACCTTGGCTATTCGCTCTAAATGCTAATATCACACGGTGCTCTTCAATCTCGTACGATAGTTGTTTTCACATACCTATAGCTCATACACTACGAATACGTAATATACATAACGATATTACAATTTACTTCGTATATAGTCGCACCATAATTATTAATTCAATTCTCGGACCACGCGACGTGGAGATGTTCCAAGTGATTCGTTTAAAAAAACGACTCGATTCGCGTTTGTTTACACCATACTAGGTAGATAGAGATACATAATATGATAGAGAGACGAAAAAGAGAGCACATTTACAATACGAAATAGTGAACGTGTCACATTAGAAAGTACCTAACTTCCTTATGACAAAATCCATATCTCATAAGATTATTTCTATCTTCGAAGAAATTGGGTGTCTGGACAACTGCAAAGTTAAATACCGTCGAACTTGTATCAATAATACATAGCATATGGCTCTGCTCGCCTCACTTCATGCTGACTAAATTCTCCATATACAGCAGTTTCTTTGATATTGGTAAATTTTGTCGAAAGGCTTATGCTTACCTTAATCGATAGAGCTCTTAATACGAAAATAATTACGTTGTAATTTTACCACGAAAGTGGGTTCCGTTTTACCACAAAAGGAGCGTTTGAAAATTGATCCAGTGGTCATTACAAGCCAAAGCTAAAACAATCACCGCGTACCACCATCATTGCAGATTTTCGTTGCTTTGGCCAAACGGTTCTTTTTGTTGCACCAATTAAGGAAACATTTTCAATTTCTTAATGGTATAATCTCTTCGATGAACTGTGTCCCTATCCGGAGAGTCTCCTCATTGCTCTCCTCTTACAAAAGAAAAAGTTACGTATATTTTTACCATTTTACACGAATCTGCCGACAGCGAAGAAATAAAAGAGAAAAAGCTTTCTTGATCGTATACAGTTTGTATATTTGGCGAACTCGTGAACGTTCAAAAAAAAATCACTATCGCGGTTAGCTTTTTTTTTTTTGTCAGTCTGTACGCGTTATCGGATAATTATATCCGACCAGTCGGATGCTGGGTATTAATTAATCTGTTAGCGTGTATACGATTGTTACGTAATTTGAAAAATGAAATAAAAGCGAAATAAAGACAACTAAAAAAACGATCCCTGGCTATTCTGCAGTTAAAATCAAAGCCTTAGATACAAAAAAAAAAAGAGTTGTTATATTCGAACGGTCATTCTTCTGGAAATCCATATTCACAATATGAATGCTCGCCGGCGGTAAATTATTCTTTTATATGATCGTGAAATTCAGCACCTCGCGAGAGTAAAAAGCTACGAATCTATTTTACTTATAATCGTGCGAAGACTTCAACGAGAGAGCAATTGATAAGGAAATGACTTTCAGGCAATGTATGTTTCGGCTTTCAGGCCGCAATTATTGTCTTCCGTATTCGTCAAATACCCATGTGACAAGTTTGGTTGCTGTTAAAATATACCAGTACTTGATACTTACGAGTGTAAATAAAGGTATAATAAATACACGCTAAGTACGTATACGATATTATTGTAAGCAGACGATTACGCGTGTACCTGAACCTCAATTTGTATAGAATACGAATAAATTGAAGGTAAATCGACATCGAGTGACGAAATTCTGCCAAAATATCGGAAATATCGTACTCGAGTACACCGCCAAACAGGTTTGATTGAATAATTTATCATCTCTCTGGTTGAATTGAGAATGAAAATGAACGCGGCGTGTCGAGTCCGTGCGAATTTTTACGATCGCGATATACGTACTCGTACTTAATTCAATTAAGTAAAATGTTGTCAACGATAACGTTTCTTTGCTCTTTTGATATGTGTGTTCGGTATTTCATTGAAAATTTCATATCGTTCATTGGTGCGAATGTACGAGAGTAAGCACTAACTATTTCAGTACGTGTGAATGCATAATTGATAACACGATCAGATAAAAAATTATTACTATCGAATTGCATTCCTATAGGTAATGATTCTAACTCAGTGAAATGAGCAAAAAGTAACGGAAAGATTCTCATCAAAGTAATTTTTGATGTCTTAGTCTCCATCCTGATTAACCGGGGTATCTAAGTAACGAAATTTCTCAGGTGAAAATCACTACCATTTCACTGCCAATTTAAAAAACATTTCCCAAAAATCTCCCATCCCCTAACAAATGTTTCTTACATCATTGGAGTCATTCAGAGAATGTCATCTTTGAACACTGATGTGGCATTTTTCTATTCCAATGCAATCAAGAACACCAAACGAAGCGAGAGAAAAAGCTCTCCAGAATTCAAACGAATTCAAAAAACAAATACCCAACTCGACAAAATGATTAATAAATTGATGTAAAAAGTTGATTTCTTTGGCACTGGCATGTTTCGAATTTGAAAATTATTTTTTTTTTATAAATTTCAATTTTCAACAGGAAATTAAAATTGGCCTCGGCGAAGCGAAGGAAAAAGTTTTTGAAAATTCATTACTCGAAAACTTGAATAGCATTCATTATTCATCACGCGAGAAGTAGATTTTCATTTTTGGCATCTAAAAAATGCCAACTTCTTACATTATTTTTAAACTTCGGCCAGCAGAAAAAGTGTGTTTGAAACCACGAGTTTTGTTATACAATCACTTTTTTGATTTTATCACTCCCCCCCCCCTCCAACTCACCCTGCGAGTTCAAAAATGTTCGCAAAATTACATTTTTTTCCAATTTATATCATACGAGTACTTGAAAGGCTTTTTTTTTTTTGGCTATTTAAATGAAAAAATGATGACAACCAAAATGCAAAATTTGGTATGTCAAAATAGTCGAGGAGCCCGCTTAAGGATCTATTGCATCCCCCCCCCGTCGATCCTCCGGGACAACTTTTTTCTTAATGGGGGAGTCCTAAGGAACATTTCTAGTCCTTGTACTCAAAAAAAAAGTGGCCCTACTTACAAAATGGCGGCCATTTTGATTGACAGGTCAGCCGAAATCGCAGATTTTGCATTCCAACATAGGACTAGCATAACATTTTTTAAACCGTACAAAGGTAGATCGAAAGAGCAGGCAAACATTTATCACCTATAAAAATTTCAAGTGCTAAAGTGCGTTTTTCGATTTTTGGTGAATTTTTGAAAATCAAATTTATTCCAAAAATGAGGGAAAAAATCAAAATTTTACCAAATTGACCAAGAAAGCTGAAATTTGGGATATACCCTATTTTCGAAACGCGAAATCGATTGGAAACTGTTTCAAACCGTTTTGAGCAATTCTGGAGCCTCCAACAGATTTTTGAAACTCGAAATTCCCACAAAACTTCATCAAATGGAGTTGGATAGCAGAAATTTACTCTACAAACTAATTTCAATACGCTACGAAGTCAACTGCAAAGAGATTTCAAGTCGTTTTGGAGCCTCCAGCGATTTTTTGAGAGGTTGTATGGTGTTTTTTGGAAAATTGAAATTTCCACAAAGTAGCTGGAACCTTCGAAATCATTTGAAACCATTTGAAACCACCACGTAGTCGACTTCATATTGTATTGAAATTAGTTTGCGAAGTAAATTTCAGCTTGCCAACTCCATTTGGTAAAGTGTTGCGAGAATTTCAAGTTTCAAAAATCTACTGGAGGCTCCAGTAATTTTCAAAAAATCGCTGGATGCTCCAAAACGACTTGAAATCCCCCTGCAGTTGACTTCGTAGCGTATTTAAATTAGTTTGCAGAGTAAATTTCGCCTATCCAACTCCATTTGATGAAGTTTTGTGGAAATTTCGAGTTTCAAAAATCTACTGGAGGCTCCAGTAATTTTAAAAAAAGTTGTTGGAGGCTCTAAAATGACTTGAAATCTACCAGAAGTCGTTTTCAGAGTGTGTTAAAATTGGAGTGTAGAGTAAATTTCAGCTTTCCATCTCCATTTGATGAAATTTTGTGATAATTTAAAGTTTCAAAAATCTGCTGGAGGCTTCAGGAATTTTCAAAAAGTCACTGGAGGCTCCAAAACGACTTGAAATTCACCTGCAGTACTTCGTAGCGTATTGAAATTAGTTTTTAGAATGAATTTTAGCTTTACAACTCCAATTTGATGGAATTTTGTGGGAATTTCGAGTTTCAAAAATCTGCTGGAGGCTCCAGAACTGCTCAAAACGGTTTGAAACAGTTTCCAATCGATTTGGTATGTCGAAAATAGGGTGTATCCCAAATTTCAGTTTTCTCGGTCAATTTGGTAAAATTTTGATTTTTTCCCTCATTTTTGGCCTAAATTTGATTTTCAAAAACCGAAAAACGCACTTTAGCATTTGAAATTTTGACAGGTGATAAATTTTTGCTTGATCTTTCGATCTACCTTCGTACAGTTTGAATTTTTTTTTTTTTGCAAGTCCTGTGTTGGAAAGCAAAATCTGTGACTTCGGCTGACCTGTCAATCAAAATGGCCGCCATTTTGTAAGTAGGGCCACTTTTTTTTTGAGTACAAGGACTAGAAATGTTCCTTAGGACTCCCCCATTAAGAAAAAAGTTGTCCCGGAGGATAGACGGGGGGGGGGGGAGTGCAATAGATCCTTAAGCGGGCTCCCCGACTAAAACGTACATTTCTTTAAAAGCACAAAAATTCAAAATTGAACTTTTTTTCATTTTCTACAATTATAGGAGGGATTTGCAGTAACTCAAGAGATAGGCATTGCTTAAGAAAAGTTTTTTCTAAAAAGATAGCAATTTTGAAAAGTTTAAAATTTTTTTACCGACTTCAATTTATTTGTTTTTCAAATTTTTTCCCAATTTTGGAGGGTTCCATACGAAGAGATCAAGATTCTTTGGGGATCGGATAAGATTTTTTCTCTCTATCAACTCTGACACAAAAACGAAAAATTTTCAAAAAATGTTTGACAACATTTTTTATTATTTAATTTTTTACAAGTTTGGGATACTTTTATTCGTACAAATGGACCAAAATAGCTCACAGTTACAGGAAATCGAGGCTGGTGCTTTTTTGAAAATCGGATTAGGTACATACTTGAAAGAGTTATCACGCAAATGAGGGAGACTTTTTTCTCGCAAAAGGAGGCAGTGAGGGAAGAGGGACTTTTCAGGAAGTGTTTTGAAAAGAAATGAAAAATTTTCAAAATTTGTCAACATAATTCAATTGTTTATTCTTTTTTTTACTATGAAAGGCTTTCGATGACAAATTTTTAATTTTTTTTTGCAGAATTCAATTTTTCATTCAAAGGGTTTTCCTTAAAAAGGGGATTATGTAGAAGGATTTTGAGCAGAAAATAAAAAATTTCAATGTTTTTCACAGAATTCAAATTTTTTACACCGATTTGCCGATTTTTCCCATTTTGGAGAACTCCACGAAAAAAAGTCTACATCTCATTTTGGGAGCAAGCAAAAGTTTCCTTTAAAAAGAGGTTCATTTAGAAGGATTTTGAGCAGAAATGAAAAATTTTCAACTTTTCTTTTAAGAATTCAATTTTTTGTCATTTTACATTTTTTTTTACCATTTATTTGAAGAGCAAATGTGTACAAGGGGACTAATTCTTCTTGAAAGCAAGGAAGGGTTATTCTTGAAAAGAGAATTATTTAGAAAAATTTTAATCAGATACGAAAAATTTTAGAATTTTTTTTTAAAGAATTCGATTTTATTTATCATTTTTTGAGTTTTTAAAATATTTTCGGGAGGGAGAGAGGGAGGGAGGGTAGGGGTGCTGTACAAGGAACCAATATTGTTTGGATTTCGAGAAAAGCTTTTCTTCGAAAAGAGTGTCATTTGGAAAAATTCTCACACAGAAACGAGAGATTTTCAAAAAATCGCCTACTTTGATTTTTTTAACGAAAAAGGGGGCTCTCTCAAAAAAAATTTTCAAACTTGGGGAAAATCTAAACATTAAGGAACGATTTTCTCATAAAATTCAACAACTTTAGAGGGTATAAGCGGAAAAAAGCAAAGCTTCAAATAATAGCCTTTCTAAGAGAAAAAAAAAACATAAATTTTAATTCTAATTTTTGGGTATGGGAGTTTCAGACCACTCTCTTTCCAGTAATCACATTTTTGTTCAAATCAAAGGCAGGCACTTGGAGTTGATTCCTTGGTTCCCTTGACGATAATCATTGTGATTTTCAAACTCTCAACTCTCAAGTACAAATATCATACTAACTTTTCAGAACAAAAAATTGAAAAAATCCTCACTTCGAAACACTTGAAAATCCAAATTGAGTCAGCATGATAAACGAAAGAATTTAGATCTATTTTAGTATAGTGTGATCCGATCGAACGCAATTCTTTTCTAATAGGTAAACTGATTTAGATGGCTTTGTTCACGATCTCGAACTGCGGCGTGCAAATATTTTCGAATTATTTGATCGCTTCTCCCGCTGTGATCATGTAGTCTCGCTGTATGATTGGAGATTATTTTAAAAGTTCAATTACACAATTTGCCTCCGTTGTTATATTTCGAAACAGACTTGAAAAGTCACCTCTGAAAGATAACACGTAATTCGTTCTCAAATCTCAAAACATTATAAAAATTAATCCTAAACTTTAAAAACTTAAATTACAAAAATTGCTACACCATCAAAGTCTTCATAATCACAAAGACCAATTTTGGGCCAATGGGAACCTCCTGCATTATTTTTTCATTCATTTTTCGTTTGGAGTATCGTTCAAGTTGAACGAATATATCTTTCGGATTAAATCTTCAAAGAATTGGATTTATTATTTTTTGAAAATTCTGTACTTGATCCAAAAGGTTCCATGTTTCTAATTTTCAATGTTCCAGAAATTCTATAATAATGAACAGTCGAGGTTCACGAAACGCGAAGAATAGTTTTGAAAAATTAGTATTTCAGTGTAAATTCACATATTTCAAGAATTTCAACAGTAAATTTTCAGAACTGACCCCCCCCCCTCCTCATAAAGGACTTGGCACGTATGGAGGTGAGTTTATCCGAATTTTTTCATGAACATTAAGTACGTATTTATACACTAATCATGGTTTATTGAATCTTATGTGACATTCTTCCATAATCAATTTTTCTCTTCGATTTAATTTAAACCCAGTTCCATCCTTCTCCCCCTCTCCATCTCATTCAAAAATGTCTGTCATTCGCCTCAAAAAGAGGAACCTTCCTAACTCAGCGGAATCTGCGATTAGCAAGCATCACGTACCAGGATATGTGCGATTGCATAACAAAACCAACTCTATAATAATTTATAGTATCCGATGACACCTTACGCTCATCCCATATGGAACAAAACCACTTTCGCGCATCTAAGCTTCTCGTATTCATCTTCTATATCCGTCCGGTCTCCGGTCTTCGGCGTTGTATACTCGTATTTATAAAAAAAATGCATAATACTCGTATTTATAAGAATTAGTTCATCGGCAGAGATCTTAAAAACACGCAATCGTAATGGCGTTTTTTATTATCGTTATTATTATTACTTAAATATATTTGTTAACGTTGCTCTATGGACTATACGAGGCTCACGAACGTGTCTCTATGGGGATAAAGCACCGCGTGATCTTAACCAAGTTTTTTTTTTTTTTTTGCTTTTTTCTCTCTTTATGACTATCATTAACACGTATTGAGCTGATTACCTCTGCCTCTCTCTCTTACTCTGCGTGTCTCTTTCACTCATCTTTATATACTAAGACTTATACTTTTTATTACCGTTGTTGTTATAAATAATTGACGGATGAACGAACGATTTGATTAACGATGTCCTTGCCGGGTTCACACCTGTGGCGTGCCAGCGACCGCTGTGCCATGCCGCGTATTTTCACGTAAAATAAAAACTCGCATTTACACGCTACGTGCTACTTTTTTCTCTCTCTCTTAATCCTTCATCTCTTCGCGGTGACATAATCGGATAAAAATCATCTCGTCTTAGGCCGACGCGACGACTGACGTGGCGGCGTTGTTGGTAATTTCGGCGATAAATGATCCAGTTCGGAAAAGTCACACTCGCTTCCACCTTTATTATAAATCTTGGCACCTGAAAGACAACTTCAGTGAAAGTAAAAATGATGAAGCATGCGTAATGCACGTATTCGGACTTATTCCGGTTCAACATTTGGCGCGAGTGTTGTTGTTTTTTTTTTGAATGTGAAATGCATCGTATCATCGTGCATTGTATTTGAATTCATAGAGGTATATGGGCGAAAAAAATTACGATGGATTTAAAACAATTATTCATTTCTTTCAAATTTATTCCGTATCTCTTCGTGTACTTGGGCACATCAAACATCGTATTTTAAACCTGAATTCTATTCGAAAAAAAGCCATTTCGATGCGGAAATCTCAAGTTTAAATATGAGTGGAGGAAGAGGAGATGTCAGTCTTTTGAGGCCAGGAGAAATTTGAAAGTATGAATTTCAAAAATTTTCACTTGAGAAGTTGGACTGAAAAATTATGAGTGATATTTTGGTCAGGGGGGGGGGGGTTAATTCGAGTCATCATCATTTTATTCTACTTTTTTGACAATTTCGATACTTATCTTATAAGGAATTTTTACATCACAAAGAAATTGGAACGAAGATGGGTCAAATGTGAGGGGGGGGGTTTCGATTTTGATAAGATTTCATTTTGGAATTGAGTAGGTACCCACCTAGATTTTGAAAATGTGGTAAGTTATTTCTCAATTTCTAAATTGAAACACATTCAAAATCTAAAAATGAAATTTTTAACAATTTTCAAAATTTTTCAAAATTTTTGCATTTTTACTCTGCTTACTAAAATTAGCATTTCATCTATTCAAGTTAATTTTTTTTTAAATTAAAAAACATTAAAATTTTGTTGATTTCCAGAAATTTTTGAAATTTTTTTTTCTGAATTTCAGAATTTAAAAAAAAGTTTCGAAGTTGAAAACCTCGAAAACGTCTGACCTACGTAGTTTCACTCCAATTTTGTCGTGATGTGAACTTTTTTCTTTTCATTTTTTGGATAAATCGTTCGAGAATGATTTATACAGTTTTTGAATAAATCGTTCGTCTTGAAGAAATCATTGGAGAACAATTCATATCTCGACGAAATCGTTCGTGAACGACTCGTCTCTTGCAAAACTTCATTTTTGACTAAATTTAAAATTTTAGAACGAATCGTTCATTCTTAAATGAATAGTTTGTGAACAGCGTGTTTTTCGAAAGAACTGTTTGTGGATGATTCATTTTTTGAAAAAATCGTTCATGAACGATTCATTTCTCAAGTGATTCGTTCATAGAACTGAGGAGTCGGCCTGCAAAGTGACCTAACTGCAAAAAAATAATTTTTGAGATAGCAACGCTATCTGATAGTTTAGGACATGCCCTACAAAAGGAATTATATCACATTCATCCAGTTTCACTCGTAACACCCCTCCCCCCTTGAAAATGATAAAATTAAAAGCATGGCCTGCAAAGTGACTTTATTTTTACGATTTTCCGAAAATGTGTTTCATAGGGTACTGTTTGTTGAAATCAAAATTAATTTTAACCCCTTCTGAAGAAATTCAAAAATTTTGGAGACATCGAAAATCGCACTGGAGGCTCCAGAGTGATTCGAAATGGTAAAATCGTAAGTTGAGAATAAGCCACAACTCCAGTTCTAGCTACCCAGCTTCCTGTACATAAAAAAATCTTGAATGAATGAATAAATCTTTGCTTTCATAAAAAATAACATACGCAATGAAAAACCGGAGAAAATTGCGTACATATCACTAAAAAACAAAAAGAAAACGTATGTGTAGCCTGCAAAGTGACCTAACTGCAGCATTTTTCATTTTTGTTGCACCCTGTAGCGAACCCGTGTTCATATTTTTCAGAAACAAAAAGATGATTAAGTGAGTGAGGGTTGATCCTTTCGATTCCCGAAAACAGATTTCGAAAATGTGACTTCATTTTCCTAGGACACGTTTTTCTCATTTATCTCGAAATCAATTTTTTGCAGTTAGGTCACTTTGCAGGCCGACTCCTCAACTGTAAACAAGTTGTCAAAAAAAAAGGTAATGAATAATGATGTGTTAAAATTTTCACTTTGCTGGTACCCTACCTGCTAAAAAAATAAAGGAGGGATGAATTGGAAACATTTTTCAGGAGATTAAATTTTATAACTAATAAACTTGTTTTTTTTTAGGTTTAAAATTTAAAACTCAACATATGAGGAAATCATCAACTTTGAAAGTGACTCATGACTTGAATTTATTTCTGAAAAAACTATGTAATAGTCCGGCACATGACAATAGGAATAATTATTGCACCCCCCCCCCCGCCGATCCTCCGGGACAACTTTTTTCTTAAAGGGGGCATCCTAAGGAACATTTCAAAGCAAACTTGCCCAAAAAAAAGTTGGCCTTACTTACAAAATGGCGGCCATTTTGATTGACAGGTCAGCCGAAATCGCAGATTTTGCGTTTCAACATAGGACTTCAATTCAATTCAATTCAAATTTATTATTGTAAGGTACCGCAAGCGGCATTTACATACGAAATTATTCAAACCTTGCAAAGGTAGATCGAAAGATCATGCAAAAATTTATCACCTGTCAAAATTTCAAATGCTAAAGTGCGTTAATCGATTTTCGGTGAATTTTTGAAAATCCAATTTAGGCCAAAAATGAGGGGAAAAATCAACATTTTACTAAATTGACCAAGAAAGCTGAAATTTGGGATACACCCTATTTTCGACATGCCAAATCGATTGGAAACGGTTTCAACCCGTTTTGAGCAGTTCTGGAGCCTCCAGCATATTTTTGAAACTCGAAATTCCCACAAAATTCCATCAAATTAGAGTTGTAAAGCTAAAATTTATTCTAAAAGCTAATTTCAATACGCTACGAAGTACTGCAGGTGAATTTCAAGTCGTTTTGGATCCTCCAGCGACTTTTTGAAAATTCCTAAAGCCTCCAGCAGATTTTTGAAACTTTAAATTTTCACAAAATTGTATCAAATGGAGATGGAAATCTGAAATTTGCCTCTGAAGACGACTTCAGGTGGGAACAAGTAATTTTAGGGCCTCCAGCGACTTTTTTTGAAAATTACTGGAGCCTCCAGTAGATTTTTGAAACTTGACATTTCCCCAACATTAATTTATCAAATGGAGTTGGCAAGCTGAAATTTACTTCGCAGACTACATGGTCGTTTCAAATGGTTTTGAAGCTTCCGGCTACTTTTAGGAAATTTCGATTTTCCAAAAAAACGCCATACAACCTTTCAAAAAGTCGCTGGAGGCTCCAAAACGACTTGAAATCCCCCAGCAGTCAACTTCGTAGCGTATTGAAATTAGTTTGCAGAATGAATTTCGACTCTTCATCTCAGTTTCATGAAATTTTAGGGAAATTTCAAGTATCAAAAATCAACTGGGAGCTCTAGTAATTTTCAAAAACATCGCTGGGGGTTCAGAAAATGAAGTAGCCAGCTGAAACTTAATGGAAAGTTTTTTTTCTAGCTGTAACATGATTGTCTTGAAATTTTGAGGATCACTTTCGATTAAATGGAAGACTTTCTGAGGTCGAGACTCTAGGAATTGTAAAATTTTCACGGAGTCAACTTGTCCACTTTTAAATATTGTCTAGATATGATTCGTGAATATCTCTCGAACTAGACAAGTGGAAAATTACAAATTCTATCGGAAAACTACGTCCTCGAGATTTTCCGTTCATCACGTACATCATCAAAAATAAGGTTGATTTATCGATAAGCATAAGGAGGAGCCACTTATACGCATCCGATGTCGGCGAAGGCGAATTACGAGCAAGTGCTGACAAAGGAAACGGACGACAGAGCAAATAACGTGGTCTGTCATTTGTCGGTAATTTACGAAACCAATGGCCCAATTATGATGACGAAGCTGCGAGCTTGCGACGACGACGTCCATTCATGATTCAACATTCAACAACCTAAATACTCGACCACGACCGAGTAATAATAAGACGATTAACGCGGCCAATAGAACGCAGAATATGTCGTCCCACAGTGAAACGATCGTATATTGATTTGTGAATATTTGGATTAGCTGGTATTCGACAGCACGCAGCAGTGGAGGTCGTCGCAGAAAAACTCGTCCAGCTTCGAATAAGAGCAGTTTTCCAACACGAGATGACGATGTACATAGAATTACGTGGACGTCGCGTCGTCGTGCACCTGAATAATGCGTATTTTTACGACGCTGCGATGAGTTTTTTTTCGAAATACACGAACGTCTGACTGATGGAATGCAGACGGGGCGGCTTCGTCGAGATGTGAAAATCGAGACTTTTAATTTCAAACCAATGTACGTATTATACGAGTAAGTACCTCTACGTGAGATGAAATTGGCTCGTTATTGGTAAAATATCCGCTACAGATATTCAAACGCAGAAGATTTTTGCGTAATGAGTTCTCTTTGATGAATTCCATCGATCGTCTACTCTTTGGATAATATACCTACTGTGTAGTGTGCACTGTGTAGACACATGATCTTCCCAGAAATTGATACGCGGTGAATGAATAGATTATCTAACGAGATCGGAGAATAGAGAGGTTTTATCGGACGTGCGAAATTGCAAATGTGGATTATTGATGAACCGTGTAATTTACGGAATAATGGCGCCTGATCGAGTCGTATACGCGGCTATGAATTCCTTTTTACCCATGATGAGGTAACAATGGCTCTCTTTATCGATGCTGAATTGTGATTTCAAACTTATCAGTTGTGATTCGAGAAGTTGATAAAAATGGAAATATTCGAGTAAAACGTCCATTTTTTTGTATTATTTGCTGATTTTTTTTTCAAAATTGCCAAAACGGCGAAACCTCTCTTGAAATAAAGTCCCAAGTACCCTGACTCCCCCCCAAAAAAAATCAATTTTTTTAGAGGGTGAGAAAAGTATTGGGAAAAATGCTCGAAAAATGTTCTAACTCTTGATTGAGGTGAAATTTGTTTGTTGAGTTTTGTTGAGAGGAGAAGGAAGAAGGCGAGATGAAATTCCGACGAATGAAAATGTTCAGCTTTCTACATTTGAACGAAACCGAGCTAGATCGACAGACCATGTCTCAAAACCCCCATAAACACCGAGTTTTAGGCGTTGAAGTTAATTTTTCAAATTTTTGGCGAATTTTTTAAAAATTGAAAAAAAATACACTATTTCAGGGTGTCTAACAAAATCTGAAAACTAAAAAGAAGGACCTTGGAAGGACATTTTTAAAATTAAAAATGCACATACTGACCCCCCCCCCCCATTCATTTTTACAAAATTGTCAAAAAAAACTTAAGAAACAAAAAAATTAATAGGTAATATTCAAAATAGACCTGATAAATTTCTTGTCTGGTACTCAAATTTTTCTCAAAAAAATAACTTTAATAACCAAAAAGTAATCAAAAAAGTGTCTAAAAAAGTTTTTTATGTAATAAAAAGGAGGTGAGCAAAAAACTTTCCACACAAAACATTACATTTTATTTTCAGAGGCGTGACAAAACGATGCGTGGTGAGAGATGGAGTGATGGAGAGGGGGTGAGACTGAGACATTCTTCCAATTTTTCTCGCTAGATTTTCCCAATTTTTTACTCCAAACTCCCCCCCCCCCTCCACACCAAGATTTTTTCCAACTAATTTGCCAGATGTGGTGCGAACCATTTTTCAAAAAGGGAAGTTGGAAACAAAAATGTCGAATTTTATTTGAATTTTTCATTGATTGGACTGTGTTTTTGGAATTTCTCGAGTTGATTTTTCCATTCTGGGAAATGTTTGAAAATTGTTGTTGCAGAATTGCAATCTGACCGATTTTTATACAAAAAGTTGATTTTCATAGCTTCAAAATTTACAAATAAAAGTTTTCAGAAAATTTCATAGGTATTCATTATAGGAATAAACGCCCGAGCGAAGCGAGGGCAAAAGCTTTCAAAAATTCACAATTCCTGAGTAGTAAAACAGCATTATTTTTGATTTGAGGATTCATATTTTTCTACCCTATAACTTCGGTCAGAGAAGAGAAAAGAAACCTGATCTAGCCCGAGCGAAGCGAGGGCGAAAGCTGTGAAAAATTGATACAATAACATGAGATGAAGAGTGATATTCCAAAACTCGCTTTGTCCATTTTTGTCAAAGTTGGGTTTTCAGCGGTACCTGGTAGATGAAGTATTAACTCACATTCCTACATCATCAACCTACCAAAATGAGGTGTTAAAGTCACCTAAATAACCAATTCACTAAAAATTTTAGAAAAAATAATGTTCCAAAACGCGCTTTGTGCATTTTTATTGAAATTTTTTTCAGCAGTATTTAGTGGATGAAGTGTATACCTACACTCCTACATCATAAATCCACCCAAATAAAGTGCTAAACTCGCCTAAAAATCCAATTTACCCGTTTAAAGGGAAACTGTTTTTCCTCTCTCCTGAAAAGTTGTGAAAATGGACAAAGCGAGTTTTGGAATATCACTCTTCAGATGTAAAAGAACACCATTCCTAATTTTTATTAAATGACAGAATTATTAGAAAATTCGGAAAAAAGAAGGACTTTCGGGCAAAAAAGAAGAACTTTTGAATGACTTTTTGAAAAAGAAGGACCAATAGACAAAAAGGACTTTTACTGACCTGGAAGGACCGGAAGGACCGTTAGACATCCTGTATTTTTATGGTATTGGTAATTTTTTTAACGTTTTCATAAAATATTTTGTTTTTCAAACGAAATGAACCAGTGTTAATAATCCTAAATCTGAAAACACTATTCTGGAGCCTCCAGGGAGTTTTCAGTTTTCTGTATAAATTCCAAATTGATCATGAACCTATACAGCATCTATAATTTTCATTTTAGAATTTGAAAAATTTAAATTTCTGCGATCGACAATATTTTAACCTGTCAGGATCTGAAAAAAGTAAATTGCGAAATAAAAGTTGAAATTTCATTTTAGAATTTGAAGAAAAAAATTGAATGTAAAAACTGATAAATTACTGAATTTTTATCGATTTTTTAATTTCAGAAAGTTAGCCCAAGAACTGCATAAGTTGATAGAAAAATTAAATGATTAATCTAGGTACCTATCTTAGAAAAACAATATTCATGATCACATTCGAGTTGAAATCATTTTTGAAGGCCTTACTTAGTATTTTTTCAAGCCAAACCACTTTCATTTAAAAAAAAAAAAAAAAAACTCTAAAATTGTGAAATATGCAATGTTTTGAAGATCGCTCTTGATATGAGCAAAAGAAGTGGTTTTTTTACATTTTACGTTAATTTTTCGGACACCCCCCCCCCCATGTTCATTTTCCCCACTAATGTCAAAACTGGACCTCTAAACATGATAGTGATTCAAATGCGACTAGCTGGCTGAATTTCTTACCATTGTACCCTGAATTATCTCATCTGTTTAGACGACTGATTTTTTTTTTTTTTTTTTATCTATAATCCTGTACTTTGGTAAAAAAAAATTACAGGGTCTCTAACAAAATTTGAAAATAAAAAAGCAGGATTTTTGTCAGGGCATTTTTCAAACACTTTAGATATTTTTAAAAGGGGAGAGGAGAGTGGGCGAGGCAAAATTTTACATTTAAATTGTTCGCTTTTCCAATGTCTTCAAATATGCCAAGATTTTGGTCAAGCAAGCAGATGTCGAAAACATAATTTTATCATTTTAATTTTTAATTTTATTTTCACCTTCAAGGTACTTGCTAATGTGATGAAATTGGGTGAATAAAAAACTTTTTTCGACATGAATTTTTTTACAAAACTTGAATGGAAAACTTGAAAAATATTTGGGAAAAAATATGCCAATTTTTCTAAATCAAAAGTCGTGTTTTTAAGGAAAATAAGTAAGAGATAAAATAACAATTTTGTCATTTGGAATGCATAATTTTGCCTAAAATTCATAGCATAACGTATAAAAATTTTGATTTCTCCTTCAAGTCTCTGACGAAGCGAGGGTAAAAGCTCTCAAAAATCAGTATTTTGAGAGGTATAAAAAATGATGTTTTTTTTGTGATAAAAAAGTTCATTATTTTGCCTCAAAATTATAAAGTTTGAATGATGGCGTTTTATTTTTTTGAAAAATTCAAAATTGAAAAAAAAACAAACGAGTTCAAATTTAAAAGCTATTGAAAATTAGTATCACGAGAGGTATAAAAACAATAGGATTCGAAAAATGTTTTTTTTTTTTGAAAAAATAAAAATTGAAAAATAGAATCAAACAGCCCCCCGATCGAAGCAAGGGCAAAAGCTCTCGAAAATCAAAATGTTTCGAGATCTATAAAAAACAATGTTTTTGTGTGATGAGTTATCTGTAAGAAGCTTATTATTTTGCTTCAAAGCAAATGAGCCCGAGCGAAGCGAAGGCAAAAGCTCTCGGAAATTATTGTATTCCGAGAGGCATAAGAACGATATTTTCTCGTATAATGAATGAAGAGTTTATTATTTTTGCTTCAAACTTGACAAGGCCAAAAGCTTACAAAAATTCATGTTTTGAGAAGTAAAAAAAAGGGGGGGGTTTCATGCAGTGAAGAATTCATTTTTCTGATTCAAATTTTGAACATTTCCAAGAGCAAGGTTTTCTCGTCAGTAAAATTTTCTCTCAAGTCTACAGCATAGGAAAAAATTACATCAACTTGAAGAAATTTTACCATAGATAACACAATTATTCCTCATTATCAATTCAATTCAGCACATCCATGTGCTAGCATATTCAACTTGATAATTTTTGGCAACAATCGCAAAGACTGGCAAGCATCCAGTCACCTCTAGAACCAGTGAAAGAAGTCCCATTTCGCCAAAACCCTGTTGATCGATTGAATTCGCTCATTCGATATCTCTCTTGATCCTTTTCTTCGGGTACATTAGATTAGCGTGTCTCGCGAATGACATGCTGACGTGCCTGGCGTGGCGTAGGTATTTTTATATTATTCCACGACTTCCATAAAGTTATCCAGGTACCCGAGTCGAGCGGTATAAAAGTTCACGAATTCTTCGGTACGCTGGATACGATCAATATCTGACTGATTATTGTCACGATCGAATGAAAAAGTAGCCTTTGGGTCCACCTCAGGGTTGAGGGTTCTGGTATACTCGTACTTTTCAAAATAGCACGAGCACGATCGTAGGTATCGATGGTGTGGAGTTCAACAATGACATCATTAAAAATGAACCTCTATGCTGAGTTGGCTAAATGACTGTTGACTGATACAGCCTGCCATCCATCTCAGGTCACTGGATAGTGGATATCAGCATTCCGTATCTTGTATGAGTAGTACGTATAAAACACACAGAAGAATGAGGTGCTAATCTACTAACCGTATCTATCAACCCTTCTCCGGTATCATAATATCTTGCTACATGTGCACGAAATCCGCACAAAGTGTGAAGTAAAAAGATGCTATCCGACAAACGTATTCTCTGTACCACTTTGTAGTATTGTAATTGTAGCACACGTTGAATATAAGGTTAATTAATTGACCAACGTGTACCTACTCGTAGGTACGTCTACGTATATTACCAAACACACAGGTTAAAAAACATTCGAGTAAATTGTATCCATTATAATGCAACTGTTTGCATACAAAGATACACAACATCTAATAAACAATTCAAACGCCAGATAATTGCATAATTTTTCGTTAAAATAGACGACATTAATAGCAGCATACGAGTAAGTAAATGTGTATAGGCTGGCGACAATACAAATACACGTGCTTTTTTCCTATTTGCAACTTGAATAGTTACGCCAGGGATTTGTACGGCACGCTTCGCTCACGAGCAAAATAGAAAAAAAAAAGGGGGCCAAGATACTGTATCTCGTATCTATTCTTTCATTTACGCCGCGCGACTGCGCCAGAATATCGCGAACGGGTTCAATTGTAGATTTGTATGGGCGACAAGATCGCTGAAAAGCTTTTACTTATACTAAAGCTATATAGAGCTTTGAACACGACTACACACACGTAACAACGAGGTATTTATTAAATGTAAAATACTCTTAGGTATTTCGAAATCTATTACTATAGGTATTCCAAGTATCAACACAATTCAACATATTAAACAAATGAAATGTTGAAAAGAAAGCAAGCGAATACTCGTATGTTTTTTTGCCCTTTTGAAATAAAATAATCAGATCGTCGCGCATATAATGATTATTCTAATAAGATAAACCATATACAACAAGTAGCATATTTAACTCAGCGACACCATCGTCGTCCTCGACGTCCTTCTATGTATGTACCTATGTCTTGTCCAAAGCTACATACGCGAATGTATTTCCCAATTTCCAGCTCACATACATAGATACGAGTACGTTTTGTCTTTTCATTCCTTTCATATATTTTTTTCTTTTTTTACTTTAATTTTGTCATTTGTTTACGACCACGATTATTTCGCCGACATCTGTTCTCATCGTGAATTTCACTCTACTCGGCGTCCGCGTACTTTATTAATTGCATCGTTGCTCGATCCCACTATACCCTGCTCCTTTTATAAGAACTGCCAGAAAGAGACTTCTTGTAAGGCGCGTATTATTTCGAAATATAGCAAATAATAAATACTAAAATATCGGCGTAATGTTAATCGTGCGCTTTTAAATAATATCATAATATGGCGTCAAACTATATAAATTCTTACCTCCCCACCCCCCCTCATTCGCCTGCCACTTCACCTCTTTCTCGAAATGACTAATATCGCAATTAGTACGTCGAGAGTGGCGGGTACGACGTGTGGGAAGACGAAATAAGCCAGATTTATGCAACAGCACAGCTTCCCAGTATAAGTACAACACTGTTGGTGATGTCTTTTGTTCTTTTTTTCTGTTTTTACTTCGATTGAGGCTCTCTGGAGACCAGATGGTTAGAATCTACGAGTGAAAATGATTTATAAACATTGAAAGGGAGTATTGGAAGAGGGAAGAGACACCAGGTCCCAAGTTTGGCAGTTACACTTCATTGTTTGAAAAATTATTCAAAGAAAACTTCCACAGATGAAATTGAATATATTTCGAATAAAATATAAAATATGCGATGAAATGTTGATAAAAATCCCATACTTCGTTTTTGTTTAGTTTTAGAAAATATTTCGTCATTTTTCAAGACTGTAGGTAAGCAATTTTGAGTCTGCAGAAAACTACTTTTTACTCATATGATAGACGTTAAAAAAAAACAGCAGAAAATTGTTTTTTAAAAAAATCAAAAATTTGTCATTTTTTAATTTTGTCCGGCATATGACAATAGGAGTAATTGCACCCCCCCCCGTCGATACTCCGGGACAACTTTTTTCTTGAAGGGAACATCCTAAGGAACATTTTAAAGCAAACTTGCCAAAAAAAAAGTTGGCCTTACTTACAAAATGGCGGCCATTTTGATTGACAGGTCAGCCGAAATCGCAGATTCTGCGTTTCAACATAGGACTTGCACGAAATTTTTCAAACCTTACAAAGGTAGATCGAAAGATCAGGCAAAAATTCATCACATGTCAAAATTTCAAGTTTCAAAGTGCGTTTTTTGATTTTTGGTGAATATGTGAAAATTCAATTTAGGCCAAAAATTAGAGAAAAAATCAAAATTTTACGAAATTGACCAAGAAAGCTGACATTTGTGATATACGCTATTTTCAACATGCCAAATCAATTGAAAACGGTTTCAACTCGTTTTGAGCGGTTCTGGAGCCTCCAGCAGATTTTTGAAACTTGAAATTCCCACAAAATTCCATCGAATTGGAGTTGTAAAGCTGAAATTTACTCTGAAAAATAATTTCAAAACGCTACGAAGTACTGCAGGTGAATTTCAAGTCGTTTTGGAGCCTCCAGCGACTTTTTTAAAATTCCTGAAGCCTCCAGCAGATTTTTGAAACTTTAAATTTTCACAAAATTTGTAGTCTGCGAAGTAAATTTCAACTTGCCAACTCCATTTGATAAATTAATGTTGGGGAAATTTCAAGTTTCAAAAATCTGCTGGAGGCTTCAGGAATTTTCGAAAAAAGTCGCTGGAGGCTCCAAACGACTTTGAATTCACCTGTAGTGCTTCGTAGCGTATTGAAATTAGTTTTTAGAATAGATTTTAGCTTTACAACTCCAATTTGATGGAATTTTGTAGGAATTTCGAGTTTCAAAAATCTGCTGGAGGCTCCAGAACTGCTTTAAAACGGGTTGAAACCGTTTTCAATTGATTTGGCATGTCGAAAATAGGGTATATCCCAAATTTCAGCTTTCTTGGTCAATTTCGTAAAATTTTGATTTTTTCCCTCATTTTTGGCTTAATAAATTTAATTTTCAAAAATTCACCAAAAATCGAAAAACACACTTTAGCACTTGAAATTTTGACAGGTGATAAATTTTAGCATGATCTTTCGATCTACTTTTGTGAAGTTTAAAAAATTTCGTGCAAGTCCTATGTTGAAACCAAAATCTGCGATTTCGGTTGACCTGTCAATCAAAATGGCCGCCATTTTGTAAGTAAGGCCAACTTTTTTTTGGGCCATTTTTTCTTTAAAATGTTCCTTAGGATGTTCTCTTTAAGAAAAAACTTGTCCCGGAGGATCGGCAGGGGAGTTCAATTACTCCTAGTGTCATATGCCGGACTATTATGAAAGGCACTCAATCGCAGGAGAGCATTCCATTGACTTTATCAGCTCCCAATAGACTACCAGGCCTTCGAACAGCCGGATTTCATTTTTGAGTAAATTTCAGATTCATTTTTTCAAAAAGTAGGTAAACGCAAGAGAATATTTTGGGTTTCAACAGGTAGCATCAGATTTTGAAAATTTGTTCAATATTCGTTAATTGATCGAAAGGACTGTTTCGAGCTCATAGAGGCTGAGAATTTCATTTTGGACACATTATCTCCCTAATAAAAAACATCAACCTCACAAACCAAATCCACTCCCCCCCTTTTACGGTTGTAATAATCTTGTAATTATAAACACCCAAAAAAAAAAAAAAAAAAGAATATTTTTCGAAAACTAAAAAGTGGTAAATCTGCTGGAGGTTTTTAAGAAATGATTGTCTCGGATTTTTCGCCGCTTTTCAAGTCAATTTTCCCAAGTTTCCATGTCTTCCAGAAAAAGGATGAAGTGAATTCTTTGCAAATATTCATTTTTTAGAGTGGGGGGGGGGGCAATTCATGGGGGAAAATTTGAACAGTTGAAGATATTCGAACTTCCAGTTTTTCTTTCAACATTCCAGTATAAAAAAATGTCAAAAAAAAAAAATTGCACAGGAAAAAAACCTAAAGTTTAGGATAAAAGGAAAATTTTCAAATGTGATTTGAAAAATGTGAAAAATGAAACTTTTTTAAAAATACTTCTATTTTGGGAAATCGGAAGGGCGGTGAAAATTTGCTTTCGATAAACTTCAATTTTGGGAGGAGGTTAGAGGGAGGTAAAAGAAATCAAAATGTTTCAAATCACAACATTTTAAGGGTAGAATTTTTCACGACGAAAAAAATTTTCAAGTTGGATTGAAAAATGATGGAAAGAAGGACTTTTTGGCAACTTCGACGAAAAAATCAGGGGAAAAGCAGTATAGCAGGACACATGAGCAAAAAAACAGAATAAAAACAGGATAAGCAAGATTATTAAACACAATCAAAGCGAACCTCAGAAAGTCCATTAAAGGGGATTTATGTGCATAGAAATTTTTCAATGCAGTGAAATGTGCCCTATTTGACGATGAAATGAATTATCTGGAGACAGTGAGAACATTTAAAACTCACGATGAGTTGAGTATTGAGAGGGAGAGGGAGTATACAATGTATCATTGATACCTGCTTCATACATTTTCAAATTTATTGCTGCCTCGTTGACTTTTTCAGTTTTAAAAGAATCAAAAACGCTGAAAAAATTTGAAAGCATTTGAATCTCTATCTTTATCATATTCAAAGTCTCTCATCGTTCAAATTCTCAGAGCATTTATCTTAATTCATGAATCAAAATATAAATCCATCATATAGGGCGAATTTTTTTAATTTTCAATAATTTGTGAACAATCTCTCATTCACTTTTTTGGAACTAAAAAAGTCAACCTGGAAGAAAAATTTCAAAAATTGGGAAACGTTATTGATTTTCAAAATTTAAGAAGAGCATTTAAATCCCTTCTCTCTTAGCCCATTCTAGACTGTTCTTCCGTAAAAATGATTGAAACATTCAAAGGAAATGGTTGTTGTTTCCAAAATTGGTTGAAAATAACAAGTTTCAGATTTGTACCTCAATTTTATGCAGTTGTGATTTTTTTCCTTGGACAATTGGCCAAATCAGAATTTTCGAAAATTTCGTCAAAATTCGAAAACATCACATTTAGAAAGTGAAATTTAGCCTTTTTGGATTCTTTTCAATTCTTCTTTGTCTGATATGAAAAATTTTGGATACCTTCCTCGTTAGTAATAATTGCAACACAAGTAAAATTGAACGAAATTGGCTCAAAAAAACTCAAAACTCTCTAAGAATATTGAGCCCAGTACAATGAAAACTTTAAAAAATAACGAAATCATGGGAAAGTAAGAAAAGAAGGTACATATGACCCGTGAAAAACTAATGCAGAATCAATCAACTCTTCGGAAAACTAGCAAAAGTAACTAAAAAACAATACGAACACAAAATTCTAGGCAGAAAAAAAAACGATCAAGTATACCCAATATCTAATGAAGGTCATAAGTCGAATGTTTATTTACTGCAAATTAGTATTACTACTACCTATGTGGGCAATGCACTTCATTCATTCCGAACGAGTGAACGATTTTAACGATACAAGGTCGAAGTTCGAGTTCACGCAGATCAGTAGATGAGTAGAGCGAGACCGAGACATTCGGTGCACGTTATTTATAATCTATTATTAACAGTACACGTTTAAAAATAAATATACCCAGCAAATACTTTAATCCGAAAAACCGCAATTTTTTCACAAAATACGTGGTCACCATGCACGAATCTGTCATTAGGGGAACATAATACTCGATAATTTACCAATACGTGTATAACACTTTAAATTCAACACAGCTGTGATTTTACGAATTATTTGAATATTGAATTACGTAATTTTTTCGTTTTTATTTAAATTCACATCTTTGTCCCAAAAACTTCAAGAATCGATCATAACTCCCGCGGAAATCTCTCCAAATATACCCGTTACGAAAAAAAATTACGAGAAACGCGTACAGGTAATCTAAAACTCTGACGAAAAAAAAAAAATCATCTCATAAATCTTACCGTTTAACGAATGACGTAACGTAAACAAATAAATTGTATCAATTTTAATTACTATATTTTGTAAATAATCTCGTACGTAGGTACACAGCTACACACCCAATGAATAGATTCGCAAGCTGTACCGTTCGCGAGTGAGGGAGGGTTGGAGGAGCAGGGGCCAGCACGGATACAAATAATAACTGTAATTCATCTTGATAATTACTCGTTATATTTTCCCATATTAGCATATTTCTAATTGAAATATTTTTACTTTCACTCGACTTAGAGGTTGATTAAATAGTAATACGATCGCGTTATTAATAAATTCTCACGCGACTTTTCGGACTTCGGATGGCTATTGTAGGATCTTAGTACCTACTAGTACGTACTACGTATATTCGCTACTTGAGAAATACTTACGTCTGCAAGGTCGTATGAACGCTAAGTCGCGTGTAGATAAGTCTACCGCTGTTTAACGGAATTATTAGAGGAGGAAAATGACTGAGCATCGAGAATTTATGTTCCTAGTCATAACACTGTGAATAAATATTGTATGCCTTGTAGTAACTTCTACATGATTTTTACTCGGGATGATTTTTCCAAAAAGTGGAAATTTCTTGACATTTTCCTTATTTTCCAGAGGCTGGAGTTATGGGAGGGTCAATTCTTCATTCTTTTTAAAAGTTTATGGAAGCCCAGAAAAAATTATGCGGGAAAAATTTTCAAAATTTTAAATCAATGCTTAAACTCTACCCCCTCCACTGGGACTCGTAATCAATTTTTTCCCCAAAAAAATAACCAAAATACAAGTTCAAAAAAGTGACCAAAAAGTAACAACACGCGAGCAAACCATTTTAATGTTGGGAAGAAATCACGAAAAATGCCGAAACACTTCACCAAAAAAAAAAGGAAAAAGGGGCATTTTGGCAATTATGGACAAAAAAATCGATACTTTTTCAAATTTCTGTCAAAAAAGTGAAATTATTTCGCACATTTTTGGTGGCAAGACTGTTTGGCAATTTTCGGGATTTTTACATGAAAAAGCAATTTTTTTTTCAGTTAATTTATAAAAAGGCCAGATCTTTGTTAATTTTTGGCAAAAAGTAAGCCTTTTCAAAAATTTTTGGTTAGAAGCAAAATTTTGGACAATTTCAGCAAAAGGCAAAAAGGCAAAGTTATTATGGTCATTTTGGCAAAAAAAATGAGATTTTTCAGCAACTTTTGAGAAAAATTCGATACTTTTGGGATTTTTTTACAAACAAGCTACAATTTTTTGACCAGAAAATGGAACTCTTTAGCCAAAAAATGAGGCCTTTTGAGCGTTAATGGCGATTTTAAATTTTAAAAAAACGAAAATTTTATGAAAAGCGAGAATTTTTTCAACTTTTTGGAAGTTATTTGCTAAAAAGTGATACTTTTTTGCAAATTTTGTCGAATCAATGAGAATTTTGGTAACTTTTTGGCGTAAAAGAGACTTTTTTTTGGGAAAATATAGACAAAAACTATGAACTTTGGGCAATTTTTGGAAAAGAAGTCGGAAATTTGAAATTTTTTACGATCAATCGACAATTTTTAGCAATTTTGGGTAGAAATGCGCAACATCGATCGACCGTAACGCTGAAAAGGAAGTTTAAAGTTGGAAAAGAATAAAAAAAGGTAATGCTTTCGTAAATTATTCACTTGTTGATATTCTCAACATATTTTTCTTAAAGAAGGACAAGATTTGCAAAAATTAAATTTTTGAAAATATTTTCAAAAAATGCGAACTTAACCCTTTGAGACCCAAGAAAAATCTGACGGATGAAAATTGAAAAATTTCATTAGGTTTATGAAAAAGAAGTATAAATTTATTGAGCAGATTTTTTAAAAAAAATTGAGGCCAACTCAAAATTTCATTTTAGAATTTGAAGAAATGCTCAAAATGGGAATTTTTTCAATTCTGATTTCAAAAATAAATTTGCAACGTAGAGACACTGAAATTTTCCGAAAAGTTTCCATACGTAATATTAAAATGAAAATTGGAAAATTTTGAATAACATATCAAGTAAGTAAAAATTTTTGAAGTCAAAATCCAAAATTTTGAGGAAAAAATATAAAATTATTTTCTGCACAAGTTGTAATAATTACAAGTGTGGGAATGACATAATTTTTAAATCAAAAAAATGTTTGGTCAAAAATGAAGAAATTGACGGTGGGAATTTCCGTTTGAAAAAAAAAACATAATTTTGGAAAATTGAATTTCAAGCTCGTTTCAAAGTCACATCGAAAACTTATTTTGGAAATCGGCATAGAAAAAACGCCCACTTTGAGCATTTTCTTGAATTCCAAACTGAAATTTTGAGTGAATCTTAATTTTTTAAAAGAAAATCTGCTTATTAACGAAGTTATACATCTCATATAATAAAATTTTTCAATTTTCATCCTTCAGATTCTTCTCGGGTCTCAAGTCGTCTTCAGAGGGTGTTGAAATTCGGTGTGCATAGTTAATTTCAGGTTTCCATCTTCATTTGATGAAATTTTGGGGAAATTTCAAGTTTCAAAAATTTACTGGAGGCTCCAGTAATTCTCAAAAAATTATTGGAGGCACCAAAACGACTTGAAATTTACCTGCAGTCGACTTCATATCGTATTGAAATTGGTTTGCAGAATTAATTTCGGCTTTCCAACTCCATTTGGTGAAATTTTGTGGGAATTTCGAGTTTCAAAAATCTGCTGGAGGCTCCAGAACTGCTCAGAACGGTTTGAAACCGTTTCCAATCGATTTGGTAGATCGAAAATAGGGTATATAACAAATTTCAGCTTTCTAGGTCAATTTGGTAAAATTTTGATTTTTTCTCGCATTATTAGGCCAAAACTTGATTTTTATAAAATTCACCAAAAATCACAGGAGGCTTGAAAACGACTGCAGTCGACTTCACAGCGTATTGAAATTAGTTTGCAGAATTAATTTCGGCTTTCCAACTCCATTTGATGAAATTTTGTGGGAATTTTGAGTTTCAAAAATCTGCTGGAGGCTCCAGAACTGCTCAAAACGGGTTGAAACGGCTTCCAATCGATTTGGCAGGTCGAAAATAGGGTATAACCCAAATTTTAGCTTTCTAGGTCAATTTGGTAAAATTTTGATTTTTTTCTCACATTTTGGTCAAAATTTGATTTTTGAAAATTCACCAATCTACCTTTGTACGGTTCAAAAATGTTTATGCTAGTCCCATACTGCGTTTTCGGTTGACCTGCCAATCAAAATGGACGCCATTTTGTAAGTAGAGCCACACTTTTTTTGAGGACAAGGGCTAAAAATGTTCCTTACGACCCCCCTTTCAGGAAAAAAGTTGCTCCAGAGAATCGGCAGGGGGGTGCAATTGATCCTTAAGCGGGCTTCCCGACTACTAGGATTAATGTATTTTGAACGTAATTTTCATGACATTCAATCGTTACCCACCCATTTTCATCCAACTCATAAAAACCTTTTCACAGCTCGTATATTTTTCCCATCCATACCATTCAACTCACCCAATTTTATGTATTTCTGTTCGCAGGAATCTTCTGCATAAAAGAATCCACCAATGGCAGCAGTACGATAAAAAATCAAACAATCAAAGCCGAAAAGAGAACCTTGATCGGCGGCAGTGATCGTATTTCGCAAACCGAACGTAACCGAAGACTAATCCCTTACGCTACGTATTACATCGCAGGTAGCAGCGCATCAGCAGCAGGAGGATCTCTCGACCAAGAAAACTCGTTGCTGAGCACCGCTGCACCGACACAATCGACCGAAGAGCAAGACCAAGAGGATCCAGTTCAATCCAAAAGACCGCTAAAAATCCCATATAAAGCTGCGGAAAACAACGAATACTACGACTATCAGGATACCAACGAGTACAGCTACATACCAGTAGCTTATATCCCCGGAGCTGGTCCATCTCGAGGAATAAATTACAACCCCGAAACTCACTATTACCCTAACTCGTACTATCAGAGTCCCATATCGACTGAAAATGCGAAATATTTATACCCAACGGCGAAACCTACAGCTAAACCGACTCAACAACCAGTTAGTACGACTACCGATAGGAAATTCCCATTTTCGTATTTGACCAAATACGTGGCTCAACAAAGTGCTCAAGACGACTATTACAAGTATCTCGTCACTCCGGCTACGTTAAAGCATCAAATTAACTACGAAATCAAGAAACCAGCCGGAGTTGCTTCTGCTGCGGCTGCTGCGTATTACTCGGGTGATGTTTCTTCGGCTGTAGTCAGCACACCAGCTCCTCAATCCGAGTACTTGAACTTTAGGTATAATTTATACAAAACGCAAGCTCCCAAATACGACGTCACAACGACCCCTTCAACGGTCGAAATCACAAGTCCGAAGCATTATCTGGTCAATAAAGTGGTCTCTTCTACGTACCCGAGCCAAGGCATCGCTCATGTAACCACTCCATACGCTGTAACCTACGATTACCCGGAAGAGCAGTACGCAGCTCATACACAGACAGCTAAACCTGTCACTAAAATACCCGAACAAGTCACACAGTCGACTAAAACACTGATGACGATAATGAAAAGCCAAGAATTACCTTACCACCTGCAGCAGCAGCAGCAACATCTACAACAACTACACCATCATCATCATCATCCTCATCCTCATCACAATATACCAACTAGAATACAATTCGTTCCAAAACCATATCTCGTACCGACCATAAATACACCCACCGGAGGAGCCGCTGTTATCGATTACACCGTCGACGATATTTTGGCCGGATACAATATCAATAAACAATTACCAGAAAAGATAACAGCCGATAATATTAAACAAAGCATCAAAACGTTATCGTATATTTTGCAAGTACTGCAAAAGGCTGACTCCATATCGCATTATACGAATAAACCTCACACATCGATAGCACCGCATTTCAATTCCAAGGAAATATTCGATAGTTTGAAAGAGTCGCCTCATTCTGCCATTACTCCTATTGAACATAATTCTGTTAGTCCTTTACCTCATCATGTGCATTCGTACGATCCGTACGATGATACGCCGAAAGAACCTATACCGACGACGCCATTTGTTCATAAAGCACCCCTCAAGGATGACCAAAGTACACCAGGAAGAGCTGGAATCGATTATCCAGTTTTGTCAGTCATTCCTGAGACGACTTTTAATTGTAAAACGCAACGATACAAGGGTTTTTTTGCAGATCCGGAGACTAAATGTCAGGTGAGCATCAGCAGGGTTTTTAATGAACAGACATAGGTACAGGTAGTCTGAAGTTCGACTGGCAAAAAGTGATCTAAACATCAATCAAGTTTGGCTGGAATTTTGGCAGTAAGAAAATTCCATTGCTTTTTTTTAAAATAAAAAAATCAAATTTTCAAATAAAGTATGTTTTTGACCTTTCTAGAGCGATTTGAAATTTTTGGAGAAATTTTAAAACTTGCAGAAGGCTTCAAAAAAATTAAATTCATTGGCTCCCTTTGCTTAAAAAAATTTATATAATGTATTTTCATTAAAAAATTTAAAAATTGCCTTAAAACAACTTTTTTGAATTTTCAAATTTTGAAAATTCGCCAAAAATCCAAAAATGTATTTCAGCATTTGAAGCTTGAGGGGGGTTTCGATCTAGTTTAGTTCTGTTCAAATCTTCAAATAGAAGAGTAGAAATTAACTGCAGTTAAATTATTCAAAAATGGCCTAAGGCATAAGGACCTATCAAAATCTGATAAAATTTGACGAAAAGTTCACACACTCATTTCGATGAAAATATTTTTTGAAGAATGTTAAGAGCAGAATTGGGTCATGATTCTCAGGATTTTTGAAAAGTGTGATGATTTCAAATAATGGATTGAAATTTTAATAGAAAATCAAAAATTTATATTAAAACTTTTTTTGAACACTTTTGGTAGCATTTTGACGCCAAACTTGGGTCATGATTCTGAGGATTTTTGAAAAATGAGTCACGTGACCCATCACAATGGGTTGAAATTGGAGCAAAAGATGAAAAATTTCAATCACTATATTTTTTGGGGTAGGTACTTCTGAAAAATTTCAACACCAAATTTGCGTCATCATTTTTCTAATTTTTGAATAAAAATGTCAAAAAACCTATCGAAATGAGTTAAAAAATCAGCAGGAAATCGAAATTTTCCATCAAAACTTTTCTAAAGCAATTTTGATAAATTTTGAAATCAATTTTCAGTCATGTCTTTTTTTTTTAATTATTAAAAGGGTCACACGATTCATCAAAATGGGCTGAAATTTCACCAGGAAATCAAAATTTGCCATCAAAATTTTTTTAAAGCACTTTTGAAAAACTTTAAGCTCAAAATTTAGTCATGATTTTTAGGATTTTTCAAAAATGTACCATGCGACTTATCAAAATGGGTCAAAATTTTAGCAAGCAATCACAAATTTCCTTCTAAACTTATTTGAAACACTTTTGAAGAACTTTCAAGTTCAAAATTGAGCAATCATTTTTAGGATTTAGAAAAAAATGTGTCATGCGATCTGTCAAAATGGGTTTAAATGCCAAGAGAGAATCAAAAGTTGTATCAAACCTCTTTTCGGGCATTTTTGAAGAATTTCAACGCCAAATTTGGACCACGATTTTCGAAATTTTAAAAAAGCGTCACACAATTCATCAAAATAGGCTAAAATTTTAGCAGAAAATCAAAAATTTCCATTAAAACTTTTCTAAAGCACTTTTGAAAAACTTTATTAAGCTCAAAATTTGGTCATGATTTTCATGATTTTTCAAAAATGTGTCACGCGATCTGTTAAAATGGGTTAAAATGCCACGAAAAAATCAAAAATTTATATCAAATTTTTTTTCGAGCATTTTTGAAAAGTTTCAACGCCAAATTTGGACTATGATTTTCGAAATTTTTAAAAAAGCGTCACGCAATTCATCAAAATGGGCTAAACATTTTAGCAGAAAATCAAAAATTTCCATTAAAACTTTTCTAAAGCACTTTTGAAAAACTTCAAGCTCAAAAATTTGGTCATGATTTTCAGGATTTTTCAAAAATGTGTCATAAAATGGGTTAAAATGCCAAGAAAAAATCAAAAATTTATATCAAACTTTTTTTCGAGCATTTTTAAAAAGTTTCAACGCCAAATTTGGACCATGATTTTGGAAATTTCTAAAAAAGCGTTCCACAATTCATCAAAATGGGCTAAAATTATAGCAGAAAATCAAAATTTTCCATCAAAACTTTTCGAAAGCCCTTTCGAAAAATTTTAAGCTCAAAATTTGGTCATGATTTTCAGGATTTTTCAAGTATATGTGCCTGATGACCCATCAAAATTGGTTAAAATGCTAGCAGAGAATCGAAAATTTTTTTCAAAACATTTTTTAATTACTTCAGGAGAATTTTAAGCTCAAATTTGCGTCATGATTTTTACAGGATTTTTTGAAAAATTTGTCATGCAACGTATCAGGATGGGTTAAAATTTCAGCAGAAAATCAAAAAATTTTCATCAAACCTTTTTAGGTCATTTTTGAAAAATTTCAATACCAAAATTGGGCTATACTCTTTGAGATTTTTGAAGAAGCGTCATGCGACCTATCAGAATGGGTTACAAAGTACGGAAATGATCAGAAATTTCCATCAAAACATTATCTAGGCTACGCATTTTTGAAAAATTTCAGGCTTAAATTTGGTTGATTTTTGAGTTAAAATCGTTTGAAATCTAATCAAAAATTAATGAAACATTCCCATAATATGGAGATAAGAAAAAACTCTGCAAATCATAGACAGGAATGGTATAAATAATTCAAACAAATGCATATTGTCGATACGTAACGAATAATTACTTCCAAAGCATACCATCAAGAAACTTGAACCAGAAAATTTGAAAAAGAAAGCCAAGCCGATAAATTAGTTTTGCTTAAATAACAAGTTCCTGGCATTTGAATTAATAATTGAAAGACGTTTAAAAAAAAAAAAAAAAAAAAAAACATTTTTGAAAGGTTTCAACCACCAATTCAAAGTTCAAAATTCTTCAAAAATGTTTTAAAAACATATTCTTCGAAATATTTGAATTTCTTACAAAATTAGAACTCATTTCATTACGTGGCGTCACACTTCTTCAGAAATCCCAAAAATCATGACTCAATTTTCGGTCCAAAATTCTTCAAAAATGTTTAAAAAATATTTTCATCGAAATATTAAAATTTCGAATTTCGTGAAAAATTTCAACCAATTTTGATAGGTTGCAAGTTCATTACAAAACTTCGTTTTTACTCAAAATTGTAGCAGATCGTTCGAGCTAATAAAATTTTCCAAAAAGGTTTGTTTTGTAAATCTGAAAAAAAAAATATTTCCTTTAAATTCAAAAAGTTCGTATAAATTAAATTTGAGAATACAATTC
Organism: Planococcus citri; assembly: GCF_950023065.1. Classification (NCBI taxonomy): domain Eukaryota; kingdom Metazoa; phylum Arthropoda; class Insecta; order Hemiptera; family Pseudococcidae; genus Planococcus; species Planococcus citri. The sequence continues at coordinate 68,117,123 of NC_088681.1, forward strand.
TTGAAGGGTTATTTTTCCATTTTTAGTGAGTATCACAGAATTATGCAAACGAATCAGGGAAAATTTTTAAAACAGAAAACTAATCAGCCATCCCTTTATCATCTTACTACAAAAAATAGTTCAGATTCTCGAGTATTATTTTTCAATTCGAAATAAAAAACTCTAAAAATACTCGTAATCCTCGACCACACTCGCCATCTCAGACCACCCTGATCTCTTACTCATAACATTACCTCGTCAACTCGACTAATACCACAATTCATTTCCAGGTATGGCATTACTGCGACTTGAACGGAGGCCAAGCTTCATTCCTATGCCCAAACGGAACGATTTTCAACCAAGCTGCACTAACTTGCGACTGGTGGTTCAATGTGAAATGTGCAGCAACGCCTCAGCTTTACGTACTCAACGAACGTCTGTACAAATACATCATCCCAGTACGTCCGAGCTTCCCAGAAGACTACTCCGGTCCGTTGGTCGACCAATACTTGACAGAAAAATTCAAAGAAATAGAATCACAACGAAAACATAAATATCCCACCAACACAACGACGAGTAAAATCGAAGCGGCGGCTAATCTTACGGCGCTCAGCGAGTACGATATTCCATCGCATTTACTCGACGAAAATCTCTGATCGACTGCCCGTCCAGGGAATACGATGTAATACTACTTCGGCTGTGATTTGTTGTTGCACGTTCATATTTCGTCAGCAGGAATTATTAATTTAATGGCGAATCTACTTTGTGCCAATGTTCTAAATTCAGTTTACTTTCATTGTGTAATTATTATGTACTATTACGTACGTGTAAATAATATTATTGTGTGTAAATAAATGAGATTTCAGTATCGAGTTCTTACCTTGATAGAACGTTCGATTCTTTCTTGTTTCTTCGTTAGTTTTTCACGAACTTCTTTCAACTGCTTGGCGTATTCCGGTTTCTGTCAATAAAATAACGAACAATGAATAACGTTGTTGAAAAAAAATACAAACTACGAGAATGGTTTTTGATTACTTTTTCTTTCTCTATAACGTTGGACGAAGTCGACGGTAGTATATCAAATCTATGCTTTCCAGTAGTATTAAACTTATGTATCTGAGGAGGAAAAAAAAACAACCGAAAATATTAGATACTCGTTAAAATTAAACGCATTACAATACTAAATTCTTACATTATTATAACAGTTTTGACACAACAACTGATCATTACAATCTAAGCATTTTAGAATAGCAAGCACTTCGTGACATTCACCACAGGCACCTTCTGTAATTAGAATACGCAACGAATTAATACTCCACGTGTAAGGACTAACTGAAACACTTCGTATATTGTTTCTAACCGTGTAACGATGACTTCGGCGATGGCTTTTCAACGCAGTTACGTCTTTTAGAAGATTTGAATCCGATGGAAGATTCGTCGACAGGTTTCATTTGAGTTAGTTTATTAATCTCTTCGATCATCTTTTCACTAAGAGGAAAACTATCTCTCAGATTGCTCAGTTTAACGTCCAAAGATGGCCTGTTCGAAACACATGTATTAGTATTTGGTCGTTTCAAATAAAGCAACTCGAGAGTAGATATTACTTACTTGGCTGTAGATGTTTTCCCACATTCTTTACAAATGAACTCACGTTCGGTGCAAATGGTTGAACGGATGCACTCCTCGCAACAAAGATGGTGACAGTTCAGAATCAAAGGAGCATGAAGAGAATCTAAAATCATGATAATAATATCGTAAGGTCCATTTCAAAGAATAGTTTAGTACTCGAATGTACTAATGGTTTTGATTTACCTGCTAATTTGAATGGTTGATTGCAACTCGGGCAGGTACTAATGGTACCTGGACGCTCTGAAACCGGACGAAACATTGTGTGGCACTTCGATTGAAAAGATTGATGGAAACTTTGACTGTTCTAAGCGTAGGAAGGATAAATCCATGAACACTGGACTAGATTTAAAGATGATGCGATGTAAAACAAGGCACTAGATTAGTAATTTCGTACCTGTTTGGATAAAACACAACACACCAGTCACAAAATAAAAATTAATACCGAAAAATCATACCGAAAATAACGAAAAACAATGTGGAATTGGAATTTTACTGATAATCCAAATCGCGCAAATCACAAACATGCCGCTAACCGAAACTAGCCGATGAGATCCGGAATTACCCGAATGAGTCTCGAAAATAACTAGTTTACATATTTGTACGTTAGTTATAGGCAACACTGGATTTTTCTAGCAATTCTATTGGCGCAGCTCAACTGGCGGACTTTTCAGTTTTTATAAAAAATTAAAAAATAATGAATTTTATTTTTATTATTAGAATTTTTTAGAATTTTAGATTTTAGAATTAGGAATAATTAATTGAAAATTAAAAATTGACTATTGAGAAAGTGACGAAATGAAGGAACCATTTTACGTTTACTTTCTCACACATTATTTTTATTTTCTATCGAATTAATTGATGTACGAATTACGAAAGCAAATATTGCGTTTTGTGTTAACCTATTGAGTGTTGACTGCTAAATTTCATTAAATTAATTCGCATTCGCGATCGCTGATCACATTCTTTAGATTTGTTCAGATTCAGTCTTCAGATCAGAATTCCAGATTCAGAATAAAAAAAATAATGTCGCCCTGGCCCAAAGCTCGGAACCTTTTCCTCTTAAAACCAAGTCCCGAACGTGAGCCCCGAAACCCAAACTGTGATCAGGGCTTTTTAGGGCTTTTCGGGGCTTGTGTAAATTTCGTAAATTGTAATTACCATTCTGTGTATCTCCCTTTCTCACAACATCAAAAGTCAAAAAAGATGATTTTCCAAAAAAATAAAAATAAAAACTTCAGCAAAAAGTTTAATATTTCAACTTTCAAGGGGTTTTTCGTACATTATTTTATTTATAATATTCTGTAGGTAGTTCATTGTTCTTTGAAAAATGACGCTTAAAAAAATTTGGACAATATTTAAAAATTCCAAAAAAACTTAATTCTGATTTTTAAAAAACTGTTCCATTCAAATAATTTTGATAAAATCAATCCGAATATGCCCTGGAAATGTTTTTTTTTTTTTTTTTTTTTTTTTTTTCAACAGAAAATCAAATAAGATTTTAGTTTATTCTTCATTAAAATTGCAATTGAGGGGCTTCGTGGAAATAGAGCCTTGGTCAATTTTTATTTTTTTTCACTGATTTTTATAAGTTCAAATGGACTTGGAAAATTTTTCTACAAGCGAACATTTTCCAATTATTTTTTTTTCTTTCTTTCATGGATGAAGAAGAACAGTTCAATATCAATGAAAATGGTGAAATTATTTTTAAAAAATTTAATACCTACATTCAAAATCGTGACTGAAAAAAAAAACAAAAAAAATGACTAAGGCCTCTTTCCATGGAACCCCTCAATTTCAAGCCCCAAAAAGCGCCGGAAAGCCCTGAACACTTCATTCAAGCCCTGGACCCTGAGTCCTGAAACCCAAACCCGAAGTTTCCTGGGCCCCAATCCAAGCCCAAGACCTGATGAATTTTTGATTGAAAGCCCGAGCCCCGAAACCCGAAACCCGAAAAAAAATCATTTGGGGTCTTATCCCTGCCTGCCTCTCCTCGTCTTTTGTCCTCACTCTGCCTCAGATTTATAAATTTATCACTATTTCATTTCATTTTTTCATGATAATATTCTCAATTTTGCTCACACTATTTTCATTTTGTCGTAACTGACGGAGAGATTTTTTATCAGCTTCCGAAGAACGAAGAAGAAAGAATTATTCGTCTCACTCTCACCGATGCATATTCATTTGCATATCTATTACTAGCCTACTACTACTGCTTAAATTCATCGAAAAGAAATTTATATTTTTAGTATTTTATTTTATCTTGAATTATATTTCAAGAGAGCCCTATATCTGTTATTATAGAGCTTTAATTTCAAATAAATTACTCAATTTTAGCTATATATTTCATTTAACCCTTTACATAAACTGATTCGTGCGCACACTTACCCCCCCCCCCCCTCCTCCATTTCCACACGCGCACTCTTGACGAATTTTTCGACTTGAAAATTAATTTTGTCATCGTCATTCGTCAATTATTAAGATCATGGATAGTGTTACTGTTAACACGTACCTACGTAGAAATATTACGTTCAGGTTGGCGGTTTGAAAGTTTTGATTTTTGTTGTGCTACGTTGCTTATTAAATTAAATAATGAAGCTATTAGGCGAACCGTTGAAGGTTGAAGATGAGAACTGAACTCATTGTACCTATCATTTGTGAATCAAACACAAATTACGAACGTGCCTAGGTGAGTTATTTGAATATCAGTGATTTTTATTCATTATAGGCTTAATTTTTTACAGTGATGTTTGTTGCGTTTGTTTCTTCATTAAATGTTCTCCATAAGTTGATAAGTTTTTCGTTTTTGATGAGGTTATTGCTAATTAATTGTCATAATTGGAATAGGTTGAGATTAGCAAATATCTTAAAGTACAGAATTATGAATCCAATGCAGCAAGCCGCATTCAAATTAGCCACTGATTACCACACTTGAGTCCTACTAAGTTTCTTAAATTGTTAAGCTCTGTATCCGCCCCAATTTTTTTACAATTTTTTTCAATGTTATTGAAAACTCGAGTTGTGAAAAATTAATTAAAAAGGAAAGGTGTAACGTGCACCACTTTCAATATTTGGTTAACCCTCACACAACAATTTAACATTTTGATGTAAAAAAATACATCAAAATGTTAAATTTTAATTTTTTTTTCACAGCTTGATGTAATTTTTTTTACACATCCTGTCCCTATCTTTATTTCAACACTACCTACCGTGTCTTTTTATATATATGTGCCTATAGTGTCGTCGAACTCGTTGACCCCACCGACGACATACATATGTATGTGTGTATGTACATACATTATTCTGAAATCGTCTATTTTTAACTGTACCCTACATTAAGATAAGAAGAAACAGTGCATTATTTCACATGTGGTCGATGTGTTGGTCACATTCACTCGCTAGGGTACCTACTTGTAGTCACTGTAGCTGAACGAGTGATAGAAGAAAGGAGTAGAAAACATGCACTCATGTGAAACATTGAATTTTCGAAAGTGACTCTGATTGGATTTTTCACGCTGATTTTGAGAAAAGTGATGAAAAAATTCCACTCCGTAAGTTTATTCCGCAAAACCAATTTTCTGATTCGAAATTTTTTTCCCATTTTCCGCCATTTTTGAGAATGAAAAAAATGGACTTTCTGGGTCATGTAAGCACCCATACAAAAAAATTATTTCTGTAGAGCATAGTTTTTCTTTCTAGAGAGCTTAGCTCTCAATCTCAGAGATTTGTGCTTGAAGTTCAAAGGTTCAATTCAAATCTATTGTTTTCTTTTCGAGGGATGCTCGGTTGATCCTGAAAAACGATGTTCACTGTCAAAAAAGGTGTAAAAAATTGAGAAAATTTTACCTATACCAAAAATCTGTTTACTAAACGTTTTTACGTACCTACTTAGATAATGGAAAAAAGTAGCTTCATTATTGAAATTAGGAAACAGCATTTCAAAAGCTACAAAGATCCGATTTCTGATATTCATAGTAGGTAAAAGATGGTTCATTTGATAAGTCATTGGTCTTTGACAGAAATTTGCTTAAGTACTCAAATTCAGCGTTCTACTCGTATAATGAAGCCTCTCAGAGAAAAACCAACCAAGTATTGGTACCATGCAAGTGAAGTATTGTTTGAGACATCCTAAGAAAAAAAATGATAAATTGATAAATCTATTGAAGAGATATTTACTTATATAGGCTTCGCTTGGCATTGGATTGAAGGGGTTAAGTGGGCATGACCTTGACTCAAAATTCACGGATGTCAATTTTCAGGAGGGGCTGAAGAAAGTGAAAAAAAAATCAAATTAGTAGGTACCTAATCAATTGATAAGAAATTGAAAGTTCTATTTATATAAGATATTCAAAATTCAGTTCCCAAGAACAATTTGAAGATTTTTTTTGAAATTTTATTTGTAATTTTTGACGATTTGAATTTGGTACCTATATATTTTTTTTTCACCAAATAAAATGAAATCTCATTTTTCAGATTTTCCAGAATATGATGATAGCGTGGCCACTCTCGTTAAAAAATTCAGATAAAGGAAAACAAAACTCAGAAATACATAAAACCAATATTTACATTTTTCTCAAACACAAAACTGAATACAAAAACTGTTCAATATTTTTTCAAATTTTGAATGAATGGACACAAATTGATAGGTACCTACAAAGAAAGCCTATATTCAGTGATGTTTGCGTCCCTGCATTTGAATGGTGCATGAGACAAATCAAAATTTAATTCAATTAAAAAATACCAAAGAATTAACTTGAAGAATATCAAAGGAACTGTAATAGAAATTGGACTGGAGGCCAACGAATGCTCAAGAGGATTGGGATAGTCTGATTGAACTCCCACGAGGCCTGCAGTAAAGAATACCAAGCAATATCACCAACAAATACTTCAAGAGGATTAGAAAATAGTGAAACATGAGTTCCCGTGAAACTTGTTTCAACTTATACTGCAGAGGAAAATTCCAAGTGGATTGAAAAAAAAAGACTACCTACCTACTTATATACAGCTGAAAAAAAATATCTAATAGTGGTATCGTTATTTCATCAAGATTTATTTATTGATTTACTATATTTAAATATTTTGTACGTACCTATTCTGTTCTTTCCTCGGACTTATTTTTTTTAATTGCCCAATTTTTTCATAATGGACGAAATTCTCATGTATTTTGATTTTTCTAATTCTCAAATGTAGGTAAATCAATGAGAATACGGCGACAGTATAAAATCGTGCTCGGAAAAGGTAAAACATCTTACCTACATAAATCATGTGAAAGTGTGGCTCATCTTCAAAATTAAAGGGGCTAAATACCCAAAAACTTCTTAAATTTTAGAGTTTAAAAAAAAAATGATAACATTCGTTTGTTTTTTGACGTAGTGTTCATTTCCGCATTCATTTTTTCATTGCGATTTCTTGAAATTAAAAATCATTTGTAACCTCTTCAATTTGCAAAATAGGCAAAGAGTCATAATGGATAGGTAATTTTGTTCATTTTTCAAAGTACTACCGACCTCCATGGTCAAAATTGCATTTCAGCACTTGGATTTTGAAAATGTATTTTGCCCCTTCAATTTTGAAGATAGGCCACACCTTCATATAACCTTTTTTCTTAGTCGTACCTTACCTACTACCCGGTTGTATAAAAATCTGAAAGTTTGTGCCACCACTCCTCGGACAACCTGTATACTCATAATTACTAAAAATTAATTTTAAAAAATGACTTAAATTAAGTACTAAAAACGAAAAAAAATGGGATAGTCACCTTACCTTTTAATTGTATGTGGCGGTACGTGTTCTGCAATGAGCACCGCGGATCTGCTTCATGACGTGAAAATGGTTGGTTTGCGAACCAGCTGACCCTTTTGTACAACACCCCGTTTTTCCTTACTTCAATTGCGTGCCCCTCAGCTTCTTGGTCATCGTCGTCGAAGATGTCCCCCGAGAGGCTAAAAAATCATATTTCAAGTTGAAGAAAGCAATTTCCAAAGTTGAAAGCTGCTCAATAAATTATTTTAATTCTTTTCCTACTCGGGCTGCATTTACCTACCCTTCTAATAAATTCATTTAAAGCTTAAAATTAAAACAACTTACCCTTGTACGTTGTCCATGATAGATAAAAGATCACCTCCTAGTATAGATATTAAAATATAATTTGAAAATTTTACGCGTAAGAAAAAATTTAACGCTAGACTTGCCATGTCACTGAATTCGCCAAAGTAAGAAAGACCTACCTAGTACCTATTTCAGGTAGGAGAAATAATCAAAATGAAAAAATGTCATCAAAATTTTGTGGAACTGATTGTGTACCATCAGTACACTGAGAGTTTGTTGATAAATATGAGAAACCTATACTTACAAGGTGACTCATATCTGTAAATTTCTGAAAATGGACATTTCTAATCACCAGATACCTACTTTAAAAACATGATAGATATGTAATAAGGTCTATGTAGTAATAAATTTCCAGCAAAAATAAATAAATAAAAACGCAAAAAAATACCAGTCCGTATTCCCTATAAAGTTACCAATATCCAGAGAACTTGGAATGGAGGTCTGGTGGACAATGAATACCTAAATGAAAATCACAACATTTTTGATGGTACCTAATTCAATTTTTTAGAAATGAAAATTCACGAAAAACGGCAATTTACACATCATCTGGTGATTTTTGAGGCCAGCACTTTGCTGTTTTTTTAATGCGATTTTCGGACAGCGCGTCGTGTGGAATAGATTACTGAGTTGGAAAGCAGGCATAAAATCCAATTTAGCTACGAACAAGAAACAATGGATCCATTTTCACCCTACAAATATTTTTTCATGACTGAAGGGAACGGTCAGAAGTGTAACACGCCGGTTGGGATGATACTGCGCCTGTGTGTTGGTGGGTATGCAACTACCAACGCGCTGTATACCTTTTGTCTGAAACACGTTTCCTTCTGCTAGCGGATTTGAAATAAATTATTTTTCAGACTGTTCTTTGGCGGGTCACTTGATTTTTTCCACGGCGCTGTCGTGGGAAAATTCTTACTAACCCCCTGCTCGGTGGGTAAAATTTTTATATGCAGACGAGTTTTCTTTTTTTCAATATAATCCCTAAGTAAACTAGTTTTCAATCAACGTCGATCGCTTTTTCCTAATATTTCATCATTTTGCGCTCCAAACTTTCTGAAAACAAATTTTAAATGCCTGAACTGAATTTTGCGTTGATTGTTAATTAAATAATTCACTTATAAGCTTCAAAAAAAATTTTGTATCTCAATTCTTGAACCAATTTTATTTAAAATGAAAAAAACTAGCCTGGATGGACAATTTTCAATCAACGATTGCGCATTAGGAAGAATTTTAATACGACAGTGCCATAGAAAAATTCCACTTCATCAGTCGGGGGTCAGTAAGAATTTTCCCACGACAGCGCCGTGGAAAAAAATCAAGTGACCCGCCAAAGAACAGTCTGAAAAATAATTTGTTTCAAATCCGCCAGCAGAAGGAAACGTGTTTCAGACAAAAGGTATACAGCGTGTTGGTAGTTGCATACCCACCAACACACAGGCGCAGTTTCATCCCGATCGGCGGGTTACACTTCTGAATGTTCCCTGTGAGATTTAGATTAGATTTCATGTCTGCTTTTCGACTCGGTAATAATTGACTTTATGTGTTGTTTGAAAACCTCATTAGGTATGCAAACAACAGCCAAGTGCTGACCTCAGAAATCACTAGATAAATTACTGTACTATTTTTTGTAAAGGGATATACTTATGCTGTTTTCGACCTGCCAAATCGATGGGAAACGATTTCAAACCGTTTTGAGCAGTTCAAGAGCCTCCAGCACATTTTTCAAGCTTGAAAATCCCACAAAATTTCATTAAAAGCTGTTGGAAAGCTAAAATTCATTCTATAAACTAATTTCAAGTAGATTTCAAGTCGTTTTGGAGCCTCCGGCGACTTTTTGGAAATTATTGGAGCCTCCAGCAGATATTTCAATGCTCAAAATTTCCATGAAAATTTACCAAACATGAGTTGGAAATCCAAAAGTCACTCTGTACTCCAATTTCAAAACGCTATCAAGTCGATTGCAGGTTGGTTCCAGTCATTTTGGAGCCTCCAGCGACTTTTCGAAAATTCCTAGAGCCTCCAACAGATTTTAGAAAAGTAAATTTCATAAAAACCAGTCGGAAAGCTAAAAATTCACTTTATAAAATAATTGTAAAACGCTATGAAGTCGACTACCGATAGATTTCAAGTCGTTTTGGAGCCTCCAGCGACTTTTTGGAAATTACCGGAGCCTCCAGCAGATTTTTCAATGCTCAATATTTCCATAAAATTTTACCAAACAGAGACACCCCATTTTTGATATCATTCTGGGGTGAATAGCAGGCAGTTTCAATGCGTTTTGGAACCTCCAGCAGATTTTTAGAAACTTCTGGTTTTCAAAAACTGTTACAAAATCTATCCGAATTGACTTTCGGCTTTCCTACTCCATTCGATGAAATATTGTGGAAATTGCAAGTTTCAAAAATTTACTGGAGGCTCTAGTAATTTCAAAAAACTTGCTGAAGTCTACAAAACACTTTGAAATCTACTTGCAGTCGACTTCATAGCATATTAAAATTAGTTTAAAGAATGAATTTCGGCTTTTCAACTCCACTTGATGAAATTTTGTAAAAATTTCAAGTTTCAAAAATCTTCTGGAGGCTCCAAAAATTTTCAAAAGTCGCTGGTGGCCGCAAAATGACTCAAACTCACCAGCAGTCGACTTAATAGCGTGTATAAATTGGATTGCAGCGTAAATTTCCGTTTCCCCCAACTTCATTATTGATGGAATTTTGTGATTTTCAAGCTTGAAAAATGTGCTGGAGGTTTCTGAACTGCTCAAAACGGTTTGAAATCGTTTTCAATCGGTTTAGCAGGTCGAAAACAGCGTATATCCCAAATTTCAGCTTTATACCTTAATTTGGTAAAATTTTGATTTTTTTCTCATTTTTAACCTTTTGATTTTTTTAAATTTACCAAAAATTGAAAAATATATTTTAACTGAATTGGTCTTGATTATAGGAAATTTGACGTACAATAATTTCAGTTCAATCTCTGTTTTTCCCTCCGACCCTTCATTTCGGCGATATAGCCGAAAAACGTAGATTGACAAAGGTTAATGACCTCTGGGGGGGGGGGGGGTAGCAGACAAGTTGCGGTGTGCAACTTTGGTCACTGACAAAAAATTGACAAACTTTAGTGAAATATTGAAAACTTGCCTCTCATTATTCTCAAATTTATTCAAAAAAATTCGCGAAAAATGCGATAGGTCTTTGTTATACGCAACTCGAAACAAAATGCTGCATTAATGATGAGTGATTAGTGATTAGTGAAGTAATCCTCACTGATAAAAAATGAAAAAAAACTACTTACATATTGTTTTTTTAAATTTTTTTTTTCATTGTCATTTGGTTTCAAAATATTAAGCGCATACGTTCTTCTCATGGTTTGAGTGAACCCAAATTGAAGATCTGGTGAGTTTAAGATAAAGCATCACTCCAAAGTTATTACAAAATATTTTTGGGTTATTCCATGTCAACTCAACCAACAAAAAATGCGATTTTAAAAGTTATGTCTTTCGATTTCGCTCAATTTTTTTTACAATATTTACCCATCCAATAAGTAAGAAACTCGCGCAATCAGTTTGGTCTCAGCCCCCTCAGAGGGCGGGTGGGAGGGCTTCCATTATTTTCACATTGTCTCGAGGTGCATACTCAACTTCAGCAGCGCATTCCTCCAAAGCTGTGATAGTTTTATCAAAACTGATTTCACAGTTCGAAAGGGCATTGCAGTTCGAACTTTTTAAGCATTTTAAAATTTTCAAAAGTTGAAAGTTCAAATTTGAAAATGGCGCTGTAAGTAGGAGCTACCATTTAAAATTCCGAAAAAATGTCCATAGATGTATCTTTTGATGCTTCTTCGAAATATTAAAGTTTCAAGATGGGATCTCTTAATGGAGGGGAGCACCCCACCCACAATTTTGGGAGAAACTTTCAAAAGAAAATCTGGGGCATGTGATATATCGAATTGTATGTTTTTGGTGACTCTGAACACGAATATGACGTCAGATTTTTGATTGGACCCCATCCACGGTCCCCAACAATTTTTTTGGACTTTTACCCATTATAGGGGTAGTTCTGGGAGCCATGCGTGAGGTCAATTTGAAAAACTAAGGCTACATTCGTGTTCAGCGATATCGGAAACATACTATTTCATGTGTCACACGAATGAAATCATTTTTTTGTTAGGTTATGGTTGTTTATAAGTATGTATACTTATTTATCAAAAGTTTACCCCAAACTAAGAGGGAGATGCCGCCAGTTCAAAGAAATCAACACATTAGTCATCATAATATAAAAAATCAATAATAAACATAGGGTTGAATATTCGCTATTAACAAAACAATGAAAACATAGTCTACGTGTTTATGTAGACAAAAGACAAGAATATACGTACTTACTCCCACCACCTAAATTTCAAGAACTGAAGTTCGTTTTTCGATTTTTTGATGAATAAAATGTGAAAAAATCAAAATTTCACCTAATTGAGCAAAAGACCTCAAATTAGGTATGTACCCTACACCCTACCTATTCTGAACCCATGAATTGATTGGAAACGGGTTCGAACCATTTTGAACAGATGTACAGCCTCGAGGAGATCTTCGAAAGTTGAAATTTCAACAAAAATTTACCCAGACAGAGCTGAAATGTACATTGTAGGTACTCTTTTTTGACTTGCTCGGTCACCTAGAGATGTTGGAAAACTGGTACAAATTGAATTTCAGCTTTCTAGCTCAATTAGGCGGAATTTTGATTTTTCCCCTACACATGTTTGACCCAAATTTGTTTTTCAAAAGTTTACAAAAAATCGAAAAATGAACTTTCGCAGCTGTTTGGGTGATGGGGTATGTTTATATTCTCATCGAATTTCTGTCGGTTCAGATATTTCATTTGTTCGTGTTTTTGAAAATGCACAAAAAATTTCACTTTATTTCACCAGACATAAAATTGAAACAAAATACTGTTTTTCAAAATTTTACCTCGTGAATTTTTGAATTCGAAAGAGAACTTCATGCTACTATCACCACTCCCTCCATCCAAGCAGCTACAGTGAAAATTGATCAATACCTTCATTAATACCATACTAGATCATTTGTATTTTTTAGTAGACATTTTTCAGATCTAGGTATCCATTTTTAGGGGAGCGGGATGAAGTACAATGAAGTATTGAGCAAAAAACATTTTCAATTTCTACTACAGATATTTGTGTCCATTTCACCCCAAATTTTCGACTTGGCTTGTTCAAATTTTAAAAAAATTAAAAACAGCACAACAGTAAAATGTGACGCGGCCAGCGATACCATACCATATGTCGGAAAACTTTTTTTTAAGATAATCGCGTTTTCATGGAAAAAGTCAGAAAATATCAAAAAAAATTTTTTTGTCGATTCATATACTATGAAGCCTATACTTTGGAATGGATGTACCCACCGAATCTCAAACACGTCGTTTTAGTGGTGAAAAACCGGTTTTACAAAAGTGCTTTTCATAAAAAAATGTCAAAAAAAAAAAAAAAAATATTATGATGTAAAACCATTAAAAGATGAAGAAAATCAAAAAAAAAAAAAAAAATTTAAAACTGTTACAAAAATAACCCAAACTTTCAAACACGTTTTTCTCAGAATTTTGGTTTTTGAATTTCAAAAAATACGCAACTTTGAAAGTTTGCAAATTTGTCAGATTTTAATATTTTGAAAATCTGTTTGCACCATTGAAAAGAGGAAGAAAAACACTACCAGAAACCACAATAAAACGAAAAAAATGTTTGCCGACATATGGTATGGTATCGCTGGCCGCGTCACAAATAATAATTCTAGATAATGTTGAAAAATAATTACTTACTTACTTTTTTTTTGGTCTAATAAGTTACCCTTGTTCGTTGTCCATGCCCATGATACGAGGTAGGTATATTAATGAAAGATTACTTCCTATATTTAATGCGTTTATTATTTTCTTAAAGTTCCTTAAGTATATGTATTGCTTTCGATGTTCACTGTTCAGTCTTACTCTTCACCGCGTCATGTCAGTGACGAATATTTCTGAGAGTAGATATTTCTAATGATTCACGATCATTTTCCCGAATCCGAAATCCCGAATGGACATTTCCCGAATGGGATATTTCCCGAATACCATTATCCCGAAGTCATTTTCACGAATGCCGTAATCCCGAATCCTTTGTTTCCCGAATCCCGAAAAAAATTTCTTTTAAAAAATTGAATATTTTAAATTCAAAAATACTGTGGTATGACACAAAATTTCAAAGAACAATGTTATGAGCCAAAGTTCAGAGGTGCATGTGGACAGATTGCTCAGGTCTTTTTAATACAACTGAAGCATGTTTCCAAACTGCATTAAGTCCATTTTCAATTTTGGACTTGGTGCAGTTTGGAAACATATGCTTCAACTATATTTTCCTATCTAGGGCTGAAAAGTACTACTTTTCCAACCTCGCGAGGATCGCTCGGATGTAAAAATAAGTACTTTCCACCCTCGTTCAGGAAAAATTACTTCACTAAACTCGGAGAAAAAGTGATTTTGAACTCGTGTGAGTTGTTCCCCTCACTTCGTTCGGGTCACAAACCTCACCCTCGTCAAAAATCACTTTTTCGGCCCTCGTTGTGTAATATACTATTCTGCCTTCGTCAAAGAAGTTGGTGATACATCGAGCTCTACATTGTTTTGATCGGATTCACGTAAGCGGCAATCCCAATATATTCTATTGTTACTCTGATCTGGCTTTGAGCGGTGGTAGATATACCTACCCGTCTATTACCACTTGTGTGTCTATTAGTGTAGCTACCATTTTACAATATGATACAGCTTCATTTCGAGTACATGACCGGATGGTAAACACATTTTTCATAGAAAATAAATATATTCGGGATTTTTAAATTCGGGATAAAGACATTCGGGAAAGTGGTCATTTGGGATTTTGGGTTCGGGATTTTGGGCCTCGGGAAAACGGATTCGGGAAACGTCCATTCGGGATATTGGATTCGGGATTTCGGGTGTGAACCATTTCTAATCACCAGATACCTACATTAAAAACATCATACGAGTAGTTATGTACCTACCTACGCATGTCGTATACATGCTAATAAATTTTCAGCAAAAAAAAAAAAATGTACAGTATGACACAAAAGTAGTGCCCGGTACCCTATTGACAAAATTATGCTTAAAAGCATGTGTAACAATGCGTGATTTTGGACTGGTGTAAAAGCGTGCATTATCGCGTTAAAAATGAGCATTTTCGCATGCTAAACAGAAGCAATCTAGCAACCAAGTATTTTCTAGAATGCAACCAGTGAGTAAAAATTTTTCAAGTCCAAAAATTGATAACATTTAAGCAAAAATAACCTCTAAAGCTGCGAGGTGGCTGAGTGAGTTAAGCGGCCACACAAAGCAGAAAGTTATTCAAAAAAATTCGCGTAAAATGCGATAGGTCTTTGTTACGCAACTCGAAACAAAATGCTGCATTAATGATTAATTGATTAGTAATCCCAACTGATGAAAAATGAAAAAAATCACTTCAATAGATTTATAATTATTTTTTTTCTCAGAATGTCTCAAACAATACCTAACCTGCATAGGATTTAAAATAACTTACCCTTGTAAATTCTCCATTTGAAATGGGTATGTAAAAGGTTACTTCCTTTATCCTCACTTATAAATATTAAAACAATATTTTGTTAAACGACAACGCGGTACGTACACAGTTCGACGAGAAACTGTGCGTCCAATACCTAATACATAGGTAGGATCAAGAGCTTGAACAAGATCCAAACTGAGCTACCTACATGTTGTATTTTAAATTTTTTTTTTTCATTGTCATTTGGTTTCAAAATATTAAGCGCATACGTTCTTCTCATGGTTTGAGTGAACCCAAATTGAAGATCTGGTGAGTTTATGATAAAGCATCACTCCAAAGTTATTACAAAATAGTTTTGGGTCATTCCATGTCAACTCAACCAAAAAAATGCGATTTTGAAAGTCATGTGTTTTAATTTCGCTCAATTTTTTTTTTTACAATGTTTACTCATCCAATAAGTAAGAAACCCGCGCAATCAGTTTGGTCTCAGCCCCCTCAGAGGGCGGGTGGGAGGGCTTCCATTATTTTCACATTGTCTCGAGGTACCTACTCAACTTCAGCAGCGCATTCCTCCAAAGCTATGATAGTTATATGTATCAAAACTGATTTCACAGTTCAAAAGGGCATTGCATTTTGAACTTTATAAGCATTTTAAAATTTTCGAAAAGTGAAAGTTTAAGTTTCAAAATGGCGCTGTAATTGGGAACTACCATTTAAAATTCTGAAAAAATTTCCATAGATGTACCTTTTGATGCTTTTTTGAAATATTAAAGTTTCAAAATGATTTTTTAATGGAAGGGGAGCAACTCCACCACCAATTTGGGTGAAACTTTAAAAAAAAAAAATCTGGGGCATGTGATATATCGAATTGTATGTTTTTGGTGACGCTAAACACGAATATAACGTCAGATTTTTGATTGGACACCATTCACGGACCCCAACAATTTTTTTGGACTTTTACCCATTGGGGGTAGTTTTGGGAGCCATGGATGAGGTCAATTTGAAAAACTAAGGCTATATTCGTGTTCAGCGATATCGGAAACGTACTATTTCATGTGTCATACGAATGAAACCATTTTTTTTGTATGGGTCCAATCAAAAATCTGACGTTATATTCTTCAAGAAAACGTTTACGCAGTCGAGACACTGTAGAACGATCCACTGTATTATCACCATAAATTTTTTTAAGTCAGAAAAAATTTCAGGCACTTTTTTACCAAGTAAAAAAACGGGAGCGCGACCCAGCACAAATTCTCCTTATCTTTATCGTTCCACGACATTCTCGCTACCCGTGATAAGAAATACTGTTTGGTATGTAATTCTAGCTAAAAGATAAGGCTTTCCAAAAATGTGAAAAGGAACATCGTGCAATTAATCTGACCTGAGGTAGAACGCAAGTATAGAAAATAAAACGATTCCAAAACCGTCGACGACTCGATGAATTTTTTATCCTTTTAAAAATTACACGTTCGTGTCGAAAAATTAATTTTTAAAACCAACAAAACCATAACCTAGGTTACGAAAAAAAATCCGTTTTGGAAAAACAATATCGAAAACATCGGGGAAAAAAAGGTCCAAGGTTATCAATCAGTTCTGTCGAATTGGTAATTAAACGACTCGTAATATCTCAAGCATTAATATTCCAAACATGTAGAAAAATTCGTGAACGATCGATCGAAAAACTTGCTAAGAAAATTACATATTTCGTGTTTGCAACGAGGCGACGAAAGCTGAAAGCGCTCATTCCTATAATTTGAATTTTTTTCTCGAATGGAAATATTTGCAAAATCATTATGAATACTTACCTACATATAGGTAGTGTTTCCACGAATTGGACAGAGAAAGTCGATACAATGGCTGGCGAATTTGTAACTGCGCGAATAGACATGTTTATTACACCTTTGACGACTTTTTTTTTTTTTGCTCTCGATATATTTTGACAATGAATTCGCCTTGTACACGACACTTTCCGAGAAACGGTCAATTTGAAAAATACAATACATCGAGCCTCGAGGAGAGTTTTGACATCATGCATATTTCACATACTGTACAATGCATCATCTCAATAAAAACCACAAAAATCAACTCGTACTCGAACGTCATCTGATCGATTAAATGTCGCAAATTCATCCCAACAATTTCAATATTTTCGTCGTAAATCCCGTGTCAACATAAACACTACCCGGAAACCGTACCAGCAAATGTATCGTAAACATAAAAGAATTTTCAAAATGTATTTAGGTAGGTAGGTATAGTATGTATTAAAAAAACAACAAAAACTCGTAAGAAACTGTAACCTATAATTTTAGATCAAATTTCCCTCCGGCGTTCGAATTTTTGTTTCATTAATGACTATTTATGTGTTCATTAATTGAACATCGAGTTCGAATTCGATGAAAAATCCGTTACTGATACAAAAAAAAATCAAACTACTTGTGACAGCGATTATTAGTGGACTTTTTGACGTACGTAATTAATAATTAATCACGAGCTTGTGTGTCTAATTCACACCCTTTTTTGTTGAAAAATTAACTTAGTAGTCTTCATTATTAATCTAACTTAGGTTTTTTTCTCACATTCATTCGATTGCATAATATGTTTCAGTAATAATTCCTACTTGTACTTCACCACTTGACGATTTTGCTAAACGATATTTTATGCGACACTCATTATACTTAACGTCAAATTAATTAATGACTGTATAAGTTAATTGTTACTCTCCTCCACAACTGATTCGTCTATCTCAGTTGTTAAATATTTTTACCACCAATTTTACCCATACTATACAAAATCAGGTTATTCTCGATTCTCGGTCGTCAAATTTTTTAATACGTATTTATTCAATAGCAGCACTTTTTTTTCGAATTACAATTTCTTCTAGGAAATGCGTTAATTTGTTAAAAACAATTTATCATTCTCTGCTCTTTTTTATGACAGTATAAAAAATGACAGAGACGTATGCCTCAATCCATCGTCGTTAAATTTACGATCAAAAACCCAAATGTTTACGAACTAAACACGTGCTTATCAGTTGTCTATGGGAGAGGAATTCCACTTTTTTTGAACGACTCATGCAAGATTCCGCGAAAATACCAGGTAAGTTGTTTTTCAAAAATAGTATTAGAGGATTGGTGAATTGAAAACTTATTCAGGAGGTACATATGTAGAATTTTTGAAACAGCAATCTCATTTTTTGAAAACGCGCCACAAAAAACATAAAACTGAAAATCATCTTTATACTCTCAGAGAACTTTCAAGTTCATTTAATCAACACCTGAGGGCTGAAAATAAAGGATAAAATTAATTAATTTAAAAGTTCAACCTCACCAACATCTACAAATTACAAAGCTATGCTTACTCTGGATTAATTGTTGCATAATCAAATTACTATACTTTGAGACGATAGGTAAACAAAATATTACAAATAATATGGCGATAATTACTGTCGGCAAAAAAATATACAATTTTGCCGACAAATCTACATAACTTACTCTTTTCCGTTGTCCATGGGTATATAAGAGATTACTTGCTTATTAAAAAAACACCTTTTACAAATACGAAACTTTCATGAGAATAAAACAATTCGTAATGCTCTAAAGAACCACGACGACGAATGCTCTCGACACTCACAGTACACTGTCACTGAATAATCGAAATGATGTAAATTTCTGAGAATAGATATTTATAATCACCAGATACCTATATTAAAAACATGATAGGTATGTACGTATATGTCGTATGTACATGCTAATATATAAATTTTCAGCAAAAAAAAAAAAAAAAGTACAGTATGACACAAAAGTAGTGCCGGTAGTTTTTATTTCTAAGGGGAAAGAGCTAGAGAGATGAATGAAGCGGCGTTGAGTAGGGAAACTGGCCCATGCACAGTGTGTCCACAAATTGAAAAACCAGTTTGGTCAAAAATTTCAAACTGATTTTTATTGACGCAATATATTGTACACACTAAGGCGACAAAAACGTGATATGAATTTTTTGAAACCGGTTCTAGACTAAGACCCAAGTTATTTCAAGATATTACAGTATTACACAGAAGTAGTGCCCGGTGGCTTTTATTTCCAAGTGGAAAGAGCTAGACAGATGAATGAAGCGTCGTTGAGTAGGGAAAAATAAGGGAAGGGCTTTCAAAAGCGACCTTGAAAGTTTCTGGCCATGCACAGGGTGTCCACAAATTGAAAAACCAGTTTGGTAAAAAAATTCAAACTGTTTTTTATTGGCGCAATGTATTTTACACATGAAGGTGACAAAAATGTGATATGAATTTTTTGAAACCGGTTCGCTAATTTGCAACCGGTTAACAAAAAATACCCAAAAATTGTAGATAGAGAAAAAAGTTGAAAAATTACACAATTCTGTCTAATCACATTTTGAAACCGATTCATTGGTTCGCATTTAGCAACCAGTTTTTGACAATCACCTAAAAATTGAAGATGGAGAAAAATTCTTGAAACAAAAGTTGTAGATCGTGAAAAATTGAACCATTTTCGCTGATCGGATTTTGAAACCGGTTCATTAATTTGCAACCAGTTCTCAAAGTTACCTAAAAATTGAAGATTTAGAAAAAAACTTGAAACAAAAGTTGTGGGGCATGAAAAATTACACAATTCTGTTCAATCACATTTTGAAACCGGTGCATTTGGTTGGTATTTAGCAACCAGTTTTTGACAATCACCTTAAAATTGAAGATAGAGAAAAATGCTTGAAATAAAAGTTGTGGAGCCTGAAAAATTGAACCATGTTTGCTGACCGGATTTTGAAAATGGCTAATTAACTTATAATCAGGAAACTTTTGATGGCTTGCTGCGATTTAATTAACCGGTTTCAAAATCTGATCAGCAAAAATGGTTCAATTTTTCACTCTTTACAACTTTTGTTTCAAGCTTTTTTTTCGATCTCCAATTTTTAGGTAATTTTGATAACTGGTTGCAAATTAATGAACCGGTTTCAAAATCCGATCCGCGAAAATGGTTCAATTTTTCACGCTCCACAACTTTTGTTTCAAGCATTTTTCTCTATCTTCAATTTTTAGGTGATTGCCAAAAACCAGTTGCTGAATGCGAACCAATGAACCGGTTTCAAAATGTGATTAGACAGAATTGTGTAATTTTTCACGCTTTACAACTTTTGTTTCAAACTTTTTTCTCTATCTACAATTTTTGGGTATTTTTTGTTAACCAGTTGCAAATTAACGAACCGGTTTCAAAAAATTCATATCATGTTTTTGTCGCCTTTGTATGTAGAATATACAATGCGCCAATAAAAACCAGTTTGAATTTTTTGACCAAACCGAGTTTTCAATTTGTGGACACCCTGTGCATGGACCTGAAATTTCCAAGGTTGCTTTTGAAAGTCCTTATTTTTCCCTACTCAACGCCGCTTATCATTCATCTCTCTAGCTCTTTCCACTTGGAAATAAAAGCCACCGGGCACTACTTCTGTGTCATACTGTAGATAATCGGTAGATAAATTTCGATGGTCATTTAACTACTCTTGGCGATTTTCGTTGAGATACATCTCCTGATGAGACTTGCACATTCTCATTCGATGAATTACTTTGTGCATGTACAACCGAGTTGGTTTTACAGACACTTACGAACAATATTGGGTTCTTACGTTACTTCCCTTTTTACTAGGCATAGATACATCTTTAACTTTATCAGTTTTATCTTTGGGTAAATTTTCAACTAAAAATTGACCGCTGGTCTTTGAACTTGATATAAAAATGGATTCAGCGACCCCAAAATACCCCCATTTTCCAATGGTCAGTCAAAATGTGTCATTTTTCACGCTCTGCAACTTCTGTTTCAAGTTTTTTTTCCATCTTTCATAAATCACCTAATGTTCCGTGTCTACTGTCTACAAAACCAAACCAACCTACATATAATGTACATTATCTGTAACATCCGAAAAAATGTTTGCCAACGGCCATAAACAACTCCAAACCTGATAAATTTCAAAAGGTAACTTGGTGTAACGCGCTATCATAGATGTCGTGTCAAGTGCCATAGTGCCATGTCACAACAAAACTACTCTTTTTACTCAGTGGCGGCGATCTGTAAATTTTCCGGAGTAGTGCTCATGCTGAATTAAACGATAAAGCCAGAACTGTCTACTCAGGACCCCCCCTTCCAGATTTTTCCATCTAATTGGATAGCTGTGGTTCGAGGTTCAACGTTCAGATTATTTTTTTAAAAAAGGGAACTTTGAAACGAAATGTCGAATAAAAAATTGATTAAAATTTTTTCAATGATCGGATTATGTTTTCGGAATTTCTTCAGTAGAATTTTTTCATTGTAGAAATATTTGAAAATTGTTACAGTAGAATTCAAATCTGTCCGAGCAAATCGAGGGCAAAAGCTGTGAAAAATTGATAATTCAAAACATAAAACAAAAACAACGCTACTGCTATAGAAACGTGCTACAGCCTAACCCATAAGTCATTTATATGTAGATTACTTACTGATTGATTTTGACTAAAAAATGTATAATTAACAAAGTGTCTCTGAAACTAAAAAAATTACAAAATTAGAAGTTTTCGCTCTATGAATACCTGACTAACTGAATTTGCTAGAAAGACCTACCTCAAAATGTCATATAAATTTTTGGTGTAGGTACATTAGAAAAGTGCGAATGGTATTGTTTCATCGAAGCTGATGGATATTTACAGACAGCACATAAAATGTGATTTTGATTTTTTCTGGTTTTCATCTCTGTAAGAAATAGAATAGTAGGACAAAGAGCTTATGATGACTATGATGAGTTTTTCCCATCCTACATGATTTTTCGAAGTACCTTAACGCTTTACCATCACTATCATTTTTTGTTCATTCATACAGAGCTGCGAATGCTTGATCAAGTTTTTTTTATGTTTAAATGTATGACCACAGCGATCACACGTTATTGAAGTTGTAGGTATTATTTTCCATCTTACAAATTTTTTACTGCGATTTTAATATATTTAATTACTTAAAAAACTTGAAGAGATACAGAGATAGAACACAAGACAGAGATAAAGATTATTGTTTATTTACATGAACGCTGTACTTATGACAGCCATTTTGCAGGACCTATTTCTCAAATGAAGTGTAGCTCCAGAAGACTACTTTAAAAACATGCTAGGCATGTATACGTAGTATCTACTAATAAATTTCCAGTAAAAAAGAAAATGAAATAAAAACGTAAAAAAAGGCCAATCCGTATTCCCTAAAGTTACTAATATCAAGAGAACTTTGAATGGGGGTCTGGTGAAAAACGAATAAATGTAAATGTGAATTTATGTTGCTGAGAGAGCTTTTTTACATGAATATTGCAAAATCACGTTGGGAATCCTAAAACAACATTTTTGATACCTAATTCAGTTTTTAGAAATGAAAATTCACAAAAAATAGTAATTTATCATCTGGTGATTTCTCAGGCCAGCACTTTGCTGTTTTTTGAATGCGATTTTCAGACAGCTTGTGGAATAGATTACTGAGAGTTGGAAAGCAGGAATGGCATAAAATTATGTTTCATTTTTAATTTCTTATATCCAATTTTTCGTCTCATTAACAAGTTTTGTGCGGTAGAAAACTGGTATCAAAACTCAATTAATAAGATTAGAGAGCTGAGATGAATTTGAGTTTTTTTCAGGATGTGTACCTGAAAAAAATCAAATTGTCTCATCGAAATTTTTTTATGAGAAAAGAAGAGATGCAGGAATTCATAGAAGAGCTAGAAAAATGAGGCTTTTTAAGGTAGCTCAGCAGTTATATGAGTATTTAACGATGTGATGATGAAATAGAGGAATTTTTTTCAAATGTTTCGATTCAGTAATTATTCTAATTTGAATGTCTTTCATTAGGAAAACGTTATTTCGAAGAAAAAACAAAATAAAAAAAAAATTGAGAAAAACGAAAAAAAATCACTGCTCAAGCTGATAAATTGAATTTAAATAATATTAATGAACACGGGAAAAAAATGAAAAAATGTTTAAGCAACACAAAAATAAGAGTACAAAAAAAGTGGAAAAAAATAAAAAAAAACACTTCAAAAGCTGATAAATTGAATTTAAATAACATTAATGAACACGAAAAAAAATGAAAAAATGCTCAAACAACACAAAAATAAGAGTAAAAAAATTCAATAAATACATATTTTAAAAAAAAATTATTCCCTTTAGCTAAATTATAAGCAAGTAAGTATTTATTTTGATATTTTAAAGAACGTCAAAAACTTGAAGAATTACTTTAAAAGTCAAGAGTCATGATTCAAACTATTTTATCTTCTTCAAAAAAATGATTATCACAAAATTTTAAACGACTTTTTGTTGATTTTCCTCCAACTTGTCAACTTTCAATAAAAATTCAATTATTTTCAATGAATTTCTAGTTCTCTGAAAAAATTACTCACAATAAACATACCTACTTCACGAGCAGTAAAAAATTCAAGTTTCAACTGGTTTCAATACATAAATGGATTTTGAAAAAATACTAAAATAAGTTTTCAACCTATATATTCAACTTGTGTTTCAAAGTGGAAAAAGTTTAAACATTTTCTTGTGGTATGTTTTATTCACCTTCGATTTTCAAAAAAAAAAAATTGTTTTTTGACAAAGAAAAAAAAGAAATAGTTTCTCAAAATTGAATAAATTGTACTAGGCAAGTATTTTCATTTTATTTTTAACACCTGTGATGTTCAAAATTTTTTCTGTTCAAAACATCAAAACAAAAGTGAAGACAAAAAAAATTCAAGTTTTTCTTATGAAACATGTCTTAAAAGTGTTTAAAACTGTTTTAAACAGATTTTAACCCCCTCTTTCTCCTCTACCAAAGAGGATTTCAAGCCAAGAAAATCATACTTCTTGTTATTTCTCGAACTTTTTTTTAAAAAATTTTACTTCTTTAAGAAAGAAAATTCATAAATTTGAATTTAAAATATATACCAAATTCAAGTCTTAATTTCTTATGCAGTTTATGTGTCTAGATAAAATGCAAAACTGACGTTACAAGAAATCACAAGCTGAACGAAAACTAAGCAAAATATTATAGAAAAAGTGGAGGAAAAAGTACGATGGTAATTCCTCAGTCACAGCTCGTTTCAATTCAAACACATTGAAATCATTCAGAATTTTTTAGAAAACAATGTTTCAAAGTTGATCTTGGAATTGAGAAAACCTGTTTTAAAAAGTTCAAGGACAAAAAATATAATGCATCAGTTGAAAATTTCCAAGAAATCATAAATATTTCAAATAAAAAAACAAGAATGCGATGTCCTTGAGAATTTTATTCATCCTTCAGCTGTCTCTGTGAGTATTAAAAATGTAGGTAATAATCAAAAAATGCTTGAAATAAATTTCGAAAAAGTAAATGAAAATAAAAATTTATACAGAATTTTTCAGATAAAATATCATTTATGATACACTTACCACTTGTATTTCGACTGAAGTGATAACTTTAATGTCGATTCATGTCCACTATGTAATTATTATTATTTTCAATGAATTTCTAGTTCTCAGAAAAAATTACTCACAATAAACATACCTACTTAACGAACAGTAAAAAATTCTAGTTTCAACTGGTTTCAATACATAAACGGATTTTGAAAAAATTCTAAAATAAGTTTTCAAGTGTTCTAACTACTCGTACTAAGCGCACTACCGATATATAAGAGCAACCAGAAAACATACTGGTGTTTGTTGGTATAAATAGAATCAAGAGTTTGAACAAGATCCTAAAAATTTTACAATTTATAAGTAAGTAGCTTAGTTAGTCCGGCATATGACAATAGGAGTAATTGCACCCCAGCCTCACCTGTCAAAATTTCAAAAGCGTTTTTCGATTTTTGGTGAATTTTTGAAAATCCAATTTAGGCCAAAAATGAGGGAAAAATCAAAATTATACCAAATTGACCAAGAAAACTGAAATTTGGGATGTACCTACCCTATTTTCGACACTGGAGGTTCCAGTAATGTTCAAAAAAGTCGCAGGAGGCTCTAACATGACTTGAATCCACCTGAAGTCGTCTTCAGAGGGTGTCAAAATATTGGAGTGTAGAGAAAATGTTAGCTTTCCCATCTCCATTTTGATGAAATTTTGTGAAAATTTAAAGTTTCAAAAATCTGCTGGAGGCTCCAAAACGACTTAAAATTCACCTGCAGTACTTCGTAGCGTATTGAAATTAGTTTTTAGAATAAATTTCAGCTTTACAACACCAATTTGATGGAATTTTGTGAGAATTTCGAGTTTCAAAAATCTGCTGGAGGCTCCAGAACTGCTCAAAACGGGTTGAAACCGTTTCCAATCGATTTGGCATGTCGAAAATAGGGTAGGTATATTCCAAATTTCAGCTTGCTTGGTCAATTTGGTATAATTTTGATTTTTTCCCTCATTTTTGGCCTAAATTGGATTTTTAAAATTTCTCCAAAAATCGAAAAACCCACTTTAGCACTTGAAATTTTGGCAGGTGATAAATTTTTTC
Organism: Planococcus citri; assembly: GCF_950023065.1. Lineage (NCBI taxonomy): Eukaryota > Metazoa > Arthropoda > Insecta > Hemiptera > Pseudococcidae > Planococcus > Planococcus citri. Next base: position 68,142,875 of record NC_088681.1, read on the forward strand.
TTGATCTTTTGATCTACTTTTGTAAGGTTTGAAAAATTTCGTGCAAGTTCTATGTTGAAACGAAAAATCTGCGATTTCGGCTGACCTGTCAATCAAAATGGTAAGTGAGGCCAACTTTTTTTGGGCAAGTTTGCTTTAAAATGTTCCTTAGGATGTCCCCTTTAAGAAAAATGTTATCCCGGAGGATCGGCGGGGAGGGGGTGCAATTACTCCCATTGTCATATGCCGGACTAAGTAGCTCATTTATTTATGGAGCCAGGGTTATAATGTAGGTGAATTAGCATTAAACAAAATTTTACCTATCCAAAATTTTTTTGCGGGAAATTGTGGAGGGTGACCCCCTGAATAATTCCTAACAGTTAGCACTTCGTACCCGTCTAGCTAATTTTTTCCCCACAATGGTTTTTTTGGAGTTTTCTTCTCAAGGGTTGATTTTACGTCGAAAATACCTTCATACTTTTGTGTTCTACGTCAAATTTTCGATCTAGTGATATATCAACTGTCCTTCTACCCCCAGGAGGGGCTAGAAGTTTTTTTTAGAAGACCCCTCTCATTTGAATAGTTCTAGCTCCCCCTGGGGGTAGAAGGACAGTTGATATATCAGTAGATCGGAAATTTGCGTAGAATAGAACACAAAAGTATGAAGTTATTTTCGACGTAAAATCAGCCCCTGAGGAGAAAACTCCTAAAAAACCATTTTGGGAACAAAATGAGCAAGAGGGGCACGGGGTCAACCTCCACATTTTTTCGCAAAAAATCTTGGCTAGGTAAAAATGTTTTTTTTTTTTGTGATTTTTCACTCAATTCGCCCATACTATTGCCTATACCTAGGTACAATATAGGTATTGTATTTTCAAACTGGTTTTTTTTTTCAATTAATACGTTCTTCTTATGGTTTGATTGAGCCCTTACATCAGCACAGACTGTCCCTACAAATAGATGAAAGATCCCTATTCATACCAGACGACCCTTCCAAAATTAAAAAATTCTTAAACCTAATTAAAAAACTTGACCTTACCAACTCGATTTAAATCTCATACAACGGGTGTAATAATCAAGTAATTACAAACACCCAAAAAAATAAATAAATAAAAAAAAATAACAAACGACTTTATGAAGGTATTTTCATTCACAGATTTATGTAAGTACACTTTGAATAGTGAGTTCTCGAAATTTTTAGTGAGCACATGAGTGTTTCAAAATGTTCAGAATTTTATTCTGTACCCAAAGGCTCACTCAGCGTTTTTTGTTCAAAATTCATTAAAGCTCTAATTTTTAAACTATTCTGAACAGGATAAAAATACAATTTTGAACATTTTTGATTTAGGTATTTTAAAACACCTAAGTATGTTTTCACTAAAAATTTCGAGAAATTTCAATTCAAAATATACTTACATAACAATTTATCCATGAATGAAAATACTTACTACGTATATAAAGTCGTTGTTTTTGCAATTCTGCACGAAAACAAACCATTCGACGAGAAATTTCATTTTAATTAAGAAAAGTCATCATCGAAATTTATGCAAATTCACTTATTCGTCTTATTCAGCTATTCCTACCAATAAGAATTAATCAAGTCGAAAAACAGAATTTCTCCCATACATTCGATTCATGTATCACAGATTCATCTACATCCCAAATTTACCATTAATCAATTCAGAGCATCTTATTGCTGAAATGGAATTTGTGTTAATTCTCTATGGATGTTTCATTTCTGTCGTGGCATTATTTTACACACTCTATCAACAGGGAACGGATCGAGTCTCAAAAACTTTTGCAAAATTAAATTATTACACATGGGGTATCCAGGTAAAGATTACTTACTACCTACGGTAAAACCTGTCGCTTTAAAATGGGAGAATATTATTTAATACTATATTATATGTTGTTATACTTGTAACCTCAAACACTATTTTACTGATACTTGTATACATTTTTTTTGTGTTCACCTACCTTAGGTAGGAAAAATAATCTACCTACATGACAGAATGTCATAAAAATTTCGTGGCTGATTGTGTACTATCAGTACACTAAAAGTTTGTGGATAGATATGAGAAACCGACTTAGGTGACTCATAGCTGTATATTTCTGAGAATAGATAGCTCTAATAGCTACACTTCTTTTGAAGATTAAGGTCCTACTTTTCAGCATTAGTTAGTGACGTCAAAACTACAGCTGTAATCAAGGCAGAGCTTTGACGTCACTCCGCTATCACTGAAACGGAAGTTTTTGTATGTACGAGTATTAACCCTTTCGCGGTTGACGAGGTTCCCCGGTACGCAAAATCTGATTATTTTGTCACAAGGCATGCCGCCGAGGTTACAAAACAGAGAAAAAAATCATCAAAAAATGAAAAATTCAAATCGCAAAAGGGTAAATTTGAAAAAACAATTTTGCTCATATTTGATTAGAGAAATGAGCGATGTAATGAAAAAAACAGTGTAAATTATCAAGTTACAGAAACTGAAAATAGAAATTATAACAGACACATTAAAAATATGAACCTAAGGTTAATAAATTTTAAGGAAGGGAAAAAAATTAAAAATTGAAAAAAAGGTCAAGTCGCATTTCCTAAAATTACCAATATCTAAAGGACCAGAAATCACAGTCTGGTGAAAAATGAATATTAAAAATAAGAATTTATGTCACCAAGAGAGCTTTTTTCATGAAGTTGATAAATCGCATCGCATATCCAACACTACGAAAAAATTGAAATTCTAATTGACAAATCAAAACAATCCTGAAAATTGACTCAATCTAACACTTTCTGAGTTCAACATCTTGCAGTTGTTCAAATACCATACGATTTTCAGACACCCTATAGAACGCATAAACCAGTCGCAAATCAACACAGTAAATCCAAAAAACCATTGGCTATACAAGAAACATAATCAATTTGCAAATTAATTGTCTGTATCCGACTACAGTCTACGTTATGCACACCCCATCTGGCGATTTTCTAACGCATTTTGTCACGTTGCATCCCCAAACCATCAGATAAAAATTACTAAATTAAAAACCACATTGCAAATTTCTGTCAGTAGTATTTTATGAGATTTTTGACTTGGCCAGATAAAAACCTCATCAATGTAGAGTAAAAAAATGCCTATGGCTAAATACTAGTTTCTCTTTTGCACACCCTGTCTGGTGATTTTCTGATGCATTTTCAATTGTGTCATGTTGCATCACAAAATAATCAGATAAAACTTAAGGTATTGAAATTGAAACCGCATCACGAATGTCAGCGAATAGCAGTTTGAGATTTTTGACTTAGCCAAATAGAAAACTCATTGAAAAAAAAGAAGACTATAAGAGGGAGATGCCGCCAGTTCACTGAAATTAACACATTAGTCATCATAATAGGTATGTGATCTGTCACGAGAAAACCAGGTTAGTGTCCAAAACGTAAATTTTACAGGACGGGCATTTGAAGTTTGAATCTATGTGTTTGGGGATCTATGATTCCTAGGACCGTGAAACTTGGACCACTTTTGGTCACAAGGGGTGCCAACATAACCTGACATTTTTTTTCAAAATCAGGGTTGCCAAAGGCCGATAATCGAAATTTCCCCAAATCGCTTTTGTCAGTTTTTGTCAATTTCACGCCAAAAATTTCGCGAAAACTACTAAGAATGAATTATTAATATAATGTTAAATAGATATATAGAGGCGTTGCGTACGTTGGGAGGATAAGAATATTTCCCTAGTAGGTCAGGATGAATCTAACTCCCTAAGAGATGTAATATATCACCTTTTAAAATAGTACTTACCCGCTGCTAGCTCAGCTTTTACAACACCAATATGTATAAATTTAAACAGATTTAGTCGAGTTTACCTTGTATTAATTCGAACCGCACGCGAAATAAGAACACACGATAAACACGAAAAGTGTATTATAATTTTGGAATAAAATTACAACACGAAACTTAAGTCTAAAACATATAAAACTCTACGCGTATAACCAATATATATTCCACCAAATAGTGGCGTAAGTAGGATCGCTTTTACCCACCTACGTGTAACTATCAAATTGCCCGCGTTGGGTAGCGAATTTAGGACTTAAGTTTAAACGCGAATACTCTCCCTTAAACACGAACGTTAAGGCAGAGGACCTGGGACTCAAGCACAACTCTTACGTAGGAGTGAGTGGCCTTATTACTTTTCCGCGGTCAGACCTACCAGACGAAGCGCGAATCGACAAGTGAAGATCAATTCCATCTCAACTTGGCTTCTAGCCTCGAGTCGAGAAGGAATTGAGCTTTACGAACTTGTGAGCTTTTCACATCTGCCCTTAATGGAACGATGTGAAAACACCTCTTGGGTGGTTCCCACGTACTTAACACCTTACCTAAGTGCATCGAGTATATGCTTTCATCTACGTAAAGTACTGTAGAATCGAACTATTGATTGGATTCTCCAGTACTTCCTTTAGATGAAAGATTTATAATCCCACTGAGAGAGATACGATGAATATCCCTGTCTAGCCAGTGAAGGCATATTGTCCCCTTACATTTGCCCCTAACGTGGGTTTACTTCTAAAGTATCCCCTGAGGAAATGTAGAGGAAAGCACGGAAATTTTGAAAAAAGGTGACATTGTGCTTCACTGGATGTGACCCTATTGCCCCCCGTACTTTGCTTGAGTGATGCGGGGAATAGTAATCCCAAAATAAATTTTGAAACTCTTTGGTTTTTATTATAATTCCAAAAGTGAGGTGGATTTTGAGTGTGCTGGTGAGTTGACTCTTATTGATAAAGAGTAACTACAATTGACCATCAATATTTGACCGAAGTCAAGATATCAATAAATCAATCCAGAAGCTACCTTTGATCTGGTCACTCCGCAGCAGGGTCATGGCCGAAATGGTAAGTATTTAAGTACGATTTAATTTTTGAGGGGGAGGGTTAATCTAAAAGGTACCCTTCCTCAATTTTATGATTTCAGGAGAAGATGAAAAAAGCTCAAGAAGTTCGTGGTTGTTTGGCTTTGTTGTCTTTGGATAGTCTGACCAAGAATTTTTGAAGAAAAAATTGCTGGTAAGGTTGGCTTGAGTATAGCTATTGTTTTTACTAAAAATTTTGAAAAATGGATGATTTTCTATTGGAAAGTCATTCATTGAATAATTTGAGTAGAGTTTTTATAGTTTAAAAAAAAATTGAAAAAAGAAAAAGTTCAAAACATTTTAAAAAAAAATTCTAAAGGAAAAATTTTATCAAAGTTTGATGTGATATTTGAGCATTTGAAATGTTCAAAACTGATCATTGATAAGAAAAAAAGAAGAAAGAAAAAAAAATTAAAAAATTCGAAAAAACTTTGAAGAAAGTGAGTTATTTTTCTATTAGAAAAATTGTCATTTCTTCAAAATCCAAAAAAGAATTGTTTTTTAGGGAAGTTTGAAAAATGAAAAAAAAGGTTGAGGAAAAATGAATTGTTTTTCTATTTGAAAAAGTGTTCATTTTTCAAAAAAAAATTAAAATTTTGGCATTTGGATTTTCTGATAGAGTGCTAAGTTTTTGGAAAAAATTGCGCTACCTTTCTGTTGTACACGGAGTTCGGTTGAAAGCGAAACTACTTACCACCACTATTCGATGAAACATAAAACAAATTAAAAAAAAATTTTTGAAAAAATTTAAAAAAGTTTAAAAGGAAAATAACTTTTTAAGAAAAATTATAAAAATAAGTAGGAATGTACCTAAACAAACTTAATTCTAAGCAACGTTGTTTTTCTTCTTTTTTATTTGTTTAACGTTGTTTTATAGTTAATTAAGAATAAATTAATTTCTAGTCAGTCTTATTCCTCATAGTTAATTTCAAGTTTTTTTCTTCTTCTTTACAGGTGTATTTTGGTCAACGACGATGGCAAGAGAATTACTTTGTTTATCAAAAACTAAAGATAAGTACAAAAACATATTTACATTTTTATTAAATAATGTAAAAGTTAAGAGCATTTTTGTTTCTTAGGATTAATCAGTCTAATTTAAACACATGATCGATTTAAAATATCTGTACATTTTTTATTTCTAAAAAAAATTTTAAAGTTATGAAATAAATTAAATAAAAAATGTTGTTTTTGTTTAGGACCAGTTCAGAGAAAGATGGGTGAAACTTAAAATAGGATTGAGCCAAAGTTGAACCAGTCTGTTGGGATATTTTTCGTATTTACAATAAGGTGAGTAAATCTAAAAATTTGGCTTATTTTTATAGCATTTTTACGATTATGTAGTTTAAATTAGTTATAAAAAAAAATAAGTAGGAAAAATGATAATTAAAATGATAATTTTAATTTTAATTTTAAAATTAGAGAGTTCTAACCTAATTCTTTTTGTTCCAGTAAGAAGGCAAAGAAGATTTCCTTAACTAATAATGCACAGATCCTTTTTCTTGGCTCATGGACTTCTTTTCCAGGTTGTATTTTCTTTTAGAAAATAATTTTAGATAGAAATTAAAAATAAAATTTGAGTAAACTTATGCCATTTTTGTTCCACAGGAAGACAAAGATAGCTAGATTTTTGAAAGGAATGTTATCCGTCTACAGTCTGAGTCAACATGGCCTTCTGTGCCCTGAATGTGATATCTTTGTTACAAAATTAAAAAAAATTAAAAAAAGAATTTTAAAAAAAAATAAAATTAAAATTTTTGTAAATTTTTGGAGAAAAAAAAAAAAATTTTTTGAATTTGAATTTTTTGATTCTGTAAACGTATTTTACGTTAATGTAAGTTTGTTAAAATAAAAAAAATAATAATTGTACATTCAAAAAATAAATTGAATTTATTTTAAGTTTGTAAAATTTTACATACATGTATTATTGTATCGTAGTTTTAGAGTACAAATTTTGTATGTTTGTAGAAAAAAATTAAAAAAAAAATGTTTTGTGCTATTTTATAACCTAATTATACATATGTGTAGGTAAATTAATGCGTAGAGTTTTTTGTAATGAAAAAAAAAAAATTATCAATAAATATTCAATAAATTACATCTTAAGTTTATTTACATTTTTGGATGTTCATTTTTTCTGCTCTACAGGTCGTTTTAATGGTCGGATCGATGAATGGAATTTAGGTTGACACAGTTTTTTAGGTGGTTTTGGCGGTTACTAGGTTACTGGTGAAGGTCGTGAGCGTAACGGTACCGGTTGTGGGAAGGTGGATGTTGTCTTCCAGCTGGGTGGTCTTTTTTACGACGATTTTATTTTTTTATTTTTTGAAGACTACCTAAGCACTTTTAAAGCCAAAATTGTGCTTTTTAAACTGAGTCAAGAGGTAGAAAATTCGCGAATATTTCGAGTTTTTATTTAATTTAATTCAAACCATTTTCCATTAAAAAATCAGTCTGATTTTTCTAAAAAAAAATTTAGAGGGTAATTTTTTGTAATCAATCACTTTTTATACAATAAATAAAATTATTCAAAACTTCAGAAAATCTAAAAAACGAAAAATTATAAGTTTTGACTTTTTCCTTTCTATTTCAGAGAAATTTAGCTCAGAGAAAAAAAAATAAATAAATAAATAAAAGCTTTCGAAGCTGATTTGAAATTAAAAAATAACAAAATTGAAGGAAAAATAACGTGATTGATTTTTACATTTTTTGAGAGGGTCATTTTTGCTCATATCGACATGTTTTGGGGTTTTTTTTTTTTTTTTTTTTTTTTTTTTTTTTTTTTTTATAATTTTGGTACTTTATTTCGTATATTTTTTTTTTGTTTTTTAATCGTATTTGTACCTAGGTAATTTTTGGATGGTATTTTCTTCCAAAATTCGAGTTTTTTGAAAAAGTAGTTCAAATATTTGGGTATTTTTTACGCGATATAAAAAATTCAAAAAACTCTGTGCAATTTACCTTGAGTCGATAGAGCGTTGAAATATGAGCCATTAGCCCTCTTTTTTCTCCTCGTCACTAGAGATGACGATGGGCTCTTCAGTGAGCGACACGTTCGGTGTTTTTGGAGCCTGTTCAGACTCGTTTGTCGTCGCGCTGGTTTGGTGCTCCATTTCCTGGGTCCAACTCTGCGCATGCTGGTCAAATAATGTTTGCCAGTTCATCCCAAAGGTGAGGGGTGGTATCACCTGTTGACCGTTAATAGCGGTAAGCGTCACTTCTGGCAGGTTAATAGCCTGAGCGGAGGTCGATGACATGTTCAGCGTGGCCGGATTTAAGTCGGTACGAGGTGTCAAAATTGGCATTTGCGGTGTCGTATTTTGCGCATCTTCGGGTGCCAATTCTGAGCTGGTCGAAGCTCCTACAGGGTGCTCATCGGATTTGCCTAGTTGGGCGTTTTCAGCTGTTTTCTGTTCGATTAATTTCTTTCTTATTTCGATCCGTTTTAATTCGGCCAACTGATCCGGAGTGTAGGGTTTATCGTCAGTTTCCATTTCTTCCTGTTTGATGGTTGGTGGGACTGACATGGTCGGCTTCGATTCGGTGTCTTTTGAAATTAGGCCCTTTCGGAGCATTTCAATGCGTCGTCGATCTTTACTCGGTGGCTGAAGTACTTTCCCTTTCTTGATTTTTTCTTGCAGAGAAATTGGAAGGGGGATGAATTTTTCGGCCAATTTGTCCAAAATTTCTTCGTAACGTTTGATGTTGTGATATGGACCAAATTCATCTCTGGGCGGTGGGATTTTATCCAGTTGCTCGAAAAATTCGTCTACTCGCGTCGTCTTCGCACCTGCTAACAATCCCCAGTCTGTTTCCAGTGCCAATTTGATGTGGTCAAAAGCGATGTTGTTATGTTGGGGCGTGTGCACTAATGGTGCTAAAATCAGCTCCGTCACTTTTTTCTCTTTAAGGAGATCGGCGATCTTCGTCATTTCATCGGTGAAGTCATCGTAAGATGTATTGCAGACCACATCAAAATTACCGATCGAGATAAATAATTTTTTCGGTAATATTATCATTGAATCGAGTAATCGAAAGAGATCAGACGCTAAGAGGTCTCGCCGATATATGGTATTATCGAGATATTGGCCATATTTTTCTTCATCAACCATGCAATGTACCATCGCATGAATATGTCCGTCCCCGATCATCATCGCTTGATTCATAAAAAGTACCATGTGAATGTTTTTAGCTTTGTCTTGTCTACCCGCGGCGGTGAAATAAAACGGGTACGCGTTCATAGGATAATAGGGCTCGAGTTCGTTGGAAGATCTGCCAAAACGCGACAGGTATTTTTTGTGGTACCGGGGCTGTTCGGCTGATGGGTTTTTCTTTTCCTCGGGTACTTCGGGCTCATTTTCGCGCGGAGATAGCGCTCTCGGTGGCGGGCCTCGCTTCGTAGTACCTCGCGGCATTCTGAATACTCTTCGCTCGTTGATTCCTCGTCTTCCTCGGTTCGCTGAAGGTAGGGATGAACTGCGATCTCTATAATACTCTTGCGTCGGGTACAACTGATTTAGCGGTGTTGAGTACTCAATTTTTTGAGGAATCGAAATTTGCGAGCTCATCGTATCCATAGGTTCAACACCCGGTGCGTCGAATCGAATTTGACGCTGGGGTTCGTTGGTGAGATCATACTCTGGCGGTCCCACGTACGAAGTACCTAATTCCATTAAAGCTGGAATTTTCGAGTATGATCCTGACGTGATCGAAGAGGAGGGGGTCGATGGTCCAGCTTGAATGTACTGATTCAATTTCTGCTCCATTAGAAGATTGAATCGGCGCTCTAGATCGGTCAATGAGCTCGAAAGCACGGCATTCGCATCGATTTTTTCTTTCAATTCCGCAGCTTGTTTTTCATTTTTGGTTTGTAGATTTTTAATCAATTCTTTCAAGACCTCGACCTCTTTTTGGAGCTGGCCTATCGTCGATCTCATCTGCCTGATGTGCTCGTTGTTGGGGGGTTGGTTTACCACCTGTGTCCTAGTAGGACAATCCAATTGGACGAAGTCGAAATTCGTGAGGCTTCGATTGCACATTGGATGACGGCAAATGATGCGAGAGGGGGTTGTAGTCGTTTTGAAAAGATAGTGGATACATCCCCAATGATACGCATGTTTACAAACCGTTACATACGGTGGATCCTCTTTCTTCACCCCATTCTCGTCCTTTGGAGCGTGCTCCCCTGGCTCGGCCAACGGTTCCGTACACTCGTCGCACAATAAGATCTTCATTTCCGTCTGAAAAAATAAAATTTTCAACAAATTTTTATGATTAGTTATTTATTGGAAAAAATGATTATTTTTTCATCTTTTTCAAAAATGAATTAATTTTTCAACTAAAAGTTGTGTAAAACTTATAGTGTATTCGATTCAAATACCGCTTACTGGGTCTTGATTATTCCTTCTAGGAGTATTTGAAACTTTTAAAACGATTCAAAATCGGTCAAAATTAGTGATTTTTTGGATTATTGGGCAGTAAAGGGTATTCATTTACATTTTGTTTCGAAAAATTAGCCAAAGATGAAATATTTTACGATTTGTTAAATCATTTTATTGTTTTGGTTTTTATTGGGTTGTGATTTATTTTGATAAGTTTTTTCAATTTTTGTTAGTTTTAATTTTTACGAAACCAAAGATTTTTTATTTTTTATCGAAATACTCAGTTTTAATTTTTGATTGTTTTTTGATTATTATTTAGTTACCAAAAATATTTTATTTTTTTCTGAAAATACAATTTTCAGTTTTTTTATTATTTTTTCTAGTCATTTAATTGCCAAAGCTTTTTTATTTTTTAGTTTCTCAACGTTTTTGTTGATTCATTTTTATCTTAAGTATATTTTTTTTTTTTGTTATATTTTTCTATTTTTCTTTTAAGGTAAAAAAAAATCATTTTCTCGAAATGTGTAGAATTAGGTAGGCGAAAAATTAGGAATCTTTATTATTATTCTTCTAAAGTTTTTTCGAACTTTTTATTCTATACTTAATTCACTTTCGAGTTTTGGTTTTTTGGTAGCTGAGATTATTTCGTTGAGGTTTTGAAAAAAGTGTGAATTTTCAATTTTGATCTCATTTTAGTTTAGATAATATTTTCCAAATTTCGAAATAATCTGAATCTTAAATCATCGGTAATACTGAAATATTTTTTTAAAAAAAATTCAAAATGTGATGGTTTAATTCTTTGTGGGTTTTATGGGACAAATTTGTTGATTACTAAAAAAAAATTCACTTTTTTCCGCTTAGCCTGAATCTAATCATTTTTCAGTTGATTATTAGTTTCCCAATTTTATCATTTTTAATTTACGAAGAAAGTTCCAAAAAGATTTCTACTTCGAGTATTTTATAGCGTTTTTTGTGTTGTAAACTCGAGTAGAATTTTTCAAACTTTTAGTTTGTTTTGTGAATTAAAAATTCTAGACGTTAGCCCAAACTTGAGTGATGGATTTTTAGATTAATACCTTAGTCGGGGTACAATTTGAAAATTTATAGACGTTTGAGGCAAAATGTGTGATTTTTGAGTAAATCAACTTTTTCTAAAGGAAAATTTTAACCTGATCAAGATTTGATTCGATTTTTCAGAATTTTCACTCTAATAATTTTAATTGTCAGTGAAATGGGGGTGAATTCGGAACAATACAGAATTTGTATTTTTAGACTTTTTCTGATAACACTGTTTTCGAATCATCAATCAGTTTTCTACAGTTTTTATAAAAAAAAAATCAACTTTTGATAATGGGGTTCGAAGAAAGAGAAGAAAAAAAAAAATAAATAAGCCAATTTGGTACCAATAATCGGAATTTTTTAGTATTCAAATTTGAGTGGTAAATTCCAAAAAATAGGGTTTTCGGTTATTTTAATACGATACCAAAAGTTTGTCACGAACTTAGTGTTCGAATTTCTAGTTTTTTCTGAAAAAGGATTAACTTTCTTGTTTCAAGATTATTGGCTAGAATCCACAACTTTGTTCACAAATATTTGCTTGTGATTTACTTCAAAATGCACTAGTTGGAATTCATCGTAGTAGTTATGAAAAGATTTCGGTATTCAAAATTGGTAGGCTTTTGAAACTGAGAATTTTCGATGGAAATGGTGCGAATTTATTGTTCGGATTTTGGAACACTTGAACGATTTGTAGGTAATTCTTTCTTTTCGCGAATCTTTACAAAACGTTGAATTTCATTTTCATTTAGAGAAATTTGTGTACTTTTAGTGGGAGAATTTTGTGTGTTTTTCATGCAGTTTTCCGAAACAGTTAAATTTAGTACCATTTCTGGTGTTTTGTTTCCAAAATTTATAGGGTTTTTAACACTTGACATTTTTAATGTTCGAGATTTTCTAAACGTGTTTGAAATTATTATCCAATTTTGATCCTTGCAACTAGTGGCAATTTCTTGATCGAACCGGTAAAATTAGTGAGCTAAATGCACTTGTACTTACTTCGGTTCTGTAGAAATCTTCCAATAATTCGTACATCCAGTTTTTGGAATACTCCACTTTCTTCAATACTAGGTTTAGGCGTTTCAGGTATAACTTATAATTGTTTCGCTCAATTTTTGCAATCGAAAAAACACAATGTTTTGAAAGTAAAAAATACAACTGTTTTGACCGAAAATTGATAATAATTATCAATCGCGTTCAGCTCGATTCACTCAAAATTTACCGAACCGGTTGACGTTCGATTCACACCGTGGGTGGTGTACGAATAAATTTTATTTTAATTACCGCGTTGTAAATTTTTAATTATTTTTCGCGATTAATTAATTGTTCGAAAAAATTTTATCGATGTAAACTGAATTAAATTCTTTTAGGAGTGATTGTATTTGACTTTTGAAGTTACTAAAACTGCACGATATTTTCTATTTGAATAAAAATTTAGAAGTTATCACCTTCGAAATAGAATACCAACTGAATTTAGTTTCGATTTTTAAGTACTTATCCCGAATGTGTTTTTTACTCCCTGAGATCCCTTCCCAAAAGAGCTAATTTTTATAAGGTCCAGACTCTCGTATTGGAAAGTCTGGTACCTATCGATTTTCAAAGTGTGAATATTCGATGTGTCGAAGGATTTATTCTTTGACAGTGTTTTACCTCGACAGATTTATGTACCTACCAGATATGGACGAATTCGTTGTCCATGTTCTCGTAGTTTGGAGTAATTTAGCCTATAGGCATTATTTTTCGCGCTGAGTGTATGTATAATATTGTAGGTAACCTTTTAAGTTGTATAGGTGAAAATGAAGTAGGCGACACGTTGTTCATACGTATTTTTTAGCTTTATTTTAACATAAACTTAGGCAAAGATACTGGGTATGAATATACACAATATGGTGCGAGTCACCGAAACGAGAAATAAAAAATAACAACTACAAAGAACACCGAAGTAGCTCGAATAAATCATTCTTTTTTATCCTCTTTTCTTGTAGTTATGTATGTCTTCCCCAAGTCATATAACCAATATCCGGCTATGACGAGGCCCATGAATTTCGAAGTTGGGCGTCCCTTTATTGTGATCGGATTTTTGGGCGTAGGAGGTAAGTTCACTTTGACCTTCCACTCTTTCGAGTCGATCTGCTGTTTTTCACCTTTCTTCGGCATCTAGGAAAAAAGAAAAGAAAAAAGGGGGGGAATCGAAGGGTTTTAATTAACTTAGTCAGTTCAATACGACTTTAATTTTATTGACTTAAAGTTTTGTGGTCCCTTTTTATTCATTTCATGAATATTTAGTTTCGAGTTAGGAAGTAGGTAGGTACGTATACCTATTCCTTTGATTTTGAAAAAAAAAATTCATTTTAATCTTTCGAATTTTCTTAGAATTTGTTAATGTTTCATTTTGAATTCTACTTTCAGTAGTTTTAGAAAAAGAAGATCGTAAAAAGTTCAAAATTTTGTATTGAGTAGGTACCTACTTATTAGGTTTTTTCGGATTTTTGTTTGTTTGAATCATTTTAATTTTCAAAATTCATGTAGTTATAAAAAATATTTCACGAAGTTTTATCGTTTAGATCGGTGAAATAAACAGACGGATTTTGTGTGATGTAGATAGGTATACCTACCTAACTGAAATTTCATTTGGATTTAAACTTTTTAGTATTAAAATTTCCTCAAAATTGTCCATATTATTCATTTTGGTGAAAAGTTAATAATTTTGAGATAAAGTGTTTCAGAATTTCTTTTAATAGGTACCTATTTGGTGAAAATAATTTTATTTCTGAACTGTTGTGAAAAGTTGTCTTCGTGTGTATAGAATAAGGTATTTTAAACAAATTCTAATTTTTATTTCATTTGGAGAAAATAAACAGAAAATTTTTGGTAAATTTGCCAAATGATTGAAGTAGGTAGGTACCTACTTGTTTGTAAATTTTTTAGTTTCTCAATTCCAAATCTTACCTATCAGGTATTTTTTTATCATGTTCGAGTCAAAAAAAAAAGGAGTAATTTTAATAAAACTTGAAAAGAGAAAAAAAAAAATCTGTTTGGTAGGTACCTATTTGGATTTTCATTTTAGCCCTAGGTTCAAAATAGGATTATTTTTTGAGTAATTCAATACTAAAATTTCGAGGCAAAATTAGTTTAAGAAAATTTTCTACTTAGTAAGATAGTTTTGGTTTGGTAGGTAGTACCTACTTATTCAGATTTAACTGATTTTTAGGTTATTTTCCTAAATTTTCAAATTTAGTTTTTGGCCAATCGCCTTTTGGATGATTTTTTACTAATTTTAATTATTTTCAAGACAAATGAAGATTGAAATTTGGTTCTGATTTGAATTTGTTCGAAGTTTTTCAGGGACCACTTCACTTTTTTGTCGTAAATACTAAGTGACGACTTTTCTGAATTAATTAGTTTCAAAATGATCGAATCTATCAGATTTTGTGTCATTTTATCGAAATCGTTTCAGATTTTTGTACTCTAGCAGAGTACTTGGGAAGTTTTTTGATATGGTTGGGGGTAAGTCAGCCATAGTTTCCCATTTTTGGAGTGTTTCACAATTCCGTTTTTGAAACATTTTTTGAGGGTTCTGAATGGGTGTAAATTTTTCTGCTCGTATTAATGAGCAGAAAAATTACCTCATGCCGAGAATGGCAAATCTCAATTTTGGCTTAGTAGGATGATCGAATACTTCCGGCTGGCTTGTGATTCGTTCATCCTACTACCCTATCTATACTATCACATACACGTATAGGTACATATAATGCAAAATAAATAGTACATAACAGGTATAGGTATGTATGAGTGATAATAATACTTACAGTAGATTATCAATCGAACAATTTTCAATTAAATAGGACTGCTCTTGAAATTGTAGCAGGATACCCACGATGAAAATTACGTTTAATAACTTCACGATTCACAAAACACTTTCAAACTTTGCTTTTTCATGCACAAGATGCTTTTTAAACCACAGTCTTCGAACGTTTGTCAAGCAATCACTCAAATCTATATCCAATATTGCGTCAGTCGGGGGTATTATTATTTTATTTTATTGTGATTAGGTTTCAACCCATCCGGTTTTGGCTAAACTTTTTTCTTATCTGCGATATCTTCTTTTAGAACTTGCAAAATTCGAGGAAATTATCGGCCTCGGCGACGTTGCAGATAACATTGTCGTCCGATGGCTGGTAGATAAATTGATAATTTTCAATCTACTTTTAATCTCCTCTTATTTTGCTCATAGGCAGGTGTCTTTTTGCCATGTCAATATAATTGACTATTAGCATTAATTTCAGGGGAGATTTTTAGAGTAATTATTTTCCCATGAAAATTCAGTTTTTGATGGGTTAGAAAGCGAAAAGTGATTTTTGACCCCTTTAGAGTGCATTTTTGGTATGGGTAGAGGAAAGGAAATCGAAGAGGATTTATTTCTTCAACTTTATAATCCATCGTTTTTGATTTTAAACCTATATCCGTCGATTTTAGCCCTTTTTTTTAGAAATTTTCATTTTTGAAAAAATTTCAAATTTTCAAATTTTCATTTTTTGAAGGCTTTTTATTTTCCTGACTGTTCACATTATGTTAGATCGTAATGAATTTTTACATTTCGATCAATTTTTGAATATTTTCATTTTCAAAAAAAAATTTTGATTTTTTGAAAAATGAGTTTTTGTAAAATTTTAGATTTTTTACAAGTCTAGGGGTGTGTAGGGATTGGATATTTTCCATTCTTCCCTGGGTTTCGTGATTTCAACGTATACTTATTTTTGTCAAATTTTTTCAAATTCTTCAAATTTTTTGAATTTTCAATTTTTTCAAAAAATTGCTTTAACTTCATCCATTTATGATCTGGAGGGTTGGGGGTTTGAGGTACGAAATTTTTTCCATGCCTATTCATTTTTAATGTAATTTTTTAAATACAATAAATACTTGTAGATTTTTTCAACTCTTTTCAGGTTATGAGTTTTTGGTTTTTTCATCGAAGTGTCGAGAGGGTGGCCTTTTTACCAGAAAAAGCCACTCTCTGGACCCTTCGAGAAAAATTTCCAAAAGTGAGAAAAAAAAGTGGTTTTTGAATGAGTTTTTCAGCATTTTGGATGCAGTTTTCTTCATTCCTTATACAGAGGTTTTTATTTTGAGTTTTCCCCTTGCTGTTTGGATTGTTTGGAAAAATTTTGAATTTTTCGAGCCATTCCAATGTATCCCATAGTTCTCCTTTTCAAAAAAAAATTATGAATTTGCCAAGAGAAAATCTCCGTTAACCCAGTATGAATTTTCAATTCAATTTTTTAATGATTTTTTCATTATCTCTGATTAGCAATTTTTTCAAAATTTGAACAGTTTTTTCAAAAATTGACAATTTTAATTTTTGTGGAGCAAACGTAATATGGGGTGTTTTGACTTTTTAAAATTTCATTTCAAAATTTTCATTTTTGAAGTTTCTCTTTTTTCTGAAGTTGTCAGAGGGACAAACGTAGGCTAATTTTTTAAGGCAACTATTGGGGCGAATTGAGGGCGGATGTGGTGTCCCCCATTCAGAGAGGTTTCTCTTTATTTCCGAAATGAAGAAAAATGGGCAAAGATGATGAATTTTTTAGCAAATTCTTCTTTGCTTTCTGTTTTTTGGTTTAAAAGTGAGGCAAGATTTTTGTTTTGACAACTTAGAGCAAATGTTTAGGTGAGCTCTTTTTGTCTCAGAGGTCTGAGTTTTCATTAGGTAGACAACTGTGAATGCTTTGCCAAATTTTTTGGCAAATTCTTCAGTTTTTCGTCTGAAGAGTGAGGCAAATGTCTTGTTTTTATAACTTAGGACCAATTTGAAAAATTGAAAAAATATTTTGGGACGCTAATTTCGATCAGCTTTTTCTGAAAGTTTTCCCATTTTTGAATTCTCTCAAAAAAAATATTATTTTCTTTTAGAATGTATTTTTGGGTATTTTTACGTCAATAATCAGCATTCTGTTGGGTTTTTCAAATTTTGTTTCGAGAAGCTGAATAAAATTTCAGTTTTTTGACTCTTCTAAATTTGAAAATCCAGAGACTTTTTCAAAATTTTCAATTTTGAGGTTCCATTCTTATGAATTTGAAATTTTTTAGTTTTTAGCCTCAGTATTCTTAAGAAGTTACTCTGAAATTTTTCTTTCTGAAAAATGATTTCAAAGTTGATCAGAAAAGTTTTGTCAAAATATTCTTCCCAAAAAAAAAAAATTTTATCTTCATTTTTGAGAACAAGTTTTGATTTTCTCTTTTTGCCTTTTTGGTCCAAAAAAGTGAAAACTTTAGAGTTTTTTGAGATATTCCTATTGGTGAATTTTGTCCAAAATTCTATAGGGAGTAAAAAACGAAAACACAACAAAAGGGTAATTTTATCATTTTTTGTTGTAATTTGCGAAGAATCGGAAATGGGCCATTTTTATATGGTTTTTACATTTCCTGGAAATAGTCGAAATCCTAATTGAATTTTGATTTTTCATTCGCCCCCCTTTTTTTTATTTTCTGCTCCTCATTTCCTTCACTAATTTTTGTAAATTTTATTTCTAAAGTTCCCAAAATAGTGCCGGAGAAAAGGTTTCAGAATTTTAGTAATTTTTATGGAGCGAATGCGTTTTTATTGTTTTTAACAAATTAGAGTTTTTCCTTTTCATACCTGTCTCTTCTTTCCCCTTTTTCATTTTTTCTTCATTCCTGCCTTTTTTCGAAAAGAGAGTGAGAATTGTGCTGAAAAAGTTGAAATAAGTAGACAAGTGCATATTTTTATTCATCATAAGTTTTTTTATTTAAAAATGCATGAAATACGCTAAATAAAATTACAATAAATATCGCCGAAGCAAAAATTGGTATCAACCTTTTAGTTGGTTGAACGCTTATTCTAGCGTCCTCCTGAGTTGTCTCTGTCTCAAAGAAAATGATTGTGCTTTGATCATTTTCTATGACAGTGACCACTGAGCTTTCAGAGCTCCTATCAGGTGAATTTTCTTCAGTCGCGTTTCTGACCAATTCTATGGTTTCACTTATTCTTTCATAAAATTCAGAGTCATTTGAACTTTCTGAATCTTCGTCGTCCGTTGTCCTGAATGGATTTACCACGACTTCTATGGCATTTTGGTCAGTATCCTGATTTTCCAAAACTGTCATAGAATTTAGGCTCTGATATTCTTCGTTGTAGGCTTCCATAACTGCCTCAAAGAATAATGAGTAAGGGTCTTCATCGCTATCCGAACCATAGTCCAGTTTTTTCAACTCCAATCTTGGTCTTTTAATGGCTTTGGGGTCCTCCCCTAGGCGCATTTTTCTTTCCAATATGCGTTTTGAACGCTTTGGGGTTGAAGTGACTTTGTCATTATTAGACTTTTTAAAATCAGATTTCGTGATAGCTTGATTGATTACTGATTTTTCTGAGGTTGAGTCGCTCAATTCCTCATCAGTTTCAAGACTTGGTAATTCTCCAAAGAGATTTTCATTTTCATCTTTTGGTTCCGAATCAGCCAAGTTTACAGTGATATTGGGCTCACTAGTGGGTTCACCAGTGGGCTCACGGGGAGTACACTTTTTGGGTCTTCCTCTAGGTCTTCTTATAAGTGGGGAATCCTCAAGCGGTGCCCCTGTACTTAAGTCTTTAGAATTTTCAGAATCTTGGGCTTTCTTTGGGTCTGTTGGGCCCAATTTTTCCAAAATTTTGTCATCCTGAGTGGGTTCTAGTTGAATAATTTCTTCTAGAATTTTATTGGTATCAATAGTACCTTTTTTATTTTCAATTATTTCAGGAATTTTTTCGACTTTACTAAAGTCTATTTTCCTGGGTCTCCCCCTCCCTCTTTTTAGGGTTGGGGTTTCTTGGACTGCCCCAGCAATTTCTGGCTGTTCAGGGAGATCCAATTTTGGAGCTTTTTCAGTGTTTTCAGGAATTGAAGTTTTCAGATTACCTTCAGCTTTCTTAGCCTCCCTTTCCGCTGCACGTTGTGCACGCGCATTGGCACTGAGCTCCTTCAAAACATTATTTGAAGCGTTTTTAAGATCGCTTTTTGAAATTGGCTCGAAATTTGGGGTTGAAAACTCATCAAATTCTTCATCAATTTCGTTTTGAAGTTCCTTCTCATATTCAGTCAAAAAATCTTTAATTTTCTGTTCTAAAGTTCGAGAGTCTAATTTTGATTTTAGACAGGTGTCGTTTTTCAGTTTTTCCAAATTTTCTTTGGAAATGAATGGGGTGAGTTGGCGTATGTTGGCCACCCTATTGACTGTACTTCCATCCTTAGGCTGTAATAAGTAACAATTATGCCCGTTTCTCTGAATTATTACGAAAGGACCTGTCCTTTTTTCATACAATTTTGATGCAGTTTTTCGTTCCGCATTCGATTGTTTATGATTTGTCATAAGGACCCAATCTCCTGGTTTTAATAAGATGGGGTCTAAGTGCGATTTATTGAAAGCATATTCTTCTTCAATTCTTTTTAATCGCCTTTTCTCTCTTATGAAATTTTCAATCACTTGTCTTTCAGACATTTCACTTATACATTGCTGTTTTTGCTCGACTGTGTAGACAGCCTTTTTCGCAAGGTTATCAGCAATTATATTCGTGTATTCATGTTTTCTGGCGTAAACATGAATAAATTCTACGCTTTCAAATTCCATTTTTAATTCTAGAATTTTCTTGAATAGCATTTCATGATGGACTGGTTTGTTTTTAGCATTTTTCCAGTTATTCGTTTGCCATGTTGATATGCTATAATTTAGAGCTTTTACAGCGTAATTGCTGTCACTCAAAAGTTTTACTTTTTTAATATTATTCGCTTTTAGTACTCTAAGTGCCACATGAATCGCCATTAATTCTGCCAAGTTGTTAGAAGTGGCATAATGCTTATTGACAATTCTTTCAGAAATGTTCATTTTGGAGTCTGGAGCGAAACAGATTCCAATTCCAGCTATGGCATTTATATCGCCATTTTTGGAGCAAGCCCCGTCAGCTGTCACCCTGACGTAGCCATCGGTGTCATAAATTAAGTCCTTTTCTGGATCTAATTTATTTTCCATGCATTTTAAAAATGTCGTCGAGGGAATTTCTTTCTCAGACATCTTTTTCCTAATTTTTGTCAATTCAAATTTAAAATCAAATTTCATTGATTGTTGAGGTAGGGTTTCACAAATTTTATCTTTAATTCCCCATGCCTCATTAGGTTTAAAGCCGAAGGAGGTTGGAGTGTTGTTCAACTCCAATTCAACCTCAGTAATGAGTAGGTGCCATCCCAGATGAGTTTTATAGGGATCGTGATTTTTATTTAATTTGACCCTAATTTTATCTCCAATTGACCTCATCGTCCTTTCCACAGACGATGATTGTGGGTTATACACATTTGTGTGTGCCACTTTTATGCCATGGTTTTCTAATAGATTATACCATGAGTCTGAGATAAATTGTGACCCATTATCTGTTATGACCTTTTTAATCTCAATATTTTTATTACTTATGTAGTCTATTATTGTAGCCATTTGCTGACACACTTCTTTCTTTTTAATTTGAAATAAGGTGCGCAACCAGGTTTTATTTGAAAAAATATCCTTCACAACTAAGAGGTATTTTGGCTGATTTTTTAAAGCAGGTAGGGGTCCATAAATGTCCGCTGAGAGTACATCGCCAATAGCGTATGCCTCAATTTGTGCATATTCTATTGTTTTGCTATTTGTATAGCTTTTATTAACTTTGCATACGATACATGTATTGCAAATTTCCTTTATATATGCCAACGAGCATTGATGGTAGTAAATTCTGCGAAAAATCATGTCCAATTTCGCAGCCCCTACATGACCATAGGAATCGTGTAAATAATCTATGGTATCATAAAAAAGTTCGTCTGGGAGACATGGAACTTTCAGTCCATTTTCCAAAATTCTGTATAGAACTTTTTCATTGTTCTTAGAATTTTGAATTTCAAATTTCATCATTTTCAGTTTCTGAATGTCACGCTGTTTCTTATTATTTAAAGGAACTTTTTCTTCTAAAATTCTCATAATTTTTTGACACGTAACATCAAAGCTTTGAATTTTACCAATTTGTTCTAATTTTCTATGCAATTCTGAAATATGTTCTTGCATGAAATTTACTGAAATGGGTTCTAGATCAGAACCAAAATTTTCAATATCAGTTTCTGAATTTCCCAAGTCAGTGTCCGAACTTTCGATATCAGCTTCATAACAGTCAAGCTCTAAGGCTTTAATTTCCAGCTCAGGCGCTTTAATTTTGTAAAGTGACTTATTTGAGTGGATCATGTCGTACACTAAGTCGAAACTGTTGAGCACTGTAATCCAGTGAGCTGCTTTCCTGTGAGTTTGAGAAATTTCTCTAAACCTATTGACTATTGGCAATAAATTTGATCTCACATGAACAGTTCTTCCATGTAACCACATTTGCAATTTTAAAATGCTTTTTACGAGACACATTATTTCTTTATCAAATAATGTAAATTCTTTCTGATGCTCTTTGAAAGCATTTGAGACAAACATGATGATTTGTTTTTCCTCATCACGTCTGAAAAATAATACTCCATTCATCGCATCGTGCGATATTTGGGTATCTAAGTATAAGTCTCCTTCTCGGGGGGGTTGCTGCAATTTGAAGTCCTTATTGTATAATTCCTTGAGCTTTTCAAAAGCTTTTTGCTGCTCTTCTCCCCACTCTACGTTTTGAGATTCACCTTTTGTGAGCTCATAAATGGGCTTCACAATTTGGGAATATTCGGGAATAAAATTCCTATATAATCCCGTCAGTCCAACTAGGGCTAAAATGTCATTTTTCTTTTTCAAAGAAAATTTACCCCTTTTGGTATTTTTCTTTTCAAACTCTTCCAATTTTTTCAGTTTTTCACTTTGTTTCTCAATGCCTTTGTCACTGAGCACAAAGCCGAGATGATCAGCTCGATTCCTGAAAAATTGAGTTTTCGTTGGGTTGAGCTTTAAGCCACTCTCACGAATGAGTTCAAAAACTTCAATTAAGTTGTCCAAGCACTCTTCAAAAGTTTCTCCTGAAATTTTTAAATCATCTACGTACTTGGTACGGCCCTTTTTATTTGCAATTATTGCATTGATCATGAGTATAAAGAGCCCACTTGATACTTTAGTACCATAAGGTAGTCTTGTGAACTCATAAACTTGTCCCTCTAATTGAAAGGCAGTAAATTGTCTGGATTTTTTATTCAATAATCTTTGTAAAAATCCAGCAGTGAAATCGAGAGTACAAAATAAGATATCCCCAGGATTATCAAAAATCATACTTTCAATTGTATCCGGCTCTGTTAGTACATTTTCTAAGT
Source organism: Planococcus citri (assembly GCF_950023065.1). Taxonomy (NCBI): domain Eukaryota; kingdom Metazoa; phylum Arthropoda; class Insecta; order Hemiptera; family Pseudococcidae; genus Planococcus; species Planococcus citri. Next base: position 68,165,484 of record NC_088681.1, read on the forward strand.
GTTTATTTAATTCATCTGCATCCAAGCAGAGCCGAATATCCCCGTTTTTTTTAACAACAGGTGCGAGCGTGTTAATATAGGTCGAGTGAGATGGTCGAATTATATCGAGCGCAAGCATTTTTTCTACAGCTTTCCTGATGCCAGGTAAAAGTTTTTTACTTGGTCTGAACTTTTCACCTCTCCAGGGTTTTAAATGTTCATTTCCAGATTTGAACTTAAAGTCCACTTCTTCCCCTTTATAGCATCCCGGATTCAAGCTGAAGATGTCTTTATATTGGCATAATTTTTCTTCTGCCAATTTAGCCTGTTCTGGTGTGATTGATTTATTTTTCACAGCATCACATAGGTCTTTATTCAAATTTTCAAGAAAAAGTTTTCGAGCTTTTTCTTCTTCTAATTTAATTTCTTTATGGATATCAGCCAATTTTGTATGCTTGGCCATATCTATAACCATTCTGTGACCCTGCCTGCTGGTTTGGGTCAGTGAGAATATGGTAAAAGCTTCATGAGCTTCGTCAGCATTCATAAAAGGAATTACGTATTCATTATTGGGGTCCATCCTACAGGTGGCTACTCTTTCTGGAATATCAATCAGAATTTTTATGTATTCTAATGATATTCTCCCCATAATGAATGTACTTCCTGACGATTCGAGTACATAAAATGGCACTCCAATGAGCTCAGTGCCGAATTCAAGTTGAATTACAGCTAAATGGCTCATTGACCTTATGACTGTATTATCAGCCAACCTTAGTTGTACTGTACGTCGGAGGGGTATGAATCTGATGGATTCAGGTGACTCCCTTAATAAAGTTGTCAATAATTTTTTCGAAATTGCATTAGGTAGGGCCCCTGAGTCCAATTGTAGAGCAAAGGTCTTTTTGCCTATGTGTATTGGAATGACGCAAGTAGGGTCGTTCACAGTTTGGGTCACTAATTGTGGCCCCACATGTCTGCAAATTTGCTCTGGGTCAATTAATGCGTTATCGACCGCATCTAGTGCTCTTAGAGGTTCATCCTTTTCGAAACATTTTACCAGGTTAAGTTGCTTTGCCCAGGAAACTCGTTGCTTTTTTACAACATTAACTGGTTTTTTCTCAAGTTTGCGTTTTAATACGCTTACAGGTTGAAGAAAAGTCATTGAGGAATTTTTCTCCTCGTGATTTAATTTTTTCATTTCTTCAGAAAGTTCATCCTCTTGATCTAACTCAGTTTCTTTATGACCTGGGTCTATATATGGAGCTGTTTCCGGATCATAAATGTCCTTTAGGGGTCCAGTTATGCTCCTGCGTCCGTCTGCAGCTGTAAGTTGTGCTCTAATTTCTTCAAATTTATAAATTTCTTCAGACATAAGCACAAATAACTCGTGATACGTCGCTATTAATGGAAAATAGCGCTTTAGTGATTTTACATAGTGGAATTTATCCACATTTGGCATCACAAATCCTGATTCGCTCATTTTTGGTCTTGAGCGTTCTATACCGTGAGAGTTAAGATAAGTCTCCATTTCTAGGTATCTGTAAGCTGGTTTTTTCCAAATAAAGACCCTAGTATCATTACATACTCTCGAGTAAATTTCTCGAAAAGCGATATATCTAGCCATAGTGACTTCCTGTTCTGCTATGGCTCTAGGCTTTACTATAGGAAAAAGTAAAATTACGCACTCTGCTTCTTTTTCATTTATAAGCATTGCAATTATTTTTCGTAATAATTGTTCAAGTACGTTATAAGGTTTTCTTGAGTAGTTGATTTCTACTTGGCCTGAAGATAATATGAATCTTTTATTTTTTGGAAAGTCCACATTTTTCAATCTATCGAATAAATCCTCATAGCACAATTGATCTCTTAAGTAGCCAGGTATCTGCTCTTGAAATTGTACTTGGCCCCTTTTCAAAAAATGCGCTATGCCATCTCCAGCCCATATGTAATCTTCAAACATATTACTGGGGGCCCAAAAGTCATTAGAAGATGCCCCGCTGTCCTCTAATGGCTCCCGTTTCCCGCCTGCGAATTGGCTTTAGCCAAATTCACAAGTGCCCCTGTTAGCATTTGCATGTCCAGGGGGTCAGCATTGGGGTTACTTAAAATATCCGTTAAAATACCCAATGCCTGGACGTTCATAGGTGGAATTTCTTCCTCAGTGTCACTCAACTCGTAATATTGATCAGTTTCTGGATCGTATTCTAAGTGGTGCACTGGTATAACTTGACCTGTCGAAGGACTCTTAGGTTTAAATTTTTTCTTTATAATTTCACCATTAGGCCCTTTTTGGACTCCAGATTCAGTTTTAATTTCAGCTGTTTTTGAGCTTTCTTCGCTCGTAGAACTTGAAGGTTTTTCTGGAGTTTTCGCATATACAGGTACACGAATTTTATTTGTATTTGTTGGGCTTTGAGCACTTTGAGCTGCTGCGGTCCATGGCAGCTTCTGCTGTTGAACCGTTACCTGAGGTCTTTTTCCTATTACGTAGGGTACCTCATTTTTGGGATCTACGTCAATTTTTGATAAAACTCTAAGTTTTTCAATAAATTGATCGATAGTTTGACCTGGTTGAGTAATCATTGATCTGTATTCTAATGGGGCTTTATTCGTTAGAACACGAATGACCTCAGAATCATAATGATATGTGCGATAGCTCAAAGTTCTCGCCCATCTTATCATATGTACCGCCATGCTTTTTATGTCATCGACGTGTACATTATTGTACCTACATTCTATCATTGCGTCATTTTGCGCTTCAATATTCCAATAGAATGATAAAAATTGATCTCTGACTTCCTGATAGGTGCTCATATTTTTTATGGTTTCTTTGAACTGTGTTTTATTTTTAGTTAAAATCACAGCTCTGAAAGCCATAATTTTCTGAGCTTCAGAGCATCCCACTCCTTCAAAGAAATCCTCAAATTCCTTTAAGAATTCGTGAGGAAAGTGTCTCATTTCGTCGGAGAAATAAATTCCCGAATTTTTGACACAATTAGGGTCAATCATTTTATACTTTTGAGGTATGAATTGCAAATCGCCACGAACAGGTGCAGGTGCTGTCATTCTTTGTTGAATAGTTTTAATTTCTTCCAACATCCTCTGGCATCCCTCATCTCTGACTCTCAAAGAATCCCTGATTTTAGTTTTTGTAGAACATAAATCTGCTGAAATTTCTTTGGCGATTTTCTCACTCTTTTTCAATTTATGGTCAATATCGTCGTACCATAAACTGACGTCTTGAATGACTTTATTAGTCTTGGTTGTGGCTGTCTCAGCTTTTTTTATAGCTGATTCAGCTTGGCTTTTAGCCTCTCCTGCTAATCTTGCATTTCTTAAGATGCGTTTATCTTGAAGTTCATAATTTAATTTTATTTCCTTCTGCATATCATCCTGCCATTCCCAAGTTTTATAAAAACATTCATAAGTCTTATCATCTAATGCTTCCTTATATTCACCAGGTTGAAAAGGTCGTTGAAGCCTTTCAGGTTCTTCTTCTATTATCTTTTCAAAACTTAAGTTTAGTGGATCATTTTCTTTGTCAAATACTTCTTGAGTAGCCATTTGACAAGTACTTGCATTTTGATTATCACTAACCTGGCTTTCAAAAAATGACTCGTGAGAAATGTGTGGCATATAATCTTCAATGTCTGACATTTTTCCTTGTTCTGGAGTACTTTCTGTACTTTTTTTCGATTTTATTCGAGATTAAAATCTTCGTAGGTGTTAAACTCTTAGATTCCAGAATGTTACTCGCCTTCTTTTCTCCCTTTTTTCTTCTCGTATTAAAAGCAGGACCGTCCTGATTCATATAACTACACGTAAGGGTGAGAAAAAGGTTTCCAGACTCGTGTCTGTATTTAAATAAATATAAAAATTAATGAGCAGACTTCGTGTGCTATCTTTGTAGTGATTTATTAACCTTTAAGGTTTTTCAAGAATCAATTAGTCTATCAACTCTGCAGGGTACTTCGCGACTGTCAACAAGCACTTAAGAAACACGTTCGTTTCACCCTTGTTCGAGAGGGTGGTTTGTTGTATACAACGTCGCAGGTAGTTTGACAAAAACTACACGATTCTGGGTGGCGGTAGGGGCGCGTGGCGGTTAATGTGAATACGTAACTATATTTTAACAATAACCTATTTTTCAAATTTTAATTTTAATGAAACACAGAAAAATGTCCACGATACAGCACACTCAAAATTTTAAATCCCTTTTAGAAATTTAGAAAATTTTACAAATTTCTTTTAGAAATTTTGAATTGAGATTAAGTAATCAAATAGATTACGAATCAAATAACAAATTAAAACAAAAATAACAGTGTATAAAATTACGTTTTGACAAAAAGGGTGGAGGTTACCTATTTTGACGTAGGTAAAAAGCACAGGAAAGAAATAATTTTGATAGGAAGCTATCTGGTAGATTTTTCCGAAAAAATTTCCACTAGATAGAGAGGAGAGGATAAATTTATTGAATAATTGTACCCAGTTAGTTCAATTACACAATAGATTTTTATGACTAGATTAATTTAGTCACAATTTTTCTTCACAATGAGCTATTTTGAGAAGAAAAACTGGATGCTCGTGAGTATTTTCTATGTGAATATTATCGATTCTGCTAGGTCGTCCGCACTTTTCGATTCTCGAGGAACTTTTCTACCTTTCAGTTCAACTAAATGTTGATCTGAAGTTACTCACTTTAAGTAGAGCCTTGAGTAGGTAGAAAAAACGAGTAGCAAAAAACGTTAACAAAGCACTTTATAAAAAATACACTGAGTATTGGAATAATTATTTTCGTGAATATTTGTACTTTTCAGTTCAAATACACAGAAATTAATTGGGTTTTCGAAATTTCTTCGAGTCCAACAAATCTTCAAACTCTTAAATTATCAGACTTTTGGATTTTCGAATTTTATTGAAAATTTCGAAGTACCTTTATTTTAAATAATAAAGTTACGATTCTTTGCTAAATGTTTGGCCTACGAGCCTTTAGCATAGAATTACGTCTCGCAAAGTACGTGCTACCCTTCAGGAAAGGTTTACTATGACGTTTTGAGTAAACTGTCACTTTAAACAAGCAGTCAATGTCGTAAATCTTTTCACAGAAAGGAACGTTTGGGCGCCAATGTTAAATAGATACGTAGAGGCGTTGCGTACGTTGGGAGGATAAGAATATTTCCCTAGTAGGTCAGGATGAATCTAACTCCCTAAGAGATGTAATATATCACCTTTTAAAATAGTACTTACCCGCTGCTAGCTCAGCTTTTACAACACCAATATGTATAAATTTAAACAGATTTAGTCGAGTTTACCTTGTATTAATTCGAACCGCACGCGAAATAAGAACACACGATAAACACGAAAAGTGTATTATAATTTTGGAATAAAATTACAACACGAAACTTAAGTCTAAAACATATAAAACTCTACGCGTATAACCAATATATATTCCACCAAATAGTGGCGTAAGTAGGATCGCTTTTACCCACCTACGTGTAACTATCAAATTGCCCGCGTTGGGTAGCGAATTTAGGACTTAAGTTTAAACGCGAATACTCTCCCTTAAACACGAACGTTAAGGCAGAGGACCTGGGACTCAAGCACAACTCTTACGTAGGAGTGAGTGGCCTTATTACTTTTCCGCGGTCAGACCTACCAGACGAAGCGCGAATCGACAAGTGAAGATCAATTCCATCTCAACTTGGCTTCTAGCCTCGAGTCGAGAAGGAATTGAGCTTTACGAACTTGTGAGCTTTTCACATCTGCCCTTAATGGAACGATGTGAAAACACCTCTTGGGTGGTTCCCACGTACTTAACACCTTACCTAAGTGCATCGAGTATATGCTTTCATCTACGTAAAGTACTGTAGAATCGAACTATTGATTGGATTCTCCAGTACTTCCTTTAGATGAAAGATTTATAATCCCACTGAGAGAGATACGATGAATATCCCTGTCTAGCCAGTGAAGGCATATTGTCCCCTTACAATAAAATAAAGTTATTTATTGAGTTTTTAAATTTTTTCAAAAATTTTGTTCAAGGTGAAAAGAGTTGATTTTTCCAGCTTAAGCCTCATTCAAATTTCAATAAAATGGCACTAATCCTCCAAATGTGGGCTGATTGCCCCAAAAATTTGCATATTGACTCCCCAGAACATACTTTTCAAGAAAATCACAAAAAAAATTTTTTCAAACTTTTTTGTAGTTGCTCTATTTTTTCAACCTTGAATTTAGGGTCAAAAGAATCGTTCGCGAACGTTTTAACCACCACAGGCGGATTCTGCACACTGAGTACTACCAATATCCATAAAAAAAAACAAATCGATTTTTTGGACACTAATCCTGGTTTTCTCGTGACAGATCACATATGAAAAATCAATGAAAAATGAGAGTAATAAACATATTATAGGGTTGAATATTCGCCATTAACAAAACAAAGAAAACATAGTCTACATGTTTATGTAGACAAAATTATTAGGAATACCTAAATTAAGCTAAATGTTTCTCTTATGAAAAAATCTAATAAACTTAATTTTTAAATGCAGTTTGAGGAAGAATTGCGGTAAGTATAAGTAAAAAATGACCATGGGTGAAAAGTTTACTCATGTTAACATAGTTTTTACACTGTCTAGGTTGGTATTCCAGCTAACCCCTGTATTGTAACCTCATACTTATAAATATTTGGTGTTGTTACTGTACCTTAATGTTTAAGCGGATATTTTTAGAGATATTGGTAGAACATAGAGAGCAAGTTGCCTACTTATACCTCGCTTATACCTATCAGGCCAAGTTATGAGCTTGTATGTATATGACAAATTGATATTTTTTTATATGTACCTACTTACTTATCTTTTTTCTTAAATTGTATATGTAATCATCTGTTGTAATTTTAAATGATTTTTTTTTGGGGGGGTATCATAGTATAAGTATGATAACAGGTAACACTGTGTAAATACTTTAAATAGGTACATTGTAATGTAATATCAAATGTGTTCAATAAATCATCAATCTTATGGAACTTTGTAGGTACCTTCTTATTTCAACTAGGTATAAGGTATCACGATATTCACAACACAGAGCAGGTGAATTTAGCAAAGTTGGCAGATTCATCTTTTAATGAGTCAACATCTCAACAGCGTTGACTGTCTTCTAAGTGAAACAACAATTTGTTAAAAATGTGTACAGATGGATCTAACAAAGCTTGAGTGCAAACTAAAATCATGCTCGAAATTTTCCCCATCAATATGAATTTTTCCTGCGATTGTGATGCTGCATTTTCATGAATTCGAATTTTTATGGAGGGGTTGTGATCCATAGGAAGGTACGATTTTCCATCTGTCCATAAAATACTGACAAGGGAACATTTTGAGGTTTCCGCCTCCGATTTGAACGGGACCGCGATTTTTGGAAAGAGCATGTTCTAAAACTCCCAAATCTAAATTTTCAGCAGCCCAAGTTCGTTTTTCGATTTTTGGCGAATTTTTGAACATCCAAAATTGACTATTTTGGTGATTTATGTTTTTTAAAAAATAGAGTACGTACTTGATCAGTAAAAATGTTCAAAATAAGTCCTAAAACTGATATTAACCCCCCAACTCCAAATTTCGCTATTTCCAGCCATTCTGGAGCCTCCAGCGCTATTTTCCAATTTCTCCAGAATTTTGAATTTGCTCCAGAAGGCGTGAATATGAAGTTGGGTAGCTAAAAATCGAGTTGTGTGTTATACTCGACCTGTTTAACGAATTTATCCACACTTGAGCCGATTCTGGAGCGGACACCTGAAGAGTGGTTTTTTGACCAGCTTTTTTCATAATAAGAAATCCAAAAAAATCAAAATTTTACCGTTTGCGAGGAAATTTTTGAAATTTGCGCGAATCGCTGTATTTTGAACACAACAAACCCCCTGAGGCCGAGTTCCGCCATTTCCAGCCATTCTGGAGCCTCCAGTGCGATTTTTCAATTCCTCCAGAATTTTCAATTTGCTCCAGAAGACGTGAATATGGAGTTGGGCAGCTAAAAATCGAGTTGTGTGTTATACTTGACCTGTTTAACGAATTTATTCACATTTGAGCCGATTCTGGAGCGGACACCTCAAGAGTGGTTTTTTGGCCAGCTTTTTTTCAAAATAAAAATATGCAAAAACTAAGAATTCCTCGTTTGTGAGAAAATTTTTGAAATTTGCGCGAATCACTGTATTTCGTTATTAATTAACCACACGAGAGCGAATTTCGGCATTTCCAGCCTTTCTTGGGCCTCCCTTTAATTTTTGGATATTTTTATCTAGTATGAAAAAAACTGGTCAAAAAACCACTCTTGAGGTGCCCGCTCCAGAATCAGCTTAAATGTGGATAAATTCGTTGAGCAGGTCGAGTATAACACACAACTCGATTTTTAGCTGCCCAACTTCATTTTCACGCCTTCTGGAGCAAATTCAAAATTCTGGAGAAATTGAAAAATCGCGCTGGAGCCTCCAGAATAGCTGGAAATGGCGAAATTCGCCCTCGAGGGGTTAGTTCATGACGAAATACTGCGATTCGCAGAAATTTCAAAAATGTTCTCGCAAACAAGAAATTTTTGATTTTTGAATATTTTTATTTTGAAAAAAAAGCTGGTCAAAAACCCACTCTTGAGGTGTCCGCTCCAGAATCGGCTCAAATGTGGAGAAATTCGTTAAACAGGTCGAGTATAACACACAACTCGATTTTTAGCTACCCAACTTCATATTCACGCCTTCTGGAGCAAATTGAAAATTCTGGAGGAATTGAAAAATCGCACTGGATGCTCCAGAATGGCTGGAAATGGCGGAACTCTGCCTCAGGGGGTTTGTTGTGTTCGAAATACAGCGATTCGCGCAAATTTCAAAAATTTCCTCGCAAACGGTAAAATTTTGATATTTATTTTTTGGATTTCTTATTATGAAAAAAGTTGGTCAAAAAACCGCTCTTGAGGTGTCCGCTCCAGAATCGGCTCAAATGTGGATAAACTCGTTAAACAGATCGAGTATAACACACAACTCGATTTTTAGCAACGCCAACTTCATATTCACGCCTTCTGGAGCAAATTCAAAATTCTGGAGAAATTGGAAAATAGCGCTGGAGGCTCCAGAATGGCTGGAAATCGCGAAATTTGGATTTGGTGGGTTAATATCAGTTTTAGGACTTATTTTGAACTTTTTTACTGATCAAGTACGTACTCTTTTTAAAAAAGCATAAATCACCAAAATAGTCAATTTTGGATTTTCAAAAATTCGCCAAAAATCGAAAAACGAACTTGGGCTGCTGAAAATTTAGATTTGGGAGTTTTAGAACATACTCTTTCCAAAAATCGCGGTCCCGTTCAAATCGGAGGCAGACACCTCAAGAGGTTTCCTTGTGAGAAATTCAAAGTCAAATTTGTTTCCAAGGGATAGAGTAAAATCATATAGAAATACAAGAAAAGATGTACCAATTTTGAAGACTTGGAATCAAGATGACAAGGAACCATTATGCCTTGTTCACAGCCGCAGCCTCATACACTAAATATTAAATTAATAAAAAAATGAGAAAACAGATACCTTCCTAACTTTAAAATTTGAATTTAAGCGATTTGGTGGCACTTTTGCCAAACATTATAGGTACCTACCTATCAGGTCGGTATGCAAAAATAATAAAAATGAAGCAAAATTTTATCTCAACTAAAAACCTGGAAATTCTATTTCATTTCAGATTTTATTTTATCATGTGTTTTTGTATACTTTGAAGTCATCAGCGAGTAGGTAGGTCTAGCTCTAGGTAAGTAATTAATACTTTTTGAAAGGCACTTGTGTATGGCACCAAGTCAAAAATACATAATCATCATTGTCTAAGCAACAGGCGAATAAAAAATTGCATATAAGATTGAAGCCGTAGTTCCAGAAGCGTATTTATTACATTAATCTAAGCGGACAATTCGTCTCAAGAAGACCTCAGTTCACAGGTAATAAGTAAAAGTAAGTATGTACCTACCTATCTCATTTTGATCAAAATCGCTTCCACGTTATGCTGCGAGCTCATTAAAAAAAAATCATTTTATTTTCTTCAAAAGCCAATTTTTTGTATTTAATTTAGGTATACATAAATTAATCTGGTAATACCTACAGAAAGTTTCATTGTTTCATATATCTACCTACTGTAATCAGTTCTAACGCAATATTAAAAAGATAGGTATGAAAAATCTAAAATGCAGTATCTGAAGCCAGTACATTACAGTACATTTCATACAAATTCAGTATAAGTCTCAAAATTTGTTATATATTTTTTTAAATCGTGAAAATTCTCATTTCATCATAACAACTGTTCGAAATGAAAATCTCATTCATCCACAGAAAGCTGCTAAACGAACTGCAGTGAGTATAGGTATGGAAGACTGCGCAAAATTCTCAACTTTCACAAGCAGCTCATCGACTCACGATTTATTTTCGTTTTCCAAGTTTGACATATCCTCGAAAGAACTGTCAACAAAAATATCATCGAAACACATTTTTAATCTTCTTCCTCTTCCTCCTCTTCTTCCTCTTCTTCGCCAGGCAGCTCGGGTGGAGGTGTTTGAAAAAATCGAAGACGCAACGATGGCCAAGGTTTGGGTAATTTTGGCGTAGGTCTACGTGGTCTAGGTGTAGTGGACGGTTTATTCTCTTCAGAGGGTAGAAATGCTGAAAAATTTTACTCTAATTAGCCAACGATAAATTATCCACTGAAAATTTTTCATACACTTGACACTATCTATAAGAGAAAATACGTGAGAGAGCACGTACGAGCGATACATTTACGATAGATAACATACAGCAGTAAAAAAACCGCTAATGCGAGAAGAGCCCCTAGAAACATCTCTTTCCATGGGGTTATCTTATTAACCCGTTTGGTACATTCGTCCATATTCTTTATTTCGGCGGTAAAATCGATGTTACAATCAGCTCCTGAAACAGAAAATCGACCAGTAAAGTTGAAATTAAACATAATAGGTACAGTAGGTACCTAGGTATTAACAAAAAAATATATTTTAAATCCAAATAAATACCTACCATCTTTGTAACAGTCTAATTTCTTCAAACCACCTTCCAAATTATACCTATCAGCCCATTGTTCTAAAGCTAAGCATTGGCACCGGCGTTGTTGACTTTTCAAGTCGCTGCCGGTCGCCGGATATTTCACGAACAGTTTCTCAAGCAGGCAATAGTACGATATTCGGAGAACAGTTAATCTACTCAGTGGGTTATCTGTAAGATCTACACATTTTAAAGGTGCGTACATAGAGCATCCCGGAAAAAATTCCATAGAACAATTTTTCGCACTTAGTTTCTTCAAGTTATTCAATTCCTGGAGATTTAGCGAATCGAACGAAGTTTGATCTATGATCAATGTTTCTACTGCGTTTGTTTTCGGCCATATAAAATTAAAATCTTGGTCGAATTTTGAACCGGTTAAATCGACGTATTCCAATTTTTCCAGTGGAAGTAACGCACCTGCGTCTGCGAACTTTGCTCTAAAATCTATGCGTTGCATTATTAATGTCGTTAACGACGTCAGGTTTTCAAATGATTCTGCAGTTAAATTTAATGGATTCCCAGATATATCCAATTTCTGGAAAAAAAACATTCGATTTTCAATTGGGTGCTTACTTGTATTCATCCAGAGGAGGATTTGAGGGAAACAGCCTTTACAGCAAAATACCTCAGAAGGGCACATTTCAAAAATTATGATTTTATAACCCCTTCTTTAATAGGGGTGCCCAAAAGTCAGTTTACGCCATCAAAAATCACATATAATTCAAGAACTAAGCCTCCTAAAGAAAAACTAATGACATTGATCTGATAGGAAATTTTATCACAATTTTCTCTATTGTCATTTTTCTCTAAGATGCATTGTTCGCCGGGAAAATCAACTTTCATGTCAAAAAACGTGAATTAAAAAAAAAATGAAAAAAATTGGGGGAAAAAATTTGAAATTAATTCAGCAGTTAATTTCAGCTATTTTTAACATGATTCTCATAATTTGATAAAATCTAAATGATCTTTTCAAAAAAAAAAACACGTCTATTTTTTTTTACAGAAACGTCAGGCCCTGGGGGGGGGTGCTACCAAAATCAAATTTTGTAAAAATGAAAAAAAATCGAGTGACATGTTAAAATGTAGGTTTTTTGGGTCGAGAAACACGAATCTGAGGTCCTTTTTTTTCTCAGACCCCTCGGGGGCCGTTGGGCAGGTGCTACCGTTCTTGAAATATCTTGTCTCAAACGAGACTACATTAACGCGAATTAATTGTAAGTGAATAAGGCATACGTTCTTTTATTCAACTCGCTTTAAAATTGTGATTGCGTGAAAATGTGTGTTTGAGTGTGTAGAATTTGGGTGTGGTTAGTTACTTTGCGACTAGGCGCGATTTTTCTAGTTATGATATAAAATAACCGACGATATCGGATCGAATGATTGAAAAACTGACAAATAAAACCCCACAACCAAAAAAACCTGGATTTTGACACACTACTCGAATTTTTGTGATTTTTTCAAAATTGAATTTCAGTAGCACCTCCCCATAGGAGCTGAGTAAAAAAAGGGACTTCAGATTAGTGTTATTCCCGATCCAAAAAACCTACATTTTGACATGTCACTCGATTTTTTTTTCATTTTTACAAAATTTGATTTTGATAGCACCTCCCCAAAGGGTTTGAGGGGAAAAAGGACCTCAGATTCGCGTTTCTCAGCCCAAAAAACCTACATTTTGACATGTCACTCGATTTTTTTTTCATTTTTACAAAATTTGATTTTGGTAGCACCCCCCCCCCAGGGGTCTGGCGATCTTGTAAAAAAAAAATTGACGTGTTTTTTTTGAAAAGATCATTTATATTTCATCAAATTATGGGAATCATGTTAAAAATAGCTGAACTTAACTGCTGAATTCATATTAATTTTTTAATTTTTTTTTGAATGAGGGGGGAATGGCCCCCCTCAAATTTGGATCCAAAATTCAAAAAAAGTATGAGCGTGTAGTATATCAACTGTTATGTTTTCAGAGGTATTGAACACAAATATGACCTTGGTTTTTCGATTGCACTTCATTTGAAGCCCCCAGCACCCCCCTCCCCTTGAAAGGATCAAATTCCGAAAAAAATGGGTTGTGTAACGCGATAGATGAAATAGTACGTTTTTGGAGGTGCTGAACACGAATATGACATTCGTTTTTTGATTGGGACTCATTTTAGGTCCCATGCTCCCCACCTCTTGAGTCAAATTTTGAATAAAAATAAAATGGGACACTGGAGGCTTTAGATGACGTCCAATCTAAAAACAAATGTCATATTCGTGTTCAGCACCTCCAAAAACGTGTCATTTCATATATCGCGTTACCCAAACCATTTTTTTGGAATTCGACCCTTTCGAAGGGGGGGGGGGGTGCTGTGGGCTTCAGGTGAAGCGCAATCGAAAAACCAAGGTCATATTCGTCTTCGGCACCTCCAAAAACATGCTATTTCATGTATCGCATTACACAAACTATTTTTTTTTTTAATTTGACCCTTTCAGAGGGAGGGGGTGCGGGGGGCTTCAGATGAAGCGCAATCGAAAAACCAAGGTCATATTCGTGTTTAGCACCTCCGAAAACATAACAGTTGATATACTACACGCTCATACTTTTTTTTTAAATTTTGGACCCAAATTTGAGGGGGGGTAATTTTCCCCCAATTGAATGTGCCCATTTTGAAAACAATATATTCTGAAACAGCATGAAAAGTGATATCTATGGTGTTTCTTTGCGTAATTTTGAATCATAGCTCGCACTTATGACGCAATTTTGAAATTTGAACTTTCATTGAAAGTTCAACTTTGGACTTTTGAAAAATTTTATGAACGTTTTTGAATTAGCTTTGAATGCCCTTCCAAACTGTGAAATTAGTTTTGAGTCAAGTTTCATAGCGATGAAGATTACCATAAAAATAAGAACCAAAGGGAAATATTCCAAAATTATTGACCTGCTACCGCCCACCTACTGAATTTTCCAAAATTAATATTTTGGAGCTTCAAATGCCCCGGAACATAAAGTGTGAGGCATTGTTAGACAGGGGAGAGAGTGGAGATTTGTAATCTGTAAAAAAACAAAAATATGCATGTTCTCAAAAACCTGCTATTCACCCCGAAAGTTTTGACCAGAATTTCCATTTTTTCCAACCGGGTCATTCCACGTCAATTGGACCAAGAAGTGGTAGGGGGTTCGGTGATTTTTTTGAAATTTTTCCTGTGGAAAGACCTTCCGAAGGGATGGCCAATGGCCCAAATCGCAGCCCTCTAGCCCATTTTTAAAGGCAGCCAGGGGGTGTCAAAATTTTCAATGAACCTAAAATATCATCCATTTCAGCAGTGGGTTACTCGATAACCGCGATACCTACCAAAATGGAACTTTCCCCCATAGTTAGGGGTTTTGAAAGGCTTTTTGGTGATATCATAAAAATCAGTGTTGCCACTTTTTTTCGTACAAGAAATTAGCTCGAAAAGTTTCAAAACGTAGTTTTCATATCGTTCCGACTCTCAAAAATTCTGAAAAAAATATATTGTGGACAACTTTTCATGCTGAACAACATATTAAAAAATTGAGATGGTAACATGTTGCAAAGTCGATTTTAAAAAATTCGAAGTTTGCGAAAAAATGCGATTTTTTGATTTAAAACATGAAAAGAAGTTTTGATTGGTGAAGTTGACCCATTTGACCCCTATTTTCACGTATCTGTTGAAAAAGTTGAAAAAACGCTTTTATCCGATGAAATGAACTCATCACAAAAAAATAAAAATTCGAAAAGATTCAAAAAATGAACGAATTTTTATTTTTTTGTTGTGAGTGTAATTTTTAACAACTTTTTCATGAAATACGTCAGAAAGAGGTCAAAATAAGACAACTGAATAAATTTGAACTTTTTTTGATGTTTGAAATCGAAAATTGAATTTTTTCGAATTTTGATTTTTTTGTGAGGAGTTCGTTTCATTGAGTGAAAAGTTTTTTTCAACTTTTTCAACAGATACGTGAAAATAGGGGTCAAATGGGTCAACTTCACCAATCAAAACTTCTTTTCATGTTTTAAATCAAAAAATCGCATTTTTTCGCAAACTTCGAATTTTTTAAAATCGACTTTGCAACATGTTACCATCTCAATTTTTTAATATGTTGTTCAGCATGAAAAGTTGTCCACAATATATTTTTTTCAGAATTTTTGAGAGTCGGAACGATATGAAAACTACGTTTTGAAACTTTTCGAGCTAATTTCTTGTACGAAAAAAAGTGGCAACACTGATTTTTATGATATCACCAAAAAACCTTTCAAAACCCCTAACTATGGGGGAAAGTTCCATTTTGGTAGGTATCGCGGTTATCGAGTAACCCACTGCTGAAATGGATAATATTTTAGGTTCACTGAAAATTTTGACACGCCCTGGCTGCCTTTAAAAATGGGCCAGAGGGCTGCGATTTGCGCCATTGGCCATCCCTTCGGAAGGTCTTCCCACAAGAAAAAATTTCAAAAAAAATCGCCGAACCCTCCCACCACTTCTTGGTCCAATTGACGTGGAATGACCCAACCCCCTTTCAATGCCCCAAAAAGAGTTGATAGCTTCGGTTTTTCTTCAATGTACCTCAAGTTTTGAATTCTTCGAACTTTTGGTTTTTCAAAAAGTCTAAAATCATTATTTTTGGATGAGCCTATGATGATTTATGATTTTTTTTTTCCAAAACCTCCATAAAATATTCAATCAATAGAAAATACACGCGGTATTTAAAAATAACTTTCGGTGATTTTTATACCTATGTTTTTTTTTTGAGTGTCTTTATACATTATTTAATAAAATTTTATTACCTATATATATTTTTTTGGTATTTTTCTATTATTTTATTGCTTTTTTTTGAGGTGTTTTCATATCATGTTAGCTACAGGTTTTTGGAACTTTTTTCATGCTTTTTTTTGTTGCAAATTTTACTGAAATTTCAACACTTTTTTTGATGAATACAAATATTGCAGAATTTGATGATTTCAACGTGTCTTTATTTCTCTATGACATTTTCGTTCAGTGTTCATCTATGCTTGGTAGATTTTAATTCATATCATAGGTTTAGATCACACAGTGACGAATTTTTACTTACTTTTGTAGAACGAGGTAAATCTGTCGGGACCTTATTCAGTCCTTTACCCTGGCAACTTGCAGTTTCAGTATCACTATTGTAGGGACAGCTAATTGAAGTAATACTCTTTATGCATATTGAAGCGAAAATAAAGCCTGAAAATGAACATTGAACAATTTTCACCGATGTAAGTTAAAAACAACATTAAAATGCGTTGCATCAGGTATAACTAAGGTTGTTTCATCATTGCACTAATGAACTTTTCTGTAATATAAGTTTTACAGCTGTAAACTTTGACAATAATTAATTGAGAAAAATTACTGTTGAAATATTGTGAAATACCTGCAATCGAGCATTCTGTCAATTTCATGTTACGTATCCATTTAGCGATAACATCGTTGATGTTAACGAATTTTTTTCACAATTATGTATTCTGTTTTGTATCACGAATTCCTTCAAAATTAACACTGCAAATCAAAATTTTTACTCGAAAATAAAACATGAATGATAACCAACTTTTTGAAGTGGTTTTCAAAAGTTTTTGCCAATTCTTTTGGGAAAAATTATAATAGATAGTGGCAAAACAGCCACGAATATCTTCTCTAACTATCGCATAGAAGATGGGATACAAAAACCAGAAAAACAAAATTTGATTGTCATTCGTTTGTTTTGTGTTGTTGTGGCTTGATCGCTTGATCGATGAATTATAATGAATTGGAAATTGAAAAGTTTGCTGTTACTTGTGGTTTTTAAAAGGAATTATGAAGAACGACGAGTACATTGACCTGAATTTCATAATTTTCATTTCTGTTGGGTTGGCAAAAAAAATTTAACTGAAGTTTTTAAACAAAATAGACATAGTGTTTGTTTTTTGTCGTTTCCAAAACACAACGCATAACCTTTCAAAAAATAAAAATAGTCAACGTATCCGGGTAATTTTCATAATTTTAAACATTCTTCAAAATTTTCCATCCACTATTTTTAAGTATTTAGTGTAAAATTAATTAATTTTAAAATTTAAATAACGAAATCGCCATGATAAACGTGACGACAACTCGCCGAAACAAACTACCTACCAAACAACCTACTTGTACTTTTTTTTATTGGATTTGAGCAAATAAAATCGATTTTATGTCATGTTGTCATGTACAACAGCGCATCCCTTGTTGTCAGATTTGTCTACCGTTGCGATTAGCCTTAGGCTTTTGTAATAAAGTGTTATTTTAGTACATGTATATTTTTATATTGTACGTTAAATTAATTTAATTAATAGTTAATGCGATGATAATGTTTCATTCGTAACGTGAACGTGTATCGAGTCAGTTATTTAGTTAATCGTTTGTACAGTGCCGTTATGGCGGCTGTGTAATGGTTGAAAACTGGGGAGATTGGACAATGGAAGAATCTTCACCACAAAGTTCAAATGGGCAAATTGGATCGGCTGGTGGAGTCAACAAACAGAATGAAAATAATAATCAACGACCTCAGTATTCGATCCCCGGAATTCTGCACTTCATACAACATGAATGGGCCAAATTCGAAATGGAACGATCCCAATGGGAAGTGCATAGAGCTGAACTGGAGGTACACTAATTTTGATACTATACGATATACTTCATTCAGTCGATAATCTAGCATTCTCTCGTACTCGTCATTCGTTTAGTTTCACCGAAACTGTCTCATATACGTTCGGTTATCACGTTGATCGTTAGCTAATATCAAATTCTGTTTTGATTTTCAGGCGAAAATAGCTTTCCTCCAGGGCGAACGAAAAGGCCAAGAGAATCTAAAGAATGATCTTGTACGCAGGATAAAAATGTTAGAATACGCGTTGAAACAAGAAAGGTACATATTATGATCGATTTTCGTAGTACTTCATCGTACAAATTGGTCTAGTGTTTTTTTGTTGCGATTTCCACTGACACGAGTGTTTGTAATTTTGCAGAGCGAAATATCATAAATTGAAATACGGTACTGATTTAAATCAAGGCGATATGAGTGCTCCTATATTCGACGAACCAGGAGCTGCTACCGAAATCACAGCCGATGCCGAAGCACCATTTACATCAGTTAGTAACATAACGTGGAAACAAGGGCGTTCTTTGCTTAGACAGTAAGTTTATCTGCGAATGAATCATCATCGACTATTTCGTCGTACTCTTTGTAATTCGAACGTGTTTGTTTACTTCTTATAGGTATCTTCAAGAAATAGGTTATACAGATACAATAATAGATGTTAGGTCGAATAAAGTAAAAACGTTACTAGGTCTGAATAATATAAATAATAATAATACCAATAATAATAACAATCCAAATTCGCAAGAAGAATGTATTCCGGCGCCTGGATCTCAAACAGTAAACGGAAACGCGACTGTTTCGAAAAATAAACGTTTAAGCGCCACACAAGGCCGAGGGAACACCAAAAAAGTATACTATGTTCTATCTCACGTATCGTTTCCCTTTTACTCGTGTTCGTACTAAAAATCGTTTCTCTATTTACAGCAGACTGTCGCTGAATCTATGGCCTTAGATACCGAAGCGGCGATCATGGCGAATTTTGAATTTCTTAGTCGCGAAGGAGGTGATGTAGATATGGAAGAAGATGACGACGACGACGATAATAACGAAGAAGTCGATACCTTAGTTTTTGATCACTGTAGAGCTCCGTTAAAGGTACGATTCTTTCATCGAACGATCGAATTCATTTCATCGTATTCTAAATGTCGAACGTTTATCATTTTTCCAGAGAGAACTACGTCATGATATGCACGATGTCGATGCCGAAGCGGAAGAAGTGCTGAATGAACTTCATCTGTTGACCGAAAGTGAAGATGTTTCCTCTTCCGATATACGTTCTCAAAGTACGTAATTCAATCGCCAAAAAAAAACCTTATTCTTCGGTAGATTTGGAAATGGGCGTGGCTTAAGAGTAACATCTACTCGAATTACTTTTTTATTCGGTTTTTAATCGCCGATATCTTACGTTAAAAAACTTAATTAAGATTTCGATTAAATTTATTTAGATTTTTGCCACTAAATGTTATCTCGTTACAGTTTAATTTGATAAATATGTTTTTATGCAGTCATTATTCATTTTTAAAATTCTTATACGCTATAAAATTAATATTCTCGAGCGATTTGTTTATATTATTATCGTTTTATCTTTACGCCCGAATTTTTTCTTAGCTTGATCAATGTGTTTGTAGTTGAGTTGCGAAATTTTTTAACGTTTACATGCTTTACTACGCGATCTTGCGAAATGCTTGTTGGCCATGTAGTAATGCCTTGTATTTTTTTCTTTGTAAATCAGTTGGCCAAATTTGTAGTATGTTGATTTTTGAAAATATTTTTTGATTGACCTTTTCTCTTCGGATTGAAATTTTTTTTAAAAAGCTAGTCGATTATTAAAAATGTTTTGTGAGAATTATGATCACAAAATTAAACTAATGGCCTTAGATCAGCTATAAGCAAATTCTTATGATTAGAATATCGTTATGAAAACAGTGTAAAACTGACGACGAAAATTAGAATTTTATTTTTATTTTTTTCAAATTCAACTTCATTTAATTTTTTTTTTTTGTATAAAATCTTCCCCTCTAGTTTTATTTTCTACATTGTGTTGGAATGTTGTTTTTTATGAACAATTTTATGTAAATTTTAAATCTTGTGATACTTACTTTTTTAAACGAAATTTTTTTTCCATTGTTGTGTTTTTCAATAATGTCGTTTTATTCTTTGGAGTCTATTTTTAATACAATTTTCCAGCCAATGTGTTGAATATTTTTTTGTCGATATTTTTCTTTGTGAAAACTTGAATCTTTTTTTACCCTCCTTCGAAATAATACATTTCAACCGAGTAATGACTGCTAAAAACTAAACCGAGATAAACCTGAAATGGCGAACGATATTGTTTTTTTTTGAAAAATGACGCCAAAAATTAATTTAATTTCAAACCTGTGTGTAAAATGACGTGATTGGATTATGTTTGCAGATAGCGGAATGTTTCAAGTCGTATCGTCGATGAGTATAGCTGCGAGTAATGAAGATGAAGGGGGAGATTCTGCTTTCGCCTTAGGAGAGTTGGCACAGTTGACTGTAAATAACGATGTGGAAAATAGTTACGAAGTAAGCGTTGGTCGGCTTATTATTCGATGACTCTGGGTTTCTATGGTTTTGACTCTTTTGACCAATTACAGATGTCCGCTGACAAGGAGTCATATAGGAAAACATGGAACGCCAAGTATACGTTAAGGAGTCATTTCGACGGCGTCAGAGCCTTAGCATTTCATCCCACCGAACCCGTTTTGATCACAGCCAGCGAAGATCGATCGTTGAAGTTGTGGAATTTACAGAAAATAGTCACGTCTAAAAAGTAATTTTCTGAAACACATTTTTTTTCATACATATAAAGGGTGAAATATAAAACTACGATTTTTTTTCAATACACAGGTCAGCATCGTTAGATGTAGAACCATTGTACACATTTCGAAAACATCTGTCACCGGTTCTGTGCGTAGCTATCAATTCGACTGGAGAAGAATGCTACAGCGGATGCCAAGACGGTCAAATTTATTGTTGGAATGTTCCTTCGGCTAATATAGATCCTTATGATTCCTACGGTACGGTTTCCCATTCATGGATCGGTCCACTTCGCTGAATTTGTCTCTCGATATGATCGAAAAATTTATTGATTTGCAGATCCGGGCGTTTTAAATAGTACATTAGAAGGACACACCGATGCTATTTGGGGTCTATCTTTAAACACGCAGAAATCACAACTTTTATCGTGTTCAGCCGACGGTACCGTTAAATTATGGTCACCTACGAAACAAAAATCGTCTCTACTATCGACCTACGTACCCGATCAAGGTAATTTATCGATAAAAATGACCTATTTTTATGCTCAATCGCTAACCAGTCTTAACTTCGATGAATATTTCCAGCCAACGATGGAAATCCCACATCGGCTGATTTCATCAGAGACGACATGAACCGTATAATGGTCTCGTACACGTCTGGAAATTGTATAATTTACGATATCGAAACATGTAAACCAATACTCAGGCTAGAGCAACCAGCTGAAGTAAGATTCGACATTAATTCTCTCGATTAACCTATTCCAAAAACGTTTGATTTACTTCAACGGTCGTGTATTTTAATCCACAGAGAGCCTCGTACGATCAAGTTAATCGTCTGATATGTCATCCAACATTACCTGTAACGATTACGGCTCACGAAGACAGACATATTAGATTTTACGATAACACTACCGGTAAAATGGTCCACTGGATGGTGGCTCATCTCGATGCCGTTACTAGTCTAGCTATCGACCCCAGTGGATTATTCTTACTGTCCGGAAGTAAGTCATTGAGTAGTTGTACACATATTTATTTTTCTGAACGTGTCGAATGAATGTTTTATGATAACACCGCGGGTTATTTTTCACTCAGGTCACGATTGTTCGATTCGTTTTTGGAATCTGGATACTAAAACTTGCGTTCAAGAAATCACAGCCCATAGGAAAAAGTTCGATGAGTCTATTCACGACGTAGCTTTCCATCCATCGAAACCGTATATCGCCAGTTCCGGAGCTGACGGATTAGCCAAGGTTTTTGTTTGTTGAACGCTGCTGCCTACAACCATATTGGATGTTTCTTTCCCAGATGAGTAAGTTGAAAAGTACGTTGTTGATTCAAAAAGTTATCCGGTGGTCTCATTTTTAAAAGAGGCTGATGGACAGAAAGACTTGCATAAAAAAGCTCCCGCTGATTTTGCATGTGTCTCCAGTATTTTGACTTTTCGGCAATGAACTATTTAATGTTCAGTTTTGCAATTCACGAAAATCAGATTTTTGAAGAGCTTTATCCCCCCCCCCCACTCATCAAATTTTTGCCTACCCGAATAAATTTTTCGAATTTTTTACAATCGAAAACGTAATTGAATTTGAAATGTTCAAAATCCTGATATATGGGATAGAAGTCTTGATTTTTCTGACTTTTTCAACCTTTTAGTTTTATTTGATCATTCCAAGATGTTCTCGAGCTTCTGGCGACAGTTGTAGGAGCGTCATTTCATGTCAAATCAGCCCAGTTTTGGGCTCGTTTGTAAGTTCCCCACATTAAGGAAGAAAAAATCGCTATTGTGAGCCCTCCAATATACCTTGAGGGAGATTGAGATAATTTTTTTCTCTGGAGTTGAATTTCTAACTGCAGAGTTCAATTACTCAGGACTGCTGCAATATCGAGAAAATTCATTTGCAGCGTTTCAAGGCAATTGAGAACAGTTTCAAAAAAATTCGTCAAAAATTTCAAAAGTTCGAAGTTGAGTTTTTCTTGAAAGCTCAATTTTCAAAAACTTGCTAAATTATGGAGCTATGAATAAAAATTAAGTTTCAAAATGTGACTGAAAGTTCGAAAAAATAGTGAAAATGGTGTAAAATGTGTTCAAACTTCAAAGTGATGAAAATCGAGTGAAAATTTTCAAAAATTGAACGAAAAATTACGAAAATTACATAAAGTGAAAGAAAACTATTGAAAAATTACGAGAAAAAAAAATGAAAATCTAAACAGAAAATTTTGTGAATTTCGTTAAAATGGCAACATTGGGTAAAATTTAGAAAAAAATGAATAATTTCAAGAATGATTTAAAAAAATTTTGAAAATGAGAAAAATTGGTGAAATATGAAAACTGAATAAATTTAATGTGAGGAACAAAAAATTGATAATTTGCTTAAAGAGTAGAAAAAGTGATGAAAATTATGTGAAATGTGTTAAGAATGGCGACAATCGAATGAAAACATGTTAAAACTGAATGAAATATACAAATTTCATAAAATAAAAGAAAACACTGAAAAATATCTTGAAACTTGAAAAAAAAGTATAAAAGGTTAGTTAAAGTCTGTCAATTTGACAAACATTGAATTAAAACTTGCGAAAATTGAAAGAATCATTATGAAAATTTCGGAAAGTGAAAAAAAAAACATTGAAAAAATTACCTACTGGAAATTCCATTTTGAAAAAAATGAATTGGCTAAAATTGGATGAAATTTTAAAAGACCAAATTGATGAAGCACCATAAAAACTGTGCGGGGTAAATTTGAAAAACTGCTTAAAATTTAAGAAAAAAATGTTGAAAATGATCTATGTAACTTGTTTTAAAAGTGATGAAAATTGAATGAAACATTGTAAAAGTTGCATAAAGGGAACGAGAAAGTATTTAAATTTTCCTTCCAACTACAAAAAAAAAAAATGTCAAAGTTGAAAAAATGGCGGAAATCGAGTATCTAAAATTTTATGAAAATTGCATAAAATGAAGATTAAATTTTTAAAAGTGTTTCAAGTGCTAAAAAATATTGAAAATTACTCAAAGACTTTTAGAAATGATGAAAATTCAAACTTTTTTTCACAAATTTACGACGATGAAAATTTTGTGATGGAATTCGTAAAACCAAGGGGGGAGGGGGGTAGAGCCTCAACATTTTGGTCAAAATGTGAAAAAAAAGTCGAATATTAAGTGACATAATGTATTGATTTATACGTTTTCGAGGCTCGGAATACGAATATCAATTCATTTTTTTCATTTCATCCCATCAACAACGCCTCCCATCTCTCTAATTCCCTTCAATTCGTTGATTTTCAACCATTCCAAACTGAAAAAATTAAGAAAATTGAGAATATCTTTCTGGAGACTCCAGAAGAACTTTATTTATTTATTTATTTATTTATTTATTTATTTATTTTTGCTTTTTGACATAAATTCTCGTCTTCTTTTATCAAAATTGCTGTCTACAAAAATTTCTGTTTTTTTTTTCTCAAAAATTACCCAAAAATCACGTTTTTTTTTGCTAAAAATTGACAAAAGTTTTCGCTATTTCAAAAGTCTACAAAAGTTATGGAGTAACATTTTTGCAAAAAATTCCAAAAAGTTTCATTTTTTTCCAGAAATTGTTCAAAAGTTGCTCATATGACAAAAAATGTCGAGAAAGCCTTGCTTTTTCGAATTTCCAAAAAGTCCTGATTTTCACTAAAATTGTCAATCTTGCTTTTATATATTCCGAGCCAAAAATGACTAAAAATCCTTGTGTTTTTTTTTACCAAAAAGTTAATTGAAAAAAAGTGGCGAATAAATATATTGTTTGTCAATAATTGCCAACATGACCTGCTATTTGCTAAAATTGTCAAAGTCTTGCTTTTTGCCAAAAATTGTTGAAAATTTTCGTTTTTCAAAAATTCACAAAAATGTTTACTTTTTAGATGTATTGCAAATGTATTGTCGTTTTTTTTTTTGCAAGGAATATCAAAAAGTCTCATTTTTCCAAAATTTAAAAGTCTCCCTTTTTGGCCAGAAATTTCCGAAAAGCCCTTATTGAAAAATATTTCAGGTTTTTAAACTATGAAACTAGAATATTTCTCTCTTTTTTTTTTTTTTTTGAAAGAATGAAAATCTAAAATTTCTAAAATATAGCTAGAGGGTCCCAAACGGCTTAAATTCTAAAGCATTGTATTGTTTCTTAAACAGATCAGCAGACGAAAACTTGTTCTAAATATTTATCGACATTTTTTTCCAATTGTTTCAGAGGATCGCTTCAATATTCGTTTTATATCACAAAAGAGAAATTTGATAGAAGCGGAAATACTGGCAGCGCTGTTGCTCAGCCACCTTTCAACGCTAGTATCAGTTATGGTCAAAAACTTCGTATTCTTCATCCGGTCATCGTCACGTAGATGCATCGTCGTCAAAAGTTCCACGAATGTGTGAATCATCTCCTAAATCTACCCACAATCGGCCAGAAAAATCGGCTCACCAACGACTAGGATTTCGTTTTACGATGCTACTTATCTAAAGGCGACGTTGCCGAATAATCAGTCTTGGCAGATTCTTGGAATAGAATTGAACAGGCACCGATGTAAATATACAGTCATTTTATCATATTATCGAGTTATCGAAACGTAAGCATTTTTTCTCCTTTTTTTCCCCCTTAAATCAAACTTGGCAAATACGTCTTTTTCTTTTTTTTTTGCCGCTGGTGGTAGTCAAGTCGTCACTTTGGGTTCACCACCATTTAAATTTTAATAATTGAGGTTTTGTTAGCTCAAAATCGCGTCGCGTCGTTTTACTATATGGTTAAGCTTTTATTCATGTATATGTTTACCCCTCCCCTTGTATCTTTTGTCTCCAGTCTCCTTCCCCTGTTTTTTTTTTTCGTACCCTTCATCCTGTTCCACTTATTAAAGTTCAAATCGTATTTAGGGTAAAGGACACATTGATATTGATAACGATTAATTCGTTGTTTTTGTTTTGATGATTTTTTTTTTATATATATTATTATATATTTCTCTAGATTTAGCGTTATACATTTAGATTGCTACTATTTTAACGTTGATATCGTTAGTGTGTGCTTGTGTAGGTTATATCTTTTTTCTATTTTTCTGTGTTCTCCCCAATTTCGTGTCTGTGAATGACGTGTGCCTATGAAAATTTACAGATGTTGACTGTCGTCGAGTGTCGAGTCTTCTATATCGACGTTATCATTTTCGTCGTATTTACCCATTCTACGCATTATTTCTTTGTGTTCGACGCGCGTAAATTTTCACCGCGTAGAAGAGAAATTGAAAGGCGTGATTTGGCGGATTCGTGGAAAGGAAAAATTGATTTTTTTTTCCTCGCTTTGAAGTGGTTTTTAAATTTAAAGATGCTGACAAAAAATACCGTTTTTTCTGGATGAAGTTGAATATAGGAAGCGAGTTCGAAGTGTAGAGATTGTTTTTGGGGTTCGATTTTATCCAAGTTTTAGTACGTGCTGAAGTGAAAGAGGGGGAAGGTAGGGAAAGGGGTGAGAAATGGCGAGAAAATTGAAATTTTGCATTTCTGAAAAATCGTCTTTTTTTTTTTTTGTTTTGGGTGTTTATAATTACACGATGAAATTATTGTGTGTCTATTTTTTCCCTTCTGCCAGCATGTTTCGATTTTAAGAACTAAAAAATTTATGTGGCAGGAAAGTTGAGAAGGGTGGGGGGATGAGAGAAGGGCATTTTTTCGCAATTTCCGGTTGAGTTTGTTGGTACTTTTGCGCAAAAAAAATATTTTCAGTTGATTTTTTTTTGTTTTTGATCTTTTCATGTTTTTTTTTGTTTTTTTTATGAAATTAGATTTTCTGTGCCAATTACACATTCTATGAAAAAAATGAACAGGAGTGAAATTTATGGACGTGAAATTTCCTACCAGAAGAGTTCAGTTGGTTATTTCTTGGAGAGCTTAATTATTAAAATATTTGATATAAAGGTTCAGGAGTTCAACTTTCATATTCAGAGTCAAATAATTGTATCAAGATCTAAGCTCTATAGAAATAATTGAACTCCACTCTTGTGGTTGGAAATGTCAGACCCTACAATTTTTCTTCTATTAATTTTTGTCTTTGGGATGCTCAGTTGGCCTAGAAAATCTATTTTGCTGTCTGAAGACGATGAAAAAAATGACCAAAAATTTTTATTTTTGCTCAAAATCGTCACGTGATAGAATTTTACGAAAATTCGTCGAATTCTTTGACTTATGAATTGAAATAAATCCTTTGATTTTGAAATGAAAGACGTGAAATTAGCTGAAAAAAGTTTTAAATGTCCCCAAATTTTTCCATAATTGAGAGGTACTGATTTTTCAAATTTAGGGACATTTCTTCTCCCCTCTCTCATCCTTTCTCTCGGATCATCGTGTGTCCCATAAGTCCCTACCACCTTCAAATTAGCCATTCCAATTTTTTAGTCGAATAAATTTTCGAATTTAGCAAATTTCGATTGTTTTTAAAAGTTTTGTTCCTCATAAATTTCTTCAAAATGGAGTCTATAAGGTCAGAATTGGGTCAAAGAAGTCTATACGATGTCAAAATGTGCAAAAATTACTGTAATACCAAGTTTCAGAATTTTCAGCGCATTTTACCCCCTCCCCCTCGGCATTCCCCTTCCGGCCCTCCAGTTCGTCTCGATCTTGGCCCTCCGAATGTGATTGGAATTTTTACTTTAATTTTTTAATCTAAAAAAATCGTTGAAAAAATCGATTCAACTTCAGGGGCTAAAAAATCAAAACTTTCAAAGTAACCCCCCCCCACCCATCCCTAACATTCAAAATTTTTGAAAAAATTTACTCTTATGTCGAAATACACGTTTCTGTGGACCCTGAATTCAAATTTTTGGGCCACTTTTTAGTTTTAAACTCAAATTTATCTTTGGAGATGGAATAAAATTTAACTTTTTTGAAAAATTCTACCTATGAATCAAAATTATTATACGTTTCTGGAGGACGTCGAATCCAAATTTTTGGGTGATGGTTTTCCTCTGAACTCAAACTTGGTCCGGGGGAAGGAATTAAATTGAAAATTTTGAAAAAATGATCAATGTGCCATCCCCTCTACTGGAGCGAAAAAATGTTTTCTGAGGTTCACTCTTTGTGAATTTTTTGATTTTTTGAGTCGAGTAGTTCAAGGTGATTTTAAAACGTCTTTAAATTACTAAAATGTTTATTTTTAAAATATTTTTCAGGACATTTGAGACCCATTCCTTCAGTTTGTCTCAAAATCCTACGGTAATTAGAGTATTTAGTTCAATTTTTTTAAGTGAAAATTTTTTTTTGAAATGAAACAAGTTAGCTCGATTGGGGGCGATAAACATAGAAATTTCAAAATGAGCCCCCCCCCCAACATCCTTCGCCTTCGATTATCATTGGGGAGGTTTTTGATATGGATGAAATTGGCGAAACTTATCACTGATGAGTGATGACTGTGATGAGGTTTGAAAAAAATAATTTCTTCCATTTTGTGTGATTGATATTCGAAGAAACTGGAAATTGGAAAAATTGGTCTGAAAACTGAGAAAATTAATTTCCTAGAAACACTTTTTTTTTGGTTCACGTGTTGAAAGTGGATTGGATTTAGAATGTTATCGAACGAACAAGTTAATTCCGTCCGTATATATTTTTTTCATCGAGTTTTCGATGTTTGAGGAGTCCATGTTTTGACGATCATCTTATTATCGTTTTGTTTCCAGTGATTTTACACGAATTTCCCCATCACGCCTGTTCGTTGACGAATTTTAATGTTGAAAAAAATCTACTCGTTGAAATCACGAGTAGGCTACAAACAATGAGCAATGTAACGCCAAATTGTCTTATATTAATAATTGCATTTATAAAAAATATGTTCCAATAATCGATGAAAATTTATATTTTCGTTTTGTTTTTCGAATTGATTTTTAATTTACCTACGACGAGTTAAAATAATGGCTATAATAATATGGTACCTAATTAATAATGTCGTTTTGTATAAGCGAAAATCGTGTATTTTTTCTTTTTTCTTTTTTTTTTCGTGTACGAATATCGTATGTGCTGTGATTGGTATTTTTAATGACTTGGGATATACTAACAATTGAAGTGATTTTTTAATCGAAAATTTTTAAGAGTACCCTAACTCCGCCCTGCCCATGATCTTTTGGCCATGTCCAAGAGTATTGAAATAGATCATGGAGTCTTTTTAACGTTAGTATTTTGGCGGTTTTTTCGGTCCAAGTTGGGTATGCGATTGCGAGTTATCGTAATAATAACTTGCTTTGGTAAAAATACGTTCGAAAAAGTAAAAAAAAAAAAAAGGTAATTTTTTTCTATGCTGCTGATTTGATATTAGATTATTGTACTAGCGCGTAATGAGCTGAATATTTATTATACGAGTACATTATTTATCGAGTATATTTTATAAGAGTAAATTTGTTTTGTGTAGAGCGAAGTGTAGTTTACATTTTATATGGTAGAGGCTATACGTATCGTATAGTAAAGCATTTTGCTGTGGAAACATGTAAAATCGCGTATTTTTAGGGACCATCGAGAGTGACGTTGATATGCTCGATTTCAAGTGGTGCCTACGATTGCGATTTATTTAGTGTTTTTATCGGTTTACCCGACAAAGACGAGATTTTTATTAAACTCTGCCAGCTGATATATTTTTTTCGTTGAAAATCTACGTTGTAGATTTTTTTTGAACTGTAGGTTGCTTCTCGCGTGTATACTACTCAGAGTCTATGTACTATTTTGATACGCTGTTGTCCGTTTTAGTGATATTTTCATCAGACTTTCTTATTTAAATAGTGATACTACGTCTATAATAATTGTGTAAGCTGGAAAAATTAATTTAATTTGACCTCTCACTCTCTCTGTCTGTCTGTCTGTCTCTCTCTCTGTCGTATCATTTTCATGTCTCCTCTTCCTCTATATTTTTCTTTTTCTCTGTTTAATATATACTTATACGAGTATTTTAGCCCCGTGCAGACTGTCGAGTGGTATTGTTTTTCTTTTTGTGTAGATCGATGCGGAAAAATATTTACATTTTTATGTATATTGACTGTGGTAATAGATTTAAATAATGTAATATTGTTTTTTAACGTGTACCGAGATTTTGCCATTAGATGTTTTTTTTTTTTTTTTTTTTTTTTTTTTCTAGAAGGTGATTTTTATTTATTCTGTATCTATTTTACCAAACTGATTTTCATTATATACTTTAACTTGTGATTGATATATTTTGATATCAACTTGTTTGTATTGTAAAACGACGATCTATCACTTTTTAACTTTTAATTATTATATATTTTATTGTACATATTTACGATGACGTGATGTCTACGAAGCATTTTAATTATCTTACCTTCGTTATTTAAAGCTTTTGTAGATACCATACCGTATTGTATATTATTTAGATGATATTGAATATTTAAATATATTATTTACTAAATCGAATCGAATCTGTTGGTTATTATAATGTGCGTTAGAGCGGATCGAGCGAAAAAAATGCCGGAGGTTTTTCACGAAATTCTGTATTGAGGCTTTTAGTCCGGCATATGACAATAAGAGTAATTGCACCCCCCCCCCCACCGCCGATCCTCCGGGACAACTTTTTTCTTAAAAGGGACATCCTAAGGAACATTTTAAAGCAAACTTGCCCAAAAAAAAGTTAGCCTTACTTACAAAATGGCGGCCATTTTGATTGACAGGTCAGCCGAAATCGCAGATTTTGCGTTTCAACATAGGACTTGCACGAAATTTTTCAAATTTTACAAAGGTAGATCAAAATATCATGCTAAAATTTATCACCTGTCAAAATTTCAAGTGCTAAAGTGCGTTTTTCGATTTTTGGTGAATTTTTGAAAATCGAATTTAGGCCAAAAATGAGGGAAAGAATTAAAATTTTACCAAAATTGACCAAGAAAGCTGAAATTTGGGATATACCCTATTTTCGACATGCAAAATCGACTGGAAACGGTTTCAACCTGTATTGAGCAGTTCTGGAGCCTCCAGCAGATTTTTGAAACTCAAAATTCCATCAAATTAAAGTTGTAAAGCTGAAATTTATTCTAAAAACTAATTTCAATACGATACGAAGTACTGCAGGTGAATTTCGAGTCGTTTTGGAGCCTCCAGTGACTTTTTGAAAATTCCTGAAGCCTCCAGCAGATTTTTGAAACTTTAAATTTTCACAAAATTTCATCAAATGGAGATGGAAAGCTGAAATTTACTCTACACTCCAATTTTAACACCCTCCGAAGACGACTTCAGATGGGTTCAAGTCATTTTAGGGCCTCCAGCGACTTTTTTGAAAATTACTGGAGCCTCCAGCAGATTTTTGAAACGTTAAATTTTCACAAAATTTCATCAAACTGAGGTGGAGAGTCGAAATTCAATTTCAATACTCTACGAAGTGGACTGCTGGTGGATTTCAAGTCGTTTTGGAGCCTCCAGCGACTTTTGTGAAATTCCAGAGCTTTTTGCGAGAAAGCAACAATTTTTAACGATTTATTAATTTTTGGCAAAGTTTTGGCAAAGTTTTGGCAATATTAACGACATTGTGCATTTTTTTATATTTTTTGGCAGAATAGAAAGCAAGACCAAAAATTTGAAAAAGCGAAACTGTTTAGCAAATTTTATCAAAAAACTAAGAAATTGGGCAATTTTGTCTGAAAAAAAAGAAAATTTATGGAAAATCACTTTTTTTGGATAAGATCACCTTCGTAGCATAAACTTTTTCTTAACGAATTTCAGCGACTTTTTGAAAATTCCTGAAGCCTCCAGCAGATTTTTGAAACTTTAAATTTTCACAAAATTTCATGAAATGTGACGCGACTAGCGATACCATACCATAAGTCGGAAAACTTTTTTTTGAGATAATCGCGTTTTCATGGAAAAAGTCAGAAAATATCAAAAAAATTTTTTTTGTCGATTCATATACTATGAAGCCTATACTTTGGAATGGGTGTACCCACCGATCTCAAACACGTCGTTTTAGTGGTGAAAAACCGGTTTTACAAAAGTGCTTTTCATAAAAAAATGTCAAAAAAAAAAAAAAATATTATGATGTAAAACCATTAAGTAAAAGATGAAGAAAATCAAAAAAAAAAAAAATACTGTTCACTGGTTTTTAAAAATGTTACAAAAATAACCCAAACTTTCAAAAACGTTTTTCTCAGAATATTGGTTTTTGAATTTCAAAAAATACGCAACTTTGAAATTTTGCAAAGTCAGATTTTAATATTTTGAAAATCTGTTTGCACCATTGAAAAGAGGAAGAAAAACACTACCAGAAACCACAATAAAACGAAAAAAATTTTTGCCGACATATGGTATGGTATCGCTGGTCGCGTCACAAATGGAGATGGAGAGCTGAAATTTACTCTACACTCCAATTTTAACACCCTCTGAAGACGACTTCAGGTGGGTTCAAGTCATTTTAGAGCCTTCAGCGACTTTTTTGAAAATTACTGAAGCCTCCAGGAGGTTTTTGAAACTTTGAATTTTCCTAATTTCATCAAACTGAGATGGAAAGTCGAAATTCATTCTGCAAACTAATTTCAATACGCTACGAAGTTGACTGCTGGTGGATTTCAAGTCGTTTTGGAGCCTCCAGCGACTTTTTGAAAGGTTGTATGGCGTTTTTTTTTGAAAATTAAAATTTCCTAAAAGTAGCTGAAAGCTTCAAAACCATTTGAAACCACCATGTAGTCTGCGAAGTAAATTTCAGCTTGCCAACTCCATTAGATAAATTGAATCGGTGAGTATGGAAAGGTAACAAGTCACATTTTTGAAAAAATTTTTTTTTGCGGAAATGGGGGTTTCAAAGTACGGCGGATCGACTGGTGATGTCAAATTTCCGCAAAACTGCCGGGAAAGTGGTATTTGGGCGCAGAAAAAGGGCGGATCCGCATTTATGACTTTTTTATAAAATGTTTTAAATTCCTTGAAAAATAACTAACATTTTTGAGAAGACCATTTTTTGAAATTTAAGTTAATCTCTGAACTGAAAAATGATGAAAAAATTAACAACTTCGGCAAAAAGTCTTAGAACTCAAGGGGTTTTTGGTCAATTTAAACGAGATAGCAGTCTAAATGATGTACTTAGATGTAGAATCAAGCCCCATTCGTGCCCGAGAAATTTCAAAAGAAATTTTGTCGATTGGGTGCAGAAAGGGTCTAAGTCCCATTTGTTTAGGCAGCAACAGCACCGGCGCCAGTGAATATTTTTTTTTGGAAACTGCGCTAAAAGTTGTGTCTTGGGGTCCTCTTTCAATGACCTTAAGCAGGGCCGGATTTAACATTAGGCCGCCCTAGGCAGAAAAGAATTTGCCGCCCCTCCCTCCCTCTCCCATCCCAATTTTTCTGATTTGTGTGAAAATTTACACCCACCCATAATTCATTTTAATCAAAATATGAAAACTTTAACTGATATATTATGCTTACTTACAATTTCAATATCTTTGTTTATTATTTCTTATAAAATGCTGGCAGCCCAAAAATCTATTTTAAATCTGTATTTTTTATGAAAAATGAAATCCGCACGTTTTTGTACGCTAAAAAAAAAACTTTAAAAAAACGCGTTTCCTGGTTTTGACCGTGTGAAAACCCATTTTTTAGGCATGAAAACTTGAAATTAGAGGTAATTATCTGAGAACCTTTCATGACGTGTGATAATTCTAGAAGAAGGAAGGCAAAATTACTGCTCGAGCGAAGCGAGAGCGAAAATTTTTCTGAAAAAATTGGTTCAAGAAACGAAAAAACGTCCATTTTTGCATGTTTTGTAGGGTAAAAATCAAAAAATCCTGACATTTCCGTAGGTACTTTTTCCCAAATCCATACAATTCATTTTTTTTTAAAGCAAAAATCTGCCGCCCCCTAAAATTTGCCGCCCTAGGCAGCTGCCTATACTGCCTATACGTAAATACGGCCCTGACTTAAGCATGTTTACTAAAATTTTTTGATTCTTGAATGAATCAGTTTTTTGTTATTCCTGAAAAACGCAAAAATGGACTTATCACCTTTCCGTACTCACCGATTCAATTAATGTTGCGGAAATTTCAAGTTTCAAAAATCTACTGGAGGCTCCAGTAATGTTCAAAAAAGTCGCTGGAGGCTCCAAAACGACTTGAAATCCCCCAGCAGTCCACTTCGTAGCGTATTGAAATTGAATTTCGACTCTCCACCTCAGTTTGATGAAATTTTGTGAAAATTTAAAGTTTCAAAAATCTGCTGGAGGCTCCCGTAATTTTCAAAAAAGTCGCTGGAGGCCCTAAAATGACTTGAACCCATCTGAAGTCGTCTTCAGAGGGTGTCAAAATTGGAGTGTAGAGTAAAGTTTTGCTTTCCATCTCCATTTGATGAAATTTTGTGAAAATTCAAAGTTTCAAAAATCCGCTGGAGGCTCCAAAACGACCTGAAATTCACCTGCAGTACTTCATAGCGTATTGAAATTAGCTTTTAGAATAAATTTCAGCTTTACAACTCCAATTTGATGGAATTTTGTGAGAATTTCGATTTTCAAAAATCTGCTGGAGGCTCCAGAACTGCTCAAAACGGGTTGAAACCGTTTCCAATCGATTTGGCATGTCGAAAATAGGGTATATCCCAAATTTCAGCTGTCTTGGTCAATTTGGTAAAATTTTGATTTTTACCCTCATTTTTGGCCTGAATTCGATTTTCAAAAATTCACCAAAAATCGAAAAACGCACTTTAGCACTTGAAATTTTGACAGGTGATAAATTTTAGCATGATCTTTCGATCTATCTTTGTAAAGTTTGAAAAATTTCGTGCAAGTCCTATTGAAACGCAAAATTTACGATTTCGGCTGACCTGTCAATCAAAATGGCCGCCATTTTAGTCTGAGGCACCTATCTTTTTCTTGGCAAAGTTGCAAAAATCCTACTTTTTTGTTAAAATTGCAAAAAACACCCATTTTTGGTAAAAATTGACTATCTGAGTCTTTTTTTATCAGAATTTCCAAAA
This sequence comes from Planococcus citri, assembly GCF_950023065.1. Classification (NCBI taxonomy): domain Eukaryota; kingdom Metazoa; phylum Arthropoda; class Insecta; order Hemiptera; family Pseudococcidae; genus Planococcus; species Planococcus citri. The sequence continues at coordinate 68,199,875 of NC_088681.1, forward strand.
ATTCGTTTTTTTGGTCAAATTTGCTGTAAAACTTGGAAAGTATTTATTTTGCCAAAATTTCAAAAAAATCCAATTTTATGATCAAAATTACAGATAAGACTCGTTTTATGTCAAAATTTTCTAAAAATTTTATTTTCCCACTGAAATAGCAAGGAATTCTTATTTGGAAATTAATTTTTTGGAGAAAGACAGAAAGGTCATCTAGAGGAGTGATCGTTTGAAAAACTCGAAAATCAGTATCGAGAATTCAGTCAGATAGGTAACATAAAAAAAAGTCCGAAAAGAGTTCATTCGGGGTGATGACAGTTCAGGATAATAGATGCGAGAGATCGTTTCATAATCCAATTTTTGGTCATTTTCTGCCACCTAATTGTTTTCCTGATCCATCAATAGGTATCTAGGTACAATATTACCAACTCCGGAGACCCGGATTAACCCCAGAATTCATTGAATTCAATACTCTGTTTGGTAAAAAATTTAATAACCTTCAATGTTTCGCCAATTTTATTCTGAAATTATATATTTTTTAATTCTGAAAAGTTCTCAGGTACACACTTATGCTGGAAAATAGTTTGTAACTATTATTTCACACGAAGAACCATCCTATAAGGAAGAACAATACATGGAATGGCCACAAAGGGAAACAGAATCCCAGAATTAAAATATTAATTACAGCATTCAACAAAATCCACTCTGTCTTTGAAGCGAACCAATGTTTATCGTATCTTTTGGGTTCACGTGCTCTTGTTTTTTCAGAACCGTATCCAATCGAATTCAAAGCCATGTGACCCAATTTTTTAAGACTCCATCCAGAATTATTATTTTCGTCCGCAGGCTTCTCTGGGATAATGGTGTATTCGATTAGCTTTTCGATTTCTTTTTCGCCTAAAAGTACATACGAAGTAATCATTATGGTGAAGAAAATTGTTTAAAAAATGATTTAGGTATAGGTACTCGTATTATTGACCGAGTTGATGTACGTATAGTCGTATACTCTAACGAAATTAGTAGGTACTTGCCTTCACTGGAATTGAAAAATTTCTCATTAATAATTCCCTGCAATTGAGGACTGACATAGATAGTCTTGGTAACACTTAGGCAAGTGCACGTGGAGTGTTTATCTTGATGGGCCTCATACTTGAAACATTTCTTCACACCGGGTCTCAATCTAATTCGTACATCCTCTCCTTCTTTAGTCTCCGTTTGGGTTAATCGAATTAACGCCTCGTTAATCAACTGAATTAACTCGATCTCTTTATCTTTGCATATTTTTTTACATTCTTCACGAGTGACATCGGTTTCAACACGGTGTTCGTCAGCAGCTGCAAAATTCTTGAAAACTAAACGTACGATAAACGTACCAGCATTTAGGTAGGTATAATTCAAAATAAAAAAATATAAGTAGATACCTGCAGAAACTTACACTGTTGCGCTAGCAAAGACGTAAGGGCGCCTTTAACGTCGAAACCCGATAAATAATTCCAAACATTGGGCGCAGCTTCCATATCTCCATTGGCTACCTTTTTCAAGACATTCGCATCGATCAAATGGCCAAACTTTGTATCAACCATATGAAGTAGTTTCTCTCTTTCACCGTCCATGAACTCTGAAGGAAACGTCAGCAAAACCAAATCCGGTCTGTCCGGAAACCTGATATCGGTTATTGAAGGTCTAGGAAGATTTTTTTTATGCTTTTTTACTTTCCCATGGGAAGAGGTATCGGTGTTTGGAATATCCCCTTGGTTATCGCCATCATCAACGTCAATAGCTGTTTTGTCCCAAACGTCGTCATCTTTTTCTAACGGACTCCATAAGTCTTTCAGAGACTCTCGAGGAATTACTTTCGTTACATATGAGGGTATTACTGCACAAAGCACAATTATCACGTAAAAAAACTCGATCCTCATCATAAATACTTGGACGATAGAGAATCAATGAGCTGAATCAATACTTTCAGAAATTTGCATTTTGCGAACGAGTGTTGTTTTCGTCATAGGCGTATGTTTCATCATCGGTGCGGCGGCATTCTTTAATACTTTATAACCAGACTGTAATTTACGAAGACACTAAAAACATCAAATGAAACGCAATATATAGCATACATTTTTCGCGACATTTATTTGAGACGTGAGAACGTAATTGCTTTCCCATCACCATCCATAGAATTCTAATGTGGATAGGTAAGTATGGTAAAATATTCCTGCGTAATAAAATTTTGCATCAGTAATTCTATTCGTCACAATTCTTTAGGTCTACGTTGCATTCCATTAGCGATCAATAATTGCGGAAAAAAGAAAAATTATTACCGAACTCAAACTGACTTAAACTAAAGCCAATATCATAAAGGAGTATGTAGGTATGTATTTCTTTAATTTATGTACTTGAAAAAACGCCACGTTTTGTGTATTTTTTGCGCCTTGGGAATAGGCAACTCCTTCAACAGAGTTGGGAAAATTTGTTTTTTTTTTCATTGAAATTTTAAAAAACCTATTCATGGAGCTGAAGAGTGATTTTAGACTAAATTGAAGCCGTTGAGTTCAATTTGACAGTTTATTTTACTCAATAATGCCAACTTACCCCACAAAAAACCCTAAGAAAATTTGTTCCGCAGTTTCCAAGCACTGTTAACAAAAAGTTTACAAAAATGTATTTTTGGATTGGGATTTTTTTAAAGCGGGATATTGGAATTATCGCATACTTGAAACAAATTATACAGAAATTTGAGCTCAACTGTCTTCATTTAGTTATTGAAAATCACTTCCCAGTCGATTGAAGACTGCTATTTTGCGTTGAAAAACTAGTGAGGTCCAGGATCTTGCAAAAAGGGTTCCCTAGATTGTATAATTTTGATTAGGATGCGGTGGTAAATAGGTAATGTAAAATGTTAAGTACCTACTACCTACTGAGAAGTAAGAACTTGAAAAATTTCACAGAAAATGGAAATCGAGTATCCGGAATGTAATCAATCAAAAAGATCGCTAATGAGTATAATGAATGAAGAAAAAAATGGTCCACTATACCACTATTTTTGTAGAAAAAAGAATAGGTAGGTATAAGAAAAAGCAGCGACATTGTTCTAATTTTCCGAAAAAATGTTACGAAAATCATGGGGAGGAGGGAATGGAGTTGAAACTTGAACTGAAAAAAGTGAAACTCAAACTGAAAAGGAAAACTGAAATGCAAGGAAGACTCATACTGAAAAAAACTTAAAATGAATTTCCAAAATATTATGAATTTGATGGGAAAAACAAAAAAACTAAGAAGGGAACCTCTTGAGATGTCCGACTCCGATTTGAACGGGACCACGATTTTTTGAAAAAGAATGGTCTAAAACCCCAAAATCCAAATTTTCAGCTTCCGAAGTTCATTTTTAGATTTTTGGCGAATTTTTGAAAATCCAAAATTGACTATTTTGGTGATTTATGATTTTTTTTAAAAAGAAGTACGTACTTGATCAGTAAAAATGTTCAAAATAAGTCCTAAAACTGATATTCACATCCAAATCCAAATTTCGCCATTTCCAGCCATTTTGGAGGCTCCAGCGCGATTTTTCAATTTCTCCAAAATTTTCAATTTGCTCCAGAAGGCGTGAATATGAAGTTGGACAGCTAAAAATCGAGTTGTGTGTTATACTCGAACTGTTTAACGAATTTATCCACATTTGAGCCGACTCTGGAGCGGACACCTCAAGAGTGGTTTTTTGACCAGCTTTTTTTCAAAATAAAAATATCCCAAAACCAAAAAATCCTCGTTTGTGAGAAAATTATTGAAATTTGCGCGAATCGCAGTATTTTGTCATGAAGTAACACCACGAGGAGCATTTCGCCATTTCCAGCTATTCTGGAGGCTCCAGCGCGATTTTTTAATTTCTCCAGAATTTTCAATTAGCTCCAGAAGGCGTGAATATGAAGTTGGGCAGCTAAAATTCGAGTTGTGTGTTATGCTTGAACTGTTTAATGAATTTATTCACATTTGAGCCGATTCTGGAGGGAACACCTCAAGAGTGGTTTTTTGACCAGCTTTTTTTCAAAATAAAAATATCCAAAAACCAAAAATTCCTCGTTTGTGAGGAAATTTTTGAAATTTGTGCGAATTGCTGTATTTTGTCATTAATTACTTAACCACACGAGAGCGAATTTCGCCATTTCCAGCCTTCCTTGGGCCTCCCTTTAATTTTTGGATATTTTTATTATGAAAAAAGCTGGTCGAAAACCCACTCGATTGAGATGTCCTCTCCAGAATCGGCTCAAATGTGAATAAATTCGTTAAGCAGGTCGAGTATAACACACAACTCGATTTTTAGCTGCCCAACTTCATATTCACGCTGGGGCAAATTGAAAATTCTGGAGAAATTTAAAAATTGCGCTGGAGCCTCCAGAATAGCTGGAAATGGCGAAATTCGCCCTCGTGGGGTTAGTTCATGACGAAATACTGCGATTCGCGCAAATTTCAAAAATTTTCTCGCAAAGGGTAAAATTTTGATTTTTTGGATATTTATATTTTGTTTTTCTTTTTTTTCAACATGAAGAGGGATCCTGTAATGAAAACATTGTGAGGAAAGAAACTTTTGTATGTGAAGTGGAACCCCAGTTTGTGATTAAACTGAAACCCTATAACATTTTTATCTATGTAAATTTTCATATGAAGTGGAACCTTTTCATTACCAGAAAGAAAATGTTCACATTGATGAACAGAACTGAGCTTGCATAAATTGAATCTTCAACTGAAGGTGCAACACAACTAACACAAGCCTAATCAATCCAGCCCTCTGATTTGCCTTTTTTTTCAACTCAACCCATTACCATTTATTAGTTTATAGTTTATCAATGCATTAGTTCGATAGAACCTCTGATAATCATAATAATATAAGTCATTAAATCTGGATACTTCACCAGTTCACCGAGCATAAGTAGTCATGATAACCCCAAATATTGAAAATTCAGGTGATAAAAAATTTCCTTTGTGGGTATGAAAGTCCATGATGAATTTGAGTGGTAGGTTATCATATGATATCCAAATTTTTGAGCTTTTTTCTTCATCTATATACTGACAGTGGTTGCCCTCCTACCAAAATTGCAAATTAAAAATTCTGATTACCCAAATTTTCGTTGATTTAGTTCACTTTGAGAATTTCTGTTGGGTAAACATGTCTGAATTTGAGTTAACTTGGTAGGACTAATGGAATGTGAATTTGAGAAAAATTTTTGCATAGATCAGAGCATCAATGAAAATTGATCCGATGATCCCTACCAAAATTTGTGATGAATAATCATGATAACCCCAAATATTGAAAATTCAGGTGATAAAAAATTTCCTTTATGGGTAATGAAAGTCCATGGTGAATTTGAGTGGTAGGTTATCATATCATATGATATCCAAATTTTCGTTGATTTAGTTCACTTTGAGAATTTCTGTTGGGTAACGATGTCTGAATTTGAGTAAACTTGGTAGGACTAATGGAATGTGAATTTGAGAAAATTTTTTGCATGGATCAGAGCAATGAAAATTGAAAATTGATCCGATGATGGCGATGATCCCTACTAAAATTTCTGATGAATGATCATGATAACACCAAATATTGGAAATTCAGGTGATAAAAAATTTCCTTTGTGGGTAATGAAAGTCCATGGTGAATTTGAGTGGTAGGTTATCATATGATATCCAAATTTTTGAGCTTTTTTCTTCATCTATACTCACAGTGGTTGCCCTCCTACCAAAATTGCAAATTAAAAATCCTGATTACCCAAATTTTCAACGATTTAGTTCACTTTGAGAATTTCTGTTGGGTAAAGATGTCTGAATTTGAGTGAACTTGGTAGGACTAATGGAATGTGAATTTGAGAAAATTTTTTGCATAGATCAGAGCAATGAAAATTGATCCGATGATCCCTACTAAAATTTCTGATGAATAATCATGATAACCCCAAATATTGAAAATTCAGGTGATAAAAAATTTCCTTTGTGGGTAATGAAAGTCCATGGTAAATTTTAGTGGTAGGTTATCATATCATATGATATCCAAATTTTCGTTGATTTAGTTCACTTTGAGAATTTCTGTAGAGAAAACATGTCTGAATTTGAGTAAACTTGATAGGATTAATGGAATGTGAATTTGAGAAATTTTTTTGCATAGATCAGAGCAATGAAAATTTATCCCTACTAAAATTTCTGATGAATAATCATGATTACCCCAAATATTGAAAATTCAGGTGATAAAAAATTTCCTTTGTGGGTAATGAAAGTCCATGGTGAATTTGAGTGGTAGGTTATCATATGATATCCAAATTTTTGAGCTTTTTTCTTCATCTATACTGACAGTGGTTGCCCTCCTACCAAAATTGCAAATTAAAAATTCTGATTATCCAAATTTTCGTTGATTTAGTTCACTTTGAGAATTTCTGTTGGGTAAACATGTCTGAATTTGAGTAAACTTGGTAGGACTAATGGAATGTGAATTTGAGAAAATTTTTTGCATGGATCAGAGCAATGAAAATTGAAAATTGATCCGATGATCCCTACTAAAATTTCTGATGAATGATCATGATAACACCAAATATTGGAAATTCAGGTGATAAAAAATTTCCTTTGTGGGTAATGAAAGTCCATGGTGAATTTGAGTGGTAGGTTATCATATGATATCCAAATTTTTGAGCTTTTTTCTTCATCTATACTCACAGTGGTTGCCCTCCTACCAAAATTGCAAATTAAAAATTCTGATTATCCAAATTTTCGTTGATTTAATAGTTCACTTTGAGAATTTCTGTTGGGTAAACATGTCTGAATTTGAGTAAACTTGGTATGTTTAATGGAATGTGAATTTGAGAAAAATTTTTGCATAGATCAGAGCAATGAAAATTTATCCCTACTAAAATTTCTGATGAATAATCATGATTACCCCAAATATTGAAAATTCAGGTGATAAAAAATTTCCTTTGTGGGTAATGAAAGTCCTTGGTGAATTTGAGTGGTAGGTTATCATATGATATCCAAATTTTTGAGCTTTTTTCTTTATCTATACTGACAGTGGTTGCCCTCCTACCAAAATTGCAAATTAAAAATCCTGATTGTGATTATCCATTATCCAAATTTTCAATTTTCATCAATTTAGTTCACTTTGAGAATTTCTGTAGAGAAAACATGTCTGAATTTGAGTAAACTTGGTATGTTTAATGGAATGTGAATTTGAGAAAATTTTTTGCATTGATCAGAGCAATGAAAATTTATCCCTACTAAAATTTCTGATGAATAATCATGATTACCCCAAATATTGAAAATTCAGGTGATAAAAAATTTCCTTTGTGGGTAATGAAAGTTCCTTGGTGAATTTGAGTGGTAGGTTATCATATGATATCCAAATTTTTGAGCTTTTTTCTTTATCTATACTGACAGTGGTTGCCCTCCTACCAAAATTGCAAATTAAAAATCCTGATTGTGATTATCCATTATCCAAATTTTCAATTTTCATCAATTTAGTTCACTTTGAGAATTTCTGTAGAGAAAACATGTCTGAATTTGAGTAAACTTGGTACTGGTGATTGGTGAAGGAGGCATTGTAGTGCCACCGTGATCAAGCTCGCCCTGCATCGAACTTTGACTATATAGATATACTACGTATATGGACTGCTAACCCTTATCAAAGTGTAAAATGTAAACATAAAAGTCCACGCAACAAAATCGACGGTTCTAGTTGAAGCATGCAATTGTATGCGAGGATGACGCGAGGTGACGCGCGCATCCAAGGTTCCGTACTGTGAGAGCCAATGAGCAACGTTTTCAGGCAACGAACACCGCGTTTCATTGAGTGGACTTTGAAAATCTGGCTTACACGATTTCTCCATATAACCAACGTTAAATTGATAAGAATCAGCAGTCCATATACGTAGTATATCTATATAGTCAATGGCATCGAATGTAAATATGTAAACAGAAGATGATCTGAATTCTGAACCATATCTGAACTGTATACTCAACTGAAAAAATATTTATAAGACACCCAACATCTATCATCTATGATGAAGTAAGAAACAAATGATATTATGTTGATGAATTTATTTCTAGTTAATTAATTATCGCGCGATTACACAATTAATGAATAATGAAGTGTTCTCGGGCTATGATCAACCCAAGAAAGTGAATCGTAGGATCCCACTTCAATCAGATAATTTTTGTGTAAGGAAGGTTCCAGTTCATGCATAAAATTTGCACATGAAGTAGGATCCGGTTCCACTTTAGTGATACATAGGTTCCACTTTGGCCGATGGTCCCAGTTTATATACACTAATGTACCCAGGGTTTTTTTGAAAAAAAGCTGGTCAAAAAACCACGCTTGAGGTCCCCAGAATCGGCTCAAATGTGAATAAATTCAGTAGGTAAACAGTTCGAGCATAATACACAACTTGAATTTTAGCTGTCCAACTTCATATTCACGCCTTCTGGAGCAAATTGATAATTCTGGAGAAATTGAAAAATCGCACTGGAGGCTCCAGAATGGACGAAAATGGCGGAACTCGGCCTGAGGGGGTTTGTTGTGTTCAAAATACAGCGATTTGCGCAAATTTCAAAAATTTCCTTGCAAAGGGTAAAATTTTGATTTTTTGGATATTTATATTTTGAAAAAAAGCTGGTCAAAAAACCACGCTTGAGGTCCCCAGAATCGGCTCAAATGTGAATAAATTCAGTAGGTAAACAGTTCGAGCATAATACACAACTTGAATTTTAGCTGCCAAACTATATATTCACGTCTTCTGGAGCAAATTCAAAATTCTGGAGAAATTGAAAAATAGCGCTGGAGGCTCCAGAATGGCTGGAAATGGTGAAATCTGAATTTGGGGGGTTAATATCAGTTCTAGGACTTATTTTTAACATTTTTACTGATCAAGTACGTACTTCTTTAAAAAAAACATAAATCACCAAAATAGTCAATTTTGGATTTTCAAAAATTCACCAAAAATCGTAAAATGAACTTGGGCTGCTAAAAATTTGGATTCGGAGGTTTTAGAACATGCTCTTTCCAAAAATTGCGGTCCCGTTCAAACTTCAAATCGGAGGTGGACACCTCAAGAGGTTCCCCTGTGAGTCTGAAACTGAAAATTGAAATAATAAACAAAATTGATTAATTGACATTATTGACAATACTTATTGACATTGAAAAATATTGAAATGAACAAAACAAAACTGAAAAGAGCAAAACTCATTTTTTGGTAGATCATTATTTTTTTCAATAAATTTCCAAAATAGTATTACTCTACAATCTACATTCTAAATTCTAATAATTTCTATTCTACATTAAAAAGTAAAAATAAAAACAAAATATAAAATAATACTTAATTGAATAATTAATAAATTAAAATAAAAAAGTAAATTACCTAGCTGACGTCATGTAGACTGGAAAATGCACTATTTTATCCAGTTTTTTCGTCAAGTTCCATGGATATTCCAGCTGATAAGAGCTGATAATGTTTCGCTTGAAAATAAATTTACGCGTTTCCATGAAAACCTAATGTTTTTGCTATTTTCACAGCATTTTCTCAGATTTATTCATCAACTTCGTCGTCTTTTATTCGGTTTCTTTCGAAAAATGCCATCATTCGCTTCCAAAGTGAGTATCTTCGTTCAATATTTCTTAAAATAATTCATTTTTTTCGTCTAACACCAGTTGTTTTTCACAGGACGAAGGATTCCGGCCACATAAACGCACAGGAGTTTGGTCTACTGAAACTGTCCGGTAAGAGAAATGAAAAATTTGGAAAACAGCTCACCAAAGTTATCTACCTACATACAATACGAATATTTTTATTCATACTATACTAAACTTGATATATGTAATGTATCTTGCATTGTAGGCAGAAAACCAGTATACCGGAAAGAATAACGAACCATCCGCTAAACGGTAAGCTCGATTTTTTTCTCATTCTCAACCAATCACCATTACCTATATCATTCTAAGCTATCATCGTTTTCGTACTTTAGAAAGTTTCGAATCAAATACTCTAGACAATGAAGACGAAACTGGAATCTCCACTGGCAAGTAAGGAGTACCTAGTACATTGGTCGCTAAATAATTCTAATTTCATATCATGTTCGGACGTCTAAATAACATCCGACGATTGAATTTTTAGAACGAATTTCAACGACGTTGTTAAAAGTCACATGAAATCCAAGTTACTCAAGCTACCAGCTTTCGAGAATTGCAAAGATATTAATATCGGCTTATTACTGAATCAGTTTAATGACGAAGAAGATGTGAAAGATGTAGGTTTCATATTATTATTTTTATATTCCATTATTGCGGTACTAGGATTAATTATCTTCAACGTTGTATCTTACTTAGGAGGATACCGTTTGGACTCATGATTCTTTATTTGCTGAGATAACCAGTAAACTTCGAAAATGATTCGATCATGCAGTTGAATATTACGTACGTTATCATGTGCTGTGATGGTAAATCTTTCATGCTGGACAATTTCTACACACGATAGACTTTATGTCTAGTGATTTTATTTAAGATGGGATATTCTTAGGGTGTATTATCATTTAGATGTGAATCATAGTTATCGAATTTACACTCATGGTTCTCTATTGGCTGAGATTAATGGTCAGTTTCGAACTTCAGTTTGGATACTGCGTTCGTCATCGTGATCTGTAAAGTGAAATCTTCAGTGTTGAGCATTCCGAAACACTCATACGGTGAAGTTATGTGTCTCTTTAGTAGTCATTTCAATTTAAATGTGATTTTTTTTTTTTTAATTAAAAAAATTGAGAAAATTACTTACTCGTAGAAAGTTTGGTCTTGATTTTTACATTATTATTCGCAATATTACCAGTACGACTTTTCAGCACACAACCTTAAATATTTCAAGTAAAAGATTACTAATTAAAAGTTGACTTTTCAAATAATTTGTTTAAAATTTTTTAAATAATCCACATGGTATACCTTATTCTTGATTTTTTTTACGATTATTAGTAATATTTAAATTAAAAGAAATAATAATAATAATCGAGTGAATTTTTTATTTTTAATTTTTTAATATTTTTTTTTCTAGTTTTCATTTCACCAAGTTTTGCTCTGTTCGTTGCCGATAGCTGCAGTGCCATGTTAATAGAGATAGAAATGTTCCGCATGTTTATGGGATATTGTCTCATTTTAAAAACGTACCTACCTATTATTTTAATCATAATTTCGACTGATATTTTATTAAAAAATGAAATTGTTTAAAAGTGCAAAGGCAACGTAAATAAGGTAAATGTAGAACAAGCAATGGCAAAATATGAACAAAAGTACAAGGATGAGCCCGTGATAAGCGATAAATTCTCCTATATCGTCATCTACATCTCGTTTAGCCCTCGATTTCCAACCTGTCAGGTGCATTCCCATGTTCGCCATGTTTCTCCAACTTAAGAAATCATTGTAATTTGTGACAGTTTTCGTAGGTTCGTCTTCGAGAATTATTTCAGGTAACGATTTACCTGGCAAAAAAGATCTTAATTAGAATTTATGTGATTTCACTTTACGTAGGTAGCAGTATGTCTTTGCCTCTTTAGTCTACAGTCGAATTGACAAATTTTTGAGCAAATTTATCTAAAAATCAGTATTATTTTTTTTTAAGCTGGCGTCATCAAGACGAAAGCTCAAAAAATTCTGCCGAAATGCTCGAAAAAAAATTTCGTTAAAATTGTGTTGCGATACTTACCACTTTTGAGAAATTTTTTCTCCATGAGTTCTTTCAATCTGGGGCTAACTTTCACCATGTAGCCTCCATCGAGGCATTTACATTCATCCGTTTTTGAGTCATAACTGAAACTTTTTTTCGGATCTTGAGAGAACTCGAAACGATAATCTTCTTTGGTCAACGAAGAAATAACATTCTGTATGGATGTTTGCAAATAGTTCATTGTGCCCGATTGATTTTTATGACATATTTTTCTACACTGTTTCTTGCTCTTGATCCCAATCAAAGGTGATTGCTTTGATTTTAAAATACTGCCCACTACATATATTAATTGTGAAAATTGGTTCAATTTATATATATTTCAATGATAAAAAAATCGTAATTGGAATTTATACTCACCAACTGCTTTACCTACCATTATTTAGTATACCGTTGATCCAATAACTATGAAAATCAGCTTTGGATAAATAATCAAAAACACCATCACTGGATTCAATCTTCATCACCTCTTCCGTCATCGTTTCGCCGAAAAAGTTCTCGAGTTTTTTCTTCACAGCTCCCAAAACATCGACAGCTCCGTTTTCGTAAATCCCTTCCGGAAATTCCAACGGTACTAAAGGTGGTAATTCGCCATTTTGTAAGCTTACGTCGTCGTTCGACGATGTATTTTTAAAATGAACATTAGCTCGAAGATTTTGTTCGTCATCTTTGGCAGTATTTCTTAAATCTATATTGTCTAATGTCTTTAGAAAAATCAATAAGAATGTTAAGATCATGTTTGTAGCGTACGTGTTTCACTCTATTTAGAAGTGTACCGAAGTTGTTAATTGTAACGAGTTTTATGAAAGGTTGAGTGATTTATTGACAAATGTTTAAACTTCGGTCTCGTTGCGTAAAAAACATTCATCATAGTTTGTTAAAATTATTTGAAAAATTTTCCCTCGAACTAAGTAAGCCTTTTTTGATTTATTGGTTCGCGTCTTCACCTGTCTGTGCGTTACTGAAACTGTTTAAAAAGCTTGTTTGCATTTTTTCTCTCTCTTTCTCCTTTTTTTTTTTACAAGTTTTATTACGTAGGTACATACCTACTTATATGTATTGTGAATTTACTCGAAAATACATTAGAATAGAATAACGAGAATATGGTACAGAATTTGAACTGGAAGAAAATCCGCTAAAATACGAATATGAATTAGCACGTTTCCCATTTTTCGAAATTCGGTAGATTCTTCACTTTCTAGTCCTGTTAGCGGAGTCAGCAGTTGTGAAAATGTCTACCTATGTGAATAAAGTCGTCCGGTTTGTTGGTTTGAATAACGAATAAGAAATTCATAAGTCTGGTTCAAGCTATGAATGGATTACCTATAAGTATTATTCTACTCGTAATTGGTCCACAGTCCACTTAGAAAAAGTGCTCTATTAATCAAATTTTGCTGACATTTTTCTGATTGGACAAATTCTGTTGGTTTGCTGTAAATGTGGATCTAAAGTGTCAAAAAAAGTGTATTTTGTATTTTCGTAGTCTGAGGGGGCAGGGTGAGGGTGTAGGGGAGGCTAACGCAGTGGAATTTTCAAATCAAATCAAATCAAATATATTTATTGCAGGTCACAGCTTTCGCTGCATTTACAATGTCATACAAAAAGGTACTAATAGATACAGGTAGGTATGAATAACAGTTAGCATACAGGCCATTTTTTAAATGTTACATACATTTATAGAAGGGTTTAAAACGATAAAAATTATTGAAAATTGAAATTTAAAAAATAAAAATTAAAAATATGAATATAAATGAAGTAGAATACTTAATGAAAAAAAAAAAAAACAAGTAAATAAAAAAAGAAAGAAAAAAAACAAGGGAAACAAAGTAAGCTTATGAGTTTAGCTGTAGCATTTCTTCAACATCATAGAACGCATATCTCTGTAGCCAATTTTTCAACTTCTTCTTAAAAAGGTTTTTGGATTGTATATTTTTTAGTTCTTGTGGTATTTTATTATAAATTTTTGAGGCCATAAAATCAACGTTACGTTGCATAATTTTTGTTCTTAAATTTTCACCTATTGCCAAATGTTTGAATCTTGTTTCATATGTGTGAGAAGGGACCTTGAGATTTATTATTCCATTCTTTATCATAATACACAGTTGAAGTATGTACTCACAGGGAGCTGGCAGTATCATGTTTTCAATAAAGACTGGTTTACAGGATTCTCTTGGATGTTTTCGAAACATTATTCTTACAGCTCTTTTTTGTATTAATAGTACACGTTGGAGTAGACTGGGATTACCACCCCAAAGTGCTATTCCATAGCTTAGATTAGAATGAAATAGGCCAAAATATGCAAGTTTTAAAGTGTGAGAGTGTGTTATTTCACGGAGCTGTCGTAGTAAGTAGGTATAAGTGGAAAGTTTTTTGATTAAATGGTCCACTTGGTTATTCCATTTCAAGTCAGAGTCTATTAGAACTCCTAAAAATTTAGTTGAATCTATATTATCCTGTAACTTTCTGTTATAGAAGAAGGTACCTTACCAAATCCCAAGAAATGTGTTTTATTTAAATTTAGTATCATTTTGTTTGCCGAGAACCAAGCTATCAACCTATTCATGATGCCCTGAATGTGACTACTATCAATACCTTCATCTATTTCTAGAAGAGCTGTTGTATCATCCGCAAATTCTGTGAGACCGTATCCAAAATAAGGTGATAAATCATTGATATAAATAATAAAGAACAGTGGACCTAAGATGGATCCTTGAAGTACCCCTTGCTTAATAGGTTCCACATCAGAAAATGTGCTATTGTTGATTTTTACAATTTGGGCTCTATCAGATAAGTAGCTTTTGACCTAATCTGATAGTATACCTCTAACACCATATCTCTCCAATTTTTCTAGCAGAATGTTGTGGTCAACCCTGTCAAAAGCCTTAGACAAGTCACAAAGAACTGCTAATAGATTTTTCTTTTGTTGGAGACCATTCAGTACCTCATGAACAAATTTATAGATTGCATAAGTGGTATTCATATTTTTCCTAAAGCCAAACTGGGATGGGTGGAGTAATTTATGTTTTTCAAAGAAATCTGATAATCTTTTGTGGAATATTTTTTCAAATACTTTAGAGAAAACTGGGGTAATTGATATTGGTCTGTAATTATTCAGTTTATCTCTCTCTCCATTTTTAAAGACAGGTGTTACTACACTGGTTTTCATTTCATGTGGATAAACACCCTTTTCAATGGATTCATTGAAAAGTGTGGCAAGGGGGTAAGCAACAAAAGGGGCTGAGAGTTTCAGTGTGTTAACATCAATGCCAAGATGATCTTTTGATGTGGAATTTTTGAGGGAATTTATTATGCTGAGTACTTCATACATGTTGGTGGGTTCACAAAAAAAGGAGGGGAGTGTGTGATTTACTAGTGAGAGAGGGTCAAGGCCATGTGATATTTGGGGCTGATCTGGCAGCTTTGTGAAAAATGAGTTAAAAAGTTGAGCAATTTCAATGGGGTCTTTTGTTGGTATATTACTATTAGAGATAATTTTAATAGACTGTTGATTATTTGGTCTATGGTTTATAATTTCCCATGCTGTTTTGTTATAATTACATGAGGCTGAGATTTTCTCATCAATTGCATGTTTCTTAGCTGAAGCCACTAATAGTTTGTATTCAGTTTTTTTAACTTTTATTTCTCTCTCAAATATGGTGATTTGATTATTTGGCTGAATTCTCTGATATCTTGTAGCTCATGTTTTAATTTCTTTAGTTTCTCTTTAAAGTGGGGTGAAAATTTTGTGTTCATTTTTTTTGATGGGTAATTTTTAGTAACTATAGGGAAGGATTGGTTGAAATATTTTACATATGTATTTTGAAAAATGCTGAACTTCAACTGAAAATCATTACCCTGGAGCATGCTATCCCAGTCTACTGTGTCCAGAGAGTTCACAAATAACTGCTTATTATAATTACTAAAATTACGAGTTCTTAAGCTAAATGGTTCTGTTTTAGGTGATCTAGACTCTAATGATATAGCTAAAAGTATTCCATCATGGTCAGAGATATGCGTCCTACAAACATTCACTTTGAATGACATATTCTTATCACATATAAAGTTATCTAGGCAATTATTCAGCCTAGTTGGCTCCTTGCAGCAGAGGAGTAGGCTGCATGATATCATCAGATCAAGAAGTTTTTGAGACATACTGGACTTGATTAATGTATTTATGTTCAGATCCCCTCCAATAACCAATTTTTTCCCCAAATTTTGAGAGTGAAATATTGCTTGTTCTATTTTATTAAAGAAAACATCCAGATTTCCAGCAGGTGGCCTGTATACAGAGAGCACATTAATACCCCTACTGGTAAGGTTTACCCCACAGATTTCAATGTCTCCTTCCCGCCCCTTCCGTCTAAAAAAAGAACTCGCAGTCTATTAAAATATGCTGAAATTTTTCCAAAAATCCAAATTTGAAAAGTTTTAAGAACCCAAAATTGGGTCATGATATTTGGAATTTTGAAAAAATTTCAAGCAACCAATCAAAATGAGTTTAAATTTTTTCAAGAAATTAAAATATTTTGACAAAAATATTTTTTGAGCAATTTTGAGAAACTTAAATCTCAAAATTGATTCACATTTTTGTAGATTATCAAAAAATTCTAATGCTTAGCATCAAACTGGGTTAAAATTTCGGCATAAAATCAGAAATCTCCGTCTTAACATTTTTTAGAATTTTCTGAATTAAAAAAGTTGAAAACTGTGTTTCTGTTTTTTTCTTTTTTATTAACTACTGATTGCCAAAAAAGCAAAAAACCCTTCTTTTTATAATAATTGCAAAAAATCTAGCTCTCTTGCCAAAAATGATAAAAAAACTTATCCATTTTGAAAAAATTGCCTAAAATTGTACCTCTGCCAAAAATGCGAAAAACCCTGTTTTTTCCATAAACAAATTCAACTGTTTTGCTTGAAAAGCAAAAAGTTATGTTTTTTACAATTTTTCTTGCAAAAATCGAAAAAATTTACCTACCTATGCTATTTTTCCAAAAATGCAAAATATTCTGCTTTTGTGCAAAAAGGCAAAAAATTGTGTCGGGTTTTTTCAAAAAACTGCTTTTACTCAACAATCTACAAAATTCTGTTTTTTTGCAAAAAATGTGAAAAAATAGTGTTTTTCTTTTTACTTAAAATGGCAAACATTTTGTTAATTTTGTAGAAATTCTGCTTGTGCA
This sequence comes from Planococcus citri, assembly GCF_950023065.1. NCBI lineage: Eukaryota > Metazoa > Arthropoda > Insecta > Hemiptera > Pseudococcidae > Planococcus > Planococcus citri. The sequence goes on from NC_088681.1 coordinate 68,216,760, forward strand.
AAACTGCCAAATTGCTGTTTTTTGCAAAAATTGCAAAAAAAAGGTGAAAAAAACTGTTTTTTTTTGTTTTTTTTTTTTACCGAAAACGCCAAAAATTCTGTTAGTTTTGTAGAAATTCTGCTTTTGCAAAAATTCCAAATTTCTGTTTTTTCCAAAATTGTGCCTGGAAAGAATAAAGCCATGTTTTTTTTTAAAATTTTTCTTACAAAATTTGAAATTTTTTGATTTTTTTCCAAAATGGAAACATTTTTTTTTTAGTAAAGAACAGCACTCTTTGGGGGGAGGGGGGTATAAAATCATGTTCCTTTGGCAAAAAATTCAACAAATATTGCTTTGTTGAAATACTTAATCTTAAAATCGTGCTGTTTGCCTGTAAAAAACACTGTTTTTTTTTGCCAAAATTGGAAAAACAGAAAAATGTCGATTTGAATATCTACGTTTTGACTGAACCGTCCTCCCTCTTTCACAATTATCGATACATTAATTAATGAATTTTCGCTAATTGGCCTGTTTTTTTCTCAGAACTGTAAAAAAGTACCTACTGGTTTTTTTGCATTTTTCATCTTTTGAAATTTCTTATTCCTTTTCTTACAATTAGTCTTCTAGAATCTTGATTTTTTTCCATCTTTTCTTGATCTTTTTCAAAATATACATATTTTTTTAAATTTTCAAGCAAAATTTTTTCGTCTGAAAACATTTTGACCAACCCTTTCCCTCCCCTCTTACAAATTGAAACATTTGCAGTAATTCTGCTGAATTGTCCTACTTTTGTCCTGTTTGTGTGAGACCCTGATTGGTTTTCTCAATTTGATGATAAAATTATTTCATTATTTTTTGAAATTCGAACCTCTAAGGGACCTTTGATTTTTCAACTGATCATTTGAAATTTTTTGGTTAACTAGGTACCTAATGTTTCCCCATTCTCCGGCGAAAATATGAGAGAAATCGATGTCTTAGTAACTTAATGATGCTCTTTTTCGAACAAAACTTTCTGGATTTATTGGCTCGAATCATCACCTATCCAAGTCCATCTACATACTTATTTTATAAAACTATTCAGAAATCGAATTAACATCATGTACATAATGTTGGTAGGTATTTTGATTTTATTTTGAAACATATATTAAAATAGAATAATAAGAATTAGATACGCAAGATGGAAATACCACAAACAATGACAAAAAAAAAATATGAGAATGTTTATGATTAGTTGTTTGGTCCAGAAGTCGGTGGAATCTTGCCCCCCATAACCGCCGTAACCGCCGTTGTAGCCTCCGCCATACCATCTAGACTTCGAACTGGAGGATAATCCGCTAAAATATGAAAGCACATTTCCCATTTTTCGCAGACTAAGAAAACTTCCAATACTTTCGAGATTTTCAGTGGGTTCCTCGTTTTCTAGTTGTGTAGCAAAATCAGTACCTGTTGAAATACGTATTACGAGCTCATTGAATAAACAATACAGTGAATTACCTACTTAATATGTACCTAGTTTGAATAATATCTAAATGAGAAATTTTTCAATCCTGTAGTTCAATGGCTTAGGATGGATGTGGTAAATTGACGCAGAAAATACGATCTTAGATTTTATGTCTTTTGACCACATCCATTTTCATTTTTGTACAATTTGCAGAATCTAAAATTATGGTAGTTCCTCAAATTCTAAATCTTCCATTCACGGTAGCTTACCTTGCGGATTGAAGAGCTTGTTATTTATGATTTCCAATAATCTGGGGCTCACTTTGACCTGATGTCCTTTATCGACACATTTACACGAATGCTTGTTTTGTTCTTTATCAAACGAGTACTCGTAACATTTCTTAGGATCTTGGTATATCCTAAATCGTATATCCTCATCGGTGGCTTGAGAGATCATACTCTGAAATATTCGATGCGCGAAGGCGATAGATGTGCTCAAAGATTGTTTACACGTTTTTTTACATTCTTTCTTATCGGTGATCCCTTTTATGAGGAGGTTATCCGCTGGTTTCATGTACTCGATACCTATCAAACATGATCCTATTTACATTAATTCGTTTATTAAAAAGTTCGCTGACACGTATACTTAATACTGATTTAGGTACTTACACTTATGCACGATAAAATTGACCACACTATTGTTGAAATCCATATTCTTAACATATTCCAGCATTCCTTCAGCGCTATCGAAATTTTTCAACTTGTTCACATTCGAGGTTCCAAAAAACTTACCCATTTTCGCTTCAACAGCTTCTATTATCCTTTTGCCCTGTTTCTGGTAAAAATCTGGCGGAAATTCGAGTGGAACTAAAGGTGGAAGCCTGCCAGACGTCTCTTCATCTGGTAAAGTTGCTGTATTCGCCTCAAAAATTTTACCTTGTTTTAATGCCTCTTCTACGTGTAACATATCGTCCATGATTTTCTCGTGTAGTTCGGGATTTTCACGGAGATTCTTCAGATACATATCATCAATTACTTTACAAAACAACAATAAGGCGATCAACAACATGTTAGATGTGATTTTTGAAAGCTACTAATGAGTGTAGCTCTGATAAAATTGATTTTTTTCACGCCACATAGATACCTATCTATAGTTTTACTTAGAAAATTTGTGACGATGTTTTTCTTCGTGAATGATGTGTTTCTGCTGGTAACGTTCGCGTACCATGTACAAATGATTTACGAGGTTCAGGTGATTTGGACTTGTCGATCATTAGTGAGAAGTTTGTGAAAAACGCGCATTTTGCGGTTTGAGGTATTCGATGCGCATTACAATAGATGACCCCCCCCCCTCCGAGTGTTTTGGTCGGATTCAATTGTTATGGTATCAGTTTTAATGAACTTAAGTGACACTTCGTTGACTGTTAGAGTGTTGAATGTTGTAAGCTCCCTCCCACCTGCTTTCAGTGAAGAGAAATATGCAGAAAATTATTAGTTTTTTTGACTCAAAAATTTAGGGGAAAAAATTTAAAAACTGGATTGAAAAAATTGTTTGGATTGGGACGACTCTCATTTCAAGCTTTCGCTTTTTTGGGCGCACATACCCCGATGTTATTGGAATTAATGATAACATAATTCCCTATCTTTGATTTTCCCAAAAGGTATGTGTTTGTTTTCAATTTTAATCCATTCTTATGCGCATGTGCCGATTTTTTTTCTTCAATTGTTCCATTTGGCCTAGGTATATTTTTACATAATAAATTTATCGTAATACATATTCTCCTATGAATACAATAATAACATATACGATATGGAAATACCATAAACAATGGCAAAAAATAAACAATAGTGCGTCTATTATCAACTGTTGCACTAGAAAATCGACGGGATCTTTTCGATAACCCCATTGATCATAAGCACCCATTGTCCTAGCATTGGTGTTTGAAGAAAGACCACTAAAGTATAGAGCCAAATTTCCAATCTTTCGAAGACTGAAGTTGTTGCCTATGGTTGTGAGATCTTCGGCAGTACTATCTTCTTTTATCTCTTCGGCCAGAGTTGAACCTGTAATGTGTGCGAACTTTAGCTTTAGACAGCATCAACACTATTACTTAGTGCGTAAGTACATAAGTGACTCAATCATAGTCACGTGATAATAAATGTAATATGTAAACACATTTATGAATGATAGCCTAGTAGGTATGTACATGTGATGTAAAACATACCTATTGGTTTTGATCGGAGAGGAGTAATTGATTTTATACTCAAGTGTTACCTTAATGCAAATTCTGTAAAATGATTTAAAATGGGTATTGTGTAATTTGACCTTTGGAAGTTCCCTCCAAATTATGAAATTTTTAATCAATTTGCAGAACACTCATTGCCTTCAAGTTGCATTGTTTTTTTTTTCAGAGCTCACATTTCTTTCGAATTACCAAATTTCAGAATAATTCTGTGTTTACATTGCCTCTAAATTATGAAATCTCAAATCAATCTTCAAAATTCCTCACGCCATAGCCTCCAAATGATGAAATTTTCATTCGTTTTTCTGAGCTCCCATTGTATTTATTCAAATTAGAATATTTCACATCAATTTTCGAGTTCACATTGTCTACAATTTACCTACAAATATGTACAAACCTTCAGTCAATTTTCAGAATTCCCATTGCCACCAAATTATAAAATTTTTGATCAATTTTCAGAATCTGCACTGCCTTTAAATTACAAACATTTAAATTATTTTTTAGAATTCCCATTGCCTTCGTATAACGAAATTTCAAAACAAATTTCCTAGTGCACATTTGTGTACAAATTGAAAAATTTTAATCAATTTGGGAATCTTTTAAACAGGCAATTGAAGAAAAGATAGAAAACCTACTGCTAATACCAGAAAATTATGAACTCTTCAATGAAATCGTTTAGAAAGCCTCAAAAGATCATATTCCAAGGGGAGCAAGAAAGGAGTATATCTCTGGAATGGAGCTTCACCTCATGACACAATACAAGGAGTAGGTATGTTGTAAAATTTAATGAAAATCCTTTCAGTGAGGAAACCATTGAACTAGGAAATCAATTAGCAAGTGATATAGCAGAATCTAGACAGAAAAAATGGCAGGAATTAGTAGAAAATCTTGGATTTCTGCAAAGATAGCCCAAGAGCCTGGGCGGTGATGCTTGAAATTTGTAATCGGCCTTATCAGCGTGATTGGTCTTAATGAAAATTTTGATGAAACGGTGTAAACTGCGTTATGAGGAACTGCTATGCTTGAAAAGTTGAAAAAAAGTTGCTGACCAAAAAAAAAAATAATGACCAATAAGGCCAATTACGATCGATTACGATTTTCAAGCATCACCGCCGCGCGCCCTGGCAACTGTTGAAGAGACTTGATGGAGGCAAAACCCAACAGAGTAATTTCACTCAGGTTACAGCTAACCAAGTAGCCCATCAACTACTCTTGAATGGCAAAACTGACAGCAAAAGCAGCCGAACAAAAGTGGAAAGATGCATGGATGTGGAAGTGAATAACTTTGCCACACCAATTACTAACAAAGAAGTGAAGTCTGCAATCAAATTGTCCAAAAATAGGAAGGCTGCTGGTGTGGATAACATGTATACTGAGCAGATCAAACACTTCGGACCAAAGGCAGTAAATTGGATCCAAAAAGTGTTCAATGCCTATATAGAAACTTTAAGAATGCCAAGACTATGGTGATAGGCACATGTCATTGCATTACAGAAACTAGGCAAAGATGCAAATGACCCAAAGAGTTACAGGCCTATCTCCCTGTTATGTCACCTATGCAAGATTTTTGAAAGAGTCATTTTAAATTGTATGGCTGACTGCATAGATGCGGGGCTGATCAGGCAGCAGGCTGGATTTAGACCAGGAAAATCATGCACTGGCCAGATATTACACTTAACACAGCACATATGAAGATGGCTTTGAAAAGAAGAAAGTCACTGGAGTAGTGTTTGTCGACCTCACAGCAGCTTTTGACACGGTATGCCACCGACTACTCCAGTATAAGGTGTACCAACTTACAAAGGATTCTAAATTTACACAGATAGTCACTATGTTGATGAAAGACAGAAGATTCTATGTGACACTTAATGGTAAAAACAGCACCTGGAGGTGGCAAAAGAATGGAATGCCCCAGGGCAGTGTTTTGCCACCAATTCTTTTCCAATGTCAATTGGACCAAGAAGTGGTAGGTGGGTTCGGCGATTTTTTTGAAATTTTTCCTGTGGAAAGATCTTCCGAAGGGATGACCAATGGCGCAAATCGCAGCCCTCTGTTAGAGGTTTTGAAAGGCTTTTTGGTGATATCATAAAAATCAGTGTTGCCATTTTTTTCGTACAAAAAATTAGCTCAAAAAGTTTCAAAACGTAGTTTTCATATCGTTCCCGACTCTCAAAAATTCTGAAAAAAATATATTATGAACAACTGTTTATGCTGAACAGCATATTAAAAAATTGGGATGGTAACTTGTCGCAAAGTCGATTTAAAAAAATTTAAACTTTTCGAAAAAATGCGAATTTTTGATTTAAAACGTGAAAAAAAGTTTTGATTGGTAAAGTTGACCTATTTGATCCCTATTTTTACGTATCCGTTGAAAAAGTTGAAAAACCTCTTCACTCGGTAAAATTAACTCATCACAAAAAAATCAAAATTCGAAAAAATTCAAGAAATAAACGAATTTTAATTTTTTTGCTATGAGTGTGATTTTTATCAACTTTTTCATTAAATACGTCAGAAAGAGGTCAAAATAAGACAACAGAATAAATTTAAACATTTTTTGATGTGGCTGTTGTTAAAAATGGGCTAGAGGGCTGCGATTTGCGCCATTGGTCATCCCTTCGGAAGGTCTTTCCACAAGAAAAATTTCAAAAAAATCGCCGAACCCACCTACCACTTCTTGGCCCAATTGACGTGGAATGACCCTTAGGTGAAAAACTGATCTCAAAAAGGTTCCAGAATCCAGATCAGCTCAAAAGCAGTGGTCGCAATTGCTGGGAGAGGGGAGACTTTAGCTAATAAAATAATTGATTACCAAACCTTCTACAGCAATTTGAAATTACAGCAGAAAAGTCAACTTTTGCTGGAGGCTCTAGATCGAAAGTATAGTCGCAACTGATTCAGGGTAAGGGGAAGGTCACTCAACTAGTTTGCAAACTGATTTTCAAATTTTCATTTCTTTTAGCAGAAAACTAATCTAACTACTTACTTATAGACTGTGTTCGTAAGTTTCAAAAATTCGCCAAAAATCTTAAAATCAACTTTGAGCTCGAAAATGGTTTTTGAAGATGTAAAAGACTTTTTTAGTAAGCCAAATTTTAACTTATTTCGAGTTTATTGGTGTGGTAAATATCCCCCCTTCAGAAAGCCAAATATACGTAATTTTATCGTTATCTTTAGAACGTATTTTATGCACATTGTAAATATGTATTCTGTTTAATTTCGCATAATTAAAGTGAGTTTTTAAATGTGAGTATGTGAATTTAATTCGTGTACGATTACCACAAATGGCGACGAGGTGAACTGAGGATGTCCGATCCGAGGTTAATTTTACCTTTTTCGGTTCGGCAGATGTCGAATGCCGATGAATGGTCAAGATGGAAAGATACGCTGGAGTTTTATTTTACTGCTAAGAATATATCTAATGCAAAAAGAAAACAGGCGGAACTTCTCTTACTTGGTGGACCAGAAATCCAAGACATCTATTATTCGTTCCCGAAAGATACTCCTATTCCTGCTGACTCTGACGAGTACAACTTTACGCTCTCTCGGTTGGACTCCCAGATAGAACCGAAAAGCAATAAATGGTATGAACGTCATGTGTTATCAACTTTAAAACAAGGAAAGGGTGAAACGTTAACGGCTTTTATCACCCGGCTCCGAAATCAAGCTAAGTTATGTAGCTTTGCGAGTACGTTTGTAGACGAGGCTGTCCAAGGTCAGTTAATAAACGGTTGCAGTTCAGCTGAAGTACGTACCGAGCTCATGAAACAAAAGGAAGACGCAACGTTGGCCGATTTTGAACGTGTAGCTCGAACGCTTGAAACTGTTACTTCTCAATCTTCTGCGATGGCTAGTGGTGAGTTCAATTCCACGCAAGTTAACGCAAATACGAGCAACGTATGCCGAATTCCTGACAAGAAACGAAATTCTAAAGGGAAAAAGTTTCAAAGGGAACCTTCCAAACGAGCTTCGAGTCCCGATCGCGATAATACGGATCGATGTTTTTGCTGTGGTCATTCCGGTCATCGAGCGAAAGATCCTAAGTGCCCTGCACTGAAAGCTGTATGCGGAAAATGTAAGAAAAACGGTCACTACAGTAAGGTTTGTCATTCATCCGCAGCTGGCCAATCTAATTCGAGTTCGCGTGATAAAAATGAGCAGAGAAAGGAGTCAGTGAAGAAAGTTACTCACGAAGATATATTCTGTGTTCGAAATGATTCATCAGACGAGATCGAAGAATGGGTACCATGTCGCATTGGTAATATTGGTACTAAAATGTTCGTTGACTCCGGTGCTTTGTATACGATGTTATCGCGGAAACAGTGGCGGAAATTGAAACGAAATGGCGCTCAGTTTCAAGGTTTTGTACGTAACCCTGAAATAAATTTCTTCGATGCTACTGGCGAAAAACAGTACACTGTTGCGTTTACTGTTCAAGCTGAAATTCAATGCAACGATCAGACCGTTATATCTGAAATAGTTGTCGTTGAAGAAGATATTCAATCGTTATTGGGTCGTCAAGATGCTAAAGCCTTACAAGTACTTCGTGTTGGTTTGAATGCATGTAAAGATACCCGAATTCGCGCTATTCCGAACCTGATGAAACCATTGGGTAAATTGAAAAATTTTCAATTACATATTCCGATTGACGAGTCTGTTCCACCTGTAATTCAACCATTTCGACGCATTCCCTACGCACTTCGAGCTAAAGTTGAGAAACAAATCAACGAATTACTAGAAGCTGATGTTATCGAACGAGTTGAAGGGCCCTCACGTTGGGTTTCGCCGATTGTTCCAGTAGCTGACGGTGAAGACGATATTCGATTATGCGTTGATATGAGAAGAGCAAACGAAGCGGTTCTAGACGAGAAATTTCCCCTCCCTGTGATGGATGATTTAGCTCCGTTGTTAGCTGAGGCTACGGTATTCAGCAAGGTCGATCTTATCAGAGCTTATCATCAAGCAGAATTAGACGAAGAATCGCGAGAAATTACCACGTTCATCACGCACCTGGGTTTATTTCGATACAAACGACTCATGTTCGGTCTCACCTGCGCTCCAGAGATGTTTCAACGAATTCTCGAAGGTGTTTTAAGCGGTCTAATTGGTGTATTCAACTTTATCGATGATATTTTCGTATTCGGTAAAACGCAAGAGGAGCATGACTTAAATCTTCGAAATCTACTTCATCGTTTAGAAGAACATGGACTGACAATAAATCCGAAGAAATGTCAGTTTCGTATGAATGAAGTTACGTTCCTGGGTCATATTATCAAACCTGGTGTAATCCAACCTGGTTTTGATAAAGTTGCTTCCATTAAAGAATTTCGATCTCCAGAAACACCTGAAGAACTACGAAGTTTTATTGGATTAGTTTCATATGTTGGTAAATTTATCCCACATTTATCAACTGAACTTGACCTGTTACAACGTACTGCTCGTGAATCGCCATTCAAATGGGACGCAGCTGATGAACAAGCGTTCGTTCATATTCAGTCACTTCTTAGTGATGAAACTCACCTCAGCTTGTTCGATCCTACGTTAACATCCATCGTAATGGCAGATGCGAGTCCGGTGGGTCTAGGAGCAGTACTTTTACAACGAAAAGGTGACGAGGTACGTGTTATCTGTTACATAAGTAGATCGTTATCAGCAGTCGAGCGTCGGTATTCGCAGACGGAGAAAGAGGCGTTAGCCCTTGTTTTTGCCGTTGAACGATTAAAAATATACCTGCTTGGACGAACATTCGAGTTAGTGACAGATCACAAACCCTTACAGACGATTTTCGGTACAAGGTCAAAACCATGCGCTCGTATAGAGAGATGGGTGCTACGGATGCAGGGATTCAAGTATGTTATTCGATACGCTCCTGGTAAAAATAATATAGCTGATCCTCTTTCTCGTTTACTTCAAACATCCGCAGCTACGCACACTATCAACGATATGTACGAAAAAAATCTTATCAATTTCGTGACCCAGTTGGCTCCAAAAGCTGTAACTTTACGTGAAATTCGAAAAGCGACTGAAAATGACCCTGAATTATCAAAAATATGCGATAGTTTAATTTCGAATCAAGAAATTAAATTAAAACCCTTCTCCGCAATAGCTTCAGAATTGTGTGTCGTCGAAGGTGTTCTTCTTCGTGGTGTTCGAATAATTGTACCAGCGGAATTACGCGATCGAGTGTTACAAAATGCTCATGAAGGGCACCCTGGTATCAATAAAATAAAAGACAGGCTACGTTCGAAGGTATGGTGGCCGAACATCGATAAACATGCTGAAACGTGTGTCAAAACGTGTGATACATGTCAAAAAGTTGGCAAACAGATTGTTACTGATCAAATTTCACGTCGTGACTTTCCTGATGGTCCCTGGCAGCAGCTCGCGATCGATTTCAAAAGTTTGCCGGATGGCAAAGAGTTATGCGCAGTTGTTGATTACTTCTCCAGGTATGTCGAGGTGAAAATTATGAAAAGTACCACTGTCGAGGATACTACTGCTTTTCTCGACGAATTATTTGCTAGACACGGAATACCTTCAACTATAACCTCTGATAACGGACCTCAATTTCGAAATAAATTTGAGGAATATTTACGTTCGTTAGGCATTGCTCATTACACTTCGTGTCCGTATTGGGCAAGAGCTAATGGTGAAATTGAACGCCAGAATCGGTCCTTGCAAAAGATCATTAAAATTGCAGTGTTGGAGAAGAAGGATATTCAGTCTGAGCTAAATAAATACTTACTTATGTATCGTTCAACACCCCACTCAACTTTGGGGAAAAGTCCTGCTGAGCTTTTATTCAATCGTCGAATTCAAGATAAGCTACCTACCCTTCGGCCATTCGTTGAGGAAGCGGAGGTTCGCGAGAAAGATCGGCTGAATAAAAGTAAATCGATTATGGCGAGTGGAAAACCTCTTCCGCTCAATCAGAAACTTCAAGTTGGTGATGAAGTTTTAATCGAACGTCCGTTTACCAAAAATAAGTTTCAAAGTAAATTCGAAGATGAAATAGGCGTAATCGAAGCGATAAATGGTCCGGTTGTTAATATTGCAACGCCTACGAAAAATATTCAACGTCATGAAAATCAAGTCGAAAAATATACTCGTGCAACGCCTGCAACTCCTACAACTCCGGTTCCAGATAATGTTCCTGTGTCAGAACCTGTCTCCGATCAAGCTAATGATCCGCCGGAAGAACCTTTACTTCGCAGGTCATCGCGAGTTTCAAAACCCCCAAAATGGCTTGAGAAGTTTCAAAATTAAAGGAGGGTTGTGGTAAATATCCCCCCTTCAGAAAGCCAAATATACGTAATTTTATCGTTATCTTTAGAACGTATTTTATGCACATTGTAAATATGTATTCTGTTTAATTTCGCATAATTAAAGTGAGTTTTTAAATGTGAGTATGTGAATTTAATTCGTGTACGATTACCACAATTGGCTATAAAAGCTGCCTTGACAACGCATTGTCAATGAAATGAGTTTAAATTCAAGGATTTCGATGATCTATAAAAATATGTTTTGCCATTGTTTTAGGTGAGTACAATTTTCTCTCATAAAAATTTGCAGGAAATATGCTCTTAAGCAAGTTGAATGATCATTTATGATCCATACAACGATCGATCGTCAATTCTTAAATCAAAACATTTCCATCCAAGTACCTACTCTCCTCAGTACTTAAAATTGAGCGATCCCTTTCATCTTCTGGTTAAAATATTACACCTGTTAATAATCCAAAGAAGTAGATTTCCCAGAATGCAAATCATTATTAGGTACTCTTCTTGTTTTCACGAATGAATAAATTCCCATTGAATCAGAAATTTGTAACTATTCGATCTATACGATTTATTACCTCGAATAGTCTGAAACGTCGAAAAAAGTCATACATTCCGCCTTTCACTTTGAAAAACGCCGGAAAAAAGTCTGCCAGTTTTCAACGTTCGCGATTCGCGGCTGCTGAAGTACGAGTATAGTTTAATTGTAATTCAAAATGCGATTTTTGCTTCTTCTTGTTTCCTGCAACTGGAAGAGTTTTTTTTTCTTTCGCTTCGTTTTGCTTTTGGAAAAAGTCTGCGTGACCTAGTGTTTGGCGTATATACTCGTAATACTGGTGTACGATTGTCGCGTATTACTACACACGTCGTGTATATGTATTGGAAACGGGTCGGAAAAACTTTACACAAAAACATTCAAAACTTACTTTTATCACATATTACCCAGTTTAATAAAAGTTCGATGTAAAAGAATAAATTTAAAACTTATACCATACCATACCATAGAATACACGTATAACTCGAGAGAGAGAGAGAGAAAAAAAAGCCTATCTGAAAAGTCTACATTTATATATTCGCGAGCTCGAACATATCAATATGATACCCGCCATACATGCTTCCTCTCTTGCCTCTTTTCTCGACATGTTTAAAGGGTCCTTGTAGAGGCAACAAAATCCAAATTCTAAACCGAAGACATACAGAATTCGGTGTATACTTTTGAGGAAAGTATTATACCTACTAACATAGACCAAAAAAAAAAAAAAAAAAGGCGGAGGGAAAACCATATAATCCCTAGTCGAATTCTTCGTCATCGTGTAAAAATGCTACTCACGAGTGTCAAATTGTAGCATTGAGCGTATTTACGTACATTGAATTATAGATTGCGTTACAAAATAAACAAGCGAAAAACAAAACAAAGAAAGAATAAAGATACGTTTACAGATCTTCTCTCGTCGGTATCCTTACTTTTTGTAGTATATAGCGTGGCTAATAGAAACGAAGCTGGGCTATATACAGCAAACCGTTTCAATTACAATTCGACTTAGCCAACGAGTACCTTAGCTACACATTTCATTACTAAAGGCTGGAAAACGTTTCGAGTTCTTCGAGTTTTCCTAAAACAACGAGTCTTATTTTTGGTTCAAGGTGAAACGAGTGTAATATAGAACTAGGCTTTACTCTTCTGCTCACCTATAACATCATCCATCTGAGGAAATTTTATACTCATTGCTAGACCTATGTGCGAAAAAAATTGCTCTTTTACTGCGGGTACTTTGGTATTTATGTTTTTCGTGTCTAAAAGTACGAACGAGCTGGTAAATTAATCTGTCAGAAAATTAAGTTTGGCTGAAAAAGTTATCAATAGAGAGTGAAGGTAGCATTTGAACAACACGTTATGTTTCTTTTTACGTCGGTATACTCGTAGCTGGTGTTGGTACGCTACGCACTTCACAAGACGAAAAATTTCTCTATTTCTTACCTGCTGCTGGCGATTACATGGCAACTGGCAAGAGCGAAAGAAATTCTTCTTTTTCTTACATCTCTTTTTCGCACCCCTCGCTCGCCTCGATCTCTCACTGCTCGCGTAAAAGTGTGAAAAAGGAGGAGAAAAAAAGCCCGTTTATCGCTTTATTAACTTTTAAAACGATTTCGTTCGCCGAACAAAGCTTTATATATTCTTGAACCGACGAGTTAAAAGTTTTAATTAAATTTTATTTTGTTAAGCTCATCATCGCGCTACGACTTACTACTACCTAAAAAGTGAACGTAATTAAACGTTACAACAATTTTAAATCAAATGTGTTAAAAACGCGCCATCGAATATTTTAACTCAAAACGTCATTAAAATGTACCTTCGAGTTTGCCTAGCTCTTTGGTCCGTATCCCAGTCTGTACTTTCCCATGCTCTTGTATAGTGTACCTCTACCTATATTATGAGCTCGCCTGTCTTACTCTCTTTACTTTTAACGTGCATGTACTATTTTCAAGTATTCGTGACGTTTGCACCATCGAAACCGAAATCTCGGGTTACATGGAGTATTTCTTAATGATGTTCGTATTCGTATGTGCGATGTGATGCGAAAGTTTCAAATTTTTAGTCGAATTTCTTCCCTGGAAAATTGCAGAAATATGCTTGGTGCAATTCGGGCAAGTTGGAGAAATGAGAGGAAGATGTATGCTTTATATGATTTGCTTTGTGACTGCAAGAAATTGTTCGAACGAGTTCCCTTTTTAGCTGCCTTGATTGGTTTTTGGCAAATTTTTAAAAATTCCAAAATGGTTATTTTCAAACTGATGACGTAATTTACTGAAATGTTGTGCGTAGGCTTCGCTTGGCGTTGGATTTGAAGGAGTTTGATTCAGGGCTTCCTCTAAGGAAATTTTGGAGCTGCACAAACTTGAATAAATTGAAGTATAATTTTTGATAATGATTACAATCGAGGTTTTTTTGGAGGGAGAGGGGTGGTTGAAGATAGTATCATTTTGCTTCAAAATTTTGAAATTCGAATATTAATTTTTTTTGAAAAATTCAAAAGTGAAAATAAAAAGCAAACGAGCCCGAGCGAAGCGAGGGCAAAAGCTGTCGAAAATTGATATCCTGAGGAGCATAAAAAATGGAATTTGAATGATGATTTTTTTTTAAATCGAAAAACTAGAAAAAAAAGCAAATGGCCTGAGCGAAGCAAGGGCGAAAGCTCTCAGAAATCAGTTTTTCAAAAGGGATAAAAAATGATGTTTTTCAGTGGTATGAGTTACTTATAAAAAGTTCATCATTTTGCTTCAAAATTTGAAATTGAAATGATTTTTTTTGAAACATTTAAAATTCAAAATAAAAAGCAAAAGGCCCGAGCGAAGCGAGGGCAAAAGCTCTCGAAAATTGACAATTTGAGAGATATAAAAACGATGTTTTCTTATGTGATAAACGAAGGAGTTTATAATTTTTGCTTCAAAATTCTTAAATTTGAATGATGATTTTAAAAAAATGGAACTGCACAACTTTTTTTTGGAGCTGCACAAAATGTGCGGAGCTGTACGTTACAGGAAGTCCTGGTTTGATTAGAGATGAGCTTGACTGAAAGTTTGATTGTCCATTTTTCTTCTTTGTATGCGGTGGAAGGGAGATGAGAGAATCAAGGGGAGTGAAAATATTCAAAAATGTCAAAATATATACCTACGTAAATTGATCGGAAGGAAAGTATTCTGTTTTTTTTTGTTTTTGTTTTTTGACCTTAAAAAAGTTTGTTTCCCACCTCTCGCGTCTCCAAATTGACAAAAGGAGGTTGAAGTTTGACATTTATACATTATTGAGACTTACAAGAGAACCTCTTGAGGTGTCCGCCTCCGATTTGAACGGGACCGCGATTTTTGGAAAGAGCATGTTCTAAAACCCTCAAATCCAAATTTTCAGCTGCCCAAGTTCGCTTTTCGATTTTTGGCGAATTTTTGAAAATCCAAAATTGACTATTTTGGTGATTTAGATATGCGTTTTTTTAAAAAGTACGTACTTGAGCTGTAAAAATGTTCAAAATAAGTCCTAAAACTAATATTAATTACCCAAATCCAAATTTCGCCCTTTCCAGCCATTCTGGAGCCTACAGCGCTATTTTTCAATTTCTCCAGAATTTTGAATTTGCTCCAGAAGGCGTGAATATGAAGTTGGGCAGCTAAAACTCGAGTTATGTGTTATACTCGACCTGTTTAACAAATTTATTCACATCTGAGCCGATTCTGAGCGGACACTTCAAGAGTGGTTTTTTGACCAGCTTTTTTTCAAAATAAAAATATTCAAAAATCAAAAATAAAAGATTATAGCTTATAAAAAAATTTCGTTTTTCGTGCTCAATTTTTAGAAGTCTCAAACGCGGAAAAGAAACAAATTAGCCCGAGCACGGTTCTTTATGTGAATTGAGTTTGATTTTTTTGGATTCAAAATTTTAGAATTTGAATGATGATTTTTTTTGGAAATTTCAAGTTTGAAAAAAAAAGCAAACAGACCTGAACGAACCGAGGGCAACAGCTTTCGAGACTTCGTATTTTGATCGACTCGTTCGCAAATGATGCACCAAAAAATATACAATTCGTTGGTGAATGATTCAGCGAAAACTATTCGAATGAATCGCGAACGACTCGCTAGCGACTCGCGAAATACTCGAAAGCGACTCGCAAGGAACTTGCAAACGACCCGCAGGCGACCCGCTTATAATAGGTATGTTTATTATTCGCGAAGTATTCATAATTAAAAACACTCGAATTCATTCGAAATAAATCAATTACACAAAATTTCAACAGTGGACTGTATAATTCGACGATAAAAACATAATAATACGTTCTTAACAACAACTAATCGAGCTAAACATCGTAACTAACAAGCTAGAGCGCGTTGCTACGTCAGTGGCGCACTCGATACTAAAAACTATTCGAAAATAGACTAAAAACAGTACAAAATATCATAATACCCATCAACAAGGTATACTTATGAAAAACGTTATAATAATAGCATGAATTGTACAATTTGCTAAAAATAATTCAAACCAGCTCGCAAATAAATCAGGCATTCAATTCGTTCGTGATCGATTCGCTAAAAATTACTCAAATGAATCGAATCGGTCTCGAACGAGTCCCTCATACGGATCAATTTGTTTGTGAATGATCAAAAAGTCCTAATTTTTTCCAAAATTGTAAAAAAGTCAAAGTCTAATAGTTCTAATTTTGGTTAAAACTGTCAAAAAAAATAAAGCATTAATTAAAGCCTTCCCTCAGAGAAAAGTTTTAAATCATGAAAATTGTTTTTGATCAAGTTTTCAAAAGACTAACACAATGTCATCAATTGATTGCAAAAACTTTCAAAAAATTGAAAAAATGACTCATTTTTAAAATTTTCACTTGCATGGAAATGGAATTTAAGATACTCGATCTGTCTGACTTATAAAATCTGCAGTCATAATATTGAACGGCGAATCAATTTAAAATCTTCATGCTGCAACAGAGTATTTTCATTGTTGTGTTTCAGTTCTGCTTGTATAGGAACTATGTACATACATATGTACAATTGCATATATGTGCGCAAACGAGTTGTGGTCACTACGGCTACCCTGTGCGCAAACCACCTCTACCTACTCGGGCCATTTTCCCCCATTTGTGCGCAAACGAGTTACGACCTTTTGGAGAACAGAGGGACTTTGAAAGGTTGGGCCCAAAAAATAAGTTCATATTCGTATTCAGTGATCTCGAAAACATACCCAAGGTAAACCCGTCTAAGATGGCCATGTTTTGCCAAAACCGCTCTGGGAGTCAACAGAAATTGTCCGATTCTACTTCATTTTTTTTTTTTTTTTAAGTATACCTAAGTTATCCCTCTACAACCACCATTAATTGAAAAGTGGTGTGGTGAACTTATTCGTATTAAAAAAAAAGAAATTCGAAAAGTTGATTTTTGGGCTCTCAAAAAAGTACCCTGGAAAGATGGCCACCCCATACAAACTTATTTCTTTTCTTCCATTGATTGCATGATTTTCATAAAATTTGTCTCTCTGAGTCTAGTCAGATTCACCGCAGGAAAACTTTGGAATTGGATGTAATGTGCAGTAAAACAATTGATAGATTATCGATTCTCAGGGGAAATAAGGGAGCTTGGAAAATTTTTTGTTTGGACATAAACTAAAGAAAATGGAATTTCCTATCGATTGGTTCAATTTTTTTTTCAATCTTGCACAGAAATGGTGGTTTTCAACATTATTTTTAATGGGCAGATTAATATTGTACTTACATGCCGACTTTTAATTAAAATTACGCGAAATTTTCAGCGAACACATACTTAGGTAATTTAATGAACCAAACTGTGTAGAATTTTATCCTCTTCAAAGTGAGTTATTATCCAAAGCGCTAATAGCACTTCTGGCTCAAAACTTATTAATGAGCAAAGTTGTAAAAAGTAGCCACGCGTGGTGAAAATCACACATTATTCCTAAAACTAGAATAAAATTTGAATTTATTGTCATGTATGTAAGTACCTACCAAAGCTTCAATAAGTTATGAATGAACCGTGAACCGTAGGTGCTTGCGCTTCGGATAAAAATCCATTTTGAAGAAGATAAAATTGGTTTTATTGAATATTTAGGTACATATGCGTCCACTAAAAATTTCGAGCAATTTCAGACAAAGTTGACATGCGTTTATGAATCTGTCCATAAAAACGAATGTTAAAAAATTAAAAATGACCATTTCTGTACGAAATTTAAAAAAATTTACAGCAATCGACAGGAAATTCCATTTTCTTTAGTTCATGTCCAAACGAAAAATTTTCCAAACCGCTTCATTTTTCAGAAAAATGGGAGAAAATTAATTTTTCCTACGCTTTCTGCTGTAATACTCGTTTGTACATACGTACATACAATGTAATCGCCATGAACGCGCTCCATCGAAATAGGGAGTTCAAGCAAGCGACATACACATCACACATCACATATGACGGAATTTAATATTTTTTTGGATTGACGAGGATTGAAGAATTTCGTCTTCCCCTCTACTCCTGCAAAAACACCAAATCTTCCCCTGCTCTGACTAGATTAGTGACTGGTTGTGGTTGTTGTTACCTAATAACTACGCATGCGCGCGGGAAGTTTTGTTGTGTTGTAATACCAACACTGAACAGTGAAGTGAATAGTGGCAAGCTGGCAAGTTGAATGCATTCATTCTTGCTGTTGGTAGCGAGAAACGCAATGCGAGTGCTCAGATAATTTTTTAGTGGATTACTCAAAGTTGCTTTCAATATTATCATCGATGATTTTTCAATTTTATGAAGTAAGTAATATCTGTGTGATTTAATTGAATTTGTAAAATAAGTGCAATATTTCGTAAAATAGGCAATACGTAAATATCTGGTTGAATTTTAACGTCGTCGCGTTACCTAAGCTTTGAATTACCTACTTGTTGAAATTGAAAATGAAGGTATTGTTGATTTTCTCATGGTCTCTCGTACTTCGTGCTCAATTTCATTTCGTTGATGAGGATCAGGATAGGTACATTATTTTGATCATTTTTCCGTCAATAATTGTAATTTACGAGTAAATGAGCTCACAGTTGAAAATGTGTACATCTATTTTCACAATTAATCAATTTGGTTATTTATACCTAAATTGCTTTGCTTAATATTGAAAGAAGTCGATAAAAATATGCGCAATTGTCGATCGAAAAGTGTATGTAGCGTATAAGTACTGTATTCGATTACCTACGTATGTACATATTCGTAGGAGTGTTTCACCTGTATTATCATGCCGCGTTTCTGATAAGATAAAAATACTTTGTAGGTACTTAACTAACGATGCAGATGTGCTTGATTCAGTACCTAATGTACAGGTTGTGGCAACAAAACTTGACACATTTCAAATCTGAATAAAAAATTTTTTAAAAATGCTATACTCAAAATTTTTTCACTAAAATAATCTTCATTTTGGCCTATTTTGAAATACAGATTGCTCGTTTGAATGAAAATTATTTCTTAAAAATTATGGAATTTAAATGCGCACCCCTATCTTTAAAACATTAGAATTGAATTGACAGCAATTGAGTAGCCGCTTCACTCTGCCAAGGTCGCTGTTTGGATGGAAATTGCAATTCGGCATCATGGGACCTTATTTTTTTAACAGCACAGTTGATTGATGACGCGTATAGGAAGATGTTACGAGAGTTTGTTACGCCCACGTACCTTGGCAGAGTTGAAGATGAATATTAGAGCCGAAGTTGATGTGATTCCAGCAAGTATGTTGAAAAAAGTGTTTGTTCATTTAAAAAAACGATTTTCAAAATTTGCAAAAATAAGGGTGCGCATTTAAATTCCATAATCTTTAAGAAATTATTTTTATTCAAACGAGCAATCTGTATTTCAAAATAGGCTGAAATGAAGATTATTTTAGTAAAAAAATTTCGATTCCAGCATTAAAAAAAAAAAATAATTCAGATTTGAAATGTGTCAACCTTCGTTGCCACACCCTGTACAATAAATACACTCGATCTGTTCGTTCTCTCGTTTCCTCTCTTGTGTACTTCGCTACAAAAGTAGGTACCTACTTGATACCTACTTAATTATTCGTCATTGCTGAGTTTGAGAAATGTAAGTATTTAAAAAAAAAAAATCATAGCCTATTTTTGGGAAAGCGGTAGATTCAAGTAAGTATACATATTCCTACAATGAACTATTTTTAATTGGGTACCTAGTACCTACTTATGGCTTTATTTCATACAGGGTGCCCAGAAATATCGTGAACCCCTAAGAAAGTTTTTTATTAAAAATATAGGGTGGCAATGCGAAATAGATGCGTACGATTGGTGGAATGTTATCACCTCAGTCTAACAACCAAACATGCGCTATCATTATTATCATTCACTGTGATCAACCGAAACATTCAGCAGAAAACTTTTTTAGGGGTCACGACATTTTTGGGCAACCTATTTGTTTTTTAGCGCATGTTTTTCAAAAGGTACCTACTACCTACTTCTCACTTCTCATGCAGTTGCCTTTATTCATAGTAATGCAATGTACTTAGAAGTAGGTAGGTACATGTGAGGCACATTTTAGGTTATGCTATGTGTAGTTTCAACTTTTTTGCAAGTGTAAAACAAAACTGTCAACTTTCAGAATAACTGAAAACTTTCATATCAGGAGAGTATGTGTCCCAGTTTTTGAGATAAACCCAATTGTCAACGTCATCTTCCTATATGGAACGTCAGTTTTACGGATTGTAAGTCTACCTACACCCACCCACCTACCTACCTACATAAAATTGCAGTGATTGCTCAATGAAAAAATATTCTGGTTCTTGGTACGAGTTTATCGATGTAAGTAAGTATTAATTTTATATTTCTGACGATGGTAGAATATCTCACAAAATGCAATTACTCAACCTTATCTTGTACTTACTGAAGTTTCAGGGAAATCAGTTATTGTTTCTTTTTATTGCGCGTACGTGATTTGCAATTTTTCAATCGAATACATCGCTCGTGTTACCGAAGTCAGCAAAGTAGATATTTATTCTTTTTCCGGCGTACCTATGTACCTATCGGATGCAGCTGGTAGATGCCAAAATTATTGATGATTTTACTTTTTCGAATGTTACGAGAAGAATTCACTCGTTTGTAACCTGTTTTTGTGGTACATTATTATTAATTATTAAGAAGTTCATATCAATATGAAATTCATTTGCCAATTCAACAATATGCGTGAAAATAGCCGCATCGTGATTTTTATCACTGCCATGCCATATAGAACGATGCATAATATTATGTATAATGTTGGTAAAACTCCTTTGCTTACCTACCTATGTACCTGGGTGGTTGATAACTAGGATAGAGATGTTTTTTTGAATTACTACAGAAAGTCAAGGAAGAGAAGGTAGGGGGGGGGGGGAGGTAGTGAGGTACCTAGGTACCGTAAATGTTGGTATTTGAATAGGGGGAGGGGGCTTCGCCCTTGCTTCGCTCGGGCAAATCGAAATTTTTCCATCCATTATGTTCGGTTCTCTTTTTAAACTTGATTTTCATTAACCAAATGCCTAAAAGAAATGATAATAATACAAAAAGTACTTATAGGTAGATAACAAAAAAATTTGCGATTTCAATAGAACAATTCAATTTTTTGTAATTGTACATACGAGTAATAAGAGCATCGTTTTCGAAAACTTTAAATTATTCAACATTTTTGCTTCCAACTCTCTCTTCCATTTGTTCGAACTACATCTGCTTAATTGCAGCTGAAAAAATCCGCGAGTGGAGAGGAGGAGGAATCTGGTGCGTAAAAAGTTGAGAAAATTTGGCGAAAAAAGTTGGGAGAATTTCAATCACACCCTCCCCCCCCCCCAGGAAAATCACTTCGACACGCCTCTGCCTCGTTTCTAGAGAAATTTTAGTGAAAATGGTTGGTATTACGTTACCTATTATACCTATATGTTCAACTCGGCTAGCCATATTTTCCTTGTCGAAATATAAACCATTCAATTCTGGATTTTTCATGTGATCAGAAAATGTTGATTCCCTAATCATTTAAAAAAATTCAGTGCTTACCTCTTTTGATTTCTGAAATAACAGAACTATGGAAGTAAGTATATGTCTGCTTATTTTTGTTTATTCGTGGATCTAGGTACCTACCCATCCAATTCTTATTCACAAATTTGAAATCGTTCATTGCATAGACATAATTTTACTAAATTAAATATGGGTGGACCTTAAAAAAATAGACAGTAAAAATTATTTCAACTCTCTAATCACAGATTTCAGTGAACCAAAAATCCCAAAAGATTTGTGGTTGTCACGCCAGTGGGTAAAAATTTATATCACGTACCTGTTGATAATATTTTTCTCCTAAGCTAGGTATTTGATGATATTTTTCGGTTTTTTGTACTTTTACATAAGTTTTCTTTAATTACCTATTGCCTGATCTAGGTACCTACCCACTACTTAATATGTTTAATTGTAGGCACTGCGTCTGCATTCGAGGTATTGCAGTGATTTTATTCGCTATGAATTGTTCTAATGTTGATGTGGATGTTTCAGAAAGGAGCCATGTCCCAGTCTAAGCAACAAAGCAGTTCTTTCCAAGATGCTGAGCAGTTTTTGTCGCATTCGTATTCATCTGAAGATGAATTCGTGGAAAAGTACAAGAAGTTTTACCAAGGAAACGCAAAATCCAAACAACTTTATCTCTTCGTTTTAATTACACTAGAAAATTCGGTAGTATCAGGTAATATTGATGCTTTAAAAAAATATGTCAAAGTTATTAATTCTGTCAGCGATATCGAAAATCGAGAAACACTGAAGACTTTCTATAACGATACACAAAATCCTATTAAAACCACTAATTTAGTAATTCTAGCGTGTAAATATAATAGGCTAGAAATTCTGAAATGCTTGCTTGATAATGGTAAAGTCTTGGAAAACCTATCTGTTAATGTTTGTAAGGATGCTATTACACCTGGTGATAAAGACGAATCATGCCACGATGCATTTTATTACGCTGTACTTTCTGGTAATGTCGACCTTATTGAAACTCTAATCAAAAATTGGTCGTGTGATTATTTTGCTACTCGTCCAGAAGAGCTAGATGAGGTACTTTCGAGAGCGTACGAGGAATTGAAGTTGAAAAACGTGTCGTTGTCAGAGAGTATGGAAATTTTTGTCCAAAGCCAATTGATTAATCTTCGTTTTTTCTCGAATTCTTCAAAAAAACATCGAATTAGTGACAGAGTCAAGATTGATAATATCAGAGATCGAGTTGATTTAGTGCTAGAAAAAATCGTTTTTTTGAAGTCGATTTCTGATGTCGAGAAATTGGATGAAACATTTTTATTCGTCGCTAGGTTCATTGCTCAAAATATTCACGTGCTCAAACGTCAATTGAAGTTCACCTACGATAGATTACCTTGGGAAGAAGTTGAATTTTGTTTAGTTTCTTTCATTTCGTCTTATGTCAATCAGCAAGAAATTAATTTCTTTTATCGCGCAATTTTAAATAAGAGCAAAATTATTCGCTATTTAGAACAATTTGCTTATAAACTCGAAACTGAGAAATCGAATATTGAAAATGAACGAGTTAATAACCTAGCTGATCTTCCGAGGCGGGAACGCGATCAAATTGTCACCGGCATCATTTGCAATAATCCCGAATTTCAAGACCTGTACAACGATTATCAATGTATCCGAGATATTCATTCTTTGCAGAAAATAAACGAGTATCTCAACCTCGCTTTATCAATCGATCCTAAAGAAAGACGAGGCCAATTAATTATTAGTCGTGCTCTGCAAGTCATGGGCGAGTATCTTAAAAACACATTGGAATCTCCAAAGCTATCTTCTACTACGAGCGAGCTTATTCTTCTATCATTGCCAGAAAATACCAGAAAAATCGTCATCGATTTACGTAACTCACTATCGCATGCTTATTCGCTTTTTAGAAGAAGCGAAATCGAAGAAAATTCCGACGTCAGCTTTTTTATTGGTGTTCAGAATAATACAAAAAGAATTTACGACGTGATTACCAATATTCTTTGCGACAAAAAAATCAAAATGATCCGGAAACTGTTGCAGGATATCGTTGATAGTGAAAGTTTGCACGAGTTTGTAGAAATCGCCGAAGCATTGAGCATCTTCAATGTGGATAAAATGAGCGAGAATAGTTTCAAATTGACGGAACACGAGAATTTGGAAAAACTCATCAACGAGATGAGTGATGCTATTTCTGACAAGACCTACTACGAAAAAAATCTCTTTGATCAAATCAGGGAGATAATGAACGCTGCAAAAAACGAGTCGCGAAACACCATATCTGATTATAACTTGAAATTCGCAATGTTGAAAGGTCTTCTGTGTTCCTTGCGGATAAATGGTGGTCATAGTCACAATAGCAATCATGTTAGGATACAAAAATACATATTTAAAACCACATTGCAGAATTTTTTCCCCGAAGAAACATCATCACCCAGTCTGAAAGAAATCGTGGAATTAGCTATGCCTATTTTTCATAGCGTCAAATCGAGACTACAGGGTGATGATCTACAAAGATTGATCACATCCATGTTTAAAATCGTTCATATTGCTGAATTCAGAATAAATGACATCAAATGGATTAAGAATTTGAGAGAAAAATTACATGAAAAAGGTGCCTTTTCTTCTGCATGTGAAGAAAACCAACCGTTCCAGACTTCCAAAGAAAAATACCAAAAACAGCTTACATTGAAATTGTCCGAATTGAAAACTGTTTTGAAAGATCCAGTAAAAGGCGAATTGAATAAAAAAACTCTTCATTGGACGGATAAAAAATTTCAAGCTGCAATAGAAATGTTGGTTCTGGACATCTTGTTAATTTTAGGCGAATCCGATAACCATCTAGAAGAAACCCTCCTTTTCTTGGATGAAGATAGTCCATTGCTGCTTGGAAAATGTCTACGTAATCACTTAGCTCATGGTAATACTTTACTCGATGTATTAATGTCTCATTCATCTACAGCAATAATTTTAAATGCCGAAAAACTCGTTTCTGAAAATATTGCCAAAAGTAATGGAAAGATTGGCAAATTAGTCAAAGATGATCCTACCAAGTTGAAGGCTAAATTTGATCAGGATCTCATCACCGTTGTAAATCAAGGGGAAATGTTCACTGCATTAGAACAAGGTGATTTTGAAGAATTGAAGAATTGTATCGCCAAAGGAGCAGATATTCGTGCTAAAAGTATCAATTCATGGTCTGCGTTGCATTTTGCTTCTCGTGGACCTAGTCTTGAAGTTGTAAAATTTATTCTCAATCAGAATTTAGACGCCAATGTTATAAACGCAGAGGGCCAAAATCCACTCCATATTGCTGCTTCTAATGGAAGAAAAAATATTGTCGAATTTTTCATCACAAAAGCAGGCATTTCTGCTAACTCTCCTGATCAATTCCGAAGAACACCACTACACTTCGCAGCTAAAAATGGTCACAAAGATGTCGTCAAAGTACTGCTGCAAAATAATGGAGATACCAGTAATGTGACCGATTTATCGGGTTTTCTTCCGATGCATCATGCTGTGCAACACAATCATGTTGAAGTCGTTAAAATTCTGCTGGAAAAAGGCAGGAATGTTGAGCACGAGGTTTTGGCTGGCTTTACACCTCTACACATAGCTGCAGAAAATGGTAGACTAGAGATGGTCAACTTTTTGCTCAGTTGTGGGGCAAATGTTAGTGCGAAACATGATAAACGAGCTACACCATTGCATCCAGCCGCCCTGAATGGGCATTTCGAAGTTGTGAAAGCTCTAATTTCAAAAGGAGCCGATGTCAATGCTAGAGCTTTAGATGGTGGTACTCCTTTACTCCATGCAGTGGAAACTGGTCGTCAAGAAATAGTCAATTTTCTATTGAAGTATGGAGCTGATCCAAATATAGCTGTAAAACTTCATTGCGATACCCCTTTGCATTATGCCACCAGTGATGGACACGAAGAAATTGTTGAAGCTTTACTTTCTTACAAAGCAGATCCCAATCTTGTCAATGCTGACCGTATATCTCCATTACATATCTCAGCTCAGATTGGCAATTTGAAAATGGTAACCCAGCTTCTGAAACATGGTGCAGATGTTCGTGCTAAAGCTATTAATTTTCAGACGCCATTGCACTGTGCAGCTAAAAGTGACCGAGAAGAAATTGCTCAACTTCTGATACAAAATGGGGCGGAAATTGATTCTAAAGCTGATGATAATTCAACCCCACTACACTTAGCTGCTCTTAAAGGACACAAAGATGTTGCTGCTCTTTTGATAAAAAAGAAAGCCAGAATTAATATTGAAAATGAGGCTGGTCAGACACCATTATTTGTTGCTGCTGGAAATGGCCATGTTGACATCTGTGAGCTCCTAATTGCCCAAAATAAATCCATCGTTGATTTTAGAAATCATAGGGGTTTGACATCTTTGCATTTTGCTGCTTCCGGTGGTCATGTAAACGTTATCAATTTTCTCATTAAAAATGGAGCTTATGTGAATACCAGAGATGAAAGTGGCTTTACACCTTTACACACAGCTATTCTGCGCAGTAACAAAAATTTGGTCAAGTTTTTAATAGAAAATGGCGCAATGGTAGATACATCTCAAAGTTCTGAATATTCGTCATTGTTTCACAACACTTCTGTAATTTCACCTCTGTTCTTGGCTGTTGAAGCAGGTCTAGAAGATATTGTTGAGATTTTAATAGCAAACGGAGCCGATGTCAATGGAGAGAATGGCAAACCTCTGCTGCAGGCAGTACAAAAAAATCATAAGGGCATATTAAAAATTTTACTACAGAATAAAGGTACTATTGATTTCAAAAGTGATGACGGTCATTCGTTGTTACATATTGCTGCTATAATGGGTCATAAGGATATTGTTAAAGTTCTGATAGAGAATGGAATTGACGTAAATGCCACGAGTTGTTTTGATATAACACCATTGAACCTTGCATCAAGACTAGGTCATGAAGAAATAGCAGAAATTTTGATTAGAAACAATGCCAATGTTAATAATATCGTCAATTTTGATGGTAGCACTCCGTTGCATAGTGCTGCTGTAGGGGGTCACGCAAATATCATTAAACTTCTATTGCAAAATGGAGCAAAAATGTTGAAAAATGGTAAAAATAGATCAGCTTTGGAATTTGCAGTCGCATATAGACACTTGGATGTGGTTAAAATATTACTCCAGCATAAAACTGTAAATTTAAATGCTAAAGGTAATGCAGATTGGACAATTCTCCACATTGCTTCTCAAGAAGATAACTTAGAAATTGTAAAATATCTTGTGAGTAAAGGATGTAACATTCATGCCAAAAATAGCTCAGGCTCGAAACCAATTCACATCGCTGCTAGAGAAGGTCTTAAAGACATCGTCGAGTTCTTTTTGAGTAAAGGATTAAAAGTTGATGAATGTGGTCATAAGAACCAAACATTACTACACTATGCTGTAATGAAAAATGCATCAGAAGTTGTTAAATTCTTGATATCCGAGGGTGCTGACATCAATGTTAAAGATAATGTAGGTTCAACCCCGCTTCATACTGCCGCACTGCATTTTTCTGCAGACGTCATCAGAGTTCTTTTGGAAAATGGAGCTGTTTACAACCCCGTTGACAATCAATCCTTGAAACCATTGGATGTAATGAATGAAGCCAATGGGGTATTTGACACGAGCACAGGAAAATTTATGGAAACCGTAAAAAATGAACATTTATTAAATCTGTTTGTTTCTACCGAAAACTTATTCCAGGCCGTTAAAGAGGAAAATCCTTCAGCTGTCAAAAGTGCCATCAAATTGGGAGCTTTCATCAATGCCAAAAATGCTTACACTGAAACTACTCCGTTACATTATGCTGCTTGGAAGGGCTGCGTCCAAGTTATTGACATTCTGTTGGAAAATAAAGCTAATCCCAACTTGGTTTGTAGCAAGAAATATACTCCTTTGCACTACGCTGCCAAGTTCTCAAAATTCAAATGTGTGAAAGCCCTAATGTGTCACGGTGCAATTTACAATCCAGTTCCTGACAATGGTAAAATACCATTGGATTATGCTACAGATAAAGATGTAATTAATTTACTGAAAGTAACCGACAAATGCTTTGAATTGGTTAAAACCAGCAACACTCGAGTTATCAGTATTCTCAAGAAAATGAAAGACAGTGGCACATTGAAATCGATCATGAATGCTTGTAACAAAGACAAGAAAACTTTGATGGCTGCTGCTCCTCAAAGTAATTCTGCATTCGTCGACAGATTAATGGAAGTTGCAGATGGTGCTGGATCTGATCAGATCAAAGAAGCTATCACCCTCCTGGGTAAAGGACGTTCCCAACCTGACTTGAGTATTCTCAATAATTTATTCAACAAAAGAAAACGATTACTTGGACCCAATAATCTGGCCACTTTG
This sequence comes from Planococcus citri, assembly GCF_950023065.1. Classification (NCBI taxonomy): domain Eukaryota; kingdom Metazoa; phylum Arthropoda; class Insecta; order Hemiptera; family Pseudococcidae; genus Planococcus; species Planococcus citri. Next base: position 68,244,616 of record NC_088681.1, read on the forward strand.
GATATTCAGAAGCTTATGGCGAAAGCGTTTTACAAACAAGGAAATCACCAAACAGCTTTAGACATGCTTGAAAACGTTTTTCTAAAACAGAAAGAAATGCTCGGTTTGAAAAACAAAGACACTTTGGAAACAAGAAGTTCAATCGCTTTGATACTTCACAGACAGGGAAAAAATAACAAAGCTTTGGATATTTTCCAAGACGTTTACCCCAAACAAAAAGAATTACTGGGTTCGAATCATCATGAAACGGTAGATACGCAGTTCCATATGGCTCTAGTGCTGGAAAGTCTAGGTAAACACGCCGAAGCCTTACGCATCAATAAAGAAGTCTTCGAGAGAAGGAAAAATGAGCTAGGCATAGATCATATATCTACAGTGTCGGCTCAAAATAATATTGCCATGGTACTCGTTAGTTTGGGCGAATACAAAGAGTCGTTGAAACTTTACAACGATGTTTTTCAAAAGAAAAAATCTTTGTTGGGTATTGGTGATGCTGCCACATTAGGAACTTTGAGCAATATTGGTGTAGTATATGTAAAACAGAATAAACTTCCAGAAGCTGTAAAAGTTTTTCAAGAGGTTCTAAGTATTCAGAAAAAAACGTTGATACAAAATCATCCAGAAACTTCGAAGACTCAATTCAACTTGGCAAAAGCACTTTTTGCTCAAGGTAAAGACATATCAGCATATAAAATCTATAAAGAATGCTATGATCAATGGAAATCAGTTTTTGGGCCAAATCACCCTAGAGTTATTCTTATTGAGGGAATGGTCAAAAAATTTTTGCTTAAATGCGAGATGCAAGGCCTAAACAAATTTGAGATTATTCAGAATCTTCAGACAGATATCAACATTGCTGTTTGTAAGGGTGATTTATCCACTGTTGAATTACTGCTTAAATGTGGAGCCGATGTCAATGAATGTGACATGGATGGTAGAACTCCTCTGCATTATGCTGTGAATAATGAACGTCTTGATATTGTCAACATTTTACTTGATAATGGTGCGAATTTCACTCACGCTACGAATAAAGGTAATACGCCTTTGCATACAGCAACCTCAAAACGTAGTACCGAAATTGTCAACGTATTGCTGCAACGTATCAGTTGCGATAAATTAAACGAATTCGTCAACGCTAAAACTACCTCCGGCGGTACCACATCTCTCCATGTTGCTGCTGAAAATGGTACCTTGGATATCGTAAAATCCTTGCTAAATCATGGTGCAACATACAACGTCACCAACAAAGCAGGCAAAACTCCAATCGACCTTTCTACGAATCAAAAAATCACCAACTTACTCAAATTAAGCGCCGTATCATTCGTTGGTGACAAACGAAAGGACTGATCAGAATTACCCTATTGGCGAGGTGGCAATTATTTTTGTCATTTTTATTGTCATATTGGCATTTTTTAGTTACGAGTAGAATTCGCACCTTCAAAATAGGAAAGAAAATAACCACATAAATGTCAAAACATTGCCACATATTTGATTTCGCACATGTGCATCTTGCTGCGGTAGACAATGAATTGTCAAAATGTTGGCAATAATTTGCTTATATCTAACTTATAGACAAATATTGCCAACATTTTGACAATTATTTTTGCCAACATCAGCGCCATGCGCTTGCGCAAGACATTACAGACGCTAAATTTTGTTTACAATTCAGAGAGAGATTAGGGGGGGGGGGGCATTGTATTGAAATTCACTCGAACTCGATCATTTTTCAAATGTTGACTGTGATAATGCGCTCACTTTTTCACTGAACCTAATGAGCATTCTGTAAGGTACAAGTATGGCCCAACTGCCTAGCAGTTATTCTCGTAATAATCACAGTAGGGGAAATGATGATAATCGTCCCTGAGAGGAGAAAGTGCGATCTGTTCTCCTTCTTCTAAAAGAACAACCCTTATACTGGAAGTATGGTAAAGTTGATGTTTTTGCATTTTTGGGGTTTGCATGACCCCCTGCAACCAAAAATAACACTTTGAGTCGGGTATGCTGCTTAGATCATGTAAAAAATGCAAAGGGCCTAACTCAAAATTTCTACAACATTGCAAGTTGTTTGGAGTTATAAGGTCGCATCTCAAAAAAATCCTCTTTCTTTGAGTAAAATTTGCACATACAAAGTGTCAGAAACCAGTTTCGATAGTGTTGAACGTTTTTAAGATGTAAAATAATCACAAGGAGTGTATTTTTTGTAGGTTTGTTCCAAAACAAAAAATTTTTAAAATAGAACATTTTTCAGAAAAATTAATTTGCATATATACTAAAATTTTAGTTTTTTGGGAAAAACTCAAAAACTAAGCACTCTAGAAAAAAACTAACGACATTATGTCGATTGGAAATTTAATTCTCTACAATTTTGTTAACAAGAAAATTTTTTTGGACGCCTTTTTTCGCCTCCAGATCACTTTTTATGAAAGGTTATAACTCAAAATGTTTTCCAAACATTGAAATATTTCCTCTTTAAGATTTTATTTTACAAAATATTCTTATGCTAAATGAAGGTAGGATACCCAATCTTCAAAATGACATGCTATTCATTCCTCACAATTGATTATAAGTTGATGAAAATAATGAATCAAGTTTTAAAAAAAAAGAAAATCACTCTCCTGTAAAATTTCACTTTTTTGAGATGTGACCTTATAACTCCCGAGGTGCGATATATTAGTATTTTTAGTGTTTTGGTCATTCACTCACTTTTTGAAATCAATAAAATTTCATTTTTTATGTAGGATTTTAGGTACATTAGGTAGGTCTAGGTACATCGTATTTATTTCTCAATTTCCATCGCATTGGTGGTCTAATGGTGATGGTGATTACTTTATTTTTTCAAGACAAATTATTAATTTTTGTACCTACTTCATTATTAACTTAAAAACGTTTGTATTTTTTAAAATTTACTTACTCGATGCTGTAAAATAAAGATGTTTTTTAAACTTGAATTTTCTTATTTGAATTGTAAGAAATCAGAATCATGATTTTGATTTTTGCAAAAATTCTAATTTTTTTCTTTTCTTGTCAACAGAAAATAATTATCAATAGGAAAAATACTAACGATCTTTCTCACTCAAGTCTCCAATTGTTCATCATTTATTTCTTAATTTGATGATCATAATATCGATTATCGTTTTTTATGAGTCTGTGATCACTGAGTTTCTGAATACATTTTTTTAGGGTAAAATTCATAATTTTCTGTGTTTTAAAAACTGAAAATAATAAAACAATTCCACCTATCTGGAAAAATCAAGGAAATAGGTATATCGCAGAATTCGGAAACTTTCACTTCAAAATCAGAGAATTTCGTGAGTAGAATTTGATTTTATAGCTGATTCAAACAAAGTCAACTATTTTTCTTGTGATAAAGTTTGCTCACTCCAGCGAAAAAGGAAAATAATGGTAACTCGATCCCCCTTCCGTCATTGTAGATTGCCAGATTGATTCATTTTAGTTAAAAAATGACATTTTTTGATCTTGAAAATTCGATGCACCAATGTTGGGATAACAATTGGAAAGAACTAAGGAGGGGAGGGGAGTGGAAGTTAAATACCCCTAAATGTTGAAAATCAGTATTTACTCTATTTTAGAGTAAGTAGGTACTTTGTTACGGTGCGGTGTTGAACTTTTTAATTTCCACGCTTCCCGCAGAAATTTGAAAGCTTCTGGAGAATTCGAAAATCATGTCGGAACAGCGAAACTTGGATTCAGGAAGGGAGGGGGTAATATTAGTTTCAAAACTAATTTTCATTATTTTTATTGAATAAATATCTTATTTATACCTACATATTATTTAATAAAAAAAATATTTTAAAAATACATAAAATCACCATAAATGGCCAATTTGGGATTTTTTAATCGCCAAAAATTGAAAAATCAAGCTGAAATTTTGACCATGGGGGTTTCAGACCATGCTAGGGTCTTGTTCGAATTGAAGACTGATACAGATTGATTAAGTTATTTACGCTGATAGGTACCTCTCTATGGTACTTATTACATCAATGTGTAGATAGGTATTGGAGACAGACGTGAACATTTTTCAATGACTGGATTAGCTATAATTAGAATTCGCTAATGATATGTTTGGGAATTTATACCCATTCTAACTAGTTTCACTTTGGAAAATAATACTCAATATCTGACATGAAATTCTAACGTATTTATTCACACAATAAATGTACAGAGATATCTACACACGAGCAAGAGAGAAAAGATAATGAAAATATGTACAACAAGTACAGAGCTACATAGGTACGCTAGCTACGTAAACAACGTGCGCAGGTGTACGTAATAACGCCGCTAAGTGGCTACAAAGTTACTGCTTCATAATTAGGCGCGAGAACGCAACCCAATTGCCACAGTGCTCCCCCCTAAGCGAGGGACTCGCGAGAAAAATAAGCTAAAATGAGCTAAAAATATGTACATTGAAAGAAAAAAAAACACAAAGGTAAAAAAATTAAAAATTGTAAAAAAAAATTGAAAAAAACAAGATTAAAAAAACACACAATTTACAAAAATGACCAGAATACACGTTTTGAATAAATAATCGGTGACAACTACCGCGTATACATGCCTTTGAAATGCACTTTCCACTTCGGACACTGCTTTTTGCTTTCAGGCTTCTGAGTAGGCTCAGGCTTTGCGGTATGCTCGATCTGACTCCATGATTGATCAGTGTCTGCTACAGGCGCTAAGTATGCTGGTTTGAGACAATCTACTGATACTAGAACAGCTTTACCATTGACTTCTACCTCGATCGCTTTGTCCTTATGACAAATTACACGATGTGGTCCGGTATATGGTGGAATGAGTGATGCGCGTGGGTTTCCATTTGTAAGAAAACATGTGTGCACGTGTCTAACGCTTCTGGCATAAAAATCGGTGAATCTCCATGTCGTCTGAATGACTTTCCAACACTACTCAATGCTGATCGGAGACTCTTCACGAATTCTGGCACATTTTTCAGCTCAGGCCATGGAACTATAATCTTAAAAGGGAAGCGACAACGTATTGAAAAAATGTGAAGCTATCGCTATCTCTCTCTAACCAACGTTTTCGTCGCGGTTATGATACGCGCGCTTTTTCAAATTTCAAGCGCGTGATCAAGATTTTGAGGTTTTCAAATTTTTTAAATGCTGATGTGTGCCATTAAATTTTTTTTCAATTTTTTTTTTTTAATTTACATAAAAGAAGATTATTGCTGATGATATTCACCATTTTAAACAAAAATACAAAGCACGTGTGTTTTTTAATTCAAATTTTCGATTATTTTCTTTTAAATGATGAATTTTTTTGTACAAAAATTTTCCAACAATGAATTTGATTCCTTCCTATTTTTTGCCTCTCTCTAAAGAAATAGTTGGCCATTTTAAATGGTAAATAAATAATTCATTTCTTTGAGTTTACTAAAATGATACCGAATTTTAATCATGGTTCATTTATTCGTGAAGGGTTAATAATTTGAATCATGGTTAATTGTTGTGTAAGGGGTTGCAGGAATACCAGCAACAATTCCAAAGGGGTCTCCTTTCATAAGTAAGTTTGATATCTGGACTTTCTATTTTAATTGAAACATTTGTGCATTTCCATCATGAAAATTATACATTTTAAAATTTCAAGGTTCCCACATTCTAAGGCCGATTTTCAATTATGGGTGCAGTCGATTAATGATGAAAATTGGGAGCCCACAAAAAACAGCGTTGTTTGCTTGAGGCATTTTAACGATGATTGCTATTATGAACCTAACAGTAAAAAACGGAATTTACGAGTAGGCGCTGTTCCCTCATTGGCATTGAAAAATGAAAAATTGGTAAACTTGACAAATTTCGGAACAATTCAGCCATTTCAGCCTAACCTCAACAAGCATTCGGTAAGCATTAAAAACTCAGTTTGCAAATTTTTCAAAAATTAATTTAAAAAAATCGATCTGGAGGTGAAACAAAGCTTTCTTCAAAAAAATTACATCTGGTCAAAATTCTAGAGGATTAAATTTCCAATCGACAAAACGTCATTAATTTTTTTTAGGATGCTTATTTTTATATGTTTTTAAAAAAAAAAACTTTTTGAAATGTCAAAATCGAATGCATGATTTCAATGCCGCTTATAACAATTTTTTTTTTTTTTTTTTTTTTTTTTTTTTTGGTAATCCTATCATACTGCACTTTGAAACTGCTCGTTTCTCCTAAACACCAACCTCACCTACCGCTCAGACCACCTCGCGCTCACTCCACCCAACATGGCCGAAAGTCCCAAGCCCAAAAACCTGAAACCCACAACTCACGCGGGACAACTCACACAAGGGATCCACGGCCCCGGGAGAAGGTGCCGAGAATTTGCATTTATTATTATTTGTTTATTCAATTCTGCCCCTTGGTAGAGGCACCCAGCAGCGGGCCAAACTCGGTGGCTACCGACGAACGGTGTCTTGCCTCCAGACAGCAGGTTTGCAGCGGAGTGTGGTTCTACCTGGAACAGTTAAGCAGCAGATCACATACCATTAAGTACATATCACATAAAGCATAAGGCATAAGCATATATAAAAACAACAAGAGACTTTGTACATGGTAAAGCTTCCCTAGGGCACCGGACTGTGCCTTGGACAGTGACTACTCCCACCGCACAGATGACCCCTGTCGCAGATCAGCATGCCTGAACAGGGACGCAGGAAAAGCATCGCGAAACCCGAGAGTGGACCCAAAGGCCCACTAACTGACGCGAAGACTTGACCGACGTGATCCCGAACAGCCAAGGGCTCCATCACCGTGGGTCACTGACCGGACCAATAACGAGAGAAATGAAAGGGAAGTCCTGCCAACCGGAGTAAATGGACCGTCACGTGCCTAGCCAAGGACCACCAACCAAGAGTGACTCCACTACAGAGATCTCTTGACTAGTCTCCCCCTCAGGATAAAAAGAACGCTTGTTCTTTCGCGCAACGATCCAAGGCACCAGCCCACAAGACAACTGGATGATAGATCACACTGGGGGAAAAGGGAAGGAACTCAGGAGAAACCACAGGCGACACACGTGGCCTGAAGTGAAGAAAGGATTCCGGCAAACCCTACAAAGGGGATTTACCCATCATTTCCAGCAATGCGGCGGCGGCGAGCTTCGTACTCCGTGTTGAATCTTTTTAGCCATTCAATCAGCTCCTTGGCAAAAGTGTCGAATTTTTTGCTGATGGCTATCTTCCTATTTGTACGGTCGATGAAATCGTACTTAGAAGTGATGAACAAGGATTCCGGACAATCGTACACAATGTGTTCATTTTTCTGTTCTAGGTCCCCACACGGGCATTCTCGACTGAATGTGCGATTAATGGTGTGTAGATAATACCTAAACTCGCCATGCCCTGTCAGGATTTGGGAGGACCAATAGTTGCATGCAACGTCTGGTGCTTGTAGCCTATCTGAGATATTAGGAAACATAGTCTTCATAAAAGCGTCGTATTTGTCCCAGTCCTTCTGCCACAGCCGGATCGTATGCTTTCTCAGCCTATCCTTAACCTCCCTATATGTAAGCCTCACCATTGGTGACATGACATATGTAAACTTCTTTGGCTCTACCTTATACAACTCCGGATAGTTGAATGGATACTTCCTAGTCTGGATACCTTTCTTAGCGAAATACGTTATACCATTTTCAATGACTTCCAAGTAGAGTGGAGGAATACCTGCGACAACCAAGACTTTTTCAGTAGCAGAAGTGCGATAGGCCCTAGCTATCCTGAGTGCGAAACCCCTTTGAGCCGAAAGTAATTTCTTTTGGGTACCTTTCAGAGCAATTTTTTTCAGACAAACAGAAGCACAATAACTGAAGAAGGCCACAACCAGTCCCCTATACATTATGCGCCTCAGTGTATTTGAATACCCGTAGACATTTCTCATAATAACCTCAAGAGAATTTGACACTGCTTTTGCTTTTGACACCATGTTGTCGATATGGGGATCCCAACTCAAATCATTGTCTATGATTACACCTAAATATTTAATCTGCTTGGAGACTACCAAGTGAGTCCCTCGGTGTATAAAGAACTGGTCAGTACTTGGGTCTGCTTTTTTGTAGAAAACCATAATCTGTGTCTTGGCAGCATTCAGCTTAACAAAGCCCTCTTCAAGCATCGTCGCTATCTCTTCCATTACATCACTCACTCTGCTATCCAACTCTACCTGGGAGTTAGCACCCACAATATAGACTGTATCATCAGCAAATGCTTGTATGTAGAGATACTCCCTCGCTATAGTGAGTACCCGGTTATAAAAAAGTAACCAAATAGTTGGCCCCGAGATAGAGCCCTGAGGACATCCTAACATTACCATTAGCTCCTCCAAAACTCCCTCTAAGCCAGCTTTGACTACCCTATCTTGACAATAACTATGGAACAGATCAATAATTACTAGGGGAAAACCAAGCTCTCTAAGAACCTTCATTATCATTAGCCACCAGACTGTGTCAAATGCTGCCTGGACATCTAATGAAACAATTGCAACAAAGGGAAACTTGTTTCTCAGCACTGACAAGTTATGTAAAAGAGCATGGATTGCATCCTCACATGATTTACCCTTACGAAAGCCAAATTGGAACTCGCTTAACAAGCCTTTTTGTTCGATTTTCTCCCAGTATTGGCAGTTGATCACCTTCTCAAACACTTTTCCCAGAATAGGAAGCAGGGTTATGGGTCTGTACCCATCAGCCTTATTCCTTGGCTTACCAGGCTTTGGAATGAACACCACTTTACCCACTTTCCACGCCTTTGGAAAGTACCGACGAGAAATACAACAATCAAACAACCGCATAAGAAGTAACGAGTGATTATAGAAAAGCAACCTGACGGTAGTTGTAGTAATTCCATCTACTCCCGCTGCTTTTTTCCTTTTCAACTTACGAATTATACCATTTAACAAATCATAGGTTACATACTCGTTATACTCCAGTGGTGTCCTAATATGGTTTACAAATTCTTCATAGAGCCTGTTCTGATCTTCCGTAATTCGACCTGGTTCCCTGGGAAACTTTGATTTGAGGAGATGCTTGTATTTTAAACTACCAGAGTAAGTGTTTCCTAAGCTATCAACTAATTCGGGGATCTCAGCAGAAGAACGCCTCGTTTGGGCCCAGTTATACACTGGTCCCCACGGGCGGGTTGGACTACAAAAGATCCTCCAAGAATTTTCCCTAGTCTTGTCAAGAGTATAGCGGTAGTGCTTATTCAAACATTTATATAGAACCAAAATGACTTGCTTGTAAGCCCTGTTACGTTTTCGACGAAGTATGCTGCGCAGATTGCCCAGAGCTGTTCTCATTTTTTCCAACTTATCGTTCCACCAAGGATGTGAGGGTTTGGGGCGTTGAGTTGTACATGCTTCCTGTAACTGGATGAGACGGGTTGTCAGTTGATCAACATACAAGTCAATCTCATTGTCAGAACAAGTAGTTTCGAGAAGCGGGAAATTTTCATTCCCAATGGCCTGGTCTAATTTTTCATAGTTGATTTTCCGAAAGTTTTTGCTAGCTGCAGACGAATTAATTTCCCAAGAGACTGTAAAGAAGATGTAGAGGTGATCGGAAGCAGACTCCCGCTCCAACACCTCCCAAGAGCCAACACACTGCAACAGTGTTGGTGACACCAAAGACAAGTCAGGTGAAGACTCCTGCACCGTCACACCCCCATTCACCATTCTTACCCTGGAAAAGGTTGGCGATCCATCGTTAAGGATTATCAATTTGTTGGCAGAGAACATTGCATCTAATTCAGCTGTCCTTTCGTCTGCAGGATATTTGCTAATTATCCTTGAGTTAAAGTCGCCTACTAATATAACTTTGTTGAATTTATTACACAAGGTATTCAAAACTGCAATGTATGGCATAAAATCGAAATCCGCCGGAGGGGCAATATATACATTGATAAGAGCAATACCTGATATATCCAAGCAGATCACATCATTGTTAGCAAAACGCTGTTCAAATCCTATCTGAATATCAACCAAGACTGCGGCCCTACCACTGACAACCTGCACCCAACCTCTGACACCACTGAGTGGGATTCTACCATCTACGATATACGGCTCTTGAACACAGATGACGTTGGCATGTACGAGCTCAGCTGTCTTAAACATAGTGTCATTACCTTTGACAGAGTGATTCGTGTTGATTTGCAAAATACGCAGAGCATCAGTACCAATAACCTGGACTGACTACCCATAATTGATGTTAGACTGCACATTTATAATATGTTTCCTAAATAACGGACAGCAAGCAGCATGAGTATCGTGATCGATCGGCAAAAGACCTAAAGTATAGTTCTTGGTTGTTCTGTTGTATTCTGAACAGTTCCAACAAATTCCTGGCCTTGGCGCGAGCTTTGGAAACTTACAGAACTTGGCACGATGACCGATCCTTAGACAGTTGGTACACTTCTGTAATGGAATGTTGTCTGCTACTCTGCAATTCTTCCAGCTCAACAACAGATACCCTGCAGAAGTAAGCTGCTGCCACGCCGAAGGTTCCAGCTCAACAAACACCATCTTCTCATTAGCATTGACCTTTTTGTAGTTAGCTTCAGAAATGCGAATCGCCCTAGTACCAGTCTCCTGATAAATAGCCTCTGCTACCATTTCCTCTGTAACGTCCAGTGTGACTCCATGGATAACGATCTGAGGTTTAATCTTATCTCTAATGCTTGCAACCAAGCTCTCACCATTCAAGTTCTCCACCAATTTCTGGGCATCACTCTGAGATGACACTTGAATCTCAACCGCACCCCCTTTCAACACTCGGACATTTTTCGCACCGGTAGACGCACAGTCTGGAAACTGTGACCGAATATCTGCAATCACATTTACAGTTGACCCATCGCTCTTTGGTTTTACCGTTACCTTAGTACTTGGAGGGGGGAGTGGAGGGAAAGCACCAAACGCTGCAGCTCCTGCATAAGACGTGGGTTGGATGGACCCGTAGGAAGTATCAGCATAAGGATTAGACCGTGGTCCTTGAGCATTTTGGTAACCAGGAGGTTGAGATCTCTGGGCAGTACTCTGTGGGGGGACCTGTTGCGACATCGTAGCTTGTCCTTTTGGATTGATAATTCCTACCTTAACCAAAGTAGACGTTACTATTTTCTCAACACTAGCAGCATCGACTCCTTTACAGCACGACTCAGAGCCCTTTTTGCGCTTCTTTTTAGCTCTACGACCTTTCTCCCAACTAACACAGTTGGCCTCAAGGTTGGCCACCTTCTCCTGCAGGGCCTTGTACCCATCATAAAGTGAACTGAAACAAGACGCCATGCCATCCAGAGCTCCAGTGAGCACAGAGACAAAATCCTCCAACCCCAGTACACCCTTTAACGCTTCACTACACCCATCCTTGATACTAGCAATTTCTTGTTCATGCTTGTCTTTAATTTCATCTGCATTCAAATTCAGCACTGATGTCATGTTCATAGATAGCTCTGGAGAAGACGTTACCCTCGGTCTTTTCTTTGTCCTTACCCTATTCAACTGCCTTAAGTCTCTGCCAGAGCTGGATGAGCCACCTGCTTTGGACAAGTCTGAAGAACTCTCCTCACTAGATGACGCATCAGCCTCCACTTCAGACAACTCAAGCTCAGAGGGGGAGTTATAATGATTATTCGGAGTAGACCCTGAGGGTGCACATTTTTTCGGAGTATTCACAGAAGAACTCTCCATTACAACAAATGTATCATTAATTATGTTTCCATATTGAACCACAGAGCCCACTGTCCTAAAGGTAGAGCATCCAGGGGGGAGACCAGATGGGGAAGGAGAACCATCCACCATTTTCATCTCAACCTCATTCTCTCCACACTCCACTTCAGTGTCCTGACTACGTACAAAGTTTTTTGCCTCAATGAGCAGAGGCCCATGCCCCTTGTTGAACCTAAGGTACACTAAGTCATCTTTCTTTTCATCATACTCCACTACAAGAGGAGAGAAATGGCCTCCATAATTTCTGCCATATAACAGCGCCTTGCCCAGCCGCCGAACTTCATCAGCACATCCAGGAAGGAAGCTATTTAGCCTGTCTTTAGGAACTGCCAACGACAAAGACGATGCGTACAGATGTGGAGTAGTATACAACTCGACAAACTTCCCACCTGGTCTATTCCCATACCTAAAAGAGTCACCACCATGAGTTATCTCACAGCAACTAGCTCCTTCAGGAAACCATAAATTTTTCTTTTTAGTACTAAAGGCGACGACCTTGATACCTGCCACCTCAGTCGGAAGTGATATCGGGCCTTCCTCCTTAACCTGGCTAGTTTCAGCATTCCCATTATCTCCCTCCATTTCACTGACCAACTTTTTGACAGAGGTCTCCTTGGTAGAACTAGACAGAGCAACCGAGCCCTTCTTTTCTGGCGACCTTGATAACTTATTTGCGCTCTCAAACACAGCAGACTCTTCTACATTTGTTAACTTGTCATTATCAGCTCCAACATCTTTCAGATTTGCCAAAATGGCACCAGCAACAGCTTCGTCAAAGAATACTGATTCCAGTTCCCTGTTCAGAGCAGTTTTCAAAGAGGAGTTGTAACTAACAAAAGTTCGACAGATTTTCCCCTGCTTTAATACATCATACAGCAGTGTCTTAAGGCTTCGAGCTCCATGTACTTCCTTTGCCTCGCGCGCCAGTGTTATCAACCGCTTCTCCCCAACTGGTAAACTAGCAATATCTAATTTTACAGCCTTAGCTATGTTCATTCGTTTTCTAACTTTTTCTTCCACTTTCTTCCCCTCACTTATCACTTTTAACAACCCTTTGTATCTGTCATCCTCATATCTAAAAGGAAGCATACCCTTTTCTACATACTCAACTAAAGATAAGGAGTCAGCCCCCTGGGGGCCAGACTCAACCGACGCACCACTGGGATCAGGCATGGTGATAGGTAATACCTTCCACACCAAGAGACCACAGCAACAACTAATATGTCAGCTTTTTACAGCAAAAATAACTAAAATTAGATGTAAAAGGTAATTACAAAGTAAATACCAAGTAAAATACTCTATCTAATTCCTCTAACCACCACCAGACAGAAGTTTTGACACAAAAATTTAAAAAGTTTTCTAAAAAAGTAATTCCGGTATTTACCTTAACAAAAATTTAAAAAGTTGTCTAAAAACGTAATTTCCGGTAATTACTGTAAGTTTATAGTTCTCTTACCCACCACCTAGAGTGCACTTCAGTGCCTCCAGATGGTAAACAAATTTCCTGAAGATTCTGGATTACACCAGTTTAGCTCCAGGGACATCTAAATCATCCAATATATGCAAAAGCACAACACAACAAACAAAACAAGCCATCATACATGGCAATGTACCAATAACTCACTGAAATATCTCTGAAAGAGCAACTTTTCCAAGTTACTCTTATCAGTAGATCACTACACTAACTAAAATAAGTTCTACAGCACCAATTTAGCTACTTTAAAGTTTAAAGATCATCTTCACGACATCCTGAAGACGTTTTTCACTATAAAAAACACCACAAAGGCCCTTAGGGGGCACCACCATTGAAATAAAAATGACTCTTAAGGAGTAAACTAGATCCACTTATTATAGCCACATCTTTTCACTCTGGATGCTGATGAAGAAAAAACGGATACACTAGCACCCAAATAATAGGAATTGACACAATAAATACATCAATTTGCAAAGACACCATAATTATCAGTGAAATAAAATCACCACATCATTCACCTCCATGAAATTACATAGAGATGCCGCTTATAACAATTTCAGGAAAAATGCATGCCTTTGATATTAAAACGAAAAAGTCCGACTCCGAATAAAGTTTCCAATGCGATGCCGAGAAAAGCTGAAGTTATGCCTGTATCTCTTGTTCATGCTAATATTCCTGAAAATTTGGCGAAAAATCCGATCGAAATTGAAATTACAACAACAAAAGAAATCCCTATTCAATCCGCTTGTAACTATCCTGAAAATTTCGCCTCTAATTCTCTCACTCCAGATTGTCAAACTGAAATTCAAAAAATCGACGAAGCTACTCAGACTGAAATTTTTGATTCAATCAAATGTAATCATCCATCAACAACCAATCAAATTACATTGCAAGCAAAAAACTCTCAACAAATTCATATTCTAAATCAAGGATTACTACGATATAAAAAAACGAATTTGCAACTGAAAAAAAAACTTTCAGCCATGAAAAAGAGAAATAAATTTTTGGAAAAAATTTACAGAGTTTGTGAACAGTTGAAAACTCTTATCCCAGTTTTTGCGATGTGCTTTGAATTTTGCTTGCATGAAAAACGGGTGCGCCAGTATTCAGTTGAAGCAAAGAGATTTGCATTGACTTTGCACTATTACTCTGCCAAAGCATACAATTATGCACGTGAAAAATTTTTGAAATGCCTGCCTCATACGCGAATGATAACAAGATGGTATTGTAAAGTGGATGGAAATCCAGGATTTACAAAAGAATCTTTTGATATTTTAAGAAATATGTCGAATGGTTCTTCTTCACCTGTAATCTGTACTTTGATGCTTGATGAAATTGCGATACGAAAACATGTTGAGTGGAATGGGTCAAAAGTATTTGGATATACCGATTTTGGAAACGAAATAGAGATGGAAAATGATGAAAAAAAAGAAGCCACCCAAGCATTAGTATTTTTAGTAGTTGCTCTGAATGCTTCATGGAAACTGCCTGTAGGCTATTTTTTGGCAAATGGTATATCTGCCAAAAAAAAAACTTCGCTCGTGCAATCTTGTCTTGGTTTGTTACATGATGCCGGAGTCCGTGTCATAGCAATTACATTCGATGGCGCATCTTCAAATATTAAAATGGCCAAAAACTTGGGGTGCAACTTTGAGCCAGAATCTCTGACTCCTTACTTCGAGTATCCTGAATCTAAGAAAAAAATATATATATTCTGGGATGCTTGCCATATGATTAAATTGATTCGGAATACTTTGGGCGATATGGGCATAATTTATGGTGCAGAAAAAGAACGGATTTGCTGGGAATACATCAAAAATTTGAATAATTTGCAAGAGACTGAAGGTTTGCGGATTGGAAACCGTATAACTAAACGATACATTCAGTATTTCAAGCAAAAAATGAAAGTTGCATTAGCTGTTCAAGTCTTCAGTCAATCAGTTGCCGATGCGATCACTTTCTGTAAATTTTATAAACTACCTGGCTTTAATGATAGTGAAGCAACTATAAAGTTCATAACAAACATCAACGACGCTTTCGATATATTAAATTCCAGAAATCTGAAACAGAGGAAGCTGATAAAGCCGTTGAACAAAAACAATTTTCAAATTATTAAATCAAAAATGGACTATTTGGAAACGTATTTAAGAAACTTACAAACAAGTGTTCAAGGAGGGTCGATTTTAAAATGTGCTAGATATACTGGATTCTTAGGTACTATCATCGATCTTATGAATTTTAAGAACATTTACATCGATCTAGTTCAGAATGAAAAAATCATGAATTTTATACCATCCTATAAATTTAGTCAAGACCATCTGGAGACCTTTTTTAGTACAATTCGAAGTCGTCTAGGATGTAATAACAACCCTACCTGTCGGCAGTTCATGGCTGCTTATAAGAAAATACTTGTTTATGTTGAATTGAGGCCTGATAGGAATGGCAACTGTATCCCTCAAGAGTATGTTCCAATTCTGAATTCTCCAATCGATCGCATCAATAGCTCATGTACTACTTCCAATTTGATAAAAGACACCGAGAATTCTAATTTGGATGATTCAACTTTAAATTCTAACCAAACCGATGAAAACATTTTTGAAAATTTTGATACTTATGCCCATAACTGTTGCATCGATTCTATTCCACTATCTACGTGTCGAAAGCAGATAATAACTTTCATAGCTGGTGAGTTAGAAATGACCCATTTTCAAAAATTCAATATTTATGTATCATACAAAATTTCTTATGCTTAAATTTTTATTTCCTTAGGATTTGTAGTTCACACATTGGAAAAAAAATCAAATGTTCAAAATGTCTTTTGGCTCTGAGAGCGGACCTTCAGTCGTCTCATATGTACGATCTCATAAAAATAAAAGACTATGGGAAGTTGATTTATCCAGCCGATGATGTTGTAAAAATTTGTATTCTGTGTGAACCATACTTGAAGGAAATTGAAAATGGCAAAAATATCGCATTCGTGACAAAACAAATGATTTTAAAAATAACAAACTGTGTCTCAACATCTCTATTAAACGAAAACATTTTTGAAAGTTTGAACGATCATATGCTGGATAGTGGAGATTTTATTGACAATCACGTGAATTTATTACTAAAGAGTATAATTGAAATTTATGTAAATATTAGACTACACCAGTTTTGTAAAATTAAATCCGACTACGATACTTATATCCGAAGTCAATTTAATAAATTAGTTATATTTAAAGGTCAGTAGGTAATTACGTAAAATATTTGACTCAATATAGAAGTGTATCTGTACGGAGTTTGTTTTCATAATTTTTTAAAACAAAAAATTCATCATTGTTTGAAAAAAAATTGAATAAATGATTCACAGGTGAGAAAACTATAAAAAAAAATGTGAAAACCTCGAAATCTTGATCGCGCGCTTGAAATTTGAAAAAGCGCGCGTATCATAACGACGACGAAAACGTTGGTTGGAGAGAGATAGCAATAGCTTCACTTTTTACAACATACAACGTCGCTTCCCTTTTAAGATTATAGTTCCATGGCTCAGGCGCATCTGCAATAAAATCTCCTGGTAAACCAAGTTCTGCGCCAAGTGTGAGCTGGGCTGGAGACACTTCATGTTCACTGTTGATCGTGGATTGCAAACCGAGTAGCACATCCATCCAGGCGGTAGTTTGATGCGCCATCACCGCAGCCTTGAGGGTTCTATGCCACCTTTCAACCTTTCCATTGGCCTGTGGGTGGTAGGCTGTAGTGCATATACGATTTGAGCCCAGAACCACGGACATTTTGGTAAATGGGTCCGATTCAAACTGGCGGCTTTGGTCAGTGGTGATGCTCGCTGGTACTCCGAATCTTGGAACCCACTCACGTGCAATCGATTCTCCAACAGCTTCTGCGGTGATTTGGCAGAGAGGATATGCCTCAGGCCAGAGTGATGTATGATTGATCACTATCAGGAGGTATTCTTTACCGCGAGAAGGAGGCAAAGGGCCGACAATATCCACATGTATATGGTTGAAATGAGGCCACTTCTCAAAATCGCCTAGTGGAGAACAAGTGTGTCGCAAAACTTTGGCTTTTTGGCAGGGAACGCATTCTTTTGCCCACTGCTGGCAGCATTTTTGCACACTAGGCTACACAAAGCGTGTACTGACGAGTTTAGCTGATATATTGGCACCAGGATGCGCTAAGTTGTGCACGCTGTTGAAAACTGCTCGCCTGAATTTCGCTGGAATGAGTGGTCGAGGTTCGGCTCCGGATGTGTCGCACAGGATCGTTGAGTTGCTTTCTGGCAGCTTCTTAGGCTGAATTTTCAGACTTGAATCGCTACTCAAGGTGAAATTCTGACAGGAAATCAGCTCCAATTATAGGCCTATCAACGTCAGCTACAATGAATGGCCAAATGAAGTCGCGAATCATTTACGAACGAATAGATTTATATAAGAGACTCATTCGCGAACAAATCGATTCATTTTTGGTGAATCATTCGCGTACAAATTGAATAATTGTTAGTCAATCATTCGCGAACGAATTTAATAATTTTTGGTGAGTCATTCACAAACGAATAGATTTATATAAGTGACTCGTTCGCAAACAAATCGATTCATTTGATTCATTTCTGGGAATGTGAAGAATCATTTACGAACGAATTGAATAATTTTTAGTGAATCATTCGCGAACGAATTGATTTTTTTTGGTTAATCATTCGCAAACGAATTGATTCATAAATTAATGAATTGATACTTTCACGAACAATTCACTGAAAAAATGAATCAATTTATCAGTAAACAATTCGTTAAAAGTCAGTAAAAGAGGAACTATTCTAAATCACAACCATTTGCAGTCTACATCTCAGGATATAAAGCTCTAAATTTTGTCATTGGAGAGTCAGCAATTAAAATAATGAGTCAATTACGCGAAAAGAAAACTGAAATTTGCACGTGTTTTAATCAGCATCATTTCATTTTTCATAAAAAAGAATCACAGAAACTGGAACGTCACCCCTCTGTTGACAATTTCGAACAAAATAGGCACAAATAAACGTGAAAGTCTTCGAAGAAAATTCAAAGTGGAATTCAGTATGGAGCTTTTTGATGGCGTTGTTTAATTATTGTGTATATGTGTATATTTACCTAAAAGTATACACGCGATTTTAGATTTTATAGTCTTCGTTGGTGGATTGAGTGGGGGAGGGGGGACGGGACCACGCAGATATCTTAAGACTTAAGTCGAATATAAGCAACGTCCAAGTACTTAAATCTACTCCTTTCGTCGTGTAGGTACCTTGCTAACTTTTTTCCCATGAAGTTGTAAAAACGTCTCATTTTTTCAACAAAAATTGATCAAAAGCATTACTTTTCCATAGAAAATAAAGTTTTCCTTCTTTCTAGAAACAGACTAAATTTTTCGCTGCTTACTGAATTGCTGATCATAAATTCTCAATTTTCAACTTGAAAACGCCAAGAATTGCAAAAAGAGAAATTCAAAAAGTCTCAATTTTTTCCAAAATAATGTGATTTATAGTGTCGGGTTCTTTCTTTTTTTTCAAAAAATGCCTAAAAAAAACTCGTCTCTTGTTAAATTTGTCGAAATCTCACTTTTTTTTGCCAGGAACTGCTAAACATTCTCACATTTGTGCCAAAAACTGTCGAAACAAAAAAGTACCTAGTCAATTTTTGCCAGTATTTGCCAAGAATTTACTAAACCTCTCGCTTTTTAGCTACAAAACTACTCTCGTTTTTTGCCATAAATTGACAAAAAAAATGAATGCGTATCATTTTTTTTGCCTGTGATTGCCAAAACTTCTGCTTTTCGCTAAAATTAGGTAGGTACCAAATTTTCAAAAATTGGCGAAAACTGCCTAAGGTCTCAGTTTCTTCAAAATTTGTCTAAAAGTCTTGATTTTTAGGCAGAAATTGCAAAAAATTATTACATTTACCCAATAATCGCCAAAGCTCTTGCTTTCTTCCAATGTTTTTTTTTTTTTTGAAATTTTCAAAAATTGACAAAAATTTTAATAATATTATGTTGCAAAAAATTCCAAAATTATCATGTTTTTTCAAAAATGGTTTGAAAATCTTGTTTTTTTTCATGTTTGAAAAAATTTTAAAAAAATTGTCAGTGATGCTTTTTGGCAAATATTTACAACGAAATTTAATTTCTTCTGCCAAGGGAGTTGATGTGTGTTATCCTAACTGGAAGAAAACTTATTGGATAGGACAGCACTAAATCCAAAGAACACGTATAAAATACAACACCAGTCAAAATTTCAGGTGCTGAAGCGCATTTTTTGATTTTTGGCAAATTTTTGAATATGATCAAATTTGAAAACCAAAACATTTTCCCTATTTTTCAAAAACTCGAATTTCCTACTGAAAATACCACTTCTCCAAAAAAAAAAAAAATACTTGAATAATTTCTATGTATAGCCTAAACAAGTGTATACTATGCATGGGCCAAAAATTGGGAAAAATTGAAATTTGAACCTAGAAAGCAGAATTTCGGAACATACTTTATATTTGACACCCAGATCGATCTAATTTTTCAACATTTATGCTGAGTGAGTCGAATAAATGAAAAATTCTACCGCAAAAATGTTCAATATGTATCTTGTAACGTAATTTGATAAAGCGCTTGTAATTGAAGATTGTACAGATAATTTTTGAAAAATTCGATCGCAAAAATATTCAACTTATTCAGTTAGGTACCTACCTAATTTGATTGAACGCTTCTAATTAGAAATTGTATACTGATAACTTTTGAAAAATTTGACTGTAGAAATATTAAATCTATTAAACGGTTTTAATAAATTGAAGACACGAGTAAAATAACTACATAGATGAGATAATGATATAAAAAGAAATACGCGGAAATCTGGTCGGAATTTATTAATATTGCTAGCCTAAAAAATTTTATGACGCAACATTTTCATATACTTATGTAAATTCACTTATATGTATATTTATCACTGAGCGAAATTAAACTTATATTCTGATAAGTGCTACGTATAAAAAGATGGTGCGTCGAGCCCGACTCCTAATTACTACTTAGCCTTCCGCCTTACAATTTGAATTTCAACTGAAAAACTTTTACGTTTGACATTACCCAAGTATAATTTTGCTCGCGTTTCTCTTTTTTGACCTATTCTTTATCAGTTTTATAGTATTTTAAAAAATATATTCACCGCAAAACGTTCTTTTTTAAAATTTTATCGCCAACATCAGCAGGTCAAATTGTTTATTTTTAAGTGATATTTAAGGGTGCGTTGTAGGCGCGATGGGTCTCGTGGTTTTTGCCATCATATTTACTGGTAAGTAGGTATTCATTATAGTTTCACAATAAAGCTTAATCCAAGCCATCATCGTATTTAGGAAAATTTCTCGCAGCTTATGTACCTAATATGTATGCTTATGCGGTAATTACTGAACTGGGGTCCAGAGAGTATTTATAGTAACCGACAATTACACGTAGGTAACAGCGAATTGAAATTCATCTAATGCAATTTTTTCATTTGGTTTGCAGTTATTTCTACTTACGAAAGGTCGTGGACAGAAGAAAGTAGTCTTGTAAGTACACTCCATAGCTATACTTAATACTTAATGAATATTATTACCGAGAGTTCCTGATCCTACCGAAGCTAAGATTATTGATCCTATGTAAATTTTTAAAGGAGTCGATTTTCAAGGAAGCCGATGAATTTGGGGAGGAAATACAACAGTTCCTCAAGTTCCCTGATGATAAACAAGTTAACATCCTTCTCAAAATGTATTTCGACCTGAAAATGACCAAACTTAAACTGGAAATGACCAAATCTGCCATCGCTGGAATGGTAACTATTTTTTTGTTTTTTTATTCATTTTTTTTCAATTAACTCTCTTTCTATCTTTTGAATTTTGGGGAGAATACTTATTGATTATTTTCGCTGAAGATATGAATTTTACACTAAATTAAAAAAAAAGTCGTAGCAGTCTGCCGCTACGTAAGAGCCAAATTTTTGTGCCAGAAACATTGAGGGCTCTTGAACGACTCGTACCCTCGCTTCGCACCCTCGCTTCGCTCATGTGCTTCGCCTGTACTTGGGGCCCTGAACCCCCCATGGGCTTTGCACAACTCTCTCCTTTCACTGTTTCCTTCTATGTAAGCGGGGGGGGGGGCGGAGTCCCCCTGCACCCCCTCCCTCGGGCTTCGCCCAACTCTCTTCTTCCCCCTTCAAAACATATAGTAAGTAACAGATCTTTTTTGACCATGAAACTGGTCAAATAAGGTTGGAAGGTTGAAACCGGCAAAAGGCACTTCGGGTACATCCTCCCATTGTACTGTGAAAATTTGGACCCTCTAGGTCTATTTGGAGGGGCTGTACGCTTTCCTAAACGTCAAAATTTTCAAGAAACACGTAAAATAGGGGGAAAATTCACTTTTTTGACCCTGGAGAAGTGTCAAATGGGGTTGGAAGGTTGAAACATGCAAAAGGCACTTCGGGTACATCTTTTCATTATACTGTAAAAATTTGAACGCTCTAGGTCAATTTGGAAAAGCTGTAGGTTTGGCTAAACGCCAAAAAACACGCAAATATCCACTTTTTTGATCCTGGAGAGGGGTCAAATGGGATTGGAAGGTTGAAACCTGCAAAAAGCACTCAACAGGCATCCTTTCATTGTATGCTGAAAATTTGGACCCCCTAGGTCGATTTTAGTGTTGAGGGGGTCAAGAATAGGGGTAAAATGTGGTTTTTCCCACTTTAAATGGGGTGGGGAACTGGGGATGACCTAGGAAGCTGAAATTTGGATATGTTGAAGATTATTGATCCTATATAAATTTTTAAAGGGTTCGATTTCAAAGAAACGCGAGAAAATTGAGGAGGAAATACAAAAGTTCCGCGACTTACATGACGATAAAAAAGTTAACAGCCTTCTCGAAATGCAATCCGACCCGGAAAATATCAAACTTGAACTGGAAATCGAGCGGAATAAGACCAAATCTGCCATCGCTGAAATGGTAACTATTTTTTTTGTTTTTTTTTTTTTCAATTGACTCTCTTTCTATCTTTTGAATTTTGGGGAAATTTTCAACTAGAAAGGCATACATTTTGGAATTACATTTTTAAGAAAAAAGTGATACCTATTTTAAATCTAAAAATTGATTATTTTTCGCTGAAGATATGAATTTCACACAAAATAAAAATATAAGCATTCATAAAATAGGACTAATAACTTTGACAGCAATCAGCTTCCAAAACAATTCAATAAAAGAATTCCAGAAATTTTTCCATCTACAATTTGAATCTTTGATCTTTAACAAAATGTGTCCAGTAAAAGTACAGATGATTTCACAATCCCCTGAAATTGAATTTGCACTTACCCTTTTCCTCAAATCTAAACAAACTGGTCATAAAATGCTACTTATCAACTGGTGTAATTAAATCTTGAATGTATAGGTATTATAGGTATGGTATAGGTATACAAAATGAAGCATAATGCGGCAAAATTGCATTGAATAAAAGTTGTGAATAATACCTTTCTTTTCAATATATACAAGATGAGTATTGGACTTGAGTTAAAAAGAGAAGGACATCTCAGAACTTGAACTTTGAGTGAAGAATCACTCAATATCGATAATTTTACATACCTTATTGTTAGAAAATAATTTTGAACTTCACCTTCACCGACCTACCTCAAATATTTTCAGGAAGAAGAACGCAATTTACGTAAAACGTTGCAATGCCTAATGGACTTTGCAGAGCTGATGGAAAGCTTCCTGGAATGGTGCTATCCTAACTGGGCTGGCGTTAGAAAACCGTATACTTATGGAAAAGACGTTTGGAAACACGTTCTCTACAACTTAGAAGATCCGCAAGTTCAACTCCTAAAAACTGAATTGAGAAAAGCATCTATATCGGAAGAAAGTTTTATCCGCGCTATGGACTCGTTTTTAAAATTAGGATTTCAGAATGCGCACTTTGTGATGAGACCCATCGAGCGCCAAGATGCTTACCCCGTATTTTTGAAATCCCTAAGCTCAGCTGGAAAAGTAGTGGTTCGGACAATATTGAGCTTTATGTTCCGATTCACAGATGATGATAAACTCATCTTATTGAAATATTCATCAGAAATGACAACCACAACTCCTAATCCGGAAGACATTGCTGCAGCCGAAAAAATGCGCCAGGATACTGAAGGTATACACGATTCTTTTAATCAATGACTGTGGGAATAAGTATCGATATTTAACTTATTGCTTTTGTTTTTGTTTCAGTACAGCGAAACGTTTACAGATTAATACATATACCAAACTTTAAGTTATCCTTACGCGATGAAGATTATTTAGAAAAAGTAAGTCATAATTCAAATTATGTTCCTACTTCTTTTTGAAAATTTTCCAATACTTATCCCCATTACAATTCAAATTCGTGTTTTAATTAATAGGATGTCAAAGACTTTGTCGAGAAACTCAATGGAAAAGGCGATTTCAACATACGAATGACTTGCGCGTTTATCGCCATGACTGAAGAAAAAAAGGGAGCATTTATTTTGTTCGACAGTTTTCACAGTGCATTAAAAATTTTCAATCACATTGTAAGTTGTTAGTTGTTAGTTTCAATAGATACACATTTCATACTTATCTGCAGATTACGTTTAAAAAGTGTTCAAAGGGTACCCCCATTAAGATGGGCTAAATGCCCTCAATCTCGGATTTTGATATACCTAACTGAAAATTTTGAAAAATTTCACGTTGCTAGACTCGTGTCTTCTGCATTGTAGGTACGAGTGACTCGCAAATTATTATTTTTCTATTTATCTTCCAGAAAGCCACCCCCCCAGAAGTCGGTCTTCATGTAGAAGAACTTGATGATATGAAACTTGTATCGGTGGAGAAGACTCCTATATTTGATGACGTCGCTGAATTGAAGATTACAGGCAAAGCAGTGACCGGTGGCCTCAACCCTTGGAACCAAGACGTAGCGATCAGTGAGGTGCTTATCTATTATATTCGCTCAATGATTTGCTTGAATTACTCATTTTGCATTACAGTATCAATTATTTTGCTCATTATTCAAGGTCAAAACAATTCTTAAAACCGAAATTGGACGCTGTTTGAAAATGACAGAAGGTGAATTTTCCGTGTTCTGTAGCTATAAAACATTTGAAAGTGTTCTCATTGCTTACCAGACAGTGGTAAGTACAAATTACATAGGGTCATTCCATGCCAAATCGGCGGATTTTTGCACGAGGGGTCTTCGATTTTTTTCAAATTCAGATCATGTGTAGAGGTCATCAAATAATGACGAATGACGCAAACCGGACATTTTTTCGATTTTTTTTACGGAACTGTGGCGCTTCAAAGTTCTGCAAAATGGCCGAAAATGGAAAATTTCAGTTGCAAATTGTTCCGGTTGTACGTGGTATAGAATTTTGAACTTTTTTTCAAATTGTAGTACTTTGAGAGGGTAATCGACGAATGATGTCAAAATCAGTGTTGCCACTTTCAAAAACCTAAAAAAATCGATTTAAAAACTTATAATTTAAATATAACCACGATGTCCACCAGTAAAAATTCTGAAAAAATTCTCAGTTTTAGTGCTTTTCAAGTAGAATAACATATCAAAAAATTGGAGGGGCCTTTTTTTTCATTTTCGAGAAAAAAAATTACAAGTTTTACAATTGTTGCTAAAGTACACTCAGAAACCTAAAAATTGAAAATTTTTGCATTTTTGAAATATTTTACCAATGTGTAGACGAATTTGTGAAAACATCCCCCTCCTCCGCAATTTGTCAACAAATTGACGAAAAATGCAGCTATTTCGCTCTTAAAATAAAATTACAGCACGAAAAATCGAACTTTTTGTCAATTCGTTGACAAAACAGTTCCGTAAAAAAAAATCGAAAAAATGTCCGGTTTGCGTCATTCGTCATTATTTGATGACCTCTACACATGATCTGAATTTGAAAAAAATCGAAGACCCCTCGTGCAAAAATCCGCCGATTTGGCATGGAATGACCCATAAGATACATACATACATGCATACTTTATGGTAAGTACATGAAAAATATGAAAATTAAGTTAGATTAGTCTTAACCTAGGTATAATATGTACTTGAAGTAAAAAAAGTATTTTAAAAACGGGTCTGACATAAATACATATAGGTATGTGTAATTTTGATTTCAGAAGGAAAGGCTAAGATCCCGAAATATAGCAGCCGAAGTTTCTATAATAAAAACAGCTGATGTGCACCTGAATAAATTAACTCCAGTAGATATCAAATGTTAAGGACGTATATTTGATAATACAATAATTGATAGATGTGTTCTTTTTACACGGATTTTCCAATAATCCACAATCTGGATTGTGGATTATTGCAAGAATCCGAAATTTGGATTATATAAAATACAAATCTGGAAAAAATCCAAAATCCAATCAATCATATCTGAAAGCCAAAATAAAATGATAAGACTGTTACATTTTTTACTTTTTTTTAACTAGAATTTTCAGAATTTGTGATTTTGAATTTAATTGCAGAATAAAGAATAAAAAATGAGTGATTTTATGCAACCTTTCAGGATTAATGAATTGTTTTCAAGTTTAGAAGAGCGACTCTTTGATTTCAAGAGTCCGCGACTCATTAGCGTAACTGTTGGATTTTGAGAGTCGGTCACTCTAAAGTGCGACTCTTTAATTGAAGGAGTCTGACAGGAGTCCGACTCTTTTAGCTGCGACTTTTTTTGTTGTTTGATAAATTTATTTAGTTTTAAATCTGTAACATTCCCATATAGTCCGGCATATGACAATAGGAGTAATTGCACCCCCCCCCCACCGCCGATCCTCCGGGACAACATTTTTCTTAAAGGGGACATCCTAAGGAACATTTTAAAGGAAACTTGCCAAAAAAAAAGTTGGCCTTCCTTACAAAATGGCGGCTATTTTGATTGACAGGTCAGCCGAAATCGCAGAATTTGCGTTTCAACATATTTAAGACTTGCACAAACTTTTTCAAACTTTACAAAGGTAGATCGAAAGATCGTTCAAAAATTCATCACCTGTCAAAATTTCAAGTGCTAAAGTGCGTTTTTCGATTTTTGGTGAATTTTTGAAAATCGAACTTAGGCCAAAAATGAGGGAAAAAATCAAAATTTCAACAAATTGACCAAGAAAGCTGAAATTTGGGATATACCGTATTTTCGACATGCCAAATCAATTGGAAACGGTTTCGACACGTTTTGAGCAGTTCTGGAGCCTCCAGCAGATTCTTGATACTCGAAATTCCCACAAAATTCCATCAAATTGGAGTTGTAAAGCTGAAATTTATTCTAAAAACTAACTTCAATACGTTACTAAATACTGCAGGTAAATTTCAAGTCGTTTTGGAGCCTCCAGCGATTTTTTGAACATTCCTGAAGCCTCCAGTAGATTTTTGAAACTTTAAATTTTCACAAAATTTCATCAAATGGAGATGGAAATCTGAAATTTACTCTACACTCCAATTTTAACACCCTTCTGAAGACGACTTCAGGTGGGTTCAAGTAATTTCAGGGCCTCCAGCGACTTTTATGAAATTTAGTGGAGCCTCCTGCAGATTTTTGAAACTTGATATTTCCCCTACATTAATTTATCAAATAGAGTTGGCAAGCTGAAATTTACTTCGCAGACTACATGGTGGTTTCAAATGGTTTTGAAGCTTCCAGCTACTTTTAGGAAATTTCAATTTTCCAAAAAAACGTCATACAACCTTTCAAAAAGTTGCTGGAGGCTCCAAAACGACTTAAAATTTACCAGCAGTCAACTTCGTAGCGCATTAAAATTAGTTTGCAGAATGAATTTCGACTCTCCGTCTTAGTTTGATGAAATTTTGGGGAAATTTCAAGTTTCAAAAATCTGCTGGAGGCGCCAGTAATTTTCAAAAAAAGTCGCTGGAGGCCCTGAAATTACTTGAACCCACCTGAAGTCGTCTTCAGAAGGGTGTTAAAATTGGAGTGTAGAGTAAATGTCAGCTTTCCATCTCCATTTGATGAAATTTTGTGAAAATGTAAAGTTTCAAAAATCAGCTGGAGGCTTCAGGAATGTTCAAAAAATCGCTTGAGGCTCCAAAACAACTTGAAATTTTTCCTGCAGTCGACTTCATAGCGTATTTAAATCAGTTTTCAGAATTCATTTCGGCTTTTCAACTCCATTTTTGATGAAATTTCGTGAGAATTTCGAGTTTCAAAAATCTTCTGGAGGCTCCAGAACTGCTCAAAACGTGTCGAAACCGTTTCCAATTGATTTCGCATGTCGAAAATACGGTATATCTCAAATTTCAGCTTTCTTGGTCAATTTGGTAAAATTTTGATGTTTTCCCTCATTTTTGGCCTGTTCGATTTTCAAAAATTCACCAAAAATCGAAAAACGCACTTTAGCACTTGAAATTTTGACAGGTGATGAATTTTTGCACAATCTTTCGATCTACCTTTGTAAAGTTTGAAAAAGTTCGTGCAAGTCTTAAATATGTAGAAACGCAAAATCTGCGATTTCGGCTGACCTGTTAATCAAAATGGCCGCCATTTTGTAAGTAAGGCCAACTTTTTTTTGGCAAGTTTGCTTTGAAATGTTCCTTAGGATGTCCCCTTTAAGAAAAAAGTTGTCCCGGTGGATCGGCGGGGGGGGGGGGGTGCAATTACTCCTGTTGTCATATGCCGGACTAATAGTGCTAGAGTGACTTTTTCGATTTTTCGTGAATTTTCAAAAATTAAATTTTGACCGAAGTGTGGGAAAAAATCAAAATGTTATCAAATTAACCTAGAAGGCTGAAATTTGGGATATACCCTATTTTTGACCTGCCAAATCGATTGGAAACAGTTTCAAGCCGTTTTGAGCAGTTCTGGAGCCTCCAGAAGATTTTTAAAACTCGAAATTTCCACAAAATTTTCTGAAATGGAGTTGGAAAGCCAAAATTCATTCTGCAAACTAATTTCAATTCTCTACAAAGTCGACTATGCAAGTGAATTTGAACTTTGAAGTGGTTTTGGACTGTCCAGCGATTTTTTGAAAATTACTGGAGCCTCCAGTAGATTTTTGAAACTTGAAATTTCCTCAAAATTTCATCAAATGGAGATGGCCGAAAAAATGAAGAATCGTGAATTTTTGAGAGGTTTTGCGTTCTCTTCACTGGGGGCTTATTCGTATTTCTGAAAATGTGTTGATTTCCTGAAAACTAAAATGTTGAAGCCATGAAAACCAACCTTTTGCATCTTGAATGATGTTTTGCGTTTCGAATTATCGATTTTTCACAGCTTTCGTCCTTCCCTTTCTCTGGGCAAAATTGACTTCACGGTCTCGCATCAAAAATAATGTTTAATTTACTTCTGAAGAATTATTAATTTTGGAAAATTCTTAAAAATATGTACGAGAATATTCTTGAGTAATCCCACAGATGATCTGATACGCGGACAAGGTAATTTTTCACCGCCTATTTTGAATTCTGTGGCTGAATTCTTAAATGTATTTACTACAATTGAGCTACTCGTACTTTTGAAAGCTTGCTCCAGTATTGGTCACAGTGTTGTTCCCTGTGGAACTGTTTGTGAATTTATATGTACATTATCTGAATAGAAAACTCATCTGTGTAGCCTTTTGCACACCTTGTCTGGCGATTTTTCCATCCATTTTTTCGTGTTTTATCCAAAAACCACCAGATAAAACTTTTTGAAATGGAAAGACTCCTTTTTGGATTTTTTGAGAATTTAGACCTTATCCAAATAGAGAACTCATCTGTGTAGAATAAAAACTGTCAGTTTGTGACCAACAGGTTACTTTTTTGCACACTCTGTCTGGTGATTTTCCAATGCATTTTTTCATGTTCCATCCCAAAATCACCAAATAACATTTTTTGAAATGAAACTCACATCGCAAACCCCACTCCTTGAAATTTTCTAAAAATCTGAATCCCATATGGGGGTTTTCAAGCTTCAACTGATTTTTGGGGCTATAAAAGGAGGGAGATCAGTGGGGCACGATTGAAGAAATAATTGGTTTGTCACTTCGCTTTTCAATTTTTTTGAAATTTCGATCAAAATTGTGGAATTTTGTACCCCCTTCCCACTGCTTGAGACGTTGGTTGGAATCCCATTTTGAGATTGAACTTTGAAAGTTTGTGGCCATTTAAAAAATATACCTACTCAACTCTCTAGCAAATCGTTCAAAAATATCGAAATTTTTCATTTTTCAGATTTAAAGGATACCTAAAAACCGTTCTAATAACTCAATATGAATTAAATTTCGATCCATCTGTGAAAAATATATGCAAATAATCAACCTTGAGTACGTATACTTACCCTTACCCACCATCTCTTTTCTTTGAAGCATCCACGCCACGTGTATCCGAACTCGTACCTACAAATCTTCATCTGTCACGCCGCATGCAAAAGAAGGGAAAAGAGAGACGAGTTCACATCCCGTCGTTCGCATCAGACGAAGCAAACAGGCTTTGCTGCGAGTAAATGCAAATTCCCGCCATTATTTACCGAAAAAGCGTAAAATTTTATTTTCTGTTATCTTTGCATAAATTAAACGTCACGCCGCAAAATTCGTCTGGTAAAATAATAAATTTTCACATTTAAAAATTTACGTTGCCTTTTAGAGGCTTTTTGAAAATTTGAATTTCACCTTTTACCATATACCTTTAGCTACAGTAGTACGTTACCTGCTCCTATCTATATTTTTACTCGTCTCCTTTGTGATAAGGCTCGAGAGTAAAAACAAACGACGAATTATTCGAGTTTTAGTATAGTTTTTTTTTCACTTTGCTTTTTGAAAATTGAAACGAGGAATTGAGGCGAGGTGTTTCTTTTTTACGATGCGTTTTGCACGATCTTTTCAGATGCCAGTTTAGTGTCGGTATTTTGAATATTACGAGATGACTGCCTCCAGTAACCCAGTGCATTTTTGGTTTAGGTAGGTAAGGAAAGTGGTTTATTAGATGATAAAAAATGAGGTGTAATTTTTAAAGTCTTTTAAGCAGCAGACAGACGAGCATTTCTAATTAGGAAATTGAATTTTTAGCTCACTCTTTTTGGCCTTTTCGTGATGGGGTACGCATAACGGTAGTTTAAGGGGGGGTGAGCGTTTGGATGCCCAAAATTCTGATCATGATGTAAAAAATGCCAGATATTTCCCAATTTTATAAAATCCAAAAATACACAAAAACCGGATTTTGGATTTTGAATTTGAAATACATTTGACCGAGATTTTGCCCAACTCCGGTGCATAATACATAATTATTGTCCCCCTTTTGAAAGAATCAATATAGGGGTTAAATTTTTAAGAATAAAAAAAGTCCATAAATTATGTGAGTTACGAGATTAATTTATTTATTGTGATTTTTGCATATTTTACTTCAATTACCTCTAATTAAGTGATAGAATTAACTAATTCACAAATACTTACGTAAGTGCTTACTTAATACGTAACAAAAAAAAGTTATAATGGTGCTATAATAATATTGGGTGTTTGGTTAGATTTAACTAATTTATAAATATGCACTTACCGTACTTACTTAACTATACTCAATAACGAAAAAAATTATAATAGTGTTACAATAATTGGGTGTTTGATGCGTGAATCTCTTCAAATAAAAATTTTAATTTCTGTGTCTATTCACGAGCAGTCTGAGCGTTTGCATGTGACCGTACACATCATTCAAAATATGAGGAAACATTTCCAAGTTTAGCGACAGAAATCCAAAAACATTCAAATGCTGTGTTGGTTGAGACAAAGCCAAGAAATTCAGTATGGTTTTCTGGTCTTTGACTGGAAAATAATACCAAGGCATTGAATAGACTGCGTTTGAAACGATATCGCTCTGAAAAATGAAAAATATCAAATAGTACAAAAAATTTATCCAACAATATAGGATTCTCAATGGAATATGAACAAGATTTTGCATTGTTCTACTATTAACCTACCAGATCGTTCAATGAGCTGCCTATATTGCAACATATCAGCAAAATAGTAAAATGTATCATCCCGTATGGCAAATACAGAGGTGCTAAATCATCTTGATCCATTACGAACTGGAAAACAAACTTTTTGTCAATAAATCTCGTTTCTTATTTTCTACAAGTAGATATGTACTTTGAAAAAAAAAAAAAATAAACGACTCACACTTATCACGAAGTAGCCAAAGAAAATGATTGAAAACAAAGAATTGCCGGTTACCAACCCAGAAACACTTTCTGCGCACTTTTGGTACTGCTTTATTAATCTGAAGCAAAATATAGAAATTACAAAAAAATGTTTTCCATTTTCAACAAAAATAATAATTTCAAAAAAGTACTATTTTTTGGCCGATGGTTGCCCAAAATTTTGTGCTTTTCCCCGAAAATAGTCAGTCTTGCTTTTTGCTTAAAAAAATGTCAAAATTCTTGTTTTTTTTTTGCAAAAAATTCTAAAAAGTTTTATTTTCCCCAAAAATTGTCTAAAAATCTTGCTTACTGCTGAAAATTATAGCTTTTTCGTAGGTACTATACATAAGTAGTTGAACAGTCTCGATTTTTTTACGTAAAATTGCCATAAGTTGCAAAGCGAAAAATCTCATTTTTCGAAAAAAATGCGTCAATTTTCCTATTCTCAAAAAATTGCTAATTTTTACTGAAATAAATTATCAAATTTTTGCTGCGAAAGTTTTTTCTTCTTCAAAATTATCTGAAAGCTTGGTTTAGGTATTCGGCAGAAATTGTCAGCGTATCTCTTTTTGCCAAAAATGCTCATATAAGTTCTTTTAGCTAAAATTGTCAAAATTCTGTTTTTTGCCAAAATCGTTGAAAAATCTTCGCTTTTTAACAAAACTTTTGAAAGTAGGTAAGTAGTCGTTTTTTTCAAAAAATTTCAAAAGTTTACTGTTTGAAAAAAATTTGTCCAAAATGTCAGCTTTTTTGCCAGAAACTGTCGAAAAACCATTTCTTTTGCTGAAAATTGTCAGTCTCGTTTTATTTGTCTAAGAATTGCCTTTTTCGTCAGAAATTGCCAAAACCCTTACTTTGCTGCCAGAAAATTGCCTAAAAGTCTGGATTTTTTATCAGAAAGTTTCGAAATAGGTCAACTTTTCGAAACTAAATACATTTAAATTCGTAATAAACTAATAACATTCTGTTTTTTTTTGTGATTTTTCCCGTAGATATTAAAAGGTTTTGATTGCATTTTGTCACTTTTTTGGCTACTTTTCAATTTCGATCACTTCTCGAGCCTTTTCGGTTGCAAAATTACATTTTTGGGGGCAAAATTAAGTACGAGCCCTGCCCTTGCTTCACTCGGGTTTGTTTACTTGTTAGTCTCAGAATTAAAATTTTTAAAATGTTATCATTCAAATTCTAAAATTTTGGATAAAAAAAATGAGAAATTTTTGAAAGCTTTTGTCGTAGCTTCTCTCGGCTCAATTCTTATCTTCCCAGTTTGAAACTTCCATAGGTAAATTCAAAAATGAAAATAACAATTTTTTAATGAATCTAACTTGATATTTTGAGTACCTATATTAAATCAATTGACAAAAATGTCATTTCATCTAAAAACTCGTCATTTCAGTCGACAAAATTGGTGGCAAATTTTAGGTCAACATTTCCTCACTCCACTCCACTCTCCTCCCCAAAAAAACTCCAGTTTGAACTGTGCAACTCGAATTCAAGTATTCAAACTCGAGGAAAAAACAGTAGGAGATTGATTCTGTGGGGAAGGGGGGGGAGGTGGGTAAAATTTGGAGGGCCCCATTCCACGCATCCCATGAGCTATGTTCAGTAGATGAAAGAAATCTTAAAATTATTTATTGGAGTAGTAATTCCTCAACGAATGTTCTGAAAAATGCTCACCTCATCAAATGTTGATGCATCTTGATCCATTGCACCACTTTTACCATATACTCCTCAATGTGCTCGTCTCGTTGTTGCTTGATACTCGTCAATTTTAAAGTATTTGGACGTTTTTTCTTCATCTCATCGTCTTCGTCTCTACTATATTCTTCCAACTTTGCCATCATGGAATGTGAATGATATCTGATATCGTTTTGTAAAACACCGGCTCGATTTTCCAAATGAATCAAAAGTACGTGTAGCAGAAACAATATGGCGACAAATATCGTGCCCGAGACAGCTCCACAAATGTATGAGAAATTAAATGCGAGAAAGTAACTTGACCAGGTATTGCAATCATCGCAAAAGAACGGTATGAAAAAATCGAATTGAGGATCTATTTGAAGCGATGTTTTACCACCCTCACGAATCAAAATATCGAACAGTTTTCCAAAATAGACCACCAGATAAATTGCTATCAGAGTGAAGTATACTGTGAAATGAATTTTCGAGATGTTTGTTTCTTTGAGGTAATGGTCTTGTTCTTGATTTTCCGAGTCAAATGTAACCACCAAATTATCGCGTTTTTCTTTGAGTAGATCGAACAGTCGGTGGAATTCTTTTCTCTTCCAGTAAAGCGTGCAGAGCATTGCTAACACGAAGTTAATGTAAATAAGTTGTCCTGATGCTTGAAAAACGTGTTGAAGTTGAGCGTGCAATATTATTACTTTGATTTGGGGTGCGGTGCAACGAAAATATGCGTAACATAATAAAATTATTATAAAACATCTGAATTTGAATCGTACGTATTTTTCGTAACAGTATGCCCCACATAAAGAGTATAATATGTATAAATGTTTAACCAAAAAGCAATCGTTGTTTTGAAAAAATCCCACGTCTACGAAATTCTCCATTTTGAGCTCTACAAGAAACAAAAAGATTGTAACTTACTTGGCTTTTTCTCGGTGCTCTTTTTTTGAAAATAGAACGTATCATAAGTATGCAATTATACATACTTTAGAAATGATTCTTCCCATTTTTCACAAGAAAACGTTGTGGACCAATCATATTTTTACACGATTTAACAACAAACGCTGAACACACTGTTACTTACTTGTACGCTGGCCATGGGCCTAATGTGAGCTAAGAAACCTTGTACAAGAAAATAGATTACGAATAAAAGTAATCAGGAATTAAGTCGAGTAATTTTTTTCTACTTTCGAAATAGCTTTCTTCTTTTTTCATCGTTTATTTTTCATTTTTTATAGCCACCATTGTCTTATTGCTCACTAAATTATTATTGCTTAATGCGAGTGTAGGCCTACTTAATACTGAGGAATTTCTCAACAGGCTGATATTAAGTGTTTAGTATCGTTGGTAGCTTTAAATATTGAAAAAGTCATCAAGCAACAAGTTTTTGAGAAAGGTTGATATTGTAAATCAATATTACCTAACATTTAAAATTACTCACATTAAGTATTTTTTCAGAGGAATACTTAATGCTTTGGGAAGAAGTGTTTCAATTCGAAAAATTTACGTAAAGTACCTAAGTAAACTAAATTTCCAGAAAATGTGTTGAAAAATGAAATCAAAAAGTATGTAGATGAAACAACGTAAACATTTTGTCAAAATGGAATTGAAATACCTACTTATTCTAAAATCAACAAATATGAGTAGGTACTTGATGTTGAAATCAATGAAAATTATAGTCCGGCATATGACAATAGGAGTAATTTCACCCCGCCCCGCCGATCATGCGTTAAAGGGGGCATCCTAAGGAACATTTTAAAGCAAACTTGCTCAAATAAAAAGTTGGCCTTACTTACAAAATGGCGGCCATTTTGATTGACTGGTCAGCCGAAATCGCAGATTTTGCGTTTCAACATAGGACTTGCACGATTTTCGACATGCCAAATTGATTGGAAACTGTTTCAACCCGTTTTGAACAGTTCTGGAGCCTCCATCAGATTTTTGAAACTCGAAATTCCCACAAAATTCCATCAAATTGGAATTGTAAAGCTGAAATTTATTCTGAAAACTAATTTCAATACGCTACGAAGTTGACTGCTGGTGGATTTCAAGTCGTTTTGGAGCCTCCAGCGACTTTTTGAAAGGTTATATGGCTTTTTTTTTGGAAAATTGAAATTTCCTAAAAGTAGCTGAAAGCTTCAAAACCATTTGAAACCACCATGTAGTCTGCGAAGTAAATTTCAGCTTGCCAACTCAATTTGGAATGTTGCGGGAATTTCAAGTTTCAAAAATCTACTGGAGGCTCCAGTAATTTTCAAAAAAGTCGCTGGAGGCTCTAAAATGACTTGAACTTACCTGAAGTCGTCCAGAGGGTGTTAAAATTGGAGTGCAGAGTAAATTTCAGCTTTCCATCTCCATTCGATGAAATTTTGTGAAAATTTAAAGTTTCAAAAATCTGCTGGAGGCTCCAGGAATTTTCAAAAAGTAGCTGGAGGCTCCAAAACGAGTTGAAATTCACCTGCAGTACTTCGTAGCGTATTAAAATTAGTTTTTAGAATAAATTTCAGGTTTACAACTCCAATTTGATGGAATTTTGTGGGAATTTCGAGTTTCAAAAATCTGATAGAGGCTCCAGAACTGTTCAAAACGGGTTGAAACAGTTTCCAATCAATTTGGCATGTCGAAAATAGGGTATATCCCAAATTTCAGCTTTCTTGGTCAATTTGGTAAAAATTTTGATTTTTTCCCTCATTTTTGGCCTAAATTGGATTTTCAAAAATTCACCAAAAATCGAAAAACTCACTTTAGCACTTGAAATTTTACAGGTGATAAATTTTTGCATGATCTTTCGATCTAGCTTTGTAAGGTTTGAAAAATTTCGTGCAAGTCCTATGTTGAAACGCAAAATCTGCGATTTCGGCTGACCTGTCAATCAAAATGGCCGCCATTTTGTATGTAAAGCCAACTTTTTTTTGGGAGAGTTTGCTTTAAAATGTTCCTTAGGATGCCCCCTTTAAGAAAAAAGTTGTCCCGGTGGATCGGCGGGGGGGGGGGTGCAATTACTCCTATTGTCATATGCCGGACAATTACGCATAATTTCACAAAACTTCTGTATTTACTCAATTTGATAATATTTCAGCCA
Source organism: Planococcus citri (assembly GCF_950023065.1). Taxonomy (NCBI): domain Eukaryota; kingdom Metazoa; phylum Arthropoda; class Insecta; order Hemiptera; family Pseudococcidae; genus Planococcus; species Planococcus citri. The sequence goes on from NC_088681.1 coordinate 68,280,721, forward strand.
CTTTTCTTCATTTTCAACAATTTTTACTCCAATTTTTCCAAGAGCACGTCCTGGCAAAATAGGTGATTTGGCCCTATCCTCAAATTTTAAAACTAACCAGCCGAAGTTGCTCCTTGTTATCCAAAATCCCTATGATGAAATTTTTAGATCGCCAAATGACCTCCTGACCCCTTCAAAATAGTGTGAAATTGAATTTCAGGTTACGAATTCCCCAAGTTGGTATTCTCCCGATTTTTTCTTTTGCAAATTTGAAATTTTTTCCAGCAAATCTTCTGGTCAAAACGCGCAGTCTATTTTTGAAATTCTTTTTTCAGAATTTTTTTATCTGGGTTGAAGGTCTTTATAAATGCAAAAAAAATGTTTTTTTTAATGATTTTTCTCGCACGAATAAGTCAATTTTGGCCGAAAAATTCTATTTTCACAATCTAAATGTAAATGTAGGTATCGTAAAATACGTCAAACTACACCAAACCCGAATTTTAACCAAATTTGTCAGCTTCTTCTATGTTTTATAATTTTTATCAAAAAAAAAAAATCGATTCCCTCCATTTTGGAAATCCTTGAACCGCTTCCCAGGTCTCTCACCCGGTCGAAATTGATCTATAGACTAATATAAACTCAAAAAACATCATTTATATTTGAATTACAGGAAATTTCAAAGAATCCAATTTTTTCACTCACTTTTGTCAAAATCAGATTTTTTTCAATTTGGAAAAATGAACTCATTATAGGTAAAAAATTCAAAGATTTTCAACTTCTCTAAAACTGTCATAAATGATGTAATTGATGTACTTTGAGTTGATATTAGTCTATAGATGAATTGTGGCCGGATGGCTTATCCAGAACGTGGTTCAATGGGTTCCCAAAATTGCGGGAATCCTTGGTGAAAATTACAAGAAGTTGACAAATTTGTTCCGAGAAAACATTTTTCGACCAAAATTGGCCAATTCGAGTAAGAAAAACGTTGAAAAAATTCAATTTCTGTTTTTTTAATGTTTAGTACTTACCTAATGTATTTGTGTAACTTTTTAGTAATTTTGAATAATCTTTCACTAGTGTCGATTTTCTGTCATTTTAAACAAGTTTTGTAATGATTTTTTAAAATTTTGAAAATTTTTTTTCAAATAGGTAGGTACTGTAAGTAATATTTTGATGTTATTTTCAATTATTTTCTGTGGTTAATTTTTCACGAGTTTTGAGGAATTTTTCGCAGTATTTTTTTCAATTTTTTTAAATTTCAAGTGATTTTTAAAAATATTTTTGTTAATATTTTGAAGTGGAGATTTTGGGTCCAATAAACTCAAAAAATTCAAGCTTTTGAACGCTAAAGGACTCATGTTACCTACTTATTATGGCGAACATTTTTATTGCAGTAGGCAGAAAACATTTCAGGTACTACTTGCACTTGCCTACTTATTATACTGTGAAATCAAAATGTCATACTTACCTTCTTGAAATAGTTATTGGAAATTGATCGAAAGTCTGGCAAAATGTTGGATAGTCATTTTTGAGAACTTGATATGATTCTAGCGAAAGTCGTCTTTTTTTCGAGTTCTCAAAAATCAGATTTGATAACTAGAAGATTAGATAAGTATATCTACTTAATTACTTACTCTACTTGTGTAAATCAAAGTTTCAGAAATTGACTATTTTTTTAAAAGCTCTCGAAAGTTAAAAAAAATATATCTAATCATGCTCAAAATATTGGAAATGGAAATCGATGCACTTTTTTTCAAGTTTTTAAAACGCCTTCTCTCTGAAATTATTTTGATAGATCTGGAAACTCTCAAAAAATATATGAAAAACTCAACGGAACCATTTTTTTTAAAAACTGGACATTCTATATGTATGAACGTCATCGAATGGTTGCTGGAAAAATCATTCCACGAAAAAAAAATATTCAATTTATTCGTAAAGATTTATTTTTCAAAGGAAACATAAAAACTACATTTTTTTTTATCAAGTGCAACATATGCAATATAATAATTACGTAACAATGAACATGTACAAAACATTATTTTTTTTCTCGTTTTTTTTGTCATTTTTTTTATCTCATTTAAAATGAATACACAGTATAGAAATATTCTATAGCTTATTAAAAAATAGAAAAAAATCGGGTACATTCACGCGTAAATATCCTTATGTATTGTATTTACAATGTATTGTGTACGAGAATCTCTGCTCTTTAGTAGAAATATTTCATTATTTTTTTATTCGTTTGAGAGAATTTCTTTTTTTTCCTTCTAAAAAAAAGAAGAAAATTTTCACAGATGATAGCTTCATCGTTTGTACCATTTATAATGAAGCTTATCGTTGATGGTATATCGGTTTACTTGGTATGGTTACCTTACCTATTCGTTAGAAAAAAATATACCTTTTAAAAAAATTTAGTAAGTATTTAAAATACATTCTAAAATTATTATACATGGTAACTTTGGGTATAGTGTCGAAATTTCAAAAAATCTTAATGTTCATCCGGAGCAGCTTCATCGTCCAATATACAAGTACAAATTTTATTTATGGCGAAATAGAGTATATTATGAGATCTTTTGTGTTTTGAATAGGTGAAAAAAAATGCTCGGTAAGAGTTATAGTACGTATATTGCTGTGTTTGAATTATAAATCTAGGCAACATTCAGTCTTAATTTCTTTTTGTTTTTTCAAAGAAGAAATATCACCACGGTGTGTTCGCAACGTTTGAGAGCTTTTTGTTTCGGATACGTCGTTAATGAAATGTTACCAAGTGCAAAAGTCGTTTACAAAGACGTAACTTTTTCCAAAAGAGTCGTGCATTTGCTGCGTTTATGAGAAAGAGAGAAAACAGCGCCGAACACGTACCAAGTACGAGTTTTTTTCTCACTATTTTCTTCTTGTTTTTGGCATATTCGGCGACGAAAAAAAAAAAACCTGTAATGTAGAAGGACGAGAGAAAAGGCGAAAAGGATTTATTAAATTTATAGATTATGTATAATAAAATGTAAACCGTAGTTTTATATTCTTAGTGTAGAAGGTATCCGCGTATATATTGAATCTGATACGTATTGAGGATGGTTTATTGTATACTTTCTATTTGCTTCTTTTTTTTGTTTTGTTTTTGGTTCATTTTCAACGAAATATTACTATAGATTTATTGGTATCGCGACACAGACGTTGTTTAACACGTGCGATATCGTCGGAGTAATTTTTTTTTGTTCTTTTTGGATTTTTTAATTTTAAAATGCAATATTAACATTTAGTTACATATTTACACAGTTTAAACTTACTGAAACAGAACACTTTATTTTTTATTCGCCTACACTTGGCTTGGTTTTTTTCTTCGACGCGACCCTTTAAGCGAACTATAAGGTACAATGTGTGTCTGTGTGTGTGTATAAAAGTGTTAAGTAAATTTTTTTCCTTTGATATTTACACAAAAATGAAAGAAAAAAACAAGTACACGAGCATATTTATATTGTAGTATTCGTCTTGGTGTGTAGCTAACTAATAATATAGTGTAGCTTCGCTATTTCAAATCTTCTTTATTATATTGCAACGAAAAGTAAATTTACAAATGTGCAGACATTTTTTTAATGAAATTTCACGCGCGCCTTCGCTCGCGACTTTGCAGTGTATACCGTGCGAAAAATGTCTGCAAGTTTTATTCGTAATGTCGTCAGATTTGCTGTATGTTTATTTGTTTTCATGTCCTATAGCATGGTAGGTAAGTACCTACTGAGATTACGGAGATGTTTTCTTTGAGGTGTGAAAAAGTTATCAAAATTGTTTTCGTCGTATTTACGAGTACGAGGGGCCGAGGGAGCTGCTTGAATTGGCATAAAGCGGAGGAAATCAAACAAAGATTGGATAAAAGGGTATGTGGAATAAACTGGTCTTGAGTTTTCTGCAGTGCTTGTGATGACTTATCATTGTTTTCAGAATGTTTGAAAATTCAAAAGAAACAATCATGGTAGGATTTTTAATGAAAGACAATCTCGTTTTCTCAGGAAATGTGTGAAGAGTGATTGAAGAGAATTTTGATCAATTTTGATTTGATTTTTTGATACTGATGTGTATTTTTGAGCAGGTTGTGAGTGTTTTCAGTCACAGTTGTGTAATTGAAGCATTTTACAGGGGTTGGTATTTAGCTCGAAATGAGTTTAGAGCAGTTTGAATAGTAAAAAATTGTCAATAGATGGTATCTTGATCATTTATTTTGAAAAATGAATGTTTGATGCTAATTAGGTATTTTGGAAATTTATCCATATTAGGTTTCAGATATTGTTAAAAAATTAAAAAAAATAAATTTCGATTGTTGCTTGAATTTTTAAAAAAATTTCTCTAATTCTGTATTTTGGGTAAAGATTAAAAACGAAAATTTTCTTTTCATCGTGGCACAGTTTTTCGGAATTGGATCAATTTTCAAATTTTAAATTCATAGAATGATTTTAATGGATGCTCTTTCTGATTTTGGAATTATATGTATTCTGTACTCGTGAAATTCTTTTTGTATCTAGTTGTGTAGATTTTAGTGTTGACGAATGACGATTGAGGGGAAAAAAAAGTTGAGATATCATCATAAATTGTAGGTACATATTTTCTGGAATTGCGAAGACAGCCAGTAACTTTTGCCACGATTTCTATGAAGAAATGATCTTAATTTTGATAGATTTCTGGTGTTAAATAGGTACTTCAAAGTTGAAGATTTCGGATCTGTTCACTGGGTGCCCAAAAAATACGTTTCTCTCTTTACAGAATTGTTTACTAATTTTTCAGTTATTCAACTTGCATACAAGGGAACCTTTCGGTCAATCGGTCACCGATTTTGCTCTGTTTTTTTCCCTCTCTCCCTCCCCCCGAGAAATAAACTACCCAAACGAAAACTTAGAAGTCCTACATGGCTTTTAAATTTCCAGAATGAGACGAGAATTGCATAAATTGAGGAAAAAAGTCTATAAAAAGCGTTGGCAATATATTTTTAATTTCAATTTCAACTTCCGATGAGTTTTGAGGGTATTTTTTTGGCACGAGAGAGAAAAAGGTGTACGTATTTTTTGTGCCAAATTTTTTCAAAAAAAAATAAGCCTAAACTTGAAAATTTGGAATTTGGCAGCTGTAACTCTGGAAATTTTCTTTCTAGGTTCCCTCCGACTACCAAGTGTTTTCAGGGCGTCATTAGACATGAGAATGTATTTTTGTGCCTAATTTTTTCAAAAAGAAAAAATAATTAAGCTTAAACTTGAAAATTTGGAACGAGGCAGCTGTAACTTTGGAAATGATCTTTCTAGGTTCCCTTCTGACTACCAAGTGTTTTCGGGGCGTCATTAGACATAAGATGGTAAAAATTGTGTTTTGTGTAACCCACATTTATCTACAGAAAGGCTCCAAGTGTATTGAAGGCCCCATTCAACATAAGTGAAAAACAGTTTATTTTTTTGACATTTCACAAGCTTGGTTGAAAATCTGACTCCTCAAAAAAAATACAATTTTTCTTACCTACCTATCTGTTAATTTCAAAGTTTTCAATTCACTTATGCAATTTTTGGATAATTTTGTAAAATTTAAAATCCTATAAGACACTCTTCTCTCCTCAAGTTGCCAAAAAAAAAAAGGGAAGTTTGTTCAAGTAGTTTATGCAGTAATTTTGTATTTTGAATCAATCAGGTTTGTTTTTGATTTGTTTGGGGGGGGGGGGTTGCTAACCCGAATTCCCAAAGTTTGAAACCGCTTGTTTGGTTGAACAAGACAGGGGGACTTGAAAAAGTTGGAAAATTCTCAATTAATTCGAAATTTTCTACGAATTTGGCTGTATTTTGTCTTTGGGAAGGGAAGGAAAGGAAAGCAGACCTGGAAAAAAATAAAACAATTGAATTTTGCCAAAATTTACTAATTAGGTGAGATGTGTGAAAAATTTGTAAACTCCAAACGCGAGGTTGTAGATTATGAATTTGGCAATATTTTTTATGTAGGGCTGAGATAAAAGAGGGTATAAGACTTGAAAAAAATGTGAAAATTTGGAGCAGGATCGTGGATTACAAATTTGGAAATATTTCTTCGCAAGTGGTAGAGAGGCAATGGGGTGAGATGATCTGAAAAAATTCAAAAATTTCAACAAAGTCTTGGAGTAGGTACGAATTTGGCCATAATTTAATTTTTCGTGTGGGGTGGAGATAAAATCAAAATTAAACCTGGAAAAAATGTCAAAATTTGCAACGAGGCCATGGATTACGAATTTAACAATATTCTCTTGTATGATTTAGGAGAGGGGAGAAGAGGGGGTAAAAAGGGGGAGGATTCCGAGACCTGGGAAAATTTCCTTTTTCCATTTTTTTCTGGTAGTGCTTTAAATATTCAAGTTAACGAGTTAGTAGAGCAAGAGTAAATCTTACAATATTTCTCTGTGTAGAATGAAGAGGAAAAGGGTTGAGATCTGAAAAAAATTGAAAATTTCCAGCGAAACCGTAGATTTTGAATGTGACATTATTTTTTTACGTGTATTACGGAGAAAGGGGGGATGAAACTTGAAAAAAAATTCCTCCATTTTTTTCTAGTGACACCCTTGAATAGGTACATGTTCATGTGTTCGTAAATTAAGCATGATCATGACAATATTCTGTTGGATGAGGTAAGAGTACCCGGGGGGGGGGGGCAGAAGACCGAGAAATTGAAAATTTTGTCATTTTTTCAATGATACATCGTCGGGGAGCCCACTTAAGAATAAATTGCACCCCCCGTCGATCCTCCGGTGCAACTTTTTTCTTAAAGGGGGAGTCCTAAGAAACATTTCTAGCCCTTGTACTCAAAAAAAAACTGGCCTTACTTACAAAATGGCGGCCATTTTGATTGACAGGTCAGCCGAAATCGCAGGTTTTGCGTTTCAACATAGGACTTGTACGAAATTTTTCAAATTGTACAAAGGTAGATCGAAAGAACAAGCAAAAATTTATCACCTGTAAACATTTCAAGTGCTAAAGTGCGTTTTTCGATTTTTGGCAAATTTTTGAAAATCATGTCAAAAATGAGAGAAGAAATCAAAATTTTACCAAATTGACCAAGAAAGCTGAAATTTGGGATACCCCCGATTTTCGACATGCCAAATCGATTGGAAACTGTTTCAAACTGTTTTGAGCAGTTCTGTAGCCTCCAGCAGATTTTTGAAACTCTAAATTCCCACAAAATTTCATCAAATGGAGTTGGATAGCCGAAATTTACTCTGCAAACTAATTTCAATACGCTACGAAGTCAACTGCAGGGAAATTTCGAGTCGTTTCGGAGCATCCAGCGATTTTTTGAAAATTACTGGAGCCTCCCGGAGATTTTTGAAACTTTAAATTTCCTAAAAATTTCATCAAACGGAGATGGAAAGTCAAAATTCATTCTGCAAACTAATTTCAATACGCTACGAAGTCGTCTGCTGGTGGATTTCAAGTCGTTTTGGAGCCTCCAGCGACTTTTTGAGATGTCATGTAGTCTTTTTTGGAATATTGAAATTTCCAAAAAGTAGCTGGAAGCTTCAAAATTATTTAAAACCATTTGAAACCACCATGTAGTTGACTTCATATCGTATTGAAATCAGTTTCCGAAGTAAGTTTCAGCTTGCCAACTCCATTTGGTAAAATCTTGCGGGAATTTCAATTTTCAAAAATCTACTGGAGGCTCCAGTAATTTCCAAAAAGTCGCAGGAGGCTCCAAAATGATTTGAACCCACTTGAAGTCGTCTTCAGAGGATGTTAAAATTGGAGTGCAGAGTAAATTTCGGCTATCCAACTCCATTTGATAAAATTTTGTGGGAATTTCGAGTTTCAAAAATCTGCTGGAGGCTCCAGAAATGCTCAAAACAGTTTGAAACAGTTTCCAATCGATTTTGCATGTCGAAAATAGGGTGTATCCCAAATTTCAGCTTTCTTGGTCAATTTGGTAAAATTTTGATTTTTTCTCTCATTTTTGACCTAAATTTGATTTTCAAAAATTCACCAAAAATCGAAAAACGCACTTTAGCACTTGAAATTTTGACAGGTGATGAATTTTTGCCTGCTCTTTCGATCTACCTTTGTACGGTTTAAAAAGTTGGAACGCAAAATCTGCGATTTCGGCTGACCTGTCAATCAAAATGGCCGCCATTTTGTAAGTAGGGCCACTTTTTTTTCGAGTACAAGGGCTAGAAATGTTCCTTAGGACTCCCCCTTTAAGAAAAAAGTTGCCCCGGAGGATCGAAGGGGGGGGGGGTGCAATTTATCCTTAAGTGGGCTCCCCGACAGGATGTTTTTTGTGGGGGGGGGGTTACCCAATAGCACTTTGAAATTTTCTTTCAAACTGTTTGGCTAGAAAACTGTGCAAAAAAATTGGAAAAAATTCCATGGATTCGCCCCCAGTCCCTCTGTATACCACAGAGATTGCAAAATTGTTGATCCACATGGAGTCGAATAAAAATTTTTAGCGTGAAAAACACGTTTTTTTTTTCACATGATGAAGAAAGGAGGAGGGTTGGGTAACATTTTTTCAGCTCTCCAAAGATACATTGTGAATATTTTCAAATCTGAGCCAAAGGCCGATTCACCTTTTTATCTTAACCATCAGCTACCCTTCGATCACTTTGGTTTTCTAACAAAGTGTAGGTTAAAGAAGGAGGAGGAGGAGGAGGAGGAGAAGGGGGGTCAAATAAATCGAATACAATTTTTTTTTGAATGGTGACAGAATACAAAATCTTAGAAGCTTAATTTTCCGGACGATCGAAACCATAAATGCTTGATCTGGTCAAAGGTGCCTCGTATGACGAAAATATACGAGACGAATCAAAAAGATTCGAAATCAAAAATTTGCCCAATTCCACGCTGGATAAACTAGACTATCATCTTATGACCTATTTGAACTTTTGTTCCTTGATTCGTTTTCTTTTTTTCTTTTCAATACTACGCCATACTATATGAATACCCATCTATCTAGTAATTTACACATACATATAACAGCCATATCGTTAGAAAATGTTCGAAAATTAATACCGTATGCAAACATAGTAATTTTACGAATACTCTACAATTATACATTTACAATCAATCAAATATTTCGTACGAAATGAAGTAAAAAAATTGAAATAAACAAAAAAACAACCGAACGAAAAATGAGGGGGAGAAAAAGTAGGTACATCGTTAGTGTACATACACGTAGTAAGTATAATAAAAACATCGATTAAAAAGTGTGAAACACAATGAATAATACACAACTACTTTGAAAAAAAAATCATAATACATAATTATGTACGTAGGTAATAAAACGAAAATCGCGATCGAGTAAACGACAAAAAAAATTTCAAAATCAAAAGGGGGAAAAAATCAAAAAAGAAAAACGAGTATAAAAAATCATTATTTACAACAATATAAGTATTATTCTCGAGAGAGTGAGAGAGAGAGAGAAAAAGAGAATTTATCACTTTATACGAAGTTACAGGGAAGTGTGCAGGGGGGAGGAATGAACTAGACATCGGTCGTGTCCGGACACTCGCCGACGTATCCCTCATCCGGGCTATCGTTGAGATTCTTCGCGCAAGCTGATACCCTACGAGGTTTGGTATCTTTGAGTTCGGTTTGCGAGTTGTCCAATCTCTTGTCTGCGCCCGAAGACGTATGGTCTTCGTTTTGCATCGAGCTGTTCATGGTCGTGCTGCCGTCGGTTTGACCGGATGACGACATCGACAAGTCGGATGATTTACCGAGTATTTGAACCGTATCGGAGAACGATACGTGGGGTGTGTATGTGTACGAGGGTGAATCTTTGGGATACCCTTCGACATTGTAACGAACATCACCTGCGACAGCTGAAGAGGTACTGACTCCGGAACTGGCGGCTCCGTGGAAATGCTCGTACGAGGCGGGCTGCTGTACGGCGTGGGTGAGGAATTCGGCTTCTCTGACGTATCGAACGTTGCACGGATTCGATGACTGATTATGACGTCGATGAGGAAGCGTTCGATAGAAAGCAGTCGCCGGCAAGATGGGTGGAAAATGAGTAGGTACCTTGGGTAACCCGTAATCGGTCGGGTATCCGTCGACGATGAATTTATCCGGCGTCAGATGTATATCTCTGGCTTGGAAATGGTTATAACAGATGTTGACCGGAATCGACGTCGGTTGATTGGCTCCATCGTAAGGAGTCGACCAGCCTCGGGATGCGTCTTGGCATTGAGACATGGCTGTCGTGTACGCCAGACTGTCAGCTATCGTTGGATCGCAGTTGGCCATCGAGGTGTTCTTCACCAACGTCATGCCACCTCGACCAATGTACGAGTCATCCATCCGGATGACCAGACTTTCCAGATTGCTCGACAGTTTTCTGACGTCTTTTCCGGTATCGTTGATTAGATCCGGGTTCTGCTCGCTGGGCAGTTGGCTACAAGGGTAGAATACGTGAGAAATGGCCGCGTTGCCGACCGTCTCAGCGATGGTGGACATTTTCAGCATACTACCGTCTGTAGTGAAAATGCCACCGTTTGGTTTCTGTATCGAGGGGTCGTTACAGACTGCCAAAGTTTCGCCATTTCGAGTTATAGGCGAAGCACGAATATCGCTGTCTGTGTTGTACAGAGCTAGCTCTTTGGTTTTCTCTTTCTTCCTGCGTTTTCGTTTCTTGACTCGGTATCGCAGAAGGCACGTGATTCCACAGATCAGTAAGAATATCAAGATGACAGCTGCCAAAATGCAGGCTGCGATTATGTACTCGATAGGGATCTTCTTGACGTACGGTAGAGGTTCCTCTTTCAGTACAATTCGAATGGTGTAATTCGACTGAGCTTTACCAGCTGGATTCTCAGCTTGGCAAATAAACGTACCGTTATCTTCGACATTCGCGTTGAAGATAAACAGTTCGCTGACCTTTTCGACGCTGCCTTCTTCCAGATAATAGTACAAATGTACCCCTGGAGCGATGATCGAGTCGTTTTGTAAGATATTGTCTCGAAACCGCCACGATACTTTGGCTTCTGGGATGGAATTCACTCGACAAACCAAAGAGACGTTTTTACCCTCGGAGATCTCCAGATATAAAGATGTCGGAGACACGTCTGGCAAACAAGCCAACTCATTTTCGTCCAGAAGCTTGATAGGTGCACCTCTCAGACGTACTGGGCCATCGCAGATCGGTTCAACTGCCTGCGGAATAGTCGTACCGTTCAGCCAGATATACAAATCGTGCAGTTTGCAATCGCAATACCAAGGATTATGCTGTAAATTGATATTGTGCAGTTTTCTCGGTATCGTGTGTATTCCTGGAATATACTTTAACGAATTATAGTCCAATTTCAGCCATTCCAAAGCATTCAGACCGTAAAACGCATCCTTCTCTATCACCTTTAACTCGCACCTGCTCAGTTCCAGGTGGATGAGGAATTTCAGCGTTTTGAAACTATACGATTTAATGATCTCGAAAGGATTCCCATTCAGGTTGAGTTTCATCAAAGCTGGGTAATCGAGAAAGGTCGCCGTAGGAATCGATTTCAATATATTATTCGATAAATCCAACTCGACCAGGTTGGTTAGACCTTTGAATGTTCGATCGTCGAGTTGGGTCAAACGACACCTAGATAAGAATATTTTCTGCAGATTGACCAAATTCATTCGTTCGAATTGCTCGCTCCCCAGCATTTTTAAATTATTGCCGGTGAAATCGAGCACTTGGGTGCTGCTATCGATGCCATCCGGTACCGTGATCATGCTTTTATTAACGCATTCCACCGTCTGCTTACCACCTTTCCATTTGCAGATGCAATTAGATGGGCACGCCATCGTGTTCTCGAACAACGCGTAAAGGATTAATAAACGCCAAAAATACATAGTTACATTGTGAGTAAAATTATTATTATTTGTCTCGCGGACACCATCATCCTTGTTGAATTGTCGTACCACCGTGGCCCCTATCGCCACTCCTTCGGGTATCAGGCACTTTCACGAAACACCCTCCAGTCGATTACCAGTCTTTCTTATTCTATACTCGTTTATATTTCTTTCACGCATCGTGCTGACGGCGGCGTAGGTGTATGCGAATTTTTTTCGGCGCAGTAATACTGATAACTAACCGAATATGGCTGCTTCTTCTTATTGATGGTAAGACGCGAATTGTCGATTCCCGAACCGTTTGTAAAAATGCTTGATTATATGAAAATGAGATGTTGCCTGCGTTCTCTCAAACTAACGAAGTGAATCTAGGCTCTTGGTTGACAATCTGAAACAAATAAATACGACTCAATTAGAGATAATGTTATGCGCAATTTTGCCAATTCGTGATTCGCGTTCGAATAACAGCACGGTGCTGTTTTTACAACGTTTTCATCGTGTGCAAACGTTTCTATGTACATATTTTTTACCATCGTCGTCGGTTTTTTCTTTTCGGTCCTCGTTCCAAATTTTTTTATCGTTCGAGTCTCTCGGTTTGGTTTTTTTTTTACCGGCGAATTTTTAAATTGCGAGTTGACGTTTCCTGATTTTTTGATTACGAAAAAATTAGATAATTTGGATAGAATTCGTCGCGAATGTCGAGAGGTAACAAGCACACCTCAGATGGGGTGTGTGGGTTGGAATAAATGCTTCGATCGATTAATTCGAGATTTTAAAATTATATTTAGTTTTATGTGGTGAACGGTGGAGGTGTAGGGGGGGGGGGTCAGTCCCTAACAGGACAATTTAGGCGAAAAGTTGAGAAAAATTGAGTGAGTTGAAAAAAGTTGCGAAATTTGGGAAAAGTTAGAGAGTGAAGAGATTGACTTCTCACATCAAAAATAATGTTGGTTCGCTTGAAATTTTTCAAAAATTTGGTTGCATTTGAAAATAAGTATAAAAATGATCTCCTGAAAAAAATGAAGAATTTAGAATTTTGGAGAGATTTTTCTCTCGCCTCGCTCAGGTTTCGTTCATATTTTTAAAAATATATTGTGATAATTTTCTGAAAACTGATAACACTAAAAGCCATGAAAATCAACTTTTTGTATCATCAAAAATTCAAGAATGATGTGTCGTTTTGATTCCGAATTATTAACTTTTTTTACCATTTGCTTCGCAAGATCTTTTTTTTCTTTTCTCTAACCAAATTTGGAAAGTTGAAAAAGTTAATTCTCACATCGAAAATTATGTTGTTTTACTGTTGAAAAATTATACATTTTTGAAAGCTTTTGCCCTCGCTTTGCTCAAGTCTTTATTGTTGTTTTTGAAAATATTATACATAATTTCCTGAAAAGTATTAGGTGGGTCATTCCATGTCATCTCAACCAAAAAAAAGCGATTTTGAAAGTCATGTCTTCCGATCTTGCTCAAATTTTTTGCACAATACAGGGGTCGGCATAAGTTAGTATTCCGATTTGCACAAACGAAAATTTTTTCAACTGAAAATGAATTTTTTTTCTGTAGTGACGTAGCGGGGGAAAAAACTATTATTACCAAAGTGTTGGTGGGACTTCCACGAACACAACGCACTACCTACTAGACCTTCTATCTACTCATTACTCACAACAGGGTGTTAAAAAGAACGTATCAGTTTTCGAATAGGAATACTAACTTATGCCGACCCCTGTATATAACCACCCAGTAAGTAAGAACCCCGCAATTAGTTTGGTCCCAGCCCCCTCAGGGGGTGGGTGGGGGGGCTTCCATTATTTTCACATTGTGTCGAGGTACCTATTGAACTTCAGCAGCCCATTCCTCCAAAACTATGATATTTTGATCAAAATTGATTTCACAGTTCGAAAGGGCATTGCATTTAGAACTTTTTAAGCATTTAAAAATTTTCAAAAGTTGAAAGTTGAACTTTCAAATTGAAAGTTCAAATTTCAAAATGGCGCTGTAAGTGGGAGCTACCATTTAAAATTTTGAAAAAATTTCCATAGATGTACATTTTGATGCTTTTTCGAAATATTTAACTTTCAAAAGAAAATCTGGGGCATGTGATGTATCGAATTGTATGTTTTTGGTAACGCTGAACAAGAATATGACGTCAGATTTTTGATATGATCCCATCCACGGCCCCCAGCACCTCCCCAAAGGGGTAAAAGTACAAAAAAGCGTTTTGTTCGTGTGACACATGGAATAGAATGTTTTTGGTGACGCTGAACACGAATATGACGTCAGATTTGTGATTGGACCCCATCAACGGCCCCAACAATTTTTTTTTGGATTTTTACCTATTGGGGGAGGTTCTGGGGGCCATGGGTGAAGTCGATTCGAGAAACTAAGGCAATATTCGTGTTCAGCAATATCGAAAACATACTATTTCAAGTGTCACACGAATGAAACCATTTTGGCGGGTCACCCCCTTCAGGGAGGTGCTGGGAGCAGTGGATGGGGTCCAATCACAAATCTGACGTCACATTCGTGTTCAGCGTCACCAAAAACATACTATTCCATGTGTCACACGAACAAAACGCTTTTTTGAACTTTTACCCCCTTTGGGGAGGTGCTGGGGGCCGTTGATGGGGTCCTATCAAAAATATAACGTCATATTCCTGTTCAGCGTCACCAAAAACATACAATTCGATGTATCACATGCCCCAGATTTTCTTTCGAAAGTTTCACCCAAAATTGGAGGTGGGGGTGTTCCCCCTCCGTCATAGAGTCTCATCTCGAAACCTAAATATTTCGAAAAAGCATCAAAAGGTACATCTATGAAAATTTTTTCAAAATTTTAAATAGTAGCTCCCACTTACAGCGCCATTTTGAAATTTGAACTTCCAATTTGAAAGTTCAACTTTCAACTTTTGAAAATTTCAAAATGCTTAAAAAGTTCTAAATGCAATGCCCTTTTGAACTGTGAAATCAGTTTTGATCAAAGTATCATAGTTTGGAAGGAATCGGCTGCTGAAGTTGAGTACCTCGAGACAATGTGAAAATAATGCAGGCCCCTCACCCGCCCCCCGAGGAGGCTGGGACCAAACTAATTGCGGGGTTCTTACTTACTGGGTGGGAATATATTGTAAAAAAAAATTGAGCGAAATCGAAAGACATGACTCAAAATACGTTGGTTGAGTTGACATGGAATAACCCAGGTACTAAAATTTTTAAGTGTTGGAGCTATGAAAATCAACATTTTGCATAGGTCATTTTACTTTTCGAATTATCAATTTTTTTCCTAATGCTTTTGCTCTCGCTTTTACTGACAAGGGAACCTCTTGAGGTGTCCGCTTCCGATTTGAACGGGACCACGATTTTTTGAAAAAGCATTTTCTAAAACCCCCAAATCCACATTTTCAGCTTACGAAGTTCATTTTTCGATTTTTGGCGAATTTTTGAAAATCCAAAATTGACTATTTTAGTGATTTATGCTTTTTTTTAAAAAGTACGTACTTGATCAATAAAAATGTTCAAAATAAGTCCTAAAACTGATATTAACCCCCCAAATCCAAATTTCGCCATTTCCAGCAATTTTGGAGGCTCCAGCGCGATTTTTCAATCTCTCCAGAATTTTGAATTTGCTCCAGAAGGCGTGAATATGAAGTTGTGCAGCTCAAGAGTGGTTTTTTGACCAGCTTTTTTTCAAAATAAAAATATTCAAAAATCAAAAATTTCCCATTTGCGAGAAAATTTTCAAAATTTGCGCGAATCGCAGTATTTTGTCGTGAACTATAATCCCACGAGGACGAATTTCACCATTTCCAGCCATTTTGGAGGCTCCAGCGCGATTTTTAAATTTCTCCAGAATTTTCGATTTGCTTCAGAAGGAATGAATATGAAGTTGGGCAGCTAAAAATCGAGTTGTGTGTTATACCCGACCTGTTTAACGAATTTATCTACATTTGAGCCGATTCTGGAGGGGACAACTCAAGAGTAGTTTTTTGACATGCCTTTTTCATAATAAAAATATCCAAAAATTGAAGGGAGGCCCCAGAAAGGCTGGAAATGGCGAAATTCGCCCTCCTCGTGGGGTTAGTTCATGATAAAATACTGCAATTCGCGCAAATTTCAAAAATTTTCTCGCAAACGGGAAATTTTTGATTTTTCAATATTTTTATTTTGTAAAAAAACAGGTCAAAAAACCACTCTTGAGGTGTCCCCTTTAGAATCGGCTCTAGTGCGGGTAAATTCGTTAAACAGGTCGAGTATAACACACAACTCGAGTTTTAGCTGCCCAACTTCATGTTCACGCCTTCTGGAGAAATTGAAAAATGGCACTGGAGGCTCCAGAATGGCTGGAAATGGCGAAATTTGGATTTTGGGGGGTTAATATCAGTTTTAGGACTCATTTTGAACATTTTTACTGATCAAGTACGTACTTTTTTTTGAAAAAAGCATAAATCGCCAAAATAGTCAATTTTGGATTTTCAAAAATTCGCCAAAGATCGATAAATGAACTTGGGCAGCTGAAAATTTGGATTTGGGCGTTTTAGATAATGCTCTTTCCACAAATCGCGGTCCCGTTCAAATCGGAGGCGGACACCTCAAAAGGTTCCCTTGTGAGCAATTTTTCAAAAATCAAGAATGAAGAATTAACTTCAGAAATTTAAGAAATATACTTAACCAAATCAATATCCACAAGGGTTGATACCGACAGGAAAAAGTGTAATATAACGAAAAAAGGTGCAATATTTCATTCAAAAATACAAAAAGCACAAAATTTTGGCGTTGAAACTTTTTAATATTGGAAATGATTTTTGGTACCTCACAAATAATTGTTCTGAAGCTTTCGCCCTCACTTCGCTCTGACAAAATCAAAAAAATCAAAATTGTTCTGTTCTCCTTTTGAATTACATTTTCGAAGGTCAAAAGGTTGAAAAAAAAAACACGAAAAATAAGACGAAAAAAATTTCGAATTTTTTAAAAAATTATTTCAATAGCGATTCTGTAATACATAGAACAATTCAATTTTTTTTATTTCAACTACCATTTCCAAAATTTGTTCAAACCATATCTGACTATGGCTAATTAGCATGAAAAATATGAGGGGGAGGGGTCTGGGGTAAACGGTTCGTAAGAAGTGAAGATTTTCGAGAATGTACGTTACCTAACATGGTTTTTATCATTAGAAGTTGTACTTTCAGCGTGAAAGTTTAGCTTGAAGCTGTTAAAATTTTTATTCGACATCTTCAATGATTAGTTCTCTCTGGATTCTCAAAAACAAATTTTTTCCAGACTCAACTAATTTAGATATATTACATATGAGCTTTCAAAATTTGGTCGTTTTGCAAGAAATTGACAAATGTTCGAAAAAAATGGGTTCGATCCCTCCACCACTTCTTGAATGATGACTGATCGAAACACAAATTTTTGAAAGCTTTTGTCCTCGCTGTATAATTTTTTTTTCAAAATTGATTTCTAAAAAAAAATATCATTCAACTTTTAAAGTTTCAAAGTGAAAAAATTAACTTCTCGCATAAAAAGTATCGTTTTTATGCGTCTCGAAATACAAGTTTTTGAGAGCTTTCGCCCTCGCTTGGGCCTGTTCTTTTTTATTTTTCAAAATTAACATCCTAAATGAAATTTTTTTCAATTCCAAAATTTTTAAAACCCAAAAATAAACTCCTTGCATTGAAAAAAACATCGTTTTTAGTTCTCTTAGAATACGAATTTTCAAAAGTTTTCGCCCTTGCTTCGCTCGAGCCTGTCATCTTTTTTTTTTTTTTTTCAAAATCAACTTCCTGAAAAAAAACATCGTTTTTAGACCTCTCGAAATCAATTTCTCAAAAACATTCGTCCTTGCTTCGCTCGGGTCAATCTGTTTCTTGTTTTGAAATGAATAAATTTACATTTGGACCCTCAAAAATTCAAAACAGAACATGAAAATTTTCTGTGTCATTCATATGAATATTTTTTCCCTATATCAATCGGCAAGTTTTCAGTCAAACTCCTCCTAAGGTCTGGGACACACCACATATTCCATCCAATGATTCTTACACAATTCAAATGAACGAATCTGCCCATTTTTCCTGCAAACTCGTACCTATTAAATTTAGGTATTGTATTCGTCTCAAGTCTACTAGCTTCAAAGGTTTTCATTTCTTTCAAACATTTTATTAGCTCGTTAGCACAGTGAAGAAAAAATAACCTGCGAATCTGTCAATTTTATTTTGATAAACGTTGCTTCTACGAAATACTCAATTTAATACCCATTAAGCTGTTTGAGAATGTAATAATTTTCGCACTTTCGTCCTTTGTAATTTGATTTACTAAATCAGAAAAACAAAAAAAAGAGGCGAATCTGCGAAAAACACACTGTTTTAATTCCATAATTACTCTTAAGACTCGCTATTCGTTGGTATTAAATTTGGTATTTCAAACGAAAAGCGCGCTTATTAATAATTCATGATGAAGTGCAAAAAGCTGAATTTGTATTTTGAGTTATTTTCCATTCGCCTGCGTGTACAATACAATATTTAACACTTACGTATGCTAATTGCACCGAATTCCGCAAGTTTTGCCGAATCAACGTGTGTCGCAGCTATTTCTATACGGTTTTTCTTTTTTCCCCCTTCCTTCTTGCCTCCCTTTATCTTTTTTTGTTTCTCGTATACTTATTATAAATACGTAAACTGAGGTGTAAATTTGGAAAACTTGTAAGTTTTCCGTATTTTGTCAACTCGACGACTGTAGGTATTTTCTCTCGTTTTTTGCTGTAGGTATAAATGGCTGGGTAGGCAGGTAAGGTACCACGTGGGTAGGTATAACCTTCATCGATCACAGCAATTCGCGACTCCAATCATACTAAAAATTTTAAAGCTGTTGCGTTAATTTTTTACGAGAACATATGCGATGAGAAAGTACAACCTACAGCAGGAAGGCAGGCTATAAGATGGCTAATATTTATTTGGTCAACGTGTATTTGGACCGGGCAGGTACTTTTAAGAAGCGATTTTTAGTACACGATAGATTTAACGATGCAATTTTTGCTAGGGTTCTTTTTTGCTTTTTTTTTTCATCGTGGATCTTTCTTTTTTTATTTTTATAGACTCTGGCCGGCCTTTTACACAAGTGGCAACGTTTTACAATTCGCTTTAAAAGTTTTAAGCGTTATTTTATAGGATTTCGTGGCGTTGTGGGTTTAGGACGATCTTTTGTTGGCTTTTCATTCTTTAATGGATTTTAACCTACGGTAATCAGAAAGTAATAAAAGAAAATACGCTACGTACGTGTTAACTAATTCAACATACATGTATAGCCTACTATTTATACATCCAATGAAATAGCTACCGAGGCGAATTCTCGACTATAAGAATTAGAACCCGAAGCTCCACTGGCTTCGTAGTCGTAAATTTTTAATCGAGTTATACCTATTCGTATTGAGAATCAGTAGATACAGAATGCATCTAGACCTAGGGCGGTGGGTATTTGCCGATAAAATTTAATTTGTAATTCATTACCTACATAGGTTAAAAGATGAAACAAAATGTTTTATTTGAGCTCTGTTGTGAAATAAATTGTCGAAAAAATTTTAATTGAATGCACGAGGAATTAGGTTTATAGTATAGTGTACCTCGTAAGAGTTCCATTATTCGTATTCGAACCGGTGTATTTTCTTTTTCTTTACAATGTGTACATATTTTATACATTTGTTATGTATGTTAAAAACTAAAAATCATCGTGTAAATATGTAAAGAAATGAGAGAGAAAAAAAATTGAAATTTCAAACTCGAACGAACTTTGTAACAAGTGTACCTTACCTATTCACTTCACAACTAAGTTTGCTCGTTGAAATTTGATATTTTTCTTATTCTTTTCCAAGTCCAACTTTTTTTTCCAAACTGGAATGAGAGAGGTTTGTTTTTTAATTTTTTTTCCTCCATCTTTCGTGCTATTTACTTAATAAGTACACAACGTAGCACGGGTGGATCTACAATACTTAGCGAGCGTTTATTCAAAATAAACAACTACTTTTTCGAATCGAGTAGCTAATATTTTAAACGAACGAACAGAACAGGCTACGAAAACGTACATTACATGGCTGCGTTTTATAAACGTATGTTTTCTTAATTTCATTCTCGGTTGCTTTTCGCGCAGAATTTCTTCTTGCGTGAAGTTTATTCTCGTGGACGCGTCTGACTCGGTGTAGGTGTTTTGTTATTCGAACGAGACTGGTTTTGAAAATTATAACGATGTATTTCTTAGTTGAATTCTTGAAATAATCGATGGAAAGAATGCCAATTTTTGTTAAAGAAGAGGAATAGGTGGTTAAAACTTGTTGAAAATTGTCTGAGCGCAATCAGAAAAGTACTCGTACCTATGCAAAAAAGGTCTACTTGTAGAAGTAAGTGAACAATTTTTTAAAAAGAATATCATTCAACTTTTAAAGTTTTGGAATGAAAAAAAAACTTTTGCACTCACTCGGGCCTGTTCTCTTTTCTTTTTTTAAAATCAACATCCTAAAAAAAATCTTTGAAACTTTAAATACTGAATCAATTCATTCGCGAATGATTCACCAAAAATTATTCGAATGAATCAATTCGTTCGCGAACCATTCAATTCGTTCGTGAATGATTCACCAACGATTATTCAATTCGTTCGCGAACGATTCGCCAACGATTATTCAATTTGTTCACGAATGATTCTCCAAAAATTATTCAATTCGTTCGCGAATGATTCACCAACAATTACTCAATTTGTTCGTGAATGATTCACCAAAGATTACTCAATTCGTTCGCGAATGATTCACCAAAGATTACTCAATTCGTTTACGAATGATTCATCAACAGTCACTCAATTCGTTCGCGAATGATTCATCAACAATTAATCAATTGGTTCGCGAATGATTCACCCAAAAATTATTATAATTAATCAATTCGTTCGCGAACCATTCAATTCGTTCGCGAACCATTCAATTCGTTCGTGAATGATTCACCAACGATTATTCAATTCGTTCGCGAATGATTCACCAACAATTACTCAATTTGTTCGTGAATGATTCACCCATGATCATTCAATTTGTTCGCGAATAATTCACCAAAGATTACTCAATTTGTTCGTGAATGATTCACCCATGATCATTCAATTAATTCGCGAATGATTCATCATCATCAACAATTTATACCCAATTTGTTCGTGAATGATTCAACTATGATTATTTATTCCGTTCGCGAATGATTCACTATAAGATTACTCAATTGGTTCACGAATGATTCATCAACGATTACTCAAGTCGTTCGCGAATGATTCACCAACGATTACTCAATTCGTTCGTGAATGATTCACCAACGATTATTGAATTCGTTCGCGAATGATTCGCCAAAAATTATTCAATTTGTTCGTGAATGATTCACCAACGATTACTCAATTTGTTCGTGAATGATTCACCAACGATTATTCAATTCGTTCGCGAATGATTCGCCAAAAATTATTCAATTTCTTCGTGAATGATTCACCAACGATTACTCAATTTGTTCGTGAATGATTCACCAACAATTATTCAATTCGTTCGCGAATGATTCGCCAAAAATTATTCAATTTCTTCGTGAATGAATCACCTACGAATATTTAATTCGTTCGCGAATGATTCACCTACGTTTATTCAATTCGTTCGCGAATGATTCACCAAAAATTTATCGAATGAGTCGATTCATTCGCTAATCATTCAATTACACAAATAAACTCGTTTGTGAATGATTCACCTACGATTACCCAATTCGTTCGCGAATGATTCACCAAAAATAAATCGAATGAACCAATTCGTTTGCGAATGATCCACCAACAATTATTCAAATCGTTCGCGAATGATTCGCCAAAAATTATTCAGTTTCTTCGTGAATGATTCACCTACGATTATTTAATTCGTTCGCAAATGATTCACCTACGTTTATTAAATTCGTTCGCGAATGATTCACCAAAAATTTTTCGAATGAGTCGATTCATTCGCTAATCATTCAATTACACAAATAAACTCGTTCGTGAATGATTCACCTACGATTATTTAATTCGTTCGCAAATGATTCACCTAGATTACTGAATCAGTTCGTGAATGATTCACCAACGATTACTCAATTTGTTCGCGAATGATTCGCCGAAAATTATTCAATTCGTTCACGAATGATTCACCGACGATTAATCAATCCGTTCGCGAATGATTCGCCGAAAATTATTCAATTAGCTCGCGATTGATTCACCAACAATTTCTCAATTCATTCACGAATGATTCACCAACGATTACTCAATTCGTTCGCGGATGATTCACCAACGATTATTTAATTCGTTCGTGAATGATTCACTAAAAATTAATTATTCCGTTCATCGCGAATGTTTCAACTAGAAATCAAACAATTTGTTCAATCACGAATCGTTTGTAAATGATTTGATTCAATTGTAAAGAGATCAATTTCTATACAAATTTTTCACAAAAAATGAATAAATTTGTTTGGAGAAGATTTTTATTTGATGAAAAGTCGGTCTTCTTACGCAGAATGCGTGAGTATGTCTTGTATTTATGTATCATTAGAAGTCGTACATTCAGCTTGTAACTTTCAAAGTCAAAATTCGGCTGTGTCACTTCTTGAATGATATGGAAGGAAGTTTTGACAATCCTTTCTCTACACCATCATAAGAAACTTATAAAATCAAATTGAGCGAAACCGTAAGATTTTACTTCATTTTGCGTTCAAGTAGAGTGGAATAACGTAAGATGTCTTCAGATTTTCACGTATTTACGGCGAATCGAGTATGCAATTTTATCTACATGTTTTCTAAAACGTTGCATACCTTCACGGTGTTGGCAGATGATTGAAAAAATGGTTTCGCAGTCAAAATACCCCCCCCCCGCCTCCCCCTAAAGCAAAAATGACCTATGCCATATCTTTTATTTGATTTTTGTGAGTACCAAGTTCGAGTGTCCACTTAATTTTGTGAATACGACCGACCCCCTTCCCTCCAGTGCTCTTCTAGCTCTCCCTCGTTTTGAAAAAATGTTTGAAAAGGTATGAAAATTTGGTCAATCATTCTGATATGTATCAATTTTTTGGATTCGAAAAAGATCAACTCTGAGAAGTAAATTTTCAATTTTTCCAACCGAACGAACCTTCAGCTTCACAGTTCACACCTAATGCTTTCATTAAACTACTGAATTTCAATGAACATAATTATGAATTTTCTTTAAACTGTAACACACTCGCTAGTATCTCCAATCACACTTAAAAATCGAAAAAAAAACAACTCAAAACTTCATCCAAACAAAGTCCACGTAAGCACTCGTATCTCGTAAATTTCGATTACCATTTAAATTCAAACCTTTAACAATACGCGAATATAGTCTGCATAATGCGAAAAATCTCGTCATTGCAATTGCCAACTTTGAATCCCAAGCCATCAAGTCGAACATTCGCTCATTTGACAATAAAGCAGTAAAATGAGATAAAAAAAATAACAACGAAAGCACGCGTTACATTTCCCATGAGCCATGGCAACAAACCGGGCGAAAAAAAACTACCAGCGAAAAGCCAAAATTTCATTCGCTACCGATACACGAGCGCAAAATTTTCGTCATATTGACAGAATGGTTTTTTATACGTACGAATATTCTGGTGTATAACTAAACGAGTGAGTCGATTCCGCGCTCTATACGATCGTCGTCGTATAGTTGATTAAAAAATGAGAAAAAAAATTTAATTTGTAATGTACTGGGGAAAAAAACCCTCTATACGTAAAGTACCATCACTTCTTTGCTTCTTCCACATAAATACTGTACGTAAACGTATAATAAAGTTTTGATCGTTAAAAAAAAAATGACTGACGATGTAATTTACGATTTACATATAAAAATTCTAACCTCACGAAACGTTATAATATTTATACTTTTTTAATTTACATCAAACTATTTCCGATTTATGAAATCAATTTTTTCGTTTCGACATTCCTGCTCCTCTCGTTCTCCTCAGCCCTTTGGTAGCTCATCGTCGACTTTTGTAGATATTAATTGACTGACTTTCGATTCGATATATCCGATGCTCGGAATCGTAAAAATTTTCCCACCATACCTACGTTTTAATGTGATTAAAAGCGCAATCCGACTTCCTCGTATATACCATCTCGTTTAATTAAAATAATTTCATTACGACGAGTTCGCACTTCGCATTAATACAAATAACAACATAACTCGCTAGATTTATATATACAAAACAGAGTGGAAGAAAAAAAAACCTATCGTAAAAATATTGTGTATTGTATGCTCATAACAAATTTATTACCCTAACCTAGTGTATATATAGTGTACGTTCAAATAACTGCAATATGGCGCCAAAAATGTAATTCCCTATTTTCTACGAGCCATCATTTACATAACCATCGCATCGCGAAACGCCTTCCTTTACATCATCGTCACAGCTGATGGGCAAAAAGAGGCAATTTTTCGGCGAAAATTTTTCTTCTCCGATAAATTCGCAGGCAAAAGAAAACAGAAACGTGTACGTAATTTTTTGAAAGAAGCAGCAGCGCAAAAAAAGAAAACAACATCGTGCCTAGCCCACTGAATCGAGTAACTACCTACCAACGGATAATATCGACTTGAAAAATACCACGAAATTTTCTAATTAACGGCGAACTTTCGGTTGAAATAATTTCTAAATTATAGGCATTCGTTAAGTTTTCGAAATCCCCTCACGTCTATTATTTACACTTTCGGATGAAAGTTACAAAGGTTAAACATTAAATAAAATTTCAACAAACACACTCATGATTCATAATTCCCATTAACGGCGTTTATTATTTATTGTTATTAAGTACAGTTGAGCTGAACAAATTATAACTTAGTTATGAATATTAACTGCTCTAATTCGCATTTATTGTTACGTTATCCGACGAATACTGTACCTATATATACGCGAACGCCGTACAGGGTTGGAGAGAAGCATACAGAGCAGAGAGATAGAAAATAGAGTAAAGGTAGTACCACATGTACCCTCTCCTACCCTCGTCTCCCTTCATCATCCCTTATAGCACGATCAACGACGAACGGTCTATTCGCAGAGCTGCCTTGGCTTTTGTTCACTAACATATTTCTACACTCTCGCCAAACCTAATATATAATCGCTAATTGTAAATTGTACATTTTCAATGACCATCTCGATGTGATAGGAGTTAATATATTTGTATGATGCGTTTTAAACATTTATTTTATTAACACGTTTTGTAAAATCAAAACCGTTGCATTTGCATAGCTTCACTGTGAAGAAAAATCTCACTTTGTTTTTTTGTTTCAGGGTCTGAACTATCGATTAAGCTCATTTTCAACCCGAACACTTCTTTGATATTGCCCTAGGTATTTTTCCAAAATTGTGAATTTGAAAAATCCGCTGGAAGGTCCAGGGTTGCTCATTTGCTTTGTAAGGTGGAAAATAAGAGCGAATTCACAAATTGGCTTTTTGTCACGATTCGATAAAATTTCGATATTACTCTTACTCGCAAGTCGAATTGCAATTTTGAAAAATTGACAAAATTGAAAAAAATCAAGGGATGGGGGAAAGGGTATAGATGAAATACAACTCACGCTGGTTTATTTTGTTTTAAAAATATGTAAACATTATGAAAAAATTGAAAATCGCAACAATAACAGTGGGTAAATTATACTTTTTCTAATTTTAAAAATTCGTCAAAATTCCAAAAATGATTCTTATCATGTAAAATTTTGGTTGCTAAAGGTTTAGAAAATGCTCTTTTAATCTAATCTTTATTTTATTCAAATTAAAGGGTGCCAGTTGAAAACGTTCCCTTGTGAGCCTAACAAAAGCTAGGAATCCGAGGAGGGGGCTTCTGCGCCAGGAGGAAATTTTGAGATTCAAATTGAAAGATGTACCTATTTATTTTGTCTGAACCATGCAACGGTGTACGAGGCCGACTTGAAAGCGATCGCAATCAGGCGATTCAGGAGCTTTCAAAATTTTTTTAAATTTTCTTCAGACACTTCGAATTGTCCTGGAGGTTTTAACGTGGTTTAAAAGTGCCACTTTTCAAGTGGGTCGGTCAAGTAGACACATCAGACGATATTTTATCAAAAAACTATTGTGATTTGCCATTTATTGGGTCATTCCATGTCAACTCAACCAACGTTTTTGGGTCATGTCCTTCGATTTAGCTCAATTTTTTTTACAATATCTACCCACCAAGTAAGTAAGAAAGCCGCAATCAGTTTGGTCCCAACCCCCTCAGGGGGCGGGTAGGGGGGCTTCCATTATTTTCACATTGTCTCGAGGTACTCAACTTCAGCAGCCCATTCCTCCAAAACTATGATACTTTGATCAAAACTAACTTCACAGTTCAAAAGAGCATTGAATTTTAAACTTTTTAAGTATTTTGAAATTTTCAAAAGTTGAAAGTTGAACTTTCAATTTGAAAGTTCAAATTTCAAAATGGCGCTGTAAGTGGGATCTACCATTTAAAATTTTGAAAAAATTTCCATAGATGTACATTTTGATGCTTTTTCGAAATATTTAGGTTTCAAGATGGAACTCTTGACAGAAGGGGAGCACCCCCACCCCCAATTTTGGGTGAAACTTTCAAAAGAAAATCTGGGGCATGTGATATATCGAATTGTATGTTTTCGGCGACGCTGAACACGAATATGACGTCAGATTTATGATTGGACCCCATCCATGGCCCCCAGCACCTCCTCAAAGGGGGCAATAGTTCAAAAAAGCGTTTTGTTCGTGTGACACATGGAATAGTATGTTTTTGGTGACGCTGAACACGAATATGACGTCAGATTTGTGATTGAACCTCATCCACGGACCCCAACAATTTTTTTGGACTTTTACCTGTTGGGGGAGGTTTTGAGGGCCATGGGTGAAGTCGATTCGAAAAACTAAGGCAATATTCGTGGTCAGCGATATCGAAAACATACCATTGCATGTGTCACCATTTTGTGGGGGGGGGGGGTCACCTACTCTCAAGAGGTGCTGGGAGCCGTGGACCACGAATACATCAAAAGTTAGCAAATGACACGTAGAATGCAGTGAGTGTGTTGAAAATTCAAAAAAAATAAAAAAAATATTGCTCACTTTTGCACTTACCCTAACATGGGGTAAATGCAAAAGTCGATTTTCAAATTTTAAGATTGCAATTTTCTTCACAATTTGTGGACCAAATTGTATCAAAATTTCACCATTTATAGAGAACCCCCTGAAGTATAAGTGGTACAAATTTTAACTTCATCTGTGTAATAGTCCTTTGCAATTACCCCACTCTACCTTACGTACGTTTTATCATAAACTCATTCGATCCAGCTTGGCTTCAGTATCTTATGTAAATTGGGTTTCACTAGCTCAAAACGTTCCCTTGAGCGGTTCGAAAAAGTTGGAAATCAGGAGGCGGATTCTGCGCCAGGAGGACGTTCTCACGCGCAAAACATCCCAACCCGTGTAATATTTTTGATCTGAAGGAGGCTAAATCGAAAAACCATGCAAAAATGCATCTGCTGTCCTAAATTTCAGATGCTAATGATTATTTTTTGATGTTTGATGAATTTTTGAAAATTAGGTAAGTGTTAAATATGAGAAAAATCAGAGTGTTACTAAATGGACCTAAAGTACTAAAATTCAATAAGTATATAGATAAAGATAGCTTATTTTTGAGCCTACGAATCGATAGGGAAAAGTTTCGAACTGTTTTTAGCTGTTCTGGAGCCTCCAACAGATTTCTAAAAATTTGAAATTTTCACTAAAATTCATCAAACGAAGTTGGACAGCTGAAATTCACTTAATATCTTTATTTCAACATGTTGAGTCAATTGAAGGTCATTTCCGGTCTTTTTTGGTAAATTCCAGATTTTCAAAAATTGCCATAAGAACTGTGAAAATAATTTTTAACGCGAGTAAACGCTTATAAAATTCATTTTCGTCTCTTCTAGAAATTCGGCGAAGGTCTCAGAAAAGCTTAAAATTGGTGGTTTTTGAAATGAAGAGAAAAGTGTACATATAAAAGTCGCCCTCAAAACAGCTGCTTGGAAGTTTTGATTTTTCGGAAATTTGCAAAAAACTTCAGAAACGAATTTCGGTTACGTACGTTTTATCATAAAGCATAAACTCTTTCGATCCAGCTTGGCTTCAGCATCTAATGTAAATTGGGTTTTACTAGCTCAAAACGTTCCCTTGAGCGCTTCGAAAAAGTTAGAAATCAGGAGGCGGATTCTGCGCCAGGAGGACAATTTTACGTGGGTAATATCCCAACCCATGGAACATTTTTGAACTGAACGAAGTTAAATTGAAAAAGCATGCGAAAATTCATCACCTGCCCAAATTTTAGATCCTAATGTGTATTTTTCGATTTTTGGCGAATTTTTGAAAATCTTGTGCCAAAAATGATAAAAACCAGAATTTTACCAAATTGATCTAAAGTGCCAAAATTCAATGTAGAGATAGGAGTGCTTTATTTTTGAGCCTAAGAATCGATAGGGAAAGGTTTCGAACCGTTTTGAGCTGTTCTAGAGCCTCCACCAGATTTATGAAAATTTGAATTTTTTTACTAAATTCTATCAAACGAAGTTGTACAACTGAAATTTACTTTATATACTTATTTCAACTTAATGAGTCGATCGGAGGTCGTTTCGAGTCAATTTGGAGCCTCCTATCGGTTTTGGTAAATTCCAGATTTTCAAATAAAATTGCCATAAGAACTGTGAAAATAATTTTTAACACGAATAAACGCGATTGGTGCTTGTTAGTGATCCACTTGATCGATTGTTCACAATTTTACCAAAATCGGTTTTCGCTAGTATAGAATCGTACATATATTTATCCGTTTTTAATTTTTGAAAATTCCGTTTAGACGATTTTAGCTCTGAAATTTTACCTCGTTTTCAGTGCTTCCTTTCTCTCAAATTTGTACTCACCTGAAACAAAGCAAAGAAATAAATTGATTAGTTGATTGTTGACTATTTACTTATATGTAAGTAGGTACTAAAATACATATACATATTAGATAAGATATACTAATTTCTGGAGGAGAAGAGGGTATCCTCAGCAAATTGGAAAAATTTCAGGAAAGATCAGAAAAAAAAATGAAATATTCGTAACATCAAATTTTTTAAAATTTCAATTCGGAGGGTTCACATTTTCATGGGGGAAAAATCGAAATTTGAACCATTAAAAGAAATTTCGGTTTAAAATGTCAATTTGAATTTTTATACAATGTTGAATTTCACTAGGACCCTTTGAATGGTGTTCGAAAAAATTGTAAAACCTGAAAATGTGAACGAGAGAGGTTCCAAAACGACTCGAAAACTTTTACTCGTAAATTTCAGCGAATAAAAAAGACTTATCCCATGTGACTCAAAATTCCTGCATTAAAAAAAAACTTTCCCTGCTCCCCCTCCCCCACCAATGAAAGGTCACCTCATTTCATCTTTTTGATTTTTTTTTTTCAACAAGAAACCAAGGGAGTTTTTGTATTAACACGAGGCCATTTGAAATAATTATAACACAGAAATTGAAATTTCTAAAAATATTTTTCATTTCCTTTATTAAATTTTTTTTAGCTCTAGGAGGCGATTGTACTGAGCAGCAATCCGTATAGTTTGATTTGAAAAATTACGCAGACCTCGAATTTTACGATTATGTTGCCAAACAGCGGATTAAGAACTTACTTCATTCAATACACAAAGTATCGCATTGCGTGGAATTTTAAGTTGTAAGTCTCGATGAATTTCATTCGCGAGCATACGAAAACGATGCGAAGCGAAATTTCTCTTAAATCAGCATTTACAACGTGGGGTAATTTTTTAAAGAGGATTATTCTTAAACACGCTGCTGCGTGATCTACTCCAACTTCAAAGCAAAAGTACCGGTAATAGGAGAGAAAGAGAGTAAACGGTTGAATTTTTTATTCATTCGGAGCCCAGAAAGCTACACAGTATAAAGCACACGCGAATGGGACTCGATTTGAAACAAAGCTCGCTTCAACGCCTAGTAATCTATTACACGAGAGCTAAACAAACGACGAATCAAAAAGGAAACCCATAGCGCGTATAAGACGTGAAGCGAGAACCGCAGCAGCCGAGAGAAAGGGGTTAACACGCAAAAAAAAGAAGAAAGGCATTACCGCTAGCAACATTCGGCCGGCTGAATTGATGGAGGCCATCATTGTAGTAACCTTAATAGATAAATATTTAAAATACCCGAGCTCGGCAATTATTTAAAAAGAAGACGAGTAAATGTTAAATTGGCCGAAATGCGACGAATGGCCTGGCCGCACGGTCATGCGAATACAATTCGCCCACCATCCGCGTCCCGTCGTTGGGGTTTTTTCCATAATTTATGGGGGCTATTCGTTTTTGGACTTTTTTGGCTTTGAAAATTGGATAACTTTTTATTCAGCTAGGCACCTACATACACACACACATACACAGCGAGAGCAGTGTACAGCTCCCGAATATCACATGCGAACATCGAACAATACGTTCTACATAAAGAATTCGCATTATAAAGTATTCGCGTGATTCGAAAAGCTTTACTTCTTCCCATATTTATAGCGCAATAAACGAGTTTTATGTTGTTCCAAACGACAATTACCTGAAAAAGAATTATTATCGTGTGCATAAAATATGCTCGTTATTTTGTCTATATTCGAATCGCGACGCAAGAACCAACTTTATCCGTTTTATTGAACATTTTCAAAAATTTTTCCACATTCTAAGGAAAATCGGTATTAAAATTGCATCCGTTATTTTATTATACGTCGTATCGACGCGCATACATTTCGCCAGATCCGAGGCGTAGTCGTAAATTTCTAAACGGTGGAAATTGTTTGTTTTTTTTTTGTTGCCTCTCTCTCTCGCACTCGTTTTCTTTCTCGCTCCGATCTCTTCTCGTGTTTCCTACTTTTCGACGTTCTTCTTCTTGACTCTGTTGCCGGCAGCTTGCAAGACTAATGAGATGTTTTACACTATATACCTATAAGGAAAATTTCGTACGAGAAATAGTACTGTTTTCGATGTTGTTTTGCGATTTAAATATCATACATTGACACCATTAGCACAATTATCGTCGGATATATTTGCCCAAGTTTGACAGTCGCATTGATTCCAGTGATGGGTTGAGTAAATTACAGATTTTTTTTTGGACCCACAAATGACTGCAAAGTTGTTACCTCGAGTGAGAAAATAATTTCCCACTTTTTGTTTTTCCCCGATTTAAAAATTATTTTCACAGTCCTTATGGCAATTTTATTTGAAAATCTGGAATTGCCCAAAACTGACAGCAGGCTCCAAAGCCACTCGAAACAACCTCCAATTGAATCAGCAAGTTGAAATAAGGATATAAAGTACATTCTAGCTGTACAACTTCGTTTGATAGAATTTAGTAAAAAATTTCAATTTTCATAAATCTGCTGGAGGCTCCAGAACAACTCAAAACGGTTCGAAACCTTTCCCTATCGATTCTTAGGCTCAAAAATAGGGCACCTATATTTGTACATTGAACTTTAGCACTTTAGATCAATTTGTTAAAATCGTGATTTTTCTCAAAAATTCGCCAAAAATCTAAAAATACATATTAGGACCCAAAATTTGAAAGGAGATGAATTTTTGCATACTCTCTCAATGTAGCTTCGTTCAGTTCATTCAATCTTGTTTCTTTTCGCACCTTACTGCTTCTCAGGGTCCTATTTATCAGTCCTGTGACTCTCAGGAACTTTGCAATCTTTCCACCAACATCTACTTCTCCCTGATATGATATTGTGTTTCCCAGGTATTTAAAATTATTGACCTGTTCGATGATTTTTCCATTAATTACAATCTTGCTTCTTACTGGTTCCTTTCCTTTGAAGGCCATTGTCTTTGTTTTCTCTGATGATATTCTCTTATCATATTTTTCCGATGTCTTTGTTAGATTATACATTGATCTCTGTAGGTCATCTTCTGTTTGGGCTAGTACTGCTTGATCATTTGCGAATAGCACTGTTGATATTTCCTGCCTTCTGTCTGTTTTGATTCCTTTTGGCTTCATTTTCTGCCATTCTTTTACCATGTGATCCATGTACATGTTGAATGAAACACATGACAGTGGGCATCCCTGGCGAACTCCTCTGTTTATTTCTGCTTGTTCTGAAAGTTTATTTCCAATTCATACTCTTATTCTAGTGTTCTCATATATGCTGTTTATTACCTTTCGCATTTTATATGTTATTTCTTCATCTTTTAGGACTTCAGTTTTTTTCTATTGACCCTATCATATGCTTTTTCCAGGTCTATAAAGCACATGTGTGTTTCTAGGTTGTATTTGATCCTTTTTTCCATCAGTAGTTTTACTGTATAACTTGAGTCAGTGCATGATCCTCCTTTTCTAAATCCATTTGGACTTTCAAACAACTTTTCTTCTGCATGATCTGCCAGTCGTTTTGCCACTATTTTCGCATATATCTTGTAGCAGGTGTTGAGTAGACTTATTCTTCAGTAGTTTTTCAGGTTTGACATATCGCCTTTTTTGAACAGTGGTATTACAATTGCTGTTTTGAATTCTTCAGGTACCTTTTCTTCTTGGTACATCCTATTTAAGAATTCCAGCAGTCTTCTTTTAAATTCACCACTTGTATATTTGTACAATTCTGTTGGCATGGCATCTTCTCTTGGAGCTTTTGCATTTTTTTGCTGTTTTCAAAGCTTCTTGTAACTCTTTAAATGAAATTAGCTGTCTTCTGTTTCTCCAATTTTATCTTCTATCTTTGTATCTTGTGCATTTTCATCCCTCCGGAGTTCTTCAAAATATTCCTTTGCATCATTGATTTTAATTTTTGGCAAACCTACTCTTTCATTAGAATTTGTGTCAATTCTCTTCACGATCTTATACACCTTTGGCCGTAACTTGTATGTGTCATGCTCCAGGAATGTGATGAAATTTTCCCAACTCTCTCT
Source organism: Planococcus citri (assembly GCF_950023065.1). Taxonomy (NCBI): domain Eukaryota; kingdom Metazoa; phylum Arthropoda; class Insecta; order Hemiptera; family Pseudococcidae; genus Planococcus; species Planococcus citri. The sequence continues at coordinate 68,313,475 of NC_088681.1, forward strand.
CTGTAATTTCCTAGACTTTCTCTTGACTTTTGCCGACTGTTTTCGATATTCTTCACCATCAACCTCACTTTTTGTGCTCGTGAATTTTCTAAATGCCTGTCTTTTCTTTGGTATGAGTTCTTGGATTTTGTTGTCTCAATTATTTATTCGCTTTGCCCTGATTCTGCAAAGAACCATTCCTAAGCTTTCTTTTGCCACTTTTATCACAATGGATTTGATATTTTTCCATTCTTCTTCTATGTCCTGGATTTTTGGTATCTCTTCACTTATGATGTTCATCCGTCTTTGGTACAGCCATTGGTTGGTTGGGTCATCCAGGGCTCTTGTGTTGATTTTCTTTTCATTTTTCCTGGCTGGTATTCTTGTTGTTTCCATTCTCATTACTCCTTGACAAAATGATGGTCAGTGCCTATTTCTAGACCTCTGTATGTTCTTACATCCAAGAATTTCTTTGCGGCGTTTTTGTTGGCTATAAAATGGTCGATTACTGAGCTTTGTCCTCTTGTATTGCTGCATGTCATCTTGTGATCTTTTTTGTGTTGGTAGAATGTATTCATGATTTTTAGTCCATTGAAAGTGCAAAAATCTATCAGTCTCTTCCCATTTGTATTCTTTCCTTCTATTCCATACATATGTACCAGTTACTGTCTTTACATGCTCATCTCCTACCTGAGCATTCAAGTCTCCTGCTATTATCAATTTATCTTCTGGATTTACTGCTTGTACTGCCCTCTGTAGTTGCTTGTAGAACTCTTCGCTTTGCTCCTCTCTTCCCTCTTCTGGTGCATACCCAGTTGGGTGAAAATCTGCCCTTCTGCCAATAAATACGCGGTAAAGAGCAGTTTAATTGACGTTTTATACTTCAACACGACTTTAAACTGCTGCCATGCAGCAGATTTTGCAGTTATCAAAATCATGCTTCAATTCACGGGCGTAATTTGAAGCAACTTTTTTGGTTGTCACATTTTCTGCACAGCAGAAAAAAATTTCTGCTGATAAACACGCCACAAGAATATTTCGTAGCGTATTTTTATGGCGTAAGTTAAAGCCGCTACGCTTCTAAATTATGTGGCATATTTTTGCACGTTGAAAAAACCAGCCACAAAAATACGCTACACAAATATTTCGTAGCGTATTTATTCGGATATTTGCTGAAAAACGCGTGTAAATGTGGTATTTTGCGCGTGTGTTTCAGTTTAGTATATAAATCTTTAGATACTTCTACCAAGTGCTCTGGTGGCGTAGGTAGCAAGGATTCCACTCACAGATCCGGGGACTCGAGTTTGATCCCCGCTGGTGCCAAAAATTTTTTCTAGAATATTGATCAATGGCAGATTTTTACGCGTAAATAAAATACGCGCCGATTAATGGGCAGAAAAAGCATTGGTGTAAAGTGTTAAATCTCCTGCCCACGTTTTTATGTCGCGTAAGAGCAGATTTTCACCCAACTGGGTATACTCTGATTATTGTAAGAAAGTATTTTTTCAATCTCATCCTTGCTGATACATTTCTTTCATGCCATATGTGGGTTGGGATTAGGGTGGCCCATATTTGTACATGATTTTTTTTTGTTTTGTTTTTTAAATCCTTCACCCCCTAGAGTTGTTCTCTATGACCAAAAAATAATTACCTGAAAATTTGAGCAAAATCGATCAACATTAACACGTGCCTGAAACGTACCAAAGTTTCAATAATATAGTAGCGCGTCACTAGTACATTTCCCACGGGCGCGACGCGGCACATAACGTAATCTCGCGCGTTCAGCTTCCAACGCTTTCACGAGTACCCCTACCTCCCACTCTATTCTCTCCAAGGCAGTTTTGATGTTTTTTTTTAGCAATAATAAAAACACAATTTTTAGTTTGAAATGCACACGTTACATATACCTAGTTGAGCATTATTTTTTAAAACAATCTTCTAACTCGACAACCACATTTAAATTTCTGTGTTTCGCTTTTTTGCGATGGTCTGGGAATTTTGTTCTGTCCCCCTATAGTGGATTTTAGCCCCCCAATGAAGTTTTTCAGAGGTTTTCAACCCTACTTCCCCAATATTCGAATGGGGGCTGTCTCCTGAACCCCTCTAGAGTCAATCAAATATGGGGGATTTTTTGATTATGAGTCATAATCGGTATAGAATACGTTCTTTACATCAGTTTTGACCTCACACAAGCCTAGGAAAATAAATCATGACCTCAAATTATTCGGGTGGGGTGGCGCTTCGAACTCCCCTACCCATTAAAGAGTGAAAAGTATTAAGTATATAACTGATATTATGGCCCTCACAAATATCAAGCGTATACGTCAACTTTTGACGATTTTGCGATTTTGACATTTTCTGTTTCTGGAGACTGAGCTCAATCCAGCTTTGTAAAATTTTTTCCAAAAATCAACACTGTATCATCAGAAATCCAACTCATTTCAATGGTATATAAGTCCAAATTTGTTCATTTACAGTTTAATTTCAACAGTATAAGTTGAGTTATACCATTAAAATGATTGGTTTTCAGTCAAGTATTACTTAATGATAATGGTATCGATTGTGTTCCTCATTACACTAGAAAATCACCAGGCTTGAAATCTCATTTTTTTTTCTCCTGAAAAGTTGCTAACTGTTACTTATACTAATTACTCTTTAATATTCATGAGGGTCATATCTGTTTTACACTCAAGACTTTTCACTCTTCTTCATACCTATCATGAATCATAGGTATTCAAAAAACTCCTATATATGATTGACTCTAGCGGGGTTCAGGAGACAGCCCCCATTCGAATATTGGGGAAGTAGGGTTGAAAACCTCTGAAAAACTTCATTGGGGGGCTAAAATCCACTATAGGAGGACAGAACAAAATTCCCAGACCATCGCAAAAAAGCGAAACCCAGAAATTTAAATGTGGTTGTCGAGTTAGAAGATTGTTTTAAAAAATAATGCTCAACTAGGTATATGTAACGTGTGCATTTCAAACTAAAAATTGTGTTTTTATTATTGCTAAAAAAAACAACATCAAAACTGCCTTGGAGAGAATAGAGTGGGAGGTAGGGGTACTCGTGAAAGCGTTTGAAGCTGAACGCGCGAGATTACATTATGTGCCGCGTCGCGCCCGTGGGAAATGTACTAGTGACGCGCTACTATATTAGGTATTGAAACTTTGGTACGTTTCAGGCACATGTTAATGTTGATCGATTTTGCTCAAATTTTCAGGGAATTATTTTTTGGTCATAGAGAACAACTCTAGGGGGTGAAGAACAAAAAATTTTGGGTTTTAAAAAAGTGGGCCACCCTAGTTGGGATATTTCCCGTGTCAGAATGGCCACCTGGCGCAGAATCCGCCACCCGATTTCTGGCTTTTTCAAAGCCCTCATAGTGGAGGCAAATTAGCATCATATTTCGAAAATAAAAACATTTTTGGCTACCAAAGATTTTATGATGAAAAATTGTCAAGGGTCCCCTGAATAATTCCTGAGAATTACCACCCCACAGACCCCTTGCTAATTTTTTTATGGGGGGTTGAACCCCCCCAAAATGGATTTTTTGCAGTTTTATCCTCAGGGATTTGAGTTCTACGTCAAATTTCCGATCTAGTGACGTATCAACTGTCCTTCTACCTCCAAGGGGGGTGGGGCTAGAACCATTCAAATTAGAGCGGTTTTATAAAAAACACAAAAAAGCTGTCGGCACATACGAGGGGTGAAATGGGCCCCGAGAGTGTTTGGGTTGATACTTTGCAATTTTTCCACAATATTTATGTATTTTTTAAAACAAAATGAACCATAGTGAGGTGTGTTTCATATATATATCCTCTTCTCTACTCCTTGATTTTTGTTCAATTTTGTAAATTTTTCAAAATTCCAATTTGGCTTGCGAGTAGTTAATATCGAAATTCGATCTAATCGAGATAAAAAGCTGATACAAATTTGAATATGATCTGATTTTCTACCTTACAATGCAAATGGCAGCGAGTTTGTGCAATTCTGGAACCTCCAGCGAATTTTTGAACTCAACATTTTTGGAAAAATACCCTCCATGAGCAACTCAACCACTCAAAAAAAAAAAAAAAAATATTTCCTCCTTTCACAGGTTCAATAATTACGTACCTTGAAACGTACCTTACGCGTTTAGCAAGGTAAGTACTCTGTTCTCATTTTCTAATTATCATT